>NW_026622875.1:37411941-38012912 GCF_023065955.2 Ursus arctos | reverse complement strand
GGATGATCTCCAGGGGAGAACGTCTCCTGGGCTCTGTGCCTGCCCCTTCTGGGGAAAACACTGATAAACAGAAAGGGAAAGAAAAAGCCAAATCCAAACCAAGTGTTTCTGTGTCTCTCTTAAGGTACAATGTAAATAACCCTGAAACACAAAATACTTGTGTGCATGTTCTTTTTGAAACAGACCCTTTCTCTTAAGGTCAGTTAATACTGTTCACACAGATTGCTGTAGCAGTTGCCTAAGGTGGTTGGTATGAGAGTTGAAAGGGACCTGCCTTGGGGATCATCAGTTTCAAAACCCTTAATTTATTTCTTTGATGTGGGTGTTGTAGATAGGAAAGTTTGAGCTCTTCTAAATTGATGGAACAATTAGCCCCAGAGATTGGGCGTTTTAGGAAGAGCTAAGAATACCTGAGAGTTGTTGGCTGCTGGTCCTCAGCCCAACCTTCTCAAGCCAGGTTCAATAATTTCCCCATTTTCTAAGTTCCTAATACTCTAAGTCAACACTGTCCAATAGAACTTTCTGAGGTGATGGAAATGTTCCGCATTTGTGCTGTTCATTACATAGCCAGTAGTCACATACACTATTGAGCATTTAAATTGTGGCTAGTGCAAACTGAGATGTCTATTGGATTTCAATGTCAAATACCTCATTAATAATTATTTTTATATTGGTTATATGCTGAAATAATATTCTAGATATGTGGGATTAAACCTAGTGTATTATTAAGACTATTTTTACTTGTTTCTTTTCATTTTTTAAAAAATGTGGCTACTAGGGAATTTAAAATAACCTATGTGACTTTTGTATATCTCTATTGGACAGCATTGCTCTAGAAGATGCTGCTATTGATTGTACCAGCGTGAAAGTTTTATACTTTGCCTTTTTCTATTCTAAATCTCTTAGAACCAAATGTCAACAGAACAAATCAGAAGCCTTTTGAATCTCAAAATAGAAATAATACTCTGGGAAATGTGGGCTTGTATTTGTCCTCACTCAGGTCCTTCCAACAAATGTAATGCTACATCATTGTCCTTTAATACCACTCGATGACTGAGATACAAGGAGGTTATGAAATTCCCATAGGGCCATTCAACATGCTGTGTCCACAGCTGGGGCTTTATATTCCCTTTACTTTTCACCTTGTTATCTTTACTGCTTCTGAGGTATGAATGTGCTAAGTCTCCAACTGACATTTGTGCTTACATTTAATTCAGGAAATATTAATGGAGCTATTTTTTTCCTTCAAATTTCATTAAAGTACATAACTTTTTATGTTGGTGAGCCATTTAGATGTGCTGACAAAGGTGAGTACAGACATCTGAATATTACTTTGATAGGGGCACTTCTTAGGTATGGATTCTTTGAGGCCATTGATTTTTCTGCTCCTTAAAATCTCAGTATTTAGTCTGGGATATTTGCCTAATGAAGTGAAAAAAATAGAAACTAATATAATTCAGAAAAGGAAGTTACTGAAAATGCATGTATATTTTAAAAAGTGGAAAGCATACATTTGGGATCCTCTGAGTGAAACAAGAAATAAAATGAAAGATCTTTTTTTGAATCAAGTTATTCTGAAAAATTTCTCTGCTTTCCACTTCCCATTAAGAGTTTGGATGGAAAATCATTCTAATCAACAAGGAATGGAATGCTTCTCCAATTTTCTTTTCAGTGTTCTCCAAGGTGTTTAGGTAGGTTCTTTTCTTTTAAAAGATCTCTTTTCCTGCCAACTTTGCCTCCAGAAGTGGTCTCCCAGGACTACAAGAGATTGTCTGAATGTTGCAAATAAAAATCCAAATTCTTGGATCATGTCTGTGGATATAGAAAGTGCCTTTGGGAAGAGCACAGTTGGCTGTTTTACCCATTATTCCCAGCAGGGAATAGCAGAACCAGGGCTTGTCTTGAGAGCTGGCTGTGTGCAAAGTGAACGGAGTGCTTATTACTAGTGGGTATTTGTAAAGCACCTTACTCATACCTCTCATGGACATTTTTTTTCTCTTTATAATCTGAAAAAGATAGTGGAGTTAATAGTGCAGGGCTAGAATAAGCAGTAAATGCGCAGGATTTCCTAAGATTCGGGTCTGGCACATAGTAAATAATGTTAAATGCTAATTTTAGTTTTCTCTTCTCTCCCCACTTGTTGAGAGTAGAAAATATTTAACCCACTTCTTGTGACCTTGAAATCTGTGTCTCATCTGCCCACCACCCATCTTTCACCACAAAATGTGGTTTTTATTATTTTAAAGCTATTTTTGCCTTGATGTGTTACTGTGCTCTTGCAAGCTTCAGGAAACCCTGTTGGAATGACAAAAGTATAGCTCAGTACCAGTAAATTGCAGTGAAACAAATAACAAAATGTCAATATTTTCTTGCTGGGAAGTATGCCTATGTAGGGTTACCCATGCCCAATGAAAGTGCTATAAGTACATAGGACAAAGAGATTGTTTCGGCCAAGACCTATTCACTGTGATGCATTAGTTGGTCCCACTATGGGCAAGCCAGTGTTTCCAGATCTGTGAATGAGTCAGAACATGACAATATGAAAGATTCAGTCTTCAGTTATATCCTTTAAACTGGATGTCCTCAAACTTGATGATATGTCAGAATCATCCAAAGAGCTTTAAAAGATATAGAGTTTTTGTCAGCTACCTGAGGATTCTGAAATGGGTTAGTGTGCAATCTGGGAACACACACACACCGTATGATTCTGATAAACTAAAGGCATTTCCTAAAATCATGACATATGCCATTACAGGTGTAAAGCTCTCTTACTATATTCATAGACATTAGAGCAATGCCTTTCCTTTCTACACGATTTGAATGCATAACACATTATTGTTTTGATTATTTATAGAATCTTACTGCTTATTCAGAAAGTTAAATTCTTTTTAAAAAAATTAATAGACTTGTGTGGATTTTTTTTTCATTTTTTAGATGGGTGTGGAGGATGTGTTGTGTTTTGTTTTTTTCAGGGTTTCTTCCTGTTTAAAGTTCCTCATGTTAATCATCTTTGATGTTGCCCTGCTAATTGCTTAGCTGGTCATGGGGTCTCTGAACTTTTTCTTTGGGCTAATATGAGTCTTACTGTAGCCATGACTATATGATATACAATTTCATCAAGAGAAACAGGTCACCAGTTAATTAGGTGTTTCTTTTTACCTTCTGTGAAACCCAAAGACCAGATGTCTTGGTTTTTTGAAGTGTTCTCATTCTCCTGCTTTGGGGAAAGGGGAGATAAATGAGGGCTAAGTAACACTTAACGTGAGTTTATTCTGAAGCGGCTTTTCATGAAACGGCTGTTATTCTACAACTGTGTATCACAGTGCAGCAGCTCACATTTTAAATCCGTTTTACTGGAAGCATTTTCAGCTTTCTCCTATTTCTCAATCAAGAATGATTATTTGTCAAGCACAGAAGTAACGCTACCCAGGTCCCAAATCATTTTAGAAAGAACAACATGAGATGACATTTTTCAAGTGTTAGACGTGCAGCTCAAAAGAGAAAGGCAACGTCACTTGGGAGAAGATAGTGGGAGAAGAGCAAATAGAATGTTTTTCTGGAGGAAAAAGCTGACTTGTAATTGAGGAACTCTCCCAATCGAACTATGGCTTCAAGCAAGATGAAACAAAACAAAAAGCTGTACTGTGGCTCTTTTGAAATTTGGTTCAGAAATGTGGAAGTATTGTTTGCTTAAAAAGATAAAATGAATACATTAAAATAATCTACATTCAATTGCAGAATTTTGTCATCTAAAAATGGTTTGAAGGTTTTCCTGATCTAGAATGATTAAAAGTAAAACAATGAAACTAAGAAACATGCTTTAGTATACACATTGAGAGTTTGGAAAACTTTAGAAAACACACCCTCAACTTTTTCCATTGGTAAGTTAATACCCTAATATCTTAGATTTAGTTGAAGGGGAATTCAGTATGAAAGCTTAACAACATTACCTTGACTTTGAAAGTTGACTTTCTAAGGTGGAAATGAAATCCCTTAGGTCTTAGTTTGCTCACCGAGTCAGCTAGTAGGAAGCAGTTGGCGACTACACTTCTTAGCTTGATAATGCATTTAGAGAGGGATCAATAAACCTGACTTTGAGAAATACAAGTCTTTTCCCCTGCCTCTCTTCACCAGATAAATAAGTAAAATAAAAATTGGCCTTTTGGTAACCCAGATGCAAGTAATTCTTTTTGTTATTTTACTAATTTGTTTTGAAATGTAGGTTGCTGAGATAAGGTGACCATATAATTCTCGTCTAGGATTTTTTTCATATTCATTGGAAAAAATGAGACTTGCCTTTGACTATGTTAGTGCAATTTTTAAAAATGAGATTGAACATGGATATTTCTTCCCAATGTTCACCGCTTTTTCTCCTTCTGAAATTCTGGAGGCTCCTTGTTTTCTTCTGTCAAGCTATGGGGCTTTCCTTACCCACTGTGGTCTCACTGATCTCTCTGATGGTTAGAATGATGATCATTATAAAAAACGGTAGCAGCCAAACTTTCTTAAGCGCTTCCTATGAGTCAACACTGTACTAATGATTTTCATAGATTATCTCTTTAAACCTGATAACTCTACTAGTTAGGTACTGACTGCCATTATCCACATTGACAGGGGAGGAAATCCAGGTTCAGGGAAGTGAAATAAGCTGACTGAAGTTGTATAGGACAAGATGGACTCAAGCTAGACTTGAATTCATTAGATGGACTCTGGAGACTGTGGCCATAACTATCACATTATTCCAGAGTTTTGCATTAGTGCAGTATATAATCTTTTATGGCATTTTGCTCCATTGCATTTGAGCACAGTAACTAGGATGAGGCTGAGTGGGCTTTTGCCAGCTCCAGGACCAGCATTAATGAGCAAATAATGGCAAGTGGTAATGAGTACAAAGCCAGGCTTAGCAATGCTGGTTTTTGCTTACTTTGCAATTACAATGCTTGTTTCAAAATTATAGGCGAAAGTGCTTAGAAATAACTGTTCTCTGATGCAGGCAAAATTCCCCTCCCATCTTGTTTATAGCATTAATTAGTTTAGGAGGCCCTTTGTGGCTATAGAACAGGGAATAAAATTCAGCTCAGTCTCATCCCAAAGAGTGAGTTGGTTAAATCTCAATTATAAGATCGCCTGACTTTTAAGAGTATTTGAGGTGAAACTTTGAAGAGCAAATCACTGTGGTTATTCAGGGACAGATTGTAATTTCCTATTTGTGCTGTTCTCATCACCACTGTCACCATTACCAGTCTATCATAATCATTATCACCGTCATCATCTCTGTATGATGTTTTACTAGAAAGTTAACTTCACGAATGCAGGAATAGTAATGCTTAGCATATAGTAGACGCTCAATAGATGTTTATTAAATAATGTGAAAAAAGAGGGTTGTTGAACCCCTCTGATGTTCTGAGCAGTGTGGAAAGTGCTGCACCTTCAAGGTCACATTTTTAATCATCCTCTCCACCCTATGAATGGGTCCTATTATCCCCATTGTACAAATGAGGAAAATGAGGCAGAGAAATTAAGCAACTTTCTCAAGTTCACTCAGCTAGTGAATGCGGGAATGGGGACTTGGCCCCAGGCCTGTTGGACTCTAGAGCCTGCGATGCTATATTACCCAGTATCATCACTGTATAGACCATTTTCTCTCATCTTATAGCTCTTTTAGAGAGTACAGCTTACACTCAGTTGAACTGTCTCTCATGAAGAAAAATGAAGGTCCAGCAGTACTAGTTTGAAGAACCAGATTAAAGCAGCATTATGTCTGTCTTCTAAAAGCTTTTAAAAATTTCTACTCTGAGAGTGATCTGCCTTGATAAATTCTAGCAGCAGCTTAAAATCTCCCTCTTGGGCATAATTCCAATGTCATCTCTGAGAAATTTTCCTGTGAAAGGAAATCGGTAATGGTGAACTCCTTTGGGAAGATTTTCCACATGCAGAACATTTTCAGAGTAGGAAGTCTCAGAGATGTAGACAGTAAACTGTGTCTCCTAAGAAATGCAACCTGGAGAAGATGTCGTGCTGCTTGAGGACACAAGAAACCAATCCCACTGCAGCTCCTTCTGCTCAGCCCTTTCACCATAACCATGGCCACATGGATCTGCACTTCCTTTTCTCCTGTGAAATGAAACTCTTTGGGATCACATATATCTAAGAGACATCTGATTTTGGAAGGGCAGCCAACTTTCTCTCACCTCCTTACAAAGGTTGTGTAGGTAATAGGGAAATGCTTTTATGTAATCGTAGTGGCTACTAACCCAGTTAGCCAGGGAACTCTGACTTTCTTGGGACCCTATGACATTGCATCCTTTGCATTTCGGTTTTACAGAGATGCTCTTAATTCCTGAAACTCTCTTATGAGTGTGGAAGTTTATGAGGATTGCTGAAACTGGAGAAGATACGGAGAACGAGTGGTTTTAGTATTACCTATTTTCCTGTGGTGCAGGCACATGCTCTCTCTTCCCACGTATTTATTTATTCTCACATGCATAAAATACATGGGGCAGAAATTTTCTGAGGCTCTTATCTAAATTATATTTGGATTAACAGAAAAGGAAGAAAGTCTGTATGAAGGAAAAGAAAAGACCTCCTGAATTGGAGGTAGGAGCCTGGGGTTGTGTGCAATGAATGATACGTAAAGAACAAGACATACTGCTTTGTTCCTCAGTCATCAGTTTCTAGCTTCTCTAATGTGACTCTCTGACATTGAATCATCTGGAATCCATTTGGAATCTTGTAGCTTACTGAATTTTGTAGTGTTCCAGATGCTAATTCTCACTGATGGTGACATTTTTTTTTTTTAAAGATTTTATTTATTTATTTGACAGAGACAGACAGCCAGTGAGAGAGAGAGAGAGAGAGAACACAAGCAGGGGGAGTGGGAGAGGAAGAAGCAGGCTCCCAGTGGAGGAGCCTGATGTGGGGCTCGATCCCGGAGTGCCGGGATCACGCCCTGAGCTGCAGGCAGACGCTTAACGACTGCACCACCCAGGCGCCCAAACATTTTTCTTGATTGAAATAGTGGGAATTATAATTAATTACTTTTTATTGTTAAGCTTTGGTTTAATGATCTCTCTCCCATCTCCAACCAAATCTAGAACTTCAGGGGGAAGAGCTGAGCGTCTGCAGATTACCATTTGTTCACAGTGCCTGGCACTGGGTCTGGCTGGCACTTAGTAGATGTCTTAGGTTAGATCCTCTAGAAGCAGAACCTGAGGTGGGGATTCCCGGGTAGGTGAGTTTTGAAGGAGTATTCTCTGCAGAAGGAGAATGAGGGAAGGAGCTAAGCCAAGCCTCAGCTGGAGATGAGCTTCATTCTAATCCCAGGGGCTCATTACACCATAGAATTAGTACTACCTTAAACCCTTCATATCCCCATGTTATTCCTTTTTTTTCTTTTTTTGAGCTACCCTATGATCCAACCCATGTTTATTCTTAGACCCTGGGCTTCCCCTAGGAAATGAGATTTGCATACCCACTTCTTTTCTGCTGAGAGCAATTCTTTAGCACTTTGACAGGGGTTTTGGGGACAAAAGGGCAACTCTGTTAGACATCTCTGTTTCATCTTTCTCCTATGCTACTGACTACATTCTGCTTGTTCATGACTTTTGCTGCTAGCTTTTTTTTTTTTTCTGACTGCTTCCTGAATTCTACTTTTGTTTTTTTCTACACCATTGACCAATTTGACTTAACTTCATTGCTTTTCCTTAAATTATGACTTTCATTTTCTTCTTGCTATTATCTTTCTGACTTTCCTTACAGTGCTTTTAAATTCTTTAAGAGGGAGAGAAAAAAACTAGTTGGTTGACTAGTTGCCATCCAAGGGAAATGGTCACTGTTAATTCATTTAAAATTCATTCACTGGCTTGACACAGGTTTATTGAATAACTATAGTAAATCAGGCAGTCTGGTCAAGTGCTAAGGCTACTGTAGTGAACAAAACCAAATGTGCTCCTTGCCTTCATAGAGTTTAGAGTTTAGTGGGTAGTGTCTGGGCCTGGGCCTAAGGCACTGTTCAGAAGAAGGTTGTGGACCTGGCTCACAAACTGTGATGTCTCAGACATAGCCTCAGTGCCCAACGGGTGGTTTGCATGGTCTTTCTAGAATAGTGTGATCCTAAATATTTTGTTTTGATTTTGATATCTGCCTCGCTCTGCCCCCTTCCCTCAAGTCCTGTATGATTCCAATTTGCTTACTCCTTCCATACCCTCATTCACAGAAGGATAGATGCTGTGAGTGTTGCATTTGCTCCACTTTTGATGCAGGGGTTATGATGTCACAAACTCCAGATAATCCTTCTGGAAGGGTTGAAAACAAGACCGTCAATAATTATTTTAAACACACTTTTAGTCACTAAAGGGATAAAATGAGTGTGCACAGCTTAGGGGCTCTGTAATGGAGTTTTTAATATAACATAGAGTTGAAACCAAGACAGAATTTTCTGTTATAAAATCATTATAGACTGACAGCTTGATGTGAAATGTGAATTATGTTAGTAATTGATTCCAGAACAGTTGTGTGGTTTTTTGATTTTTTTTAATAGTGGAGGATGCCTTGCCATTATATAACTTTGGCTATCTTATCACTAATAAAATAGACACACACACACACCACACACACCCCCCCCCCCCACACACACACGCACGCACTGGGAAATTAACTCATATTTAGAGACTGACTTTTCAGCCCAGTGAATGGATAGCTTAGTTCCTAGACACTTTATTTATTTATTATATTTATATTTGTGTTTATATTTATATTCACGTATTTTATTTATTTGAGAGAGACAGAGA
This sequence comes from Ursus arctos, assembly GCF_023065955.2. NCBI lineage: Eukaryota > Metazoa > Chordata > Mammalia > Carnivora > Ursidae > Ursus > Ursus arctos. The sequence continues at coordinate 38,004,123 of NW_026622875.1, read as the reverse complement.
TAGCAACAGAAATAGTGAGAACACTAGCTGAGAGGAGACAGAGAAGCAGACTCCCCGCTGAGCAAGGAGCCTGCTGCAGGGCTCTCTCCCAGGATCTTGGGATCATGACCAGAAGGCAGATGCTTAACTGATTGAGCCACCCAGGTGCCCCTAGACACCTTATATTAAATGTCTTAAGTTATTTGGGCTTTAAGTTATGTTTCTACTTTTTTCTCTCAATACTAACATTGCTTATCTTCTTCTATGATCCTTTTGAGAAAGTGGTAGAGAAGAATATATTCCAAATTTCTAACTAGAGACATATTAGTATGAGAAAGCTTTGCATTCCACATATTTAAGAACATTCTTCATTTAAAAAAAAAAGAAGATTCTTCATTAAAAGTGTGTTGCTGATCATGTATTTAATCCATGCTGAAGGGATAATTTTTCTGAGTGAGCTTAATTTGGAGCTGGTAAGACAATGAAAGTCATTAATTTAATCTACATTTCAGGAAAAGTGTTTGAGTAAATAACTATAAAATTGTATCCAAATAGAATCCTAAACCAATCAATAAGGTTTATTAACTGGCATAGCAGAACTTCTTTTTTAATAGAAAGGTGGGTCATGCTACATGGAAATTTTAAATAAATTATTTGTATGTAATATAGGGCACTATGCATATTCACATTTCTAGAGTTTGAGAGAATTTCCGAGCCAAGTAACTCTTCTTCAATTTAGGATTTAATTATCATTAACTTGGTGTCATATTTCACAGTGAAAATTTGACTTAGATTGTTCTTATTAAGTCCAAATGACTAAGTGGTTATGTAAGAACCTTTAATAACTCTATATAGAACTTGCTTTTACGTTGTAGATTCATTTTATGTAAGGGCTGAATGCTAATCCTGATTATGCTGCAGGTGAATTGTTTGACCTTGGGTAATTATTTTGTTTTCTTCAGGCCTCAGTTTCCCCATATGTTAAATGCATGTGCTGTACAGAGCAGTGGTCTTCAAATTCTGTTGAGAATAAGGATTATCTAGGGAGCTTGTTAGAATTCAGTTTGCTGGGTCCTACTCCCATAGATCATAATCTACTAGACTTGACAGTATATCTCTAGTTTCTGACTAGTGTCTATGCCCATAATGGCTGTCCCTATCTCCTGAGAGTAGGGATAAACTGCTAGTGCAGGACCAATCGTCCCCTTGTGCACGACGTTCTTATTATACAAGAAACAGGAACATATTTGTGTGCTAGGTGTATAAATCTGTGGAGAGGGATGGGAAAGTGATGATACATGTTCTTATTTCTTGTATCTTAAAACTGTACCTGCGGGGGTGCCTGGGTGGCTCAGTTAGTTGGTTAAGGTCTGCCATTAGCTCAGGTCATGATCTCAGGGTCTTGGGATTGATCCCTCATTGCTTTGGGCTCCCTGCTCAGCGGGGAGTCTGCTTCTCCCTCTACCTCTGCCTCCTCCCCCCTGCTCATGCTCTGTCTCTGTCTCTCTCTCAAATAAATAAATAAAATCTTAAAAAACAAGCAAACAGCAGAACTGTTCCTCTGCATTTCACTACCCTTTTCATTAACAAACTATTTCCTTTCCTTTACTACTAGAATACATTAGTTACAGATATTTCACCTCAGACCATTTTTATTTTCTTTTTCTACCTTGAGAAGAATTGCACTGAGAGTAATACTACTTTATTTACATCTAATAATGCCAAGAATAGCTAACATTGATTGAGTGCTTGCTATAGTCCAGAGACTTTCTGACTGTCTGCCTCTAGCATTCCTTATTGCACACAGCACTTTTATGAAGTTAATAATTTCCTTTGGCCTTTGACTTTTTAATTAAGTCCTCAGGTTAATGGTTTACTCTTCAAGATCAGCTTAAAATCCTTTTTTTGAGTTTCAAAATAAAATCTGATTGGAGTTTAGATTGAGTTTGTGCTAAACTGATAAATTTATGTTGAGAGCAATGGCGTATTTATGATATCAAGTCTTACCACCCGAGAACCTCTATTAACCTAAATCTTTTCTCTCTCTTTTTTAACATAGACGTTATTTTTTAAGAGCAGTTTTACGTTTACAGCAAAATTGAGTAAAAGGTACAGCTTCCCACACTATCCATGTCAGAGCATTACATTTGCTGCAAATGAGACATGTGAAATAAAGATTAGGTAGTTGTTATTGCTTCATTTGATTGGTGAAGCCTCCTGGGTAGGATAACACTTGACAGAAGACCATTAGTGGCTACCCTTGCCTAGAATGGCTGTATAGATTAGGAAGGACGAGAGAAGGCATGCAGTTAGGTCCGTATAGAAAAAGAAGTGTGAATTGCTATTGGTCATTTCATTTTAGTTAATACCAAGGATTTTACTGATAATTAGACCCATGCCCATCATAAAATAAACAAAATATGAATTCCTTTTAATACCTTGGAATTTTGTCAAGAGTGGTTACTATGAAAATCCTGAAAAAAAGCAATAAATAAAATTATGTGAATTATTCTTGATTTTCTAAGACATGTCTGTGGAAGTGGAATATCAAGGCTGGGGAAAAAAGAATAAATACAATTTTGGGATAGGACAGTTTATCTAAGTTCTTAGTGATGTGGGAGGAGGTCTGAGATCCAAAGATTCTGCAATATTCAACTAAGTACTCTACATAAACTTCCAGGGATAATTTTGCATCCTTTGATTATGAGGCTAAAATTGTATCAAGACTAATAAAGAAGCATTATTGAATAGATTTAATGTTTAACAACATAAATCCCAGAGAGGTTATTTTTTTTCTGAAACTGCCTCTAATAAGGATATGTTTGAAAATCTGAGGATAAGTATGCAAATAGATGTGTTTGCATTGTCAAGTGTGCATAATGCTAATGCCGAGGTGTTATCTCTAGCTGTAAAATTAATTGTTTGCAAATGTTAAGCCTATTAAATGAGCCTTATTTACCTCAAATAAAAGTGATTTTAAAAAATGATGCAAGATTGGCTGACAAATCAAATATATAAAAGGCTGTTTCTTTCCTGAATGAAAATGAGTTGCCTTACAAGGTGGAAACTTAAAATTTTTTTAAGAAAATAATTTTGTATATTTTCTGGAAAATAGACTTTTATAAGCAAAAAAGGAGATTAGAGTGGTGGGCATTAAGAAGGGCACATGATGTAATGAGCACTGGCTGTTATATGCAACTGATGAATAACTGAACTCTACCTCTGAAACCAATGATACACTATAAGTTAATTGAATTTAAATAAAATAAAATTTAAAAAAGGAGATTAGAATAAAGTACTGACAAATTGATTTTAAAACTTGAGTAGGAGAGGAATGGAAAGTTCTTATAGTTGTTAAAATTATGTCAGAGGATACATTTCAAGACTCCTAGTGGATGCCTGTAATCACAGAAGTACAAAACCTCTAGATATACTATGATTTTTCCATTATGTTTATACCTACGATAAAGTTTGATTTACAAATAAGGCACAGTAAGAGATTAACAACAGTAAATAATAAAATGAACAATTACAACAGTATACTGTACTAAAAATTACGTGACTGGGGTTTTTCTCTCAAAATATCTTATTGCACCGTACTCACTCTTCTTCTTGTGATGATATGAGATGATAAAGTTTCTGCAGGGTGAGATGAAATGAGGTCAATGATGTAGGCATTGTGTCTTAGTGTTAGACTACTAATGACCTTTGGACTATTGTTTGAGGAGGATCACCTGCTTCCAGACCACTGTTGACTGCAGATAACTGAAATCATGGAAATAGGAACTGTGGTTAAAGGGAAGCTATTGTATTTCTAAAAAGCTTCCAGGTGATGCTGATGCTTATGGTGTGGGGCTAGCACATTGAAAACTACTGGCATGAACAATAAAGATGTTTATTTTAAATAGCAGGAAATCCTGGGACAGGGAAGCTCCAGGACTGCAGAATTAAGCAACTCAGAGATTCTCAAATTAGCTTCACTGGATGGTCTCCTATCATGGTTACAAGATAGCTGCTGTGGTACAAAGTACCTCAAGAAGAAGGAATGTCTAGAGGCATCTGGGTGGCTCAGTTGGTTAAAGTGTCTGCCTTTGGCTCAGGTCATGATCCCAGGGTCTTGGGATTGAGCCCCACATCGGGCTTCTTTCTTCCTTTCTCTCTGCCTGATGCTCCCCCTGCTTGTGCTCTCTCTCTATTAAATATATAAATAAAATCTTTAAAAATAGACATTATATATAAAAAAAAAAAGAAGTAAGAATCTCCAGTAAAAGCAGGGGGACTGTCAGGGGGACTGTCTTTTCTGGTGTGCTTTTCCTTTTTAATTCATGGGGCAAATGTCGTCAGTGTCCCTAGCAGACAGACCACTGTTGACCACAAATGCATCATTTATACCCAGCTCTTAACCAATCACTAGCAAGGGGAATGGGATTACCATACTAGATTTGGATAAAGATTTACCTCTGAGCGAAAGATAGGGGCACATTGCCAGGTGGAGGAAGGTGAATACCCCAAACATAATCATGAGTTGGTCAGCAAGGGAGAGCTGGGTAAGGGGTTTGGATAGCATCTATTTCACCACACATTTAGGATCTCGTACAGTTTAGCTTGATAATAATGTAAGTGCAATAATAAGAAATATAAGCCTAAGTGCTTCTATCTGCTACCTAGTAAAGATTACAGTTAGGAGAGTATTCCAGTGTAAGTAGACTATTCTTAGGAGGGTATAACTGGCTCCAAAGAGGTAGGTTGACTTTCCTCAGGTGGAAATGGATTGCATTAGAAATATTTAAAATGACATCTAACATAATTTATTAGGAATAAAGCTTCTAAGTTTTTTCTTGCCAAATGAAAATTAGAAGAGGTGCTGTGTGCTTCACAAGTTGGGTGACAAAGCAGCTTTTAAGAAGGGCTGAAGGAGCATGAAGTGAACAGAACTTGTCACCAGTAGAGGCAAGTTTTTCTGTCCTACACTCTTCCCCCATCCCCTTGGTTCTTTGCCTTGCCCTCTTTGTGTTTCCAAATATAACAAAAAGATTTGGATTCTAGGATCAGAGGAGAATTCCAACAGTACTTTGAAGGAGAAAATTACAGATGAATTCAATATGTGTGTTGCAGATCCATTTGTCCATGAATCACTAAGACTGTCTTTGAGAGATGTGGGAATTGGTTTCTGTCTCTCTCTGTCAGGTGATGTGAAGCCTGTAGTGGACAAAGCAAATAAATTCTGGGCCTTTAGAGGTGCTATCTTAACACCAATGAATTAGTAAGCTGTAATAAAATCATTAGGAAATAATGAGTTTTGAGTGTTTATTACTTTTGTTTTTAATATAATTAGTTTAATTGCAAACTGATATAAATTTATTTTAGTATAGTGTATTTAACTGGCTCACAAATTCGCTGAAAATTTATGAGCTGTTGTGAGCCAGCTCCAGTATATCACTGGATATATTATACACAGGGAGGTAGATTAGACCTGGTTAAGCCAAGGCCAGTGGTATTGCATCTGTGGGACCTTCACTTGAATTTCTGCTGCTGAAATGAGGGAGTGTTCTAAATGTGTGTCAATTCTACTAGCTAGAACCCATGTCAGAAGGTCTGTTTCTGTCAGACCCTAGGCTGACCCTGTGCTTCCATGGCTGTGAAATCCTAAGTAAAAAATCAACTATGACTCAAGTGCTAAAATTGCACAACAGGTGGCAGTATCAAACCCTACTTAACCCTCCTCCCCAGTGTGTACAAACTCTTCTGAGCCGAGGCTATACCACACAGTACTATGGTTCCATTTATTGGTCCTTGATCATCATTTAACGCAAGCCCAAGCTTTCCTCTTAATGTGTGAATGAAAAGAGGAAGAGAAGAGGGATGAAGTCATTGGTTGGGTTGAAGGACCTCAGAGATTAGATAAGGAACTACATTTTTTCCCATCCTGGTCTCAAAAGAAATTATGAAAATTGATAAAACAAAATCATAATTGGCAAGTAGCTTTAAAAAAAAAAAGACTTCAGATTGTATCCCCTGCATCAATTTTCATAGTCTGTTCTTGAGAGTCAGAGATTCAGAAGATATTTTGAGATTTGACTTCTTATTGTTTGACCTGTAAAGAAAGTCAGTGACTCTTGTCTGCTTGAGCTTCTAAAATGTGTGAATTGTACAGGTCATTGGACATCATGAATGGGCTGGAGCATAGACTTGGAGAAGCCAGTGTGAGGTTTGGTAAGAATGCTATATACATATATTTACACATATATATTATATATAATATGTATATTAGCATATACTTATTTTTTCTGGTTTTGTAGGGTCTGAAAGCTTTATGAAAAAGAACTTGAAATATGCCTTCCTTTACAGTTCAGAGATTTTCCTAACAAATATTTGAAGAGAGGTAGAAATCCTATTGCAGGAGGGACAACTCCTTAGCAAAGCATAACCATTGGGTAAGGAGGAAATTTGGTATGGGGGCTTACACTGAGCTTCAAGATCCATAGATGAAGAAGGAGCAGAGGTTCTAAGTAGACCTGCTCTATGGTCTACGTGGCTGCCTGCTCTGTGAGTGTGAGGAAGAAAGGTGCATATAGAAAGACAAAAGGCTATCAAGACAAGTCTAAGCTCCTATGGGAAACCCTCTCACACTGCTAGAGGTTCATAGTAGTTGAATGATGGTCCTCCCTCCCTTTCTCCTCCCACTCCATGTATGTCCATCATGTCCTGGAAACTGATTTTGACTTCATTTGGAAAAAAAGGTCTTTGCAGATGTAATTAAGTTAATTAATTGAGATGAGATCATCCTGGATTATCCCGATGGATAATGAGTGTTTTCGTAAGTGATACACAGAGGAGAGACCTGGAGAAGATGAAGGTGAAGACTGGAGGGAGGCAGCCACAAGCCAAGGATCCTTTGCAGCCTCCAGCAGCTGGAAGTGGCAGGAAGGATTCTTCCCTGAGGCTTGGGAGGGAGCACAGCCCTGCTAGTTCCTTGATCCTGGACTTCTGACCTCTAGAACTGTGAGGGAAAATTTTTCTGGGTTGTAAGCCACATGGTTTGTGGTAATCTGTTACCACAGTCCTGGGAGACTAATACAAGGCTGCATGAGAAAACAAATGCTCTGCATCTGCCTGCAGGTCTTCACATGACAAGTGTTCTCCGCAATTCCTCTTAGCACATCAGACTTATTCTTTGGTGTCTTCTAAAATGTGAGCAAATATTGCTATACTCCAGTCATGGTAAAATTACTGTGGTTTCTCAGCCCTCTATGGCTTTTCTGACTTCTCTATCTAAGTGCATGGAATTCTTTCTGCCTAGAGTATATTTTCCTACCCTATCTCCTTTTTTACTTTGTCTGTTGTCCTTGTCCTTTATTCAGACTTCAAGCCTCACTTCAAATGATCTTCCTTAATTCCAAGAAGTGACTTGGGGTGCTGACATGTACTTTGTTTTGAATCCTTTTTGTAGCCAGTGTTTACTGAGTGCCTTCGGTGTATAAGGCTCTATACTAGGGTCTATAGAGGAATAACAAAATTATAAACCCAAACCTAAATAACACCCCCTTTCTTTGCTTCAAGTTTAAAGTGGACTGTAAAATAAGAACAAATAACTACAAGGTTGTGCTACAATCTCAGAGAAAGAATTGAAGGAGGAGAAACTTCTTGCCAGGGAACAGGTGTAGGGAATAAGAGGACCTCATGGCAGATAGTCCACTGAGCTGGATCCACAAGTCTGGGAAGGGTTTTAACAGGGCAAGTTGCAGGGAGAAGGCATAGCATGACAAGCACATAGAGGCTGGAAGGCTCAGACTGAGTGTTTATTAGTATAATACTAAGCCCCTCAGTAGCTGGAACTTTCCCTGGTTACCCAGAGAACACAAAAAATCAAGAGGCTGATCTGTTTTTCTGATTTTTGAGAATTTATGGGAGCTGCCATCACCATGGCAGCAAGTGATGCTCTGCAGACATCAACTAAGGTTTTGATGAATGAGCACCCCATATTCTTTGCATTAGACTTCAGGCTAAAATTATACAGTAAAACTCATATTTCATGCTATGGGTAATCAAAAGTGGCATCATGAAAGATAGAGAAAACCTGCTGTTGTCACCTTGGCCACAGTCTGGAAATGTTTGCTCTTTGAGCTCTCATTAGTGACTTTATCATCCCCTGGTGGGTGCTTGGCATTTTCTGATGTACAGTACCTTTCCATGAATATGGAAAAATTCCCCTAGGTAGATTTAGCTGCTCCTTTCACTGTGTGACAAAGGCTGTCACCCAGATCTTTGTGTGTTCTTTCTGTTTCCTGTAATGCCAAGACCACTTCAATTCCAAATCATCCCAGGTCAAACCACCTATTAGTATCCTCATCTTTAACAGACACTGCACAGTTCTCTAAGACAAAAAAGAAAGCAGACTATAGAGAAAAATGGAATTTTTTTCTGGAGGGAGAATTAGTAGTAAATAGCTGCCAAATTTAAAAATCTGCGCCTTAAGCTGGGTACCTAGAATAGCTCACCCCCATTGCGTTTTTGTTCTACCCTTTTATGTGCCCTCCCCCAATATGGTAGAACAGTGAGTAGGCCAGAATGACTGGAACGTAGGGTGTATGTCCATGAATCTGGGGAGATCATACAGAAAAAGCAATTTGTGCAAGGTTGTGGAGAGCCTTAAATATCAGATTCGGAAGTTTCAGTTTTATTTGGTATGTAAACTGGGAGTTGCCCAAAGGTTTTGATTGGGGAAAATTATATTGTTAATGGGACGTATTACTAGATAGATTGATCTGGAAGCTAGTCAATCAGGTATGTTGGAGTTAGGAGGGTGGGGATGAGGAGAAGTTTTAGGAAGGCATTTTCATGATCCTATGAGAGATAGCAGTGTCCAGAGAGCTGACAGAAGGAAAGAGAGGAAAGATTAAATGAGAATAACTTTTGAAGAAATTATAATCCTTTTGTCACTATATTCTCTTTAATTCTTCTAGGTTACCAAGGTATTTTAGCATATCAGTATGAATTCTTTTCAGAATATGAACAATAATTCCCTTTATTTTAGGACTTCTGACTTATTTTTTAAGATTCTATTCTTTTTAAAAAAAATTATTTAGGTAATCTCTACACCCAACGTGGGTGTCAGACTCATGATCCCAAGATCAATAGTTGCATGCTCTTCTGCCTGAGTCAGCCAGGCACCCCCTTATTTTAGTATTTCCCATGTGTACAATGATTTACATATATTTTGTAATCATCATAAACAACCCATTGAGGTAAGTCACTATTATTTCCATATTACAGATGAGAAAACTTAGACTCAGTCAAATAATACACCAAATATTTCATGGTAAGTAAATGATAGAGCCAGGATTTGAACCCTAGTCTATCTACATCAAAATCTACATGGTTTTCCTATTACAGAAAGTTGACTTTCCGTGAACAAAGTATATTGCAACTTTTCCTAAAAATATTTTGTGGAAGGACTTGAAAATATCCTTTGCTTGAAGAATATGGAGTTAAAAAAAAATTGACTAAGTCTAGGCAGATGTTTCATTTTTCCAAAAGTCTGGCACATTTTCTAATTATGGCCAGATTTTAAGACTAGACAGTATTGTGCACAAATAAGTTCTGGGGTAAATCTTTATGTAGTTGGCTAAAATCAAGTGAATGCTTAAATAATTTTATTCCTACTGATTTCTTTACAAATAAGATTTCTAATACAGTATGTCTGTTTAAATCAAGATGTTCTAAAATAGAGTCAATTCCATTGGGACAGTATATCTTTAAGTGAATATCTGCAGGATTGTTTATTGCCAACACTGAAATTCATTTTACAGTATTGTCTAGACATTAAAGGCAACCTTTTGATCATAAGCATTATTTTAGTAAGAAAGCTGATTTAAGATGGTCACGTCTTTCCATCAGCCAAATGATCATTTTTCTTATTGAGCTTCAAGGAAAAAAAATCAATACAGGGAACACATTGGAAAATTCTGTTTAAATGTTTCTAGGAAACAGGATTTAGAGATACTGTAAATGTGGACCCCCATATTAATTAGAATGCAGTGTCCTGAGTCCTTTATAGGAATACAGTCCTAATATTTCCTTCTTTTCTTTTCTGATTTTTGTTTGGGGGCCATTATAATAATGGGAGTGCATTGTCAGTCTTGAGTGGGAATGGACCTAATTGGCCCACATTTCCTAATGCTTAATTATAGTTTCCAGGGGCCATCCTCCCATAGATGTGACCCTGGTGTCCCCTGTTAACACAGGAGGTAACAGAGACTATCTGACCAGATATATCGCTGTGTATTTTTCTGGGTGCATGATGAGCAACGTGTTTTGGGCATCAGGCAATTCCCTATCTCTTCCTGGCTCCTATATTTCATTTCATGAAATCCCCAAATATCCTCCCAATTTGCATTTCACTTAGTCCTTCTAACATTACTGTATGGGACAGATGGAGACTCTTTCTGATGCTTTCTGGCCCAGGGGTCATGACTATGTTCAGTATCATATTTCACACAGTGAAAATCCTAAATTGTTTAGATTTTGCAGACCATTTCAGGGAACTTTTCTCAGTCATTTCTTGGCTCACCAAGTGTTGTAACTAATCCCAAGTAAAGAAGCTCCCAGGTTATAACAGTGCTGTTCTAACTAACCCAATTAGCCAAAATAACAAAACAAAGAAACAACAGCAACAACTAAGAAAAAAATACAGTTGAGCACCGCACGTATATATTTCCATTTATTTATTTAGCAGATTTTTACTTGTGAACCCTTTGTGTTTCAGGAACTGTTTTAGGCACTTGGGATGTATCAGTGATAGAAATCCCTGCCTTCATTAACTTCCATTCTAACAGAGAGTCAAGGGTAGGAGATTTGAGAGCAGTTAAGTCCTAAGGGTTACGGTTGAAAAATAAAAGCATGGGACACCTCAGTGGCTCAGTTGGTTAAGCATCTGCCTTCAGCTCAGGTCATGATCAGGCTCCTTCCTCAGTGCGGAGCCTACTTCTCCCTCTGCCTGCTACTCCACACCTTGTGTGCTCTCTCTCTCTCTCTCTCCCTTTCTCTCTGACAAATAAATAAATAAAATCTTAAAAAAAAAAAGCAAAGGGACTCAAGACAAGGGAGATCTGGAGTCTTAGGACAATTGCAGTTTTAAATAGGTGGTCAGGGTAGGTCTCATCAAGAAGTGAAAACTGATCTGATTTCAAAGGGTAAAGGAGGAAGCCATGGAGATATCAGAGATAAGGGTGTTCCAGCAGAGGGTAAAGCCCCAGTTCAAAAGGGTCCAAAGCAGAAACAGGTCTTGTGTATTTGAAGACTAGTATACAGTCTAGGTTAGCTCTAGCAAGGTGAGCAAAGGGGAAATAGAAGGCAAAGTGCAAGGGATATAGAGGACTAGAGTAAGCAGGGCCTTGTAGGGCATGCCAAGGTCTTCATTCAGATTTTATCTGAAGTGAAATGGGATCCATTGTAGGGTTTTGGGCAGAAGAGTAGCAAGATCTGGTTCATGTTTTAAAATGATCACTGTGGTTGCTGACTTGAGAAGTAATTTGAAACAGGGACACCTGTCGGTGAGAGATGGTGGTGTCTTTCAGGAGGCACAGGCTGGTGGAAGTGGTAAGTGGTTGGATTCGAGATTCCTTTTGAGAGTGGAGCAAAGAAAGAATTACAAACAGATTGGATAGGAATTGTGAGAAAAAAGATGTCAGGGATGACATCAACTTTTTGAGTTTCCATTTTTCATTGTAGGAACACCTTTATGTATTTCACAATATTATCATAACAATCAGGTAAGTATGCATGCGTAAACAGTTGGTAAAGGGCAAATTTACAAATTTTTTTGGTAGAGGTACTGTCTTTTGATTTCTAAGTCACATCTGAACATTTTAATGCAGACAGAATATAGAAAAAGTTCAATGAGCTGAAACCCTCTCAGTAGCAATCACTTTTACATTTGATTTTTACTGGAAGTGGTAAATAGGAAATAAACTTTAAGACCAGAGGTTTGGTAACCATATAGTGGATTCCAGGAGAGGAGTTTAGATTGTTTTTATGCCTGAGAAACAACACTATGATATTCGACATTCATAATGGTGAGTTCAAATATATGTTCACTCAAAGGGCTATATATAATAATCCAGTACCTGGAAAGGGTTTGTATTCAAACCTAAGACCATCATAATTTAATAAAGCAGAACACTTCCTGATTGAGACAATCCAGTTATTGAGGTCTTTTGGTTCTTGTGTGCAGTTTTTACTCAAATAAATTTATTCATTACTAAGAGTTCACAAAAGACAATGGTGCTTGGTCACAAGTCTTTTCTTACTTTCTTACTGCTGACAAATATTTTAAGGTAATTTATCTTGGGAATTTACTCAAAGAAGCAATGAAAATTTGGTATTTAGTTATTTTGTGTTAGCAAGCCTTTTTTTTTTTAAGCATACTAAGTACAACAATCCTGATTTTTTAAGTATTCACTTTTAACACACTGTCCAAAAAGAATTGTTGACAATGACAGATGCCTGAGTGTCTGTATAATCAGTTATCTCTTCTTGGCATTAGGTTTCACTTTCCCACATGTAACAAATTCACAGGTAACTAGCTGCATAGATATGCTTGAGGGAAACTGTTGATTTAGTAAATTCTTGATAATTATTTTGTTGTAGGCATACAGTTCTCAATACAGCAATTTTTATGAGATTCAGTAATCTCCACAGAGCAAGTCAAAAGATAACAGTAAACTGTTAAGCCTGCACTTCTCTTGATGATAATGGTATTTCATGTTACCTGTGGCATTTTGGTCAAGCCTTGATGGCCTCTTATCTCATAGATAAAAGGAACCAGGAAGACTGCACCTGCCTAAAAGCAGGAGCCTGGTGTACTCCCAGTGGACCTACTGATTCTATGTCTTCAGGATTTTCTTCAGAGTTGACTGCTGTGACCAATACTGTCTTTTCTTATGAAACAGCATAATAAATTGATGAGTCTGGACATGATAATAGAAATGTCCCATCTGCTGTTATGTGCCATTTTTACTTTATGTTCCATCATCAACAAAATGCTGTAACAGTATTGTCCATCAGGAAGAATGACTCTTGAAAATTTTTCCTTTTTTCCTTTTCCCCTCAAGAATGCATTTTACTTCTGCATCTTTTATTTGCTTTTCTTGGGCGCTCATCAGGTTTAAGCATAAGTATTTTATCAACTCTGATTTGAGTCTGTAATTCACAGGTACTTCAGCCCTGCTTGCCTTATATTTTAAGGATCAATGCCACTAAATATTCCTTCCTCTTATTTTAATGAATAACGTAATACATTCACCTCAAATCTATGTAAATTATTTGGGAGAATAATCACATGCTGTTTTATTCAAAGAACAATCTTCAGTCACTTGTTAAAGGAAATTTTTTCTTTAACATGTTTTTTCTTTAACATGTTAAACTTTAACATGTTAAACTTTCTTTAACAAGTTATTTTTCTGAGTTCAAATTTTGAGGCAATAGAATGTGATACTACATATTTGGTATGAATAGTTTTATAATAATATTGGTCTAGAGTGATGTATTTTTTTATATTATAGTGAGAATTGTAAGCATGGTTTCAAAGCTCTTGATGTCATTACCTCTTGACTATAAGTCTCAGTTATTCTTTGTGAACAGTTATTTTTAAAATAGCTTCTTTGAATTAATTTGTAGACACAAGTTTAACATAAATTAAAGAATAAGGAAAACAGATTTTTTTACTAATCACTCTAAGGCAAAAATGACAACTGATGTACTTTGAGATGTTACATTTTGCTGGGAGAAGCACTAATAAGGAGACCTAACAGGTTCAGCCCCACATTGGCAACCAGCTTCATGACTAAACCAATTCACTTAACTGCTGTGGGCTTCATTATCACCAAAAGTCTTTCTAGCTGGAAGTCTATTCTTTTATTCACTGCTTTTTTCAGCTCACAGTTTTATATTACTGTGAGCTTTACTCAACATTTTTTTCTTCTGAGCCCTTTAAATTATACTTCCCTCTGGCTTTTATTGTAATGACTATTCTGGTTGTTAACACATTATTATTTTGACTAAGTCATTAAATCTTTAACCAATTTTAGTTGTTCTATTCTTCTTTACTTTCAAAGATACCAATTGGAGGATGCAATCCTGCATTCATGGTAACTCCTAGAATTCTTTATAAAATGAACCCTTCCTATCGGATCCAATACAAGTTCAAAGCACTTGTGATTATTGTGTAAGTTGGTTGCCGCACTGTTGAGATGCCAGTCAGTCTAAGATCATCCTATCATCTCCTGCCTCCTGTGAGTTAGCCCCACCTCTAGAGTGTCACACACAGTTCAGTAAGCTATTGGAGAAACTATCTTCTGGGGAGATTCTAAAACTTGCAGTTAAAGGCTTAGGACTATAACTTGAACTAGTTACCTATCTGGTTCTAAATGACTGCTATGACACACCCCTTCTGCCTTACATCCTCCTTTGTCTCAATTGTCATGAGTGGAAGTATTCTTGGTTAATCCACACTGTGGAGACCCTTATTGCCATCCTGCTCTGTTCATTGCCTAGTCCAATATCCCTCAACCATTTTCTATTATCACTTCCCTAAGGAACCTTTTTAGATACTGTTTTTCTTAACTACCCTCCCCATCCCATAACCCTACCAACATGGAATTTGAATGCCCATAGATATATTATATATCTGTTAATATATGAATATAGTATATATATGCTTTAGACATAAAGAGAATAGTTTTTTTTTTTTTTTTCCCACCTCTCAAGAATCAATTCTCATCCCTGTTGAGAATGTACCATGTAGTCTGACTTGATTTTCCTCTCCTTTGGCTTCCCACATCTTTCCTCTGTATGAATATTTTATTATTCTAGATTCATTTTGTGGATGCTGGGCAACTGAGTTGTTTCAACTTTTGGTTAATAAAAAATAATATTTCTATGTGCATATATATATATATATATATATATATATATATCCTGGCATTTATGTATGAGTTTTTCTATAATATATTTATATATTAGTAGGAGTGGAATTTCAGGGTCCTAGGATATTTGTGTTCCAAGTTTTCTAGATAACAGCTAAATGTTTTCCAAAATCCTAGCACCAATATATAATCTCATTATCAACTTATGAATTTTTTTTTATTCTGCCTCCTTACCACTATTTTGGTTATCTTTAATATTATATGATAATGATATCTTATTCTTCAATTTGCCTTTTCTTGATTGCTAATTAGATGAAGCACCTTTTAAATAAGTTTATTGATCATTTGTGTTTCCTTTCAGGCTGTGTGTGTGTGTGTGTGTGTGTGTGTGTGTTTGTGCCTAAAATGCCTATTCAAGTGTTTTGCTCATTTTAAAATCTAGTTGTCTATTTTTTCCTATTGATTTTTGAGAATTCTTCACGTATTCTAGGTGCAAGTTCTTTGGCTATATATGCTACAAACATTCTCTTGCTGTATCCCTTGACTTTTTATTCTTTTTATGATGTCTTTGGGTAGTTCTTAATTGTAATGTAAGGAAATTTATCTTTTTGTTTATGATCAGTGCTCTTTAAGTCTTGTTTAGCCTATCAAAATGACAGAAAGGTATTTTCCTATAATGTCTTCTGAAAGTTTAGTTCAGTTTTTCATATTTATTGAAAAGATGATTCTTTCCTGATAATCTTTAGAGCCATCCCTACCATATTATATTGCAAGAGTCTAAATAAGTATAGGTCTATTTTTTCAGCAATCTACTTACTGTGTTCCACTGGTCTATTGATATCACTGTACAGTACACACTGGCTAATTACTGTAGCTTTTTATAACAGACCTTGATATCTTGAAAAACAGACTTCTTGTTTAACTTTTCAAGAAGTGCGTTGGCTAGCCTTGGCTCCTTTTACCTCCATATAAATTTTAGACTCAGCTTATTTGGTTCCACAAAATACATGGGGAATTTGATGGAGATTCTCTTGAATTTCTAAATCAATTTGGAGACTAAATCTTTAAATCTCTCAAACCAGGAACATGAGTTTTTTCTTTAATATTTCTCAGTAAAGTTTTATGGTTTTCTTTGAAAAATTCTTACATATCTTGTTAGCATTATTCTTAGATGTTTAATATTTTCTGTTATTATAAATAGAATATTAAAACATACTTAAATTTAAGTTCTAATTTGATACATAGAAATACAGCTGAGGAACTCCTGGCTGGCTATTAGGTTAGGTGTCCGACTCTTGGTTTTGGCTCAGATCACAATCTCAGGGTTGTGAGATAGAGCCCATGTTGGGCTCTGTGCTGGGCGTGGAGCCTGCTTAAGATTCTCTCCCTGAACCCCTCCTCACCCCCTACTTGAACTTTCTCTCTCTTTCACTCTTACTCTAAAAAGCAAACAAACAAAAAGAAATACAATTGATTTTTATTTATAGATTTTTATTCCCCCACCTTGGTAAATTCTCTTAATAATATAGCACTGGATGTTATATGCAATTGATGAATCATTGAACACTACCATCTAAAACTAATGATGTACTGTATGTTGGCTAATTGAATTTAAATTAAAAAAATTTATCTTTAGAACTTTTTAAATGTTCTAAGGACATAATTATATCATATACAGATAACAACAGTTGTGCTTCTTCCTTTATCATTTTTTTACATTTTAATTTGTTTTCTTGCTTAATTTTGCTGACTAGGGTTTCCAGAACAATGTTGAATGTTGTTCTTTTTTTTTTTTTTTTAAAGATTTTATTTATTTATTTGACAGAGATAGAGACAGCCAGCGAGAGAGGGAACACAAGCAGGGAGAGTGGGAGAGGAAGAAGCAGGCTCATAGCAGAGGAGCCTGATGTGGGGCTCGATCCCATAACGCCAGGATCACGCCCTGAGCCGAAGGCAGACGCTTTACTGCTGTGCCACTCAGGCGCCCCTGAATGTTGTTCTTAATATCATAAGGAAATATTTCAAAATTACACAATTCTATATGATGTTTGATGTGTACTTTTTGCAGTTACCCTTTCTTCCTTCCAAATAACAAATTAAGCTGTTTGTGTTTTGTTGGTGTCATCACTGCTTTCAGTCCAACACCTGCTATGTGGTTTTCTGGCAACCTCCATTTTTTGAGATATTCAAGAGAAGTTGAGGTTTTGTAGTTTTTTCAGATTTTTCTCATTGTTAGGATAAGGGCAACACTCTTGGTGTGTGTATGTGTGTGTGTGTGTGTGTGTGTGTGTGTGTGTGTCTTTGCACAAGGGCACACTGCTGGAATGGGATACAAGTCCTGGCTCCCTACTTTCCTTCTTTGATATTACCCTGAAGGAGAGATGGACATGGTCATTATAGTTGGGCAAGACTAGAAGTCTAAACTCACATCTGGGCCTTTGCTGATAGAGTGGGTGTGGGGCCACATTTCCCTCCCATACTACTTAGATCTAATGGGGAAGTTATTTTTTAAAAGTTTTCTGTTTTGGGCACCTGGTTGGTGCATTCGTTTACGCATCCAACTCTTGGTTTTGGCTCAGGTAATGATCTCAGGGTTGTGAGATTGAGCCCCATGTCAGGCTCCATCCTCAGCGTGGAGTCTGCTTAAAATTCTCTCTCCCTTTCCCTTTCCCCCATCTCATCTGTAAATTTTCCCCAATTTTAATTGTTATTACAAGCCCTGTTTACATGTGATACTTATTTTAACTTACTAATATGTTTACCAGTTTCTTTATTCAGCATTTTTTTTTCTTGCTTCCCATCCCTCCCTTCCTGTTTCAATTATATTCTTGCTAAAATACACGCTTAATAGCTTTTTTATTGAGAGTAGTGGTTAGTCATTTTGGTTTTTCCTTTTATTCTAATGAAGTTAGCCTTAATGTTTTTCTCAGCTTGACAAACTTTAGACAGGCTTCTCTCAGACTCTAGGCCCCTCCACTTTCCTTTTTAAAGGGCATTTACTTTGGAAAAGTTGTCATTTCAAATTCCTTCTCTACTCCTTTGAGATGTTATTCTTCTCCCAGTTTTTCCAGTTGTACAACCTTGCAGAATGGGAGCCATCCCACTTGAATTGAATTTCTGTATCTATACAGATACAGAACTATACAGATACAGTATTGTATCTAATTAATACAATATTGAACTAATCAATACAATATTGTATCTATACAGATACAATAACTCCCATTCCTGCTTCCTCCCAGCCCCTAGAAACCACCATTTTACTTTATGTTCTTATGAATTTCACTACCCTAGGTACGTAATATAAGTGGAATCATTCAGTATTTGTCCTTTGGTGTTTGGTTTCACTTACCACAATGTCTTCAAGTTTGTTCATGTGTGGCATGTGTCAGAATTTCATTTCTTTTTTAAGGCTGTATAATACCATATTTTTTATGCATATACCATATTTTGTTTATGCATTTATCCATCAATGGACATTTGGGTTTTTTCCCACTTTTGATTACCATAAATAATACTACTGTGTACAAATATCTTTTTTGAGACACTGCTTTCTGTTCTTTTGGAGTATACACCCAGAATTGGAATTGTTGGATCATAGTATAATTCTATGTTTAATTTTTTGAGGAATTGCCATAACATTTCCACAGTAGCTGCATTATTTTATATTTTCACCAGAAATGCACAAGAATTCTAATTTTTCAGCATTCTTGCCAATACTTGTTATTTCTCTCTCTCTCTCTCTCTCTCTCTCTCTCTTTTAAATAACAGCCATTCTAATGAATATGGAGTGGTAGCTCATTGTGCTTTTGATTTACATTTCTTAATGATTAGTGATATTGAGCATTTTTTATGTGCTTATTGACTATTTGTATATCTTCTTTGGAGAAATGTTTATTCAAGTCCTTTGCACATTTTTAAATTGGGTTGATTTTTTTATTGTTGAGTTGTAGGAGTTCTTTATATGTTCTGAATAATAACCCCTTACTCTTATCCTTATACATCATTTGCAAATATATTCTCATAATTTTTAATTTTTATAGATCTATAATAGAAACTTCCTGGAAAGAGCTATATTAGCATATATATTCAAAATAAATTGCACTGATATTATTTCAACCTGTAAAAGTTATTTTGGAGCATGCTGCACATGTATGATAAGTCTTAAGGCAGGAACCATTGATTGATTAATTAATTCATTTACTCACTTAACATTTCCTAAACACCTATAATATTCCTAATGTTAAATATCTGGTGATACAGAGATGGGGGGCAGAGTTTCTACTTCTAAAAACCTTGCAATGAAGAGACAATGGAATTATAATCCTGGAAAGGAGGTTAAGTATTATATATTTGTATAATATTGGCACCTACATTTTTCTCAAGTCTGATCTTCCTCTCAATCTGCTTCTAGCCATGCTCTTCTTGTTTCCTGGCATCTACACATCTCCTATCCTGGAAAGTTTCCTTATTCTTCTCTCTTAACTTCTATCCCTAATCCAACAGCTAATTTCTAATCATTTTTTCAGTTCTAGTTTAAAAGTAATTTCTTCACTAATTCCTCTGCTGACCTTCTAATTCTCCTAGTTACAAGTGTTCCCAGTAGATCTCATAACCCTCATTTTGACATTCATCACATATTACTTTTTCAATGCCTGTCTTCCCCACTTGAGTCTAGCTTCCTTAAGGTTAGGAAATCTGTTTACCATTGTTTTTGCCCAGCCCCATCTCACTCTTCCCTTTCAGAACATATGCAATGGCTTTGTGTGGTACAAGGATTCCCTTTCTGGTATGTTTCTCATTAAGGCGAGCTGTAAAGGAAATTCTCTGTCCAGAGTTGAAGACTGCAAAGGAGATTGCCACCATTTTGCAGTATATACATGTTGTTGCAGTTGATCTGCTGATTTGCCTCTTTGATGTGAAGCAGCGGCTGGGCCAGGTGCATGTGACATAGGCAGCAATACTGCTTTTACAGGATTCTCTTGTAATCAAAATCAGAGGCAGCAGAATTTCCAGGATTTCACTCTGTCCTTGTGGGATTCCAGACTTATTTTCATCTTCCCTTCCT
Source organism: Ursus arctos (assembly GCF_023065955.2). Taxonomy (NCBI): domain Eukaryota; kingdom Metazoa; phylum Chordata; class Mammalia; order Carnivora; family Ursidae; genus Ursus; species Ursus arctos. The sequence goes on along the minus strand of NW_026622875.1, from coordinate 37,984,152 downwards.
GCCTGACTGCTGTGTGAACTTCAAGCTCCAGCCTCAAACATAGTGATAGACTATGTATGTCCTACTGATTCTGCTTTCTGGTCAAACCCTTATGAGATGGAGAAGATCGTTCTTTTCCCTCATAGCTCATATAAATAGCATATTTGTTTGTTAACTTATTTATTGGCTGATTCTTTTACTAGATGAAATATAACATAGAAGTTAAAAACACAAATTCAGAAAAAAGTGATTATGTTTGAATTCTTCTCTATCTCTTATTAGCTGTAATTTAGTTCCCTCATTTGTAAAATGAAAATATTTATAATGTCTACCTGTTATGTTATGAAGATTAAAGGAAGTATTATTTTTGTAGATCAGTGTGTGGCACATATACACAGCATATATAGATTTGATAAATGAAAATATAATAAATACAATATGCTATAAAGCTTTTAAGGAAAGCAGGGATCTTTTCTCTTTTGCTCAACACCTATGTCCTATCACCCTGAAGAATGCCTAGCACATAGAAGATGCTCAGGACTTGAATTGAATTCCTGTGTAAAACAATCTCAAGAACTGACAGTTTTTTAAGTCTATTTCATTTTTTATTTAAGAACTAACGATTTTTAATGTATTGATTTTGTGTGTGTGTGTGTGTGTTTCTCAACTTTTTATCCATCCAGTATGTCAGAGAAATACACCGTACCTCTCTCAGTAATAGTGAGCCACTAAGACAATGATTCTCACTCTGAGAAAGTGATGATTCAGAATTCTGGCATCCTGGGGTAGGAAAAGATAAGGTGAAAAAGCTCCACAGGTGATACTATATACCTCTTGTGTGATTGTGTCCTCCTCAAGGATGATTTCTCTGTGCCAGGGTCAATGGTATTAGACTTTCCACAAAGATGTAAGCATTGTAAAAATGATGACCTACTTATTAAGTGCAAATACATTCTCTTTACTACTCACTGGAATGCTCTGTCCAAGTAAAGATTATAAAATAAAGACACAGAGACTTATTTTATTTAATATTATTATAAATATGAAATGATTTATTCAGTAATTCTTCTCCCTGAAAATTTGTTCTTGCCTTTTTTCTAAAAGTTTTTAACTTTCAAAGTTTGTTTTGAGTTTGTTCCTGACTACAAAACAAAGCGATATGTTGACATCTGAATTTCTCAAAATTAACAAGACTCAGCCACCTCTATCCTGCTGGTAGCCTACTTTCATCCAAAGATTCTTTTATTACTAATTAAGCATGCTAAATCAATTATTTTCTGAAACAATTTTCCAGTCTTGTAATTGAGTTTAAAAATGACAGTCTTTAGGGGCGCCTGGGTGGCACAGCGGTTAAGCGTCTGCCTTCAGCTCAGGGCGTGATCCCAGCGTTCTGGGATTGAGTCCCACATCGGGCTCCTCCACTATGAGCCTGCTTCTTCCTCTCCCACTCCCCCTGCTTGTGTTCCCTCTCTCACTGGCTGTCTCTGTCTCTGTCAAATAAATAAATAAAATCTTAAAAAAAAAATGACAGTCTTTAACTTAACGATATCCACTATGGAGAATTTAATTTCAATTTCAGTGTTCCATCATAAGCCAAAATGTCATCTAAATAAATAAAATAACTTGACCACAGTAAGTCATGGGAAATATTTTCTCATTAACCTTTTAAAAATTACTACCAATTTTTTACCCAAGAAATATATGAGTCAGATTTCTCATTTGTAGTCTAGTACTATCTTTTAAATTTTTTTTTTTATGGAATAACTATGAAGCTGCTCTCTGGAAATTTCCATTCCTGTTCTTAGCAGTTCCTGTTTGGATGGGAATGTATTGGGTATCCAGAGTCGCTAAGTCATGTCTCTGCTCCTGGAATTATGAAGTAGTCCTAACCAAATTCTAATATAATGAGAAATGTCTTTATTTCTAGTTCTTAAATTACTTGGATTCAATTCTGGCTAGTCCACATGAAACAAACCTGCTATATCCACTCAGTACAGCAAATTATATCCTCACACCTTTACTGTGTAGTGTTCCTAGCTGTGTTCTTCTTAGCCCTAGCTGATGTGTATTCAGGGAAGGAAATCTCACCTGGATATTTGCCTAAAGCAAAGACAAATGGGATAATGAACCTGCTTAACTAAAACAAATATAAATTATTTTTTGGATAATCTCTTGGTTTGGGTTATAAACAGCCTTCCTTCCCTCTATTAACCCAGCTGATTAAATGTACTTGCTTAAGGCCTAATTGGATCTTATATTTATCTTGTGCAGCTTCTCAGTTCTATTCATTAGAAACTAAAGGAGACACATTTATCTTGGTTTTGTCTTCAAATGGAAGATTTCTTATTTACTGGATACTTTAAGAGGAGAGATAAGGGATGGAGGAAACTAGGCCAAGAGAGTATCTTTTCTTGGTACAGAACAAATTTTAAGTAGTTTTCAATATGTTTCTGAGGGATAATATAGAATTTGGCACTGATGGCTCCTCAAAGCTGCCATGAATCTCCAAGGCTTCTGTTGAATCTATGAATATTAGCTACTTCCCTTGTAGTTCCTCCCTTTTGAATCCCAACATTTTAGGTCAGGTTTCCTAGCAGAAGCAGATCATAAGATAAGGTTTTGTGTGCAAGTGATATTGTGGAAATGTCTAAGGGGAGCTCAAAAAAATGGGGGTTTGGGACAGAAAGAGCAAGAAGCTAGGGAAGGGTGAGTTCTCAGAACAAAATTCTACAGAGGGTGTCAGTGCCTCCATTCTCAAGTGGAGTGTTGGGGTATAAGATAAACCTCAGAGTTGTCACAAACCAAGCCAAGGTAGCTGGGCAAGAGAATAACTCCCATACATGTTGGTTGTTGGCTAAAAAGTCTGATCCAGGTAAATACGAGCTCCTGAACACTTATCTCTGTTTCTGCAGGCAAAGTGGCTCTAGTATCCTGAGGGCAGTCCTCTCCCTCTACAGAGTTTCAGAGCTTCAGGTCCTGTCTGTTGAAAACACTGTAAATCTGGAGGTGGGGGTGCATGAAAATGGTATAATAGAGATAAGAGGGCTTCTAAGTAAAGCACTGATGTCTCTTATTCCAGGATAATGCAACATGGGCTTGAGGTGCGACCCTGACATATTCTTCCATCAATTTTTGTTATTTCAGAGAAATCGCTTTATGGAGGGAACAAAAAGGGACAAAAATTTCACTGGGATGTTCATATACTTTTCCTGTACTTGGTTCCCTATGGTCTTGATTTCCATAACTGCTAAACAAGATGGGCCTATATGGGAGTCCATTTTTTCTTTATCCCAGGTATGAAGTAAGTCAGTTTTGACCCCAATCATAAATATCTTCTACATAAAGTATGCTAGTTTTTTCTTCCCTATCATGATGCTAAACTACACAGAGGTTCTTGAGGACTAGGTACATAATCTCTGAATAAGAAGCTTTTAAATACCATGACATTTCCATTCAAACTTCAGAAACTGGGGGCTCGTAGAGCCTTTTGCCTTAGAAGATTTGCATAATGATTACAGTCGCACCTGACTGATATGATTGGTTCTTTACCGTAGATCAGAATCCCATCCTCAGATTCCAAATATATTCTTATAGCCTGAGCTTGCAGGTGTGTAGGGAATTTCTGCTCCATCTCCCTGATATGAACAGAGAACAGGGTTGATATTAGCTGCTATGAATTGGTTCAGAATTGTGGCTGTCTTCTTTTGTAATTATCAGACATCTCTGTGTTGCTCAGTGCCCATGTTGAATCAATTGTTAAATATTTTGTTTATTTCCTCTGGTCCAGAGTGACTTTTGACCGTTTCTGAAATTGAGTTCTTTTTTTGAATTATTAGAAAAAAATCATTGCACTATGCCAGAATATTGTGGCCCTAATCAAAATAAAATAACACAGTGGTGGGACTTTCTACTTCATACCCTGGCAAGGCTTTGCTCAGGATACACCTCCTTTGCAGGGAAAAGTCAGTATGATGAAACAGCCCTAAAGGGCTGGGAATTGGCTATTCTTATCAGGGTTTTATGATCTATTTCAGAAACCAGAAGCTTTTCCCTATCATAATCCCTTCTATTTTGGATTTGTTGTAAGCAAAAAATTAACAACCGTTGTGTTTGACGCATTCTATTTTTTGTTGTTGTTGTTGTAACAGCATTGTCCTAATAAATAGGCAATGACTTTCTTTTCTTCTTTTTTATGAGTCTTAAGAAAACTGACTTATGTCACCATCTGCTTAAGTATCCCTAAGTATGCCATCCAAGTTATGGAACATTGTCTATGCAGAACACACAGATGACAGGCAATACATTTTTGATTGGCTTCCTGTCCTTTTCTTCTCTTAGCTACTAGAAACTTATTCAGCAACTCAGTGGTATGTTTCAGCCAAAATTACAAAAGTTTCTTTGCAGAAGTTGGCACAATGTACTGCAGTATTTAGAATTTTATGTTTCCACAGGAAGCTTGATGACTCTTTTTGTGCCCTCTGTTCCAGTATAATTATTATCTTCCCACATTACGATCCCAGGCTTGAGTCTTCAGAAGTCACCTCGTACTTTAGTATGAGGACAGTGTATTATGTCCTCCTCTTTTTCTAGACAGAGGGTCAGTCTTTTTGGACTTCAGCATCTCATGTTGGGAGTTAGTTGCGTATGAAGACTTTTTGAGAATAATATATGTAGGATTATTAATATTCTGTGGAGGTTGGAAAGTTTTGCTTTAAAATATTATAGTTCATTTGTGTATTTCTCAAAAGAAATGATCTCTGATAGACTATTTATACCAATGAGTGGGGAGAACAAGATTTTTCCCAGGGTCATTGGCAAAATGTCAAAAAGTTCTACTTGGTCCACAAAGTAGACAGCTGCTACACCAGTTTTTAATTCTCCTGGATGAGTGTTGCGCTTGGCAGACCTTGAAGATGATTGTGCAGTTCCATGTGCTGCCATACCCTTATAGCTAGATCCTAATCTATCTCTTCTTCCCTTCAAGTTGCTATTGCTCATACCACATGGGTTAAAAATTAATACAGCTATCTGGACCAGTATTGATTAGAAAAGGTGTTAGGCACCAAACCAAAGGTGGATCATGTGGTTGGAATGAGGTCTTCTGAGCTGACTATTCAAACTGTCTGGTAATGCCTTCCATATTGTCATATACAGGTGAAATGACCCACTCTACGTCTTCAGTTGGGATGTATAAATGAGAGGTTGGAAAAGAGCAGGTAGGTCTCTACATTTCATGGTGTATTCCAGTAGACTCTGAGCTACTGTTTCAGTTCTCCATGAAACCTCTGTACCTCCCAGCCTAGAACCTATAGTGACTGTATGAATGAAGAGACAAAATCTTTTATGAAACCATGACAGACTTCATATGTGAGAGCCATATGATCTTCTCTCACTGTTTGATTTAAAGAGTTTGATTAAAACAAACTCCCCAAATACAACCTATGTTTCCTCATGACCCACCAGCCAAAGAACAAAATTGAACCTTGGGAAGGGAGGAGGATGGTACCCTAACATGTTATAAGTGTTCGTACCTATTGCTTCTCTATCTCATACTCAGAAATGCATCCCAAAAGATGTGTGCTTATGACCAATTCTCTTGCCTGCAATAATAACGCATATCTTTTTCAATCCTGCTTGGGTCCCCTGAAAAAAATTTTTTTAGAAAGTGGTCTGATGCCGTCAAGCCACACACAGGTACTGTGAAGCTGCAGTTCTAACTCTACAGAACCATAACCCGATGATGCTCTCAACCATCAGTACAATATCCTCCTCTCTTCTTTTACTGGTCCATGAGGAGCCTGTTCTGACCTGCCTTTAAATCTGCTCTAGCTGTTTTATTCTCCAGAGGAATCTCCAAGTGAGAAAGAGTGCCTCATTTTCCAGTAGTGCTGACCTCTGTCATATAGACCACAAAGCTGTTTGGCTTTTTGTCCTCAATATCTTAAATAGAATTTGTGAAAAGACACTTTTAGTATTTCCTCAAAGCTTCTCTCCTAGGACTCATGCATGAAAACAGGGGCTAGGTTGGGAGATCTTCTGAGTGACTGACATTCTGTACTTTGTCTTTGTTCATAAATTTCCATCCCCTGGGACACTGAGGGGTTTCTTTTGTATGATTGCTGTGACTGTGGATTCTCTTTATTCCGTGAGACTGTAGTCTTTCCTAGAATAGGATCTTCATGCCAATTGCCACCTATTGAGCTTTCCTTACTGCCATCCATAGAAGCCAAACAAAACAGAATTTTATGTGAACTTAGTTCCAAGTTGGGACTACTACGAGTCAGGATCCTGACAGATAGCAGAATCTACTCTAGCTAGTTCCACCTGAAAGAGATTTTTAAAGGGATTATCAGGTAGCTAGGAGTGTATATCTCCACCTTTCTAGTACTCCTTGAGGAAAACTTCCAGGAACAGCTCCCAGAATAACACCACTGCAACAAGGGAGCTGCTACCTTTGGCCTACCTAGAGACTCACTGTGTCTGTCAGGAATTGGGAACTATCTCTCTGCAGTTATCAATGCCAGAATCTTTCCCTCTTTCTGCTGATTTCAAAATCAGTTTCTGCATCATCAAAATGTGTACCTTGCCCTCAAGCTTGTTTCCTGTCATAGTTCAAGTTCAATTCTGAATCTTGGGCTCTCATAGGTATATCTGATTGGTAGGATGCATGTCTACACTGTTAACTGCAAGAAGTCTTGGGAAGTATTATATTTCGGATACCAAAGTAAAGGAGGCAGTATTTGCAAACTACTGTCATGGTTTGGAGAGGGAGTTCAAATGATACTGGATGACCTCAAATAAAAGATGTTCACCACAGATCACAAACAATCTTATATCATTTTGGGGAGTTTGAGTAGTAATAGTATTAATATAAATAAAATTTAATAGTACCAGTTAGCATTTATTAAGTACTTGTTATTGCTAAGCATTGTGATAAATGCTTTACACACTTTGTCTGATTTTATACTTATAACAATACTGAATGTTTTAAAATTCATTTTAAAGAGTAGATAACCAAAGCCCAGGTTAAGAAATTTATCAAGGGCAAACAATTAAGAACTGGTGGAAACAGGCTTCAAAGCCAGGTCTGTTAAATTCTAACTTTTATGCTGTGTTGCCTCCTTAACTCATACCTTTCTTTCAAGGCAGTATTTCTATGTACAAAACCATTGTTTACAATTTTCTTTAAAAAACAACAAGAACTCCAGTAAAACATATGGTTTATTTAGACCACATCGTTTGGCTCATTAAGACTATGCAGAAAGACATAACTAATTGTCCTTATGCTGTCTACACTACATTTATTTCAAAGTTTTTAATAAGATGAATTTCCTGCTTTGGAAAAACCAATATTCAACATTTTTTCTTTCAGAAGGATATGGTAGATTTTCCTTTTCAGATATAACTTTCCAAATAGCTTTTTCTCTTACTTGTCTTTTATCATCTTCTAGACTCTTGATACTTTCTATTTGTTTCCATGAGAAGGTTCAAATTCTTCTGCTGTCATTCTTTGAACATTTTCAAACAGGGGTATAACACATTTTAATTCATTTTCCTTTGCCTTATTGCTTTCCTATACATTTTATGTTGCTTGAAAAACACATTATTTTGTCATTGTCACCTTCAGCCTGTATGCAACCTTGGTAGCCATTTCATTAATCTTTTTCAAAATTAATTTTTCCAAGTGTATCCAAGGGTAAAAAAGATTTACCCTCCCAAACATTAGTCTTTGGAAATATAACGTTATGAAACTTATCAATTAAAAAAATTTTAAAGTCATAGAAACAAGTATCACTGCTAAGAAAATTGATCATTTCTTTCAACTCCATATCTAACATGTGGGAGGAATTTGCACAAAAATTATATTCCTTTGCAATATTTTTTAATTTCAAATTATCCCTTGCTCAAACAAGTAGAGGAAACATATAGCATATTTTTGAGCTTTTAGCAATGACATTTTGGGAATGGCAAATTCCAGTTAATGCCAGGACACAAACACACATACATATACACACACTCTTTTCATATCACAGCTAACTGCTGTTCATTGGATCATATGTTGTTCCATGAGAGATGAAGAATGTAGGAAAGGGAACAAGCATGAATACCTCCTAGATTCTAGGTTGGTTGACTGGGTTAACAGTGGTGCCAAAATAAGAGGTAGAATTAGTCTTATTAGATGTCTTATTAAATGGGAAAGATTATGAATTCAGTTTTATTTATGTTGGTTTGAGATGTATGTGGGACATTTGGCTAGAGCTATTCACCAGTATGAAGCTCAGAGTCTGTAAGCAAACACAGATTTGCTAGTTTGCACCATGGAGGGATATATCAGTTATCTGTTATCATTATGATGGTATGTAACAAACAACAATAAAACTTCAGTGGCATGCAATTATGAGTGTTTATTTATTGAGATCTATGAAACTTGTCAGGGCTAGCCTCCTTCTGTGTTTGTGTTTCTCTGTCTGATAGCTGATTTAGAATGCTTTTGGCTGAGACAGCTAGGGAGTCTTAGCTCTGTACTACATGCTGTCCTTCTCTAATAGCTATCATGTGCTTATTCTCAGGGCAATGGGAGAAGAGCAACAACTTGCAAGCCCATTTATATACATGATTTCTAGCTTCTGTGCCCATCACATTTTCTAACATCCCATTGGCAAGTTGTATAGCCAAGCCTTGCATCAGAGCAGTAGATTACAAAGTAACATGACAAAGGGTGCAAAGGTAAGAATGGGTGAAGAATCAGGATTATTAATGTAATCAATGTACCACATGATGGTTGTTGGAAACAAGAGTGCATGGAATTATTTAAGAAGACTGTATATAATTAGTATGAAAATAACCAAGGGTTGGATTCTAGCAGAAACTAATAATTAAACTTAAGAACAGAAGAGCATAAAGAAATATGAGTGGTCAGATAGGGCCAAAAGGGACCAAAATATGATATCTAGAATCTAGGAGATAGAGAAATTCAATCAGGTAATGATAAACAAGGTCAAGTGCATGAGAGAAGTCCAATAAGTTTAGGATTAACAAATATTCATTGAATTAGAAAGTACGAGATAATCAGCGACCTTTGTGTGAGAAGGTTCACCTGAGTAATTGCATTTAGAGAGAAGAAAGCAGATTTTAGTGAGTTGAAAAGGAATGGAAGATAGAAGGATGTAGGCAGTGAGAGTGCAGGAAGGAGATAAACTAAGGACACATTCAAGAAAAAGAAAATTTTATTTACCTTTCTTAAATTATTGGAGAAATGAGCTTGATATAAGTTAATGCAAAGTGTACCAGTAGAAAGAAGTTGGAGAGATAGGAGAATTAGGGAAAGAACTGTAGTGGGAAATCTCAAATAGAGTAGGAAGAGATATGTTATGGGAACAGGTGGGAGATTACCATAAACAAGGAGGTAGAACACACCATCTATGTTTGGAGGGAAGAAAGCAAGAATTGAATGAATATGAACATATTTTGTGTGTATGTGGGATGATGAGTCAGTGCTCAGGCGTGTCATACATTATTATTATTTGCATTCTTACTCATTAAGAGTTTTATTGAAGTGTAATTTATATACCATAAAATTCATCCATTTTTAAGTGTACAATTTAATGATTCTTAGTAAGTTTATGAGGTTGTGCAAACATCCCCAGAATACAGCTTCAGAATATTTCTGTTACCCCCCAAATATCTGTCATGCCCATTTGCATTCAACTCCCATTATATCCCTGACTCCAGGTAACTGTTGGGTTTACCTTTTTCTAATGTAACATAAGTAATCTTTTGTATCTGACTTCTTTCACTTAGGGTAATATATTTAAGTTATTCATGTTGTAGCATGTATCAATATGTATCAATACTTTGTCATTGCTGAATAGTATTCCATTGCACAAATGTATCATCTTGTATTAAGGTATTTTCTAGATCATGGATATTTAGAACATTTCCAATGGTGGGCTATTTTGAATAATATGAATAGAACATTGAATACAGTCCTTTATGTGGACATATATTTATTTCTCCTGGGTAGATACTTGGGTGGAATTGCTGGGTCATATGGTAAATTTGGGTTTAACCTTTTATTTTATTTTCCCTTATTTTATTAGCTAGGACTTCCAGTATGATTTTGAAAAGTGGTGGTGAAAGGGGACATCTTTGCTTTATTCCTGATGTTAGGAGGAAAGTATTTTCTTATCATTATGTATGATGTTAGGCATCACTTTTTGGTAAATATTCTTTATCAAGTTGAGGAAGTTACCTATTATAAATTTACTGAAAATTGTTATGAATTGGTATTAGATTTTGTAAAATGTTTTTCTGCATTTAATGATATGATCATGTAATTTTTCTTTGGCCTGTTGGCGTGATGAATTATACTAATTAATTTTCAAATGTTGAACCAGTCTTGCATACTTTGGTCATGGTGTTTAATTCCTTTTATGCATTGCTGGATTTGATTTGCTAATATTTTGTTGAGGTTTTTTTATATCTATATTTATGAGAAATATTAGTCTTTAGTATTCCATTCTTGTAATGTCTTTATTTGATTTGGCTATAATATGAGTTAGGAAATGTTACTCTATTTGTATTTTTTGGACGAGATTATAGAGAATTAACATTTCTTCTTACACGTTTGATACAATTCACCAGCGAAACCATATGGGCCTGGTGCTTTCTTTTTTGTAATTAGTTGTTGATTCAATTTTTTTAGTAAATTAGGCTCTTCAGATTATATCAATTTGTGTGCATTTCAGTAAATTTGTACCTTTTAAAGAATTGGTCCCCTTTATCTAAGTTATTGCATTTGCAAGCATAGAATTATTCAGATATATTCTTTTGTTACCCTTTTAATGTCCGTGGGGTGAGAAATAATGGTCTATCATTTCTGATGTTAGTAACTTGTATCTTTTGTCTTTATTTCTTGGTTTGCCTAAAATTATTAATTTTATTCACTTTTCAAAGAATAAGTTCTTTTATTTCATTGGTTTTCTCTATTATTTTCTGATTTTAAATTTTATTGATTTCTGTGCTCATTTTTATTATTTTAACTGTTTACTTTTATTTTTTTTTTTTTATTTTTTATTTTTTTAAAGATTTTATTTATTTATGTGACAGAGAGACAGCCAGCGAGAGAGGGAACACAGCAGGGGGAGTGGGAGAGGAAGAAGCAGGCTCACAGCGGAGGAGCCCGATGTGGGACTCGATCCCAGCATGCCGGGATCACGCCCTGAGCCGAAGGCAGACGCTTAACGACTGCGCTACCCAGGCGCCCCTTAACTGTTTACTTTTAAAAAATTATTTATTTACTTTTTTGAGAGAGAGATAGATAGTGAGAGAGAACATGACTGGGGGGGAGGGGCAAAGGCAGAGGGAAAAGCAGGCTTCCTGCTCTACATGGGGCTCAATCCCAGGACCCCAGGATCATGACCTGAGCTGAAGGCAGATGCTTAGCTGACTGAGCCATCTAGGCATGCCTTAACTATTTGGTTTACTTTCATATTGCTGTTATTTCTCTAGCTGGTGAAAGCTTAGATTATTAACTTTATATATTTCTTCTTTTTTGCTCTATGCATTCAGTGCCATAATTTCCTTCTAAGACGGCTTTCACTGTATTCTACAATTTTTGATAAGTTGTATTTTCATTTTCATTCAGTTCAAACTATTTAAAAAAACTTTTTTGAGACTTCTTCTTTGACCCATGTGTTAGAAGTATGTTTTTTAATCTCTATTTTGTGATTTTTCCAGATATCTTTCTGTTATTGATTTCTAGTTCAATTCCATTATGGTCGAGAGCATAATTTTTATGATTCTCTTAAAAATTTTTTAAGGGTGTTTTATGATGTGAAATATGGTCCATCTTGGTGAATGTCACATGTGAGCTTGAGATGAATATGCATTCTGCTGTTTTTGGAAGAAGTAGTCTATAAATGTCAATTAAATCAAGTTTATTGATGGTGCTGTTCAGGTAAATGTTTAACCTAGGAGGTAAAAGGCCTATACTCTGAAAACTGTAAGGCATTTATGAAAGAAATTTAAGATGACACAAATAGATGGAAAGATATACTGTGCTCATAGATTGGAAGAATTAATATTGTTAAAATGTTCATAATACCCAAAGCAATCTACAGATTCAGTGCAATCTCTATCAAAATACCAGTAACACTTCTCATAGAATTAGAACAAATAATCCTAAAATTGTATGAAACCACAAAAGACTCGAATAGCCAAAGCAATCTTGGGGAAGAAGAACAAAGGTGGAGGTATCACAATTCAGATGTCAAGATATACTACAAAGCTACAGTAATCAAAACCAGTATGGTACTGGTACAAAAATTGACACAGAATAGATCAATGAAACAGGATAGAGAGCCCAGAAATAAACCCATGCTTATATGGTCAATTACTCTATAACAAAAAGGGCAAGAAAATGCAATAAAGACAACCTTTTCTATAAGTGGTGTTGGGAAAACTGGACAGGTATATGCAAAACAATGAAACCAAGCCACTTTCTTACACCATTCCCAAGAATAAACTCAAAATGGATTAATGACCCAAATATGAGACCTGAAACCATAACACTCCTAAAAGAAAACATGGACTTTTATCTCCTGGACATCAGCTTAGCAACATATTTGTACATCTGTCTCTTTAGGCAAGAGAAACAAAAGCAAAAATAAACTATTTGGACTATACCAAAATAAAAAGCTTTTGCACAGTGAAGGAAACCACTGATAAAATAAAAAGGTAATCTAGTAAATAGGAGAAGCTATTTGTAAATGATATGTCCAAAAAGAGATTAATATCCAAAATGTATAAAGACTTTTACAACTCGACACCAAAAACCAAATAATCTGATTAAAAATGGACAGACACCTGAATAGACATTTTTCCAAAGAACACAGATATCTAACAGACACATGAAAAGATGCTGAATGTCACTTATCATCAGGGAATGCAAATCAAAACTACAAGATATAACCTCGCACCTGTCAGAATGGATAGTATTAAAAAGATAAGAAATAACAAGTATTGGCAAGGATGTGGAGTAAAAGGAACACAGTACATTGGTGCAACTATAGTGGAAAACAGTATGGAAGTTCATAAAAAAATGAGAAATGGAACTACCAGTAATTCCACTACTAGGTGTGGAGGAAAGTAAAAATATTGACTTGAAAAGATATATGTACCCTTATGTTTATTGCAGCATTATTCACAATAGCCAAAATATGGAAGTAGCTCAATTGTCCATTGATAGATGAATGGATAAAGAAAATATGGTATATATACAATGGAATATTACTCAGCCATGAAAAGAATGAGATCTTGCCATTTGTAACATGGACCTAGAGGGTATTATAGTAAATGAAATAAATTAGACAAAGAAAGACAAATACCATATGATTTCACTTACATGTGGGATCTAAAAGCAAACTAAACAAATAAACAAAAAAACCCAGACTCTTAAATCCAGAGAAGAAACCGATGGTTGTCAGAGGGGAGGTGGGTGGGGGGATGGGCAAAATAGGTGAAAGGGATTAAGAGGTACAAAGTCTCTGTTATAAAACAAATAAGTCACAGAGATGGGAAGTATAACATAGGGAATATAGTCAATTTAAAAAATTAAGTGTTTTATGGTCTGGAATGTTGTCTATCTTGGTGAATGTTCCACATAAACTTGAGAAAAATATGTATTCTATTGTTGGACCAAGTATTCTATAAATGTCAGTTAAATCATGTTGATTGGTGGTGCCATTCAGTTCAACTGTTTTTTTTACTGACTTTCTGTCTGCTTGTTCTGTCAATTATTGATTGAGATATGTTGAAGTCTCAACAGTAATTGTGAACTTAATCTTTCTCCTTGCAGTTCTATCTGATTTTATTTCACATATTTCGATGCTCTGTTGTTAAGCACATACACGTTAATGATTATTATGTTTTATGAGACAGACCTCTTTATCATTACATAATACCCTCTTTGAAATATATAATTTTCTTTTTTTGAAGTCTGATTTTTCTGAAACCATATAGTTACTCTGGCATTCTTTTGATCAGTGTTAGTATAGTAAATCTTTTTCTGTGTCTTTACTTTTAATCTATCTTATCTTTATATTTAAGTAGTTTTCTTATAGACAACATATAGTTGAGTCTTTCTAAAAAATACACTCTGTCAGTCTCTGTCTTTTAATTGGCATATTTATTTGTAACTGTTTTCCATTTATTCTACTTGTTCTTTGTTATCTTCCTTACTTTTTTCTGCCTTCTCTGGTTTTAATCAAGCAGTTTATATATTATTCTATTTCCTCTCCTCTTTTAGCATACCAATTACATGTCTTTAAAAATTTTTTTGGTAGTTTAGTACATTTGCAACTAATCTAAGTCCACTTTCAAAAAACCCTATACTATTCTGTGAGTAATGCAGGTATCTTAGAGTATTCCAACTCTGCCCTGCCATTCCTTACAACATTGCTGCCATTCATTTCACCAATCCATAAGCTATAACCACCCAATTAACTGTTGCTATTGTTTTGAACCATTAGATCAATTAAGAGTATGGAAAATAAAATGTGTAATTCCTTTATTCTTTCTCTAATGCTCCCCTTTCTTTATGTAATCTGAGTTTCTGATCTATGTTATTTTCCTTCTCTTTGATACAGTTTTTTAAAATGATTTTTATGATGTGGAACTGCTGAAGACAAATCCCCCGGTTTTTGTTTTCATAAAGTCTTTCTCCTTCACTTTTGAAATATAATTTGGCTGGATACAGAATTGTAAGATAGTGATTTTTTTCTTTCAATATATTAAATTTTTCAGTGTATCCTCTTTTTGCTGGCATCATTTCTGAAGAGATGTCCAGTTAATTTGTATCCTTTTTCCTCTTTTGATAAATGTGTTTTTCCCTCTCAGCCTTCTTTAAAGATTTTCTTTTTGTCTTTTGTTTTGTACATTTTGAATAGGATATATCTTGGTATAATTCTATTTCTCCCCCTCTCAGTGTTTATCTTGCTGTTTATTTATTTTTATTATGTTATGTTAGTCACCATACAGTACATCATTAGTTTTTGATATAGTGTTCCATGATTCATTGTTTGTGTATAACACTCAGTGCTCCATGCAATACGGGCTCTCATTAATACCCATCACCGTGCTAACCCATTCCCCCACCCCCATCCCCTCTAAAACCCTCAGTTTATTTCCCGGAGTCCACAGTCTCTCATGGTTCGTCTCCCCTTCTGTTCCCCCCCCTTTCATTTTTCCCTTCTTTTTTTTTTTTTTTTTTAAGATTTATTTATTTATTTATTAGACAGAGAGAGACAGCCAGTGAGAGAGGGAACACAAGCAGGGGGAGTGGGAGAGGAAGAAGCAGGCTCCTAGTGGAGGAGCCCGATGTGGGGCTCCATCCCGGACCACCAGGATCACGCCCTGAGCCGAAGGCAGATGCTTAACGACTGCGCCACCCAGGCGCCCCTCATTTTCCCCTTCTTTCTCCTAATGTCCTCCCTGCTATTCCTTATGTTCCACAAATAACTGAAACCATATGATAATTGTCTTTCTCTGCTTGATTTATTTCACTTAGTGTAATCTCCTCCAGTTCCATCCATGTAGATGCAGATGTTGGGTAGTCATCCTTTCTGATGGCTGAGTAATATTCCGTTGTATATACGGACCACCTTTTCTTTATCTATTCCTCTGTTGAAGAACATCTTGGCTGCTTCCACAGTTTGGCTATTGTGAACATTGCTGCTATGAACATTGGGGTGCATATGGCCCTCTTTTTCACTACATCTCTCTCTTTGGGCTAAATACCCAGTAGGGCAATTGCTGGATCATAGGGTAGCTCTATTTTTACATTCTTTTTTTTTTTTTTTTTCATTTCAGTTTGGGTAACCCCTAATGACCTGTTTTCAAATTCACTGATTTTTTCCTCAGACGTGTTCAGTCTTTGACGAGCCCATTAAAGATATTGTTCATCTCTCTGTGTTTTAAATTTCTAGCATTTCCTTTGGCTTCTTTCTTAGAGTTTTCATCTCTCTGCTTACATCTGTTTTTGCATGTTGTCCACTTTTCCCATTAGAGTTCTTACCATATTAATCATAGTTATTTTAAGTTCTTGGTCTGATAACTTAAACATCTCAGCCATATCTGAGTTAGTTTTTGATGTTTCCTTTGTGTCTTCACACTGTTTTTTCCTTGTTTTTTAGTGCCTTGTAATTTTTTGTTGACATCCAGATGTGATGTATTAGGAACCGAGGTCTTTAGTGTGATGTTTTATGTTTATCTAGCTAGGAGTGAGGCTGTATTTAATGTTTGCTATAGCTATAGGTGTCAGATGGTTCATTTTACTCTAGTGTCCTCATTTTTATCTCTCCTGTTGCTTTTCAGTTTCCCTAGAAACTCCCTCTTAAATAGAGTTCATGTCTTATCGCTCTTTTAATTGTATTTTACTATTATTATACTGGAGCCTTGTTGATGTTGTATTGGTAGGGGAAGCATTCTGTACTCCTCTGAATAAGTGTCCATTTATTTAAAAAATTGTGCTAGAGTCTCTGGACTGGGACCTTCAGTAGAGTTTCTGATTCTTCCTCCCCTGGCTTTTTTTTTTTTTTTTTTTTAAACTACAAGGGGCTAGAGTTGTCTTATTGCTCTTCTCCAGGTCAGAAAAGGTTCTAGTGAAGTAGTTTTCCTTGAGGGAGACTCTGTTTTGGAGAACAGAATGCTCTGTGTATATTTCAGAATGTTTACCTTTCCTTTTCTCCTTCCCAAAGTACTGGGCATTTTTTCCCAGGCTTCACAAGTGGGAATCTGGTGGGGTACTTAGAGGTAAAATTCATGAATATATAGAGACTTCTCTAAGACTGGTCAGGAACTTTAACTGTAAATCTAGTCCACACTCAATCTCCAGATTTTGTCAATTACAGTTTTTTGTGTTCCTACCAGTTCGTGATTCCAGTGGTGTCTGTCCCTGGTAAACCATGATTCTCTGTCTCTCAGGGTTTCAGGGCAGCGATTTGCTCTGTGACCTCAATTCTCTGATGAACCTAAGGAGAGTTGTTGGGTTTTCATTTTTCAGCTTTCTTATTGTTATGAGGGTGGAAGTTATGACTTCCAAATATTTTAGTTGTTGGCATGGAAGCTGGAAGTGCCAGTTATTATCATTACAGTTTTCAGCTCAAGAATTTCCTTTTTACGATTCTTACCTCTTTCTTGATATTCTTTATCTGATGAATCACTGTTATTATATTTCCCTTTAGTTTTAAGTATGGTTTTCTTTTGTTCCTTGACCCTACTTGTAATAGCTCTTTTGAGGTCTTAGTGTGTTAGGTGCAACATCTAGGTCTCCTAGTATGTAAACAGTTTCTCTTGACTGCTTTTTTTCCTTGTGTGTGGGCAACAATTTTTGTTTCTTTGCATGTATTATAAGTTTTTTTGAAAACTGGACTTAGATAATGTATCACAGGAAATGTGAACTTGAGTCTTCTCTGGGTGTTGTGTTCGTTTGCTTATTGGTTAATGATTTGTTTGGACAAAGTCTGTGGAGTCTGTCCTCTCCTGGAGTGTGTGACCTCTGATGTCTATGCTAAAGCTTTTTTCTTTTTCATTATTACTTTTATTTTAAGCCTGACTTCGTAGGGGTTGCTCTCATGTCAGAATTGCTTAGTGTTCATTTAATAGTTACAGGTTGTACTCATCTACCTTGAGCCACTATGACTTTTGTCCCTGTTTATGGATGTGTGCATGAGTTGGGGACATATTTGAATTGCAGACAGTTTATTAGTTGTTCCTGGCTTTCATTTTCTGCTAGCAGAGTCCTCACATTCATCCAGGGATAAGTAGATATCCACCTTCTCTAGTCTCTTCTGAAAATGTGTGCAGCCTTGCACATGCACACTGTCTTCCAAATTCCCAGAGATATGTGGGAGCCCACCAAGGCCTACTCTTGTTATCTATTCCTGTTAAATTTATGCCTATTCTGGTTGCCTGTGTGTGTGTGTGTGTGTGTGTGTTTCCCAACTAGGACTCAACCTCAGGCTAACTGATATTGGCCTTTCTTATTTGTCACTAAAATTGCTACTGTGTCTGTCAATGCTGAGGAGTATGGGGATTTTTCTCTGTTCTGGTGAATGTTGGCCCTTACCTCTCCTGGTTAAGAAGCTGCTGGTTTTCATGACTTGTTTCGTCCTAGCACATAGGGAACATCTAGTACATAGGTGGGTGGCAGGGGAGGAATGGTAGTAATTTCATGCTAAAATGCCAGAGCGAATTGCTTGTCTGAGCTACTTTAGTAGTTTCTCTTATGTAGATACTTCTTAAATTGTTCTATTTTCAGAATCCTGAAATTTTTTTCACAATTTTATCCAATTTTATCATTGCTGAGCTCCTTACTCCACCATTCCAGAAATGTTGCCCAACCATAGATAATTGCTTTGGTTTCCTTAAGGCAGATTGTTTGCTGAGGCTGAACAGGGAACTTGAGAAAGTGAGCAGGGCTGCAGTGGTAATTGGGAAGGCTGAGAATGGAAACTCAGCAAGGATGGGTGGCAGAAGATTGATGGTTCTTATGTCCTGGATGAAGTTGTAGAATGGGAATTTAGCAAGGTGGCATTTGACATGCTATTGCAAGTATCTAGTACACCATCACCAAAACTAGAGTTGGAGGAATTCAGCTGGTGTTGGACTTCACCTAGCCAGTTTCTCAGAAGACAGTGGGCAGAAGAGAATGGAGGATGCTGGGGAGAGATTAGTTCATTTGGTTAACCTTGAGGTCAACAGAGACTATGAAAGGGAGAGAAGCAATGACAGTGCTTGAGGGAGTCATAGCACTGGAAGCATCTGTAAGTTTGAAGTAAAAAAGATATTTATCTTGAAAATCATGAGTGAGTTGGAAGTCATTACAAATCTGGGGTCAGAAGCTGAGATGGGGTAGTTGTGAACCAGAAGCTTTGAAGCAGCCAAGGTTATTTGCTACCAACCCTTCTTCTTAGCACCTTCAGATGTGGGATAGTGAAGAACATTCAGTCTAGTGGACTATAGGGGAAGTTGGAATATCCATATGATTAAAATGAGTCCTAAAAGAGAGTGGAATCAAGTACTAGAATTTGATTACTTAGGCTTTACTTCTAGTTTTCCTTGTGCAAATTGGTAAAAATAACAAAAACAAATAAACAACCAACAGTTTATTCTCAGGCCTCATAGAATTAGCAGTCTAGTCTACCTCTTTGACCTGTGAGACAGGATACTATGGCTTTTCTCAGCCCTTGAGATCTATTTCTTTGACCCCAGTGGGTCTTACTGCAGTGGACACTGGGTATGAGAGACTATGAAGGTAAGATTTGGACCATGATAAAATGACTAATCTTGTTAGGAATTTTGACAAGACAGTCATTTAAAAAAAACATAATGGCTTAGAATAGCATAACTTGAAGAGATTATGTTAGTGTTCTGCCTCTCAAAAGTGTTTCTTTTTTTTTTTTTTAAAGATTTATTTGTTTATTTTAGAGAAAGAGAGCACGTGCATGTGCGTGGGGGAGGGGCAGAAGGAGAGGGAGAGAGAGTCTCACAGACTCCATGTTGAGTGCTGGTGGGGCTTGATATCACGATCTGAGATCAGGACTTGAGCTGAAACCAAGAGTTGGATGCTTAGCTGACTGCACCACCCAAGTGCCTAAAAAGTGTTTCTTTTTTAAAGGCTCACTAGCATCCAAATAAGTATTTGATTTAGTAAATTTGACTTAATTATTTATCATCAAGACATCTCCCCTACTCTAATTTTTTATCATTCAGCAAGCTGTCATGGAATGAATAGGTCTAGCTGGGGGGCCAAATAGGTTTCCTTTACTATATCCTTGTTGTTTAATTCATTTCCTATAGGTATTGTTGATTCTTCTGGTTAAGGGACTCTGAAAGAAAGTATATGAAGCAAAGTTGTAGAACAAATGTGTGGTGTTTTTCCTTAGAAAAAATACTTGGTTTGTCATTCATGAACTTGATCAATGGCTCCATAATGAATTCAGGCTTTATGGATTCTGATTCCATGTTTGAGCTTTTAGAAGAAAATTAAAAATTTTAAAATCTGTTTTTTAATTTATTTCTATGACAACCTGTTTAATTATGGATCATTAATTACCTCATTTCAATTCTCGTTTCCTCAGAGTTTCTTTATTTTTTAATTGGGAAATTTTCAAGTGGAACAAATGTCTCTTGAAAGATTCTCACTCTACCCATCATGGCTCTGATGCTGGGGCTGAAGCTTAACCAGAAAAGCTGACTATGAAGTGTCAATTTATCTATCTATCTATCTATCTATCTATCTCTTTATTTATTTAACAACTGATAAAATAGTTTAATTTAAAAAGTATGTTTTGTAAGATATCCATTTAAAAATAATTAAATCACTTATTACCTTACACACACACACACACACACACACACACACACACTCACACACACCCATAAAAGGCATGGACCTTTTGTAAGAGAATAATTCAAATTTTCCTTTATGTTAGTTTGAAGCCTGTACTTGCAAACACTGCAATAAAAATGGAGATTCGAATGTGTGTGTATATGTGTACATTTAGTTGACCTGCTTAAAATTACATGAACCATATCCTTCCACCCTTAAATAGAAGATTTCTTAATCATCCTCATTTCAGAAAAATTTCTTAGTTCATAATCATATGGAATTTTGATGCCATCTTCTCATCTCCATAATCATCAAATTCAATGATAATTTTTCTTCCTACTGTTAGAAATTTAAAGCGGTTCAAACTGCAGTCAGCCCCAGGACCATCCTTGGTGATCCCCACCCCAGGAGTCCCTTAGATGGACCTGCCAATCTGCCTTACATGTGCTAGCCCAAGGATTTTGTGGAGGGCAACATCAGTATCTAGCCCTTGCAGTCATCTTCCTGCAGTCTCTCCCCAGATCTTTTCAATTAATGTTTAAACTTCCTATTTTATACTGTATCCTATCAACCTCAGAATGATTTACAACTTTCCCATGTAATTTTCATTACAGTTCTTTCCAGTAGTGAAATTCCTGGCTCTCCTTACAGAAGCAACTTCTCCACTCCTTATTTTGACCTTGAGAAATGTTACTGACTTCCTATACACTTTTACTATGTTTGAGCAGAGCTGCCTCATAGTTTTCATAGTTTCTTTATCTGATTGAATGCTTTTTCAGTTCTATTTTATTTTGTAAGAGTGATTTGGGGGCTGCTAATAGGATGCAGGGTATGGAGAGAATCTTTCTCACTAATCTATCTCACTGTGGGCAATGAACCTTTTAAATGTACATAAATAATTTTATTTAGAAGAGTTGTCTTTCAGGGTGTTCACAGTGACTTTGGTAGATATTCTGTTCAGGATAGTGTGTCTTTGTTCCTTTTGTAGAGCTTCTAGGTGGGACAAAGACAGGTTATTCTATCATCAACAAGGAAAGTCCTCTTCCATAGAATGCTAAGTAAGAATACTGGGATTAAATTTGAGAGAAATGCATACAGCCTACCTCAGATTGCAAGAAGAAAACACATGTATTACATAAGATTTTCCTTCAATCAAGATCTCTTTCTTCTGCAAAATAGCCAGATTGGATTTGATCAATGATTTAAAACAATTTTTTTTTTAAACTTTGGAACCATTTCTTTAATGTAAATATTCCCCTTGAACTTGATGGGTATATGGAAGTTTTAAAATATTGCCTCAAGTTCTTTGACAATATTTTCATTGAGGTTAGGGTCTATGTCCTCTCCCCTTGGGTCTGGGTAGTTTTGTGACTGCTTCAACCAATAGACTATGGTGGAACAGACACTGTTTAACTTTTCAGGCTAAGTTGTGAAAGGCCATACAGCTTCTGCCTTGCTTTCTCGAACACTTGCTCTGGAGGCTATGAGGCTATCAAGGTAAGCAGTCTGACTGCCCTGAAGCCACCAGACTGTGTGGAAGTCTGAACCACATGGAGAGGCCATGTTTTGAGATTCTGGTCAACAGTCTCAGTCTGCCATCCCAGCCCAAACTCTGGAATTTCATCCCTCATCCCTCATCCACTTGAGTTGCCTCTAGCTGTGTGAAACTTCTCAGCAGAGGCTTCAAACATCATAGCCTTGCCTGTTTGTCTTATCTAAATTTCTGACACTCACCAAATTTGTGAGAATAAGAAAATGAGCGCTTTAAAAATATTCCATTGGGGTTTGGAGTAGGTAGTTAAGCAGCAATATATGACCAGAACAAAATTATAAAGATAATATTAGAGTTACTTAGGCTGAAGTAAAGGATCTGTGGAATTCTGGAAATTGTCATTCTGAAAGAAAGCTTATGATATCTGGTAACCATAAAAAATAGTGGGCAAATAATGGTATTCTGTGAATTAATGATAACTGATGTGACCTGAGAGACATACTCCATATATTTCAAAATGTTGATTTTTTTTTAAGATTTTATTTATTTATTTGAGAGAGAGACACAGATAGCGAGAGAGCTCAAATGGGGAAGAGAAGGAGAAGCAGGCTCCCTGCAGAGCATGGTGCCTGATGCAGGACTCAATCCCAGGACCCTGGGATCATAACCTGAGCCGAAGGCAGATGCTTAACTGACTGAGCCACCCAGGCGTCCTCAAAATGTTCATTCTTAATACTAAACAGTTACTGGAAATATAGTGTGGTTGTAAAAGACCTTTGATGAGAAAGGTCAACATTTAAAATTACTTCCTGTGATCTGAGGTTATAGAGAATCTTCTGAAAATGACATTTCTTTTGAAAATGTGGGTGTTGTTATAGCTCAGGTGGATACCGATTATTTTATTTTATATAAAATTCAAGGCAGTAGCTCCATGCAGACACAATCTAAAAATTTGTGTGACTCTTCTAACTATGTATCTCAGAATCAAGAATATTCTTCCCAGGTAATTAAAAAAAATTGGTCATGCTTCTTCCTAACTAATTATATTTTGGAAGTGAGGTAATTGTTTTAAAATTTCAGTACAGACATAGTTTTAAATTTTTATTTTCAAAGATAATTTGAGGTGACAGAAATAATCCTTGGATGGATTATGAAAGAAATATTCACCCAATAAAATCTTCCAATATAGTAAAATTATTAGTATACATAAAGGTTTGTAGATCATAGAAATAGGGTTCTGAAACAGTCTAATTTTTTCTTCCTCAAAGAAGATAGGCTATGGTTTGACAACTTTGATTGATAGAATATGAATGGGTAGCATTTGAAAAATAGTTGTATTTCCTAGAAGCTTATTTTATTTTTTCTGAAATACAATGATTAAAGGGATGTGAAATAGGATTTTGGTAATCTGACTTTCAGAGAAGTTTGTATGCATGATAGCAAAATAGTGTTTTTTGTTTATTCTTTTTGATGAATCTATGCATATATGCACTGTATATAATCTTTCTAACAGGAGATGGAAAGAGAATGATTAAAAAAATTGAATGTCTGAAATGTCTGGGGTGTTGAGCAACAAATGAATCCCACAGCTAACCTGCTTTCTGAAATAATCTCATGTAGTTAAGCAAGGCTCTAATTAATAGTTACAGATGTTTTTGATGTCTTTGAACTCTCTTTCAGGGACACAGTTACAGCCCATTAATAATGTACCTGTAGATAAAAATATTTTAGATAGTTATCTGTGTAGTGTGACAAGTTGGGGAAAGGGACAAATTGGTTTAAGAACTGATGCTGCGTTACATCTCCAGCTGTGACTCTAACGCTAATCTCACACTTTATTACTGAAAAGAGAAGGGAAGTAATAGGGTTCACAAAAGGCTGCCATGCAGGACGCCGATGGCCACAGAATCACCACCAATAGGCATCTGCCCTAACACTGCCCCTGCAGCAGGTAGCAGGGGGATTAATGGGATAATGTATGTAGAGGGCTTTGATTCTTTGGGGGAAGTGCCTGTACAAATCCAAAGCTTTATATTATTGTTATGACTTTTCCTCTAACCTGTGATTTTTCCACATTATGCAGGCTTGTCAGTTACCCACCTGTGCACTGTTCGTGCCATCATGATTTTATTTCTCATTTTTAAGGTTTATGATTCTAATTGAGAGACATTGATGTTTCCATATTCATCCTGGCAGATTAATACCCAGCAAGAAAGACCTGCTGTCAATGGGCATTTTGAATTATGTGTTTAAAATTGCCTTTGATGGCAAGGATGTCAAATTATGCTCTTCACTAAAATGGTTTTGTGCTTCTTTTCTAGGTATGTGATTGAAAATCGCAGATGTTTGATATCAGCTTTTACTGCATTTGTTTGGTAAGTGAAATCTTAAATATATTATACTTCTTTGAAATCCATCTTCTGATGCCATTTAGAGAACATTAAGAGAAAATTAAAAAATAAAAGACTTAGTATCTGTGACATTTAGCTTCTAGAAAAGTCAACCTTTTAAGTCACATTCTGTTTTTGAGTACTTGTTTAGGATGCAGAGCATTCTAATGTAGCAGGAGCAGATGACAGAATGGAGCTGTATTGGGCCTTCATGGGGAGTGTTTTGCCCCCTCAGGCACTCATTTTATGAGAAAGTATACCAGAAGATGAATCTGATTGGAAAGCTTCCAATGGAACGTCGTGTTTTCCTTTCTGGGGTCTTTAATGACTTCGAAAATGAAAGTCTACCAGTTTCTTGAGTTTCTTCTTAGAAATGGTTAGAACGGTTCAGTGGGTAATGGTCTTTGATGAAGCATGTTCTAGTAATAATTTCTTAGTTTAGAAATAAAGTACAGATTATTCACACTTTTAGATGCAGATGTAACAGGCATACCTTTCACAATTCTCTCTGCTTGTAGAGAAGCAAGAATAAATAAATATCTGGAATGGTCAGATCTGGATTCAAGGAGCATCCTTGAAATGTGAAGTGCCCCATGTCATATGCTTCTATATGCATTTTCCTCTTGAAACTCTTGATGTCTCTGAGATGGGGTTATTATCCCAGCATAAAACGAGGGGAGAAGTGTTAATAGTAAGTGAGTTACATCCACATAATAATAAATGATGGAACTTAAATTCAAATTCTCAGATCTTCTGACTTAGAAATCTAGGACATTTAACAGTGTAATATGATCATTAGAAAAACTGGTATTTAACACTGTATTCTGGCTGTTTATTGCTATATAGCCACCCCAAAACTCAAGTGGCTTAAAACAACAGCAACAGCTTTGTTCACAATTCTGCAATTTGGGCTTAATTAGCTTGCTGGGAACCACCTGTTTCTGCTCCATTCAGTAACAGTTTGACTGCAATAATCTAGACTCATTCACTTACATGTCAGGTGGTGGATGCTGGCTGATGGCTGATATCTCAGCTGGGACAGTTACCTACAACACCTATACATGGCCTCTCTGACTCTACAACCTGGGAGTCAGTAGACACACACACACACACACACACACACACACACACACACACACGGCAGAAGGCAGAGAATCTCCAGGTGGAAGGGAGTTGTATCACCTTTTCTTCTAAACTAGCCTTGGAAGTCCACAGAGTCCCTTGTATGACATTATTTTTTATTAGAACTGAGTCACTATGATTAGACCATATTCAAGAAGAGAGGAATTAGACTTCGCCTTTTGATGGAAGGTGCTGTGGATTGAATGTTTGTGATCTCTCAGAATTCATATGTTGAGATCCTACCCCCCAAAGCAATGTATTTTGGAGATGGGGCTTTAGGAGGTGACCTGGTCATGAGGGTGGGGCCTTCATGAACAGATTAGTGCTCTTATCAAAGAGATACTAGGGAATTCTCTCACTCTTCTGCCATGTGAGGACACAGTGAAAAAATATTGCCTATGAACCAAGAAGCAAGCTCTCACTAGACACTGAATATGCTGGCACCTTGGTTTTGGATTTTTGAGCCTTCAGAACTTGAGAAATAAATTTCTGTTGTTTATAAGCCACCCAGTGAATAGTATTCTCTTATAGTAGCCCAGACAAACTAAGACAGGAGAAATATCAAAGAATTGGCTGACATATATAAAACTACCAAATATTGCCTAATAACAGAGAATTTCCTTAAATTTGGTAAGGGAATAAGTGGTAGGCAAATATCTACCTTGCCCGACCAGTAGATCTGTGTTGCTTTTCACATTCCCATATATTAGGGCTGAACCAAGGGATAACACAACTCCTTTAGTTCCTGGTCCCTCTGGAGACTTCTCATAAATAGCTATAGGGCCCCTGTGGGAATGCAGGCCAGTCTGTGGGTATAGCATAAGTTATAATTTTTAAATATTTAGATACATGGTACACAGCCCTCCATTTGAATGCTTGTCTTGAACTCCACAAATGCTAACCGTGAGACTGTTGTAAAATCAAGCCCCACCCAAGAGAAATCTAATGGGATTATTCTAGACATAGAAGTTAAGGTTTATCACTAACTCTGTAGTAATGAGAAACTGAAGAGTTGAGTCCTGCTGCATATTCTTTAGAATTTTTTATAAATACTTGGTACATTAAACTCTGTTGTCCTTAATATAAAATTAATAATTGTCAATTAATACTTTTAAATGTAAATTCCCAAGGTAAATAACCCCTCTAGGTATTGTTATGCTTTAATACTTTTGGATCATATCTAACTATTAAAGTTAATATCTTAAATCTTGAAGTAGGAGAAACCAGACAAGTCAATTCATTGTAAAAAAAAAAGTGCCTCAAAAAGGTACAATGATATTTCCATGTCTGAATATCCTATGCCTTACATTAATTTTTAACAAGTGTTTACTCATGCAATGATAGAAAGACCTGTCTACAATACTGCTTCTTACTGATTATGCAGAAACATTATCATATCACAATTTCTTATAATGTTCCTCGGTGAAAAGCCTACTTCATGGTAACGAAACAAAAACGAAATGAAAACATGTTTTCAGGAAATGCTTTGATAAGAGTCATGATTTCTAGAGAGTCTGAATGAATAATTTCAAGCAGGTATTTCTCTAAAGTCTTGTTTATTATCTTTAAAAGTTTTGAATATTTTTGATGTATTCAGTAATATAACTGTGGATGATAGATATATGTAATTTTATGATATATATGTGTATATATACAATTACATATAATTATATTAAAATATATCTAAACTTATATAAATATATTTTATATTTAAAATGTATTTATATTTTATTATAAATTATATATAATTATATATTTTATTATAAATTATATATAATATACATCTATAAATAAATATATTAAATATATTTAATAACAAAATAAAATAATAAAATAGAAGTATTAGCTCAGGAGTTAGACTCTCAGGGTTAAATCCCATTTTTGCCATTTACTACTGTGATGAGAAAGTTACAAAGTGACTCTTTGCTCCAGTTTCCTCTCTTGAAATAGAATAAATATACTTACCTCACAGGATTTTAAAAGGATTAAATGAATTAATACATGAAATTTTCTTTAAACACTACCTGGCATATAAATATTATATACTCGATAAATTAAATAAAATATTATGTGCTCAATATTATTATAGCTCAATAAATGTTAGCTTTTAGTGGGGCACCTGGGTGGCTCAGTTAAACATTGAACTCTTGGTTTTGGATTCAGGTCGTGATCTCAGGGTTGTGAGATTGAGCCCCACATCGGGCTCCACACTCAGCAGGGAGTCTGCTTGTCCTTTGCCCTCTGCTTCTCTCCAGCACCCTTTAGAATAAATAAAATCTTAAAAAAATATTAGTTTTTAGCTATTGCTGTGTAACAAGGCACTGCAAAACATAGTGACTTAGAACAAAAACCAGCAATTTACTTTCTCTCATAGTTTCTGTGGACCATGAATTTGGGAAGGGCTCAGTTGAATGTTTCTGGTGTGAAGGGTTGTAGCTGAAACAATGAGTGGCTGGAGTAAGCTGGGAGTTGCCTGGACATCTCTTTTCAAGAAGTCCTGAGTTCATCCTTTTGTTCTCACATGTGGGCTATTTTGGGCTTCCTCACAGCATGGCTGCTTCAGGGCACTTAGTTTACAAGCATAGAGACTCAGGGCTCCAAGTGTGATTATTCAGTAGCAAGGTAGAAACTAAATTGTCTTTTATTTTCTAGTCTCAGAAGTCAGGCAGCATCACTTCCACTGTACTCTATTTGTTGAACCTGTCACAAAAGCCCAGCTGGTTTCAAGGGAAAGGGTTATAAATTTCACCTTTCAATGGATAGAGTTGCATTGTAAAAGAATATGTGGGTTAGAAGATATTATCTAGGCCATCTTCAGAAGACACAATCTGCCACAGCTGATATTATTACCTAATACTTTCTTGACACTGTCACAAACCTCAAGAAGATATATACCAACAGGTGAAGAACCATAGTACGAGCATATTTCTCTCTTGAAATGAAATGAAAATTGTCTCAGTCAGGCTATTGCCTGATACTAAGGAGTATTCGACTTCATAGAATTTTTTCACAAATGGAGATATTCTATGTTGTTGGTTGAAAGAAGATACATAGTCTGTTGGTATCAGATGCAAAGGTGTCCTACTTCATTTTTTGTTAATAATGGAGTCTGATGTGAACTATTGTTTAAAAGGAGAGTCATTTTTCCTTCTTAAATGGTGTGCTCTGAAAATGCCTTTAAGATTTGTATTCATCTACAAAGAAGGAAATGTGTTTTCTTCTAAGATTAAAGAACCAAAACTATCAATTTCTATGGGTGCCAGACATTCAGGAAATCTGGAAATTTTGACCCAAGAAATCCCTTCACAGAATTATCAATTTTCCCAAAGACAACTCAAGAATCTGAGAATATACATTATTCAAGAATACTAAGCACAAAGAGATTTCTAAGGAGAAGATTTTCTATACATTGTCATGTCTTTCTATCTAATTCTTTCCTTTCCAAGCTTGGGATAAGTAATACAATTTTGAAGCAGTAAAGATTTATTAGTGCTCTTGCATTTTTTGTGACCAGTTAGCTGTTGATGATAGCAGACATCAGAGCTTTACCCTTCCACCATTATTTTTTCTTAATTGAAGGCTATTAGGAAATAGTTGACCTAGTACAACATAGGTTTGAACTATGCAGGTCCCAATTAGATGCAAAATTTTTTCCATAAATACATACAGTACTGTAAATGTTTTTTCTCTTCTTTATGATTTTTCAATAGCATTTTTTCTCTAGTTTACCTTATAAGAATATAGTATATGTGAGATCATATAATTGTCTTTCTCTGATTGATTTAGCATAATACCCTCTAGTTCCATCCACATCATTGCAAATGGCAAGATTTCATTCTTTTTGATGGCTGAGTAGTATTCCATTATCTATCTATCTATCTATCTATCTATCTATCTATTCCACATATAGTATATATATATATATATATATATATGTATATATATATGTATATTCTACATATAGTGTGTGTGTGTATATATGTGTGTGTGTGTGTGTGTGTGTGTGTGTGTGTATATATATATATATATATATATATATGCCATGTCTTTATCCATTTCATTTGTTGATGGACATCTGGGCTCTTTCCATAGTTTGGCTGTTGTGGACATTGCTGCTATGAACATTAGTGTGCATGTGCTCTTTCTTTTCACTATATCTGTATCTTTGGGGTATATTCCTAGTAGTGCAATTGCTGGGTTGTAGGATAGCTCTATTTTCAACTTCTTGAAGAACCTCCATATGGTTTTCCAGAGTCGCTGCACCAGCTTACATTCCCACCAACAGTGTAAGAGGGTTCCCCTTTCTCCGCATCCTCGACAACATCTGTCATTTCCTGACTTGTTAATTTTAGCCATTCTGACTGGTGTGAGGTGGTATCTCATTGCGGTTTTGAGTTGTATTTCCCTGATGCCCAGTGATGTTGAGGATTTTTTCATGTGTCTGTTGGCATTTGTATGTCTTCTTTGGAGAACTGTCTGTTCATGTCTTCTGCCCATTTCTTGATTGGATTATTTGCTTTGGGTGTTGAGTTTGATAAGTTCTTTATAGGTTTTGGGTAGTAGCCCTTTATCTGATAGGACATTTGCAAATATCTTCTCTCATTCCGTAGGCTGACTTTTAAGTTTTTTGGATTGTTTCCTTTGCCATTCAGAAGCTTTTTATCTTGATGAAGTCCCAATAGTTCATTTTTGCCTTTGTTTCCCTTGTCTTTGGAATTGTGTCTAGCAAGAAGTTGCTGTGGCTGAGGCTGAAGAGGTTACTGCCTGTGTTCTCCTCTAGGATTTTGATGGATTCCTGTCTCATGTTTAGGTCTTTCATCCATTTTGAGTTTATTTTTGTGTATGGTGTAAGAAAGTTGTCCAGTTTCATTCTTCTGCATGTGGCTGTCCAATTTTCCCAACGCTGTTTGTTAAAGAGATTGTTTTTTTTCTACTGGATATTCTTTCCTGCTTTGTCAAAGATTAGCTGACCATGGCATTGAGGGTCCATTTCTGGGTTCTCTATTCTGTTCCATTGATCTATGTGTCTGTTTTTGTGCCAATACCATACTGTCTTAATGATTGCAGCTTTGTAATTATTATATGATCTCACTCATATGTGGAATTTAAGAAACAAAACAGATGCTCATAAGGGAAGGGAGGGAAAAATAAAACAAGACAAAATCAGAGAGGGAGACAAAGCATAAGAGACTCTTATGCATAGGAAACAAACTGAGGGTTGCTGGAGGGGAGGGGGTGAGGGGATGTGGTAGCTGGGTGATGGACATTAAGGAGGGCATGTGATGTAATGACCACTGGGTATTATATAAGACTGATGAATCACTGACCCCTACCTCTGAAATTAATAAGACTCTGTATGTTAATTAAGAATTTAAATAAAAAAATAAATTAAGAAAAAAGTACAGTATACAATATATATAATATAAGTATGTGTTAATCTACTGTTTATGATATCAGTAAGACTTCTGGTCAACAGTAGGCTATTAGTAGTTAAGTTTTTGAGGAGTCAAAACTTATATGCTTAATTCTGACTGCACAGGGTGTTGGTCTCCCAACCCCCATGTTGTTCAAGGATCAACTGCAGTTGAAACAAACGTGAGAAGTAAGTATTCATGCAAATGAAAATGCTTCAAAATCAAAGAGATGAGAAACTGCTCTGTGGGAAAGATAGTCTAGATTTCAGAAACTCTTGTTATATAATATGCTTAAATCAAAGGAGGGAGGTAGTTGGTGACACATTCTTGTTGCTAGAAGAGAAGTCTTCTAAATGTGAACTTAACAAAAAGAAAACACATGTGTTAAAAGTAAATCCCTCGGTAGTCAGTTATCTCATATTTGTTCCCTCAAAAATGAATTCTGTGGATTGAAAAATAACATATATAGTCTGATTCCATTCATATTCAAATATAAAAGATGGCACACATGCATAAACACAGAGATTGCTTAGAAAAAACCTGGAGGACTAAAACCTATTAAACTGAAATGTCCTCGGTAGTTGCCTATGGGAGAAGGAGTGGAATTGGAGTCACGAAAGAAGCATGGAAGGGAAGTTTTCACTTTTCACTCTCCTTCTGTATAAGTTGACCTTTTTTGGGTGGCATAAATACATTATTCATGTTTTTATTTTTGAAATAATAAGAATATTGTGTATTACAACTTTTGTTTGTGTCAAAATCAGGCTCTATTTGTTACTAGGTAAAAGATGTCTTTTTTGGCATTTATCTCATGGAATAAATTACTATTTTAAAAGTGTAAAAGGATATAATTATTTATATTTTGGAATTTCAAAGCTGAAAGCACAATAGTGAAACTACCACTTCTCAGGCTATTTCCTACTCTAAACTCTTTCTTCTTTAAAGTTCCAATTAATCATTTATCTTTTCTTGTGTAGGAACAACTCTCTCCACTACCCCACCTCAAATACTTAGTGGATGGACGTTTTTCTGCTCCACATGGTATCAGCTCGGTCAGCCAAATGGCTGCGTTTTGATTGCATATGGGCTGGGTTGTGAGAAAACAACCGTCTCACCAAGGCCTGGATACTGTGGTACCTTGAGTCTTTCCCCATGTCCTCTTTGTCCTCATGGTATTTCATTCTCCAGGGCATCTCCAAGTGGCCTCTGTCTGCAGTAGGACAGCCTGTACTTCATTACAGTATGGCCACTGTTTTGTTTTTTTTTTAAGATTTTATTTACTTATTTGACAGAGAGAAAGAGAGAGAGTGTACAAGCAGGGGGAGCGGGAGAGGGAGAAGCAGACTCCCCGCTGAGCAGGGAGCCCATGTGGGGCTGGACCCCAGAACCCCAGGATCATGACCTGAGTTGAAGGCAGATGCTTAACCAACTGACCCATCCAGGCGCCCCTGACTTAATAATTTTAGCCATTCTAATTGGTGTAAGGTGGTATCTCACTGTGGTTTTGAGTTGTATTTCCCTGATGACAAGTGATGTTGAGGATTTCTTCGTGTGTATGTTGGCCATTTGTATGTCTTCTTTGGAAAACTGTCTGTTCATGTCTTCTGCCCATTTCTTGATTGGATTATTTGTTTTCTGGGTGTTGCGTTTGATAAGTTCTTTATAGATCTTGAATACCAGCCCTTTATCTGCTAGGAATTTGCAAATATCTTTTCCCATTCCATAGGCTGCCTTTTATTTTATTGACTGTTTCCTTTGCCATGCAGAAGCTTTTTATCTTGATGAAGTCCCAATACTTCATTTTTGGTTCTGTTTCCCTTGCCTTTAGAGACATGTCTTACAGGAAGTTGCTGCGACCAAGGTTGAAGAGGTTACTGCCTGTTTTCTCCTCTAGGATTTTGACGGATTCCTGTCTTACATTACGTCTTCCATCCATTTTGAGTTTATCTTTGTATGGTGTAAGAGAATGGTCCAGTTTCATTCTTCTGCATGTGGCTGTCCAATTTTCCCAGCACCATTTATTAAAGATGCAGTTTTAAGAGTTTCAGCAAGGCTGACAGGGAGCCCTCCAGCCAAAGTCCTCCTATCAGTGAACTTACAGGAATG
The DNA here is from genome assembly GCF_023065955.2 of Ursus arctos. Classification (NCBI taxonomy): domain Eukaryota; kingdom Metazoa; phylum Chordata; class Mammalia; order Carnivora; family Ursidae; genus Ursus; species Ursus arctos. The sequence continues at coordinate 37,951,257 of NW_026622875.1, read as the reverse complement.
GGTTCAGTCACTGGCTAAAATGTGGCCCCATCACGGACCCAGTGAGGGATTTCAGAATGCAGCAGCCTGGGCTGTTGCCAACTACGATTCTAAATAGGAGATCTGAGAGGTGCATGTTCATGGTTGACATTTGTTAGAGAGTGGTATCAAAATAGCTATTTAGCAGTTATTATGAAAGACACTTAGGTTCACTTACTTCTTACCTATTTTCTGACTGGACCAGAGCAGTAGTTTGAAAAATTCTAGTTGGGTGTGATTAAATTAATTTTGTTTTTAAGCTAGAAATATGTTTTTTTGCTGTTGGTGCCATATGAGAATGTCTGATGTTTCGCCTCACTTCAAAAGTTAATAAGAGAAAAAAACACACCTAGATATGTATCTCTGGGAGAATCAGTTATCCATTTCCATTCTTCAGTTAACTGCTTTCAACACCAATATCATATTTGATATGAAAAGTATCATTTCTCAGACTAAGCTTCAACTCTACCTCCCTTTGCCTTTTTGTATTTTTATTGCTTGTTTTTCATCATAACAGGATACTGGCAGTAGCAAACATTCTCAGATATAAATGGTAGTTTCTTATCAGAAATAATTAGTAGGACATGGAAGATTAAGCTAAATTTGAGCAATGACTTTTTATCAATAGCACATGTGAAAATGCTCTGTGATTTGGGCTAATATGCTGTTTTCTTTTGAATTGTTTTAGAACAGTTTATTGAGAAGAGGCAATTCAGAATGCTGTGTCCTTGAATTATAATCTTATTCAATTTTATTTTAACTCATGCAATGCAAAAGAATTTGAAATGAAAAAGAAGTATAGAAAAGGTTTTGGTATGTCTATTTTAATATGGATATTTCCTTTTTTCCCCTTAAACTGTTGGATGGATAGAGGTAATGATCATAATCCAATCAGATTAACAGACAACTCTCTGCAGTGATTTGGATCTTAAACAAATATGTAATTGATTATAGGGCAGACTTATGGGAAAGTTGTACTGTAGAATCAGTTGGCTATATCTGTGTAACTGAGTTTTCTTTCTCAATGTAATATACTGGTCTGTCACCCCGTAACCTTTTATGCAGAAGAAAAGCACAGTGCATTTAGTAATTTTAGGGAATTTGAGATAGATCAGTTTAGCTACTATTATTACTTATCTTCCCAGTTATCTTTGTTTTTATGATAGAAATAATAAATGGATTTAGTAGTAACACATTGGCAGTAGGAGGAAAATGGCTTACTTAAAATTTCAAATGTAACAGCTATCTCTGTGTGTGAAGACTAGTGTTCTGGTACAGGCTGGAAAGAAATGGAGACTAAACCATTGTTTCACAATAAAGAATGCAAGATTTCATTAAGTAGATGGGGAAGAGACTAACATAAAATGCAATAGTGCTAAAATATATTCATTTGATCATTCATTCATATTTGGCATTTGCTATTGCAGGTGCTGGACAGATACCAGAGAACATATAGAAAATAAAGGTTTCAGGGAGAAAAAAAATCTTTTTCTTTATATTCAGGCATGTATATATATATTACATCATAATGTACACTTTAAGAACTGTATTCCTGGAAAGTCAAGATGGTAATTACAACAATAAGTCTAGTTATAACTATTTTGAAGACTCTTGCTAACCATTTTATGTAGATGATTTAATTTCACAATGACTTTATCCAGTAAGGAATTGTAGTTAATCTAATTTTACAGGTAGAAGAGATTGGGGCTTAGAGAGATTTGAGGACATTTTCCATTCCATTTGCTTTTAGGGAACAACATGGTTATTACTACTATTCTTCATTATAAGTTAGAAAGAACATGCCTTTCATACACTTTTACTCAGGTTTATTTGAAGAACTAATTCAAGTGTCTTTGGCACCTTGCTTTGGCCAATCCTCAGTATCCAGACCCCTTTATTCAGATCTTCAGAGATACCTCAGCAATGAATGGTATTACATGGAGATTTAAGAATCTCTGCTTTCTTCTGAACAGAACTCTGTAAATGTGGTGAGTTCTGAGTATATGCCACAGTTCTCATTTTGTCTAGCTCTGCATCTGTGGTGAGCATAACTACAAACTCTGAGGCTCTTGAGGGAGTCTTTTCTGGTTTCTTATCAAGATATCTTTTTTAAAGAGAGGATAGAAAAATGGGATGATGTGAGTTCAGGGGTTATATGTGGTGGGAGCATGGCTGGGACTTTCAAAGTAAAATATGTAAACATTAGAATTGTTTAAAGAAGACTACCAAGTGACACCGAATGAATCACACATGGTATTTGGTTCTCTTCAGCTGCAAAAACCAAGTCCAATCTTTGAGAATCCCTGGGGTAAATGTTCACAGGGTGAACAAAGAAATCCCTTTCACTTACATGATAAGAATCCATTACATGCGGCCTAAGGCCAAGGTTATAGAGATGAAGGTTACTGAGGAGCAAGTTAGCCTTTTATTCATACCTGATTTAAAAACAACAGTAACAGCAATAACCAGCATCACATATGAGTTAACATACCAAAGAGAAGAATATATGGAGATTTGGGGAAAAATTATATATACATCTTGAAATTTTAATTATCACATATGGATATAAGTTTAAAAAAGTAAAATGTCAGTAGGTGTGTATATGTGAGCTGTATGCGTAATGTAGAACAATACACATTGAATGTACAAAAGTTACCCTTACATAGGGAATTAAAATTCAGTGTTGCTGTTGGTAGGATGACAAAAAAGTCTTTTATATATACATATGCATTGATTGTAATTTTTTTTAAAACAATGAGCTCTTGTACTCACTACCTAATGAAAGCAAAAACACACATGACACTATTTTACAAGTAAGATAGTAGCCCAAGATGTATTTATTTTGGGTGGTTAATTAATTTGCAAATTGTGCATTTTGGCATCCTCCCCAGTGGTGATTTTTTCTTGTGAGCTGTTTTATCTTATGTGGTCATTGTCAGGGTTTTTAGTGCCATGATTTTTAGCTTGGGATAAAGAGAAAAGCTGTATTTCTGAATAACAAACAGTAACATCAAATATGATGAAAATTTCTCTGATTATTAGTAAATAGGCTACCAATGAAATGACATTTTGGAAAGTATTTCTATTTCAAATCAATTAAGGATAATGCTAATCTACCTAAAATAAATGAATTACATTTTGATTATAAAAATTATTGCTCATTATATCATTTAACATATCTTCCCATATTTTATCTGAAGTAAAATGCATCCAAGATATAGGATGGTAATTTCAGCCATTTGACCACCTGTTAGGCTGTATAATGGTTGATTATTAGAGCATCTTTGAATGGCTTATTTAGTTGAACACATTAATAGATATTCTAATTCCATTTTAGGCAAAAGTGCCTGGTGATGAGGAAATGGTGTAACACAGATTCTGTACTAGGTATTCATTTTTTTGAAAATCTATAATCATGGGAGATTTCCAAGGCTCTGCAATTGGCGTGTTCAACTGGAGGATCACCTTCTATTTAGAGGGTATTGATTTGTCTGGATGAGTAGTACTAAAGATTCACTTTCTTCCTTCTATTAGTAAAACATTAATAAATGTTTTTCTAATTCTAATGTTTGAACAGTATAGGGTGTTTTGGTATTACTAATAAAGTTATATGTGCCTCAGGAAAAGTCATTTCATGTTGTTTAAAATTCTTACAAAGCAGTTAATGAAAATGTCTGAGAAAGGAATTAATGCCTATTAATTTTCCTCTCCTGAAATTGCTTAATGACTAGAGAGAACCCCAAATACTTTGAATTTGAACTCAGGACTTTTCTTGACACAACTGTTTGTAAACATTTGAAAATAATATTTTTTTCCTGATTGATAAAATATTCTTTGAGTTTCTACTATGACCAAGGTACTTACTGTTTTATGGGCATCCAAAAGAACAAAGAGATGTAGTTTCAATATTAATATTATCTTGGTAATTATTAGTTAATTGGGGTGTTCTTTATGTTTTGTCTCTAAATAGGTGTGCTTAATATATCAATTTATAACTCAGGAATTTGATTAATAAATTTGGAAACATAAATTTTTTATTAATACCATTCTAGTTTTTTCTAGTTTTTTCATTTTTTCTTAATTGAACAGATTAGTTTTCTTGATGATTCGGATGTGAATGGGAGAGAATAGGGAAACTGGTTAGGTGTGGGATTAAAAATGTTTAGAGCTTTTATCTTATATCTTATAGTGGCTATAGGCAGTAACCACCATACATTGTAAAATGGTAATACAAACTGATTGATGTATATAGTTTCAGGTAGGTTCAGACATACTACAGTGGAAAGTGCTAAGGTATGTGAAAGCATTGCTATTCTGTAATTTTGTGCCTCATTCTTTTAAGGATATTTTTTTATTTTGCAAGGTTAAGGTTTTAAGGGAGATCTGAGTATAACATAAATAAGAATTGTAGGTGGGTAGTCTAACCAGAGAGGTAAGGATTGAGTTGGGATCAGAAAAAGATAAAGCACAACTATAGGTTTTTGTTCAGTTTTATGTCTCCTTTTCTCTTTCTTTCTGATCAGATGCTTGGGGCCCTCAGTGATATTCTGAGAAAACATGATTCCCAGAAATTGGCCACCATAACTGATGTGGACAGAGAGCCAATGACAAATGTTAAAAGTCTCCAAAAGGTAATTGAAAGGAGAAAAGATATAAAGATAAGGAGCAGGATGTATAGACATCAATTTCCTGGAATCTGGAGCCATATGTACTCGATTCTTGATTTTACCATTTATAAACATGACCTTGACTAACTTATTTAACCTCTTTGAACTTGGTTTTATTATTTGTCATTTGTGGTTATTAACAGTTACCACCTTATTATGATGATTAAATGAAATAATCCAGAGAGTATGTTGTACATAGTAATCACTAAACATATGTAAATGTTATTACTGTTTATGATTATGTACATAAGGATGGCATAAGAATAAAGGAAGGTTGGGAAAAGCAGGAAGAATGTAAATTGAAAGCAGAGGTAGCACTATATGCCTAGGAGCCATTTTTGAAAGTGTAGTCAGGTTAGAAAGTTATTATTGACTCCTTGCTGTTCTAGAAGAATTGTTTTGTAAGCAATACTTAGAGTGCTTGTCCTGTGGGGCTTTAGATTATAATGGATTTCACTGCCTGTCACCTGTTCTTTTGTACTAAAGAGCTCCTGAGGCATAAATGGTTTCTCTGCCCCTGTGCTCTGGATATAGATCCTTGTCTGTTTCATTGATAATGGGAATCAGAATCCCCAGAGGAGTAGATAACTTTGACATAAGGAAGAATGAGGGGGAATATTTGGGGACAATTCACTGCAGCTTTAAATAAAGATGTTTGGAAAGTAATTCCTAAATGCTATAGGATAGATAGAAGGAGAAGGAAAAGAGAAACCAGATCTGCGGAAGGACTACCTGATACTGGGAAAATCATGGCTCTAGACAAAGACGAGATGAAACAGGAGGAAATAAAATACTGGAACTCAGACAGAGGAAGTTGATAAGTTGATGATATATTATATTTCAACCTTAGAGAAGATTTTTCTTTAGAGTATCCCAAGGCCAGTGCCTTATTTGTAAAATTTAAATAAAACTTTTAGATTTACAGAAAAGTTGCACAGGTGAAACAGGGGGTTCCCATATACTCACCCAGTTTTCCCTGTTGTTTACATTTGACATTACTATACAACATTTGTCACAACTAGGAAACCAATATTAGTACATTATTGTTAACAATACTTGCTTTCAGATATCACTAGTTTTCCCTAATGTCATTCTTCTGTTTCAGGATCCCATACCGGATGTCACATTACATTTACTTGTTATGGCTCCTTAGACTCTTCTGGTGTGACAGTTTCTCAGAGTTTTTTGTTTTGTTTTGTTTAAAAATTTTATTTATTTATTTTAGAGAGAGAGCGAGAGTGAGTGTGAGCAGGGCAAGTGGCAGAGGGAGAAGGAGAGCATCTTAAGCAGACTACACACTAAGTGTGGAGCCTGACGCGGGGCTTGATCCCATGACTCTGAGATTGTGACCTGAGCCAAGACTCAGAAGTCAGACGCTCAGTGGACCCAGGTGCCCCTCAGAGTTTCTTGTTTTTGATGACTTGCACAATATTGAGGAATGTTGGTCAGGAATTTTATAATCTCCTTCAATTATGATTTATCTCGTTTTTCTCATGATTAGACTGGGGTTATAGGTTTTTGGGAGAAAGATCATGAGATGAAATGCCACTCTTATCACATCATATTGAGGGGACATGCTATTAACATGACTACCATTGAAGATATTGACTTTGATCACCTGGCTGAGGTAGAGTTTCTTTCTTTCTTTCTTTTTTTTTTTTTTAAAGATTTTATTTATTTACTTGAGAGAGAGACAGCCAGTGAGAGAGGGAACACAGGCAGAGGGAGTGGGAGAGGAAGAAGCAGGCTCCCAGCCGAGGAGCCTGATGTGGGGCTTGATCCCAGAACACCGGGATCACGCCCTGAGCCGAAGGCAGACGCCCAACGACTGAGCCACCCAGGCGCCCCTGAGGTAGAGTTTCTTAGGTTTCTCCACTGTAAAGTTTTCTTTCCACTTTCCATAGGTGGGGACTTATGCTTCACCTCCTTGAGTGCAGAATATCTACATAAATTATTTAGAATTGTTCATTATAAGAGATTGTTTCTTCTCTCCTGATTTATTCATTTTATTTCATTCGATCATTTATTTAAATCAGCATGGACTTATGGATATGTATTTTAGGTTATAATCCAATATAGTTATTTATTTTGTCAAATTGTTCCAGCTTTGGCCATGGGGAGGCTTTCAGATGGCTGCTGTGTTCTTTTGACATGTCCCATGTTATAGTTTTTTGAACATTTCCTTACATTCTGGGACTATGATATGCTCCAGGATTATCATTTTAATTTCATGCTCCAGCCCTGGAATCAGTCATTTCTCCAAGGAACACTTGTGTCTTTTATTTAAGTATTTGTTTGCTGATATGTTGTGAGAAACAACTTTATTAACTAGAGTACACTGTTTATGTGGTTACTTTTTTCTTTAGTCTTACAGTTTCTAGTCAAGGTATCATTCTTTGAAGTTACTTAGATTAGCACTTTTTTTCCATTTTCTTCCGTGAAGTTATGTATGTCTTCTATCTGTAATATGGTTACATTCTTTTGTCACAGTATGCATTCCATGTTAGGGTCCACCAATTCCCTGGTTGAAGTTTAGGAAAATTTACATACATTAAGATTGACTCTCAGGGTGCCTGTGTGGCTCAGATGGTTAAGTACCTGCTTTCGGCTCAGGTCATGATCTCCAGGTCTTGTGATGGAGCCCCACATTGGGCTCCTAGCTTAGCGGGAAGTCTGCTTCTCCCTCTCCCTCTCCCTCTGCCTCTACCCCTGCTTGTGCTCTCTCTCTCTCTCAAATTAATAAATGAAATCTTTAAAAAAAGATTGTCTGTGTTATAAATTTCTGTGGGTTTTGACATATGCATAGTGTTATATATCTAGGATATAGATAAGTTCTGTCAACCCTAAAAAATTCCTTTGTTTTCCCTAGTCAAACACTCCTCCCTTTCCGAAGTTCTAGCCACCACTCATCTGTTTTCTACCTCCATAGTGGTGAAAGATGGCATCTCTCTCTTGTTCCTGGTCTTAGGGGAAATAATCTAGCCTCTCACAATTAAGTATGATGTAAATTATGGGTTAATTATACATGTACTCATGTACAGGAGCCCCACAAAGATGAAACTCAAAGTAACCAGAACAGGAGGCTTTTATACCTTTTAGGCAAAGAAAAAATAAATTTGTGAATAATTGACAAGATAAAGGAGTGTGGGCTAGGGGTGGTAAGATGGTGAAGGAGTAACAAGATATATTTATAAACCCTTCTTGGCACTAAATTACCTGTCTATAGTGATAAGGATGACTTCTAACCTGCTGCTGGAGGAAGGTTACTTTTCACATGGGAGATTTATATCATGCTCTCAGGGTGACAAAGAAGGGTCAAAGCATCCTTGCACTGGCTGTTTCTCAAGCACCTTTATTTTAGAAAAGAATTTTTTAAAATTTTAAATTCAATTAATTAACATATACTGTATTATTAGTTTCAGAGGTAGAGGTCAGTGATTCATTGGTCTTCTATAATGCCCAGTGCCCATTATATCATGTGCTCTCCTTAATGTCCATCACTCAGTTAGCCCATCCCCCCACCCCCTTACCTCCAAAAACCCTGTTTGCTTCCTATGATTAAGAGTCTTTTATGATTTGTCTCCCTCTCCGATTTTCTCTTATTTTATTTTTTCTGCTCTTCCCTTATGATCCTCTGTTCTGTTTCTAAATTCCACATATGAGTGAGATCATATGATAATTGCCTTTCTATGACTGACTTATTTCTCTTAGCATAATACCCTCTGGTTCCATCCACGTCATTGCAAATGGCAAGATTTCATTCTTTTTGTTGGCTGAGTAGTATTCTATTGTAAAAATATACCATATCTTCTTTATCCATTCGTCTGTTGATGGACATCTGGGCTTCTTCCACAGTTTGGCTATTGTGGACATTGCTGCTATGAACATTAGGGTGCATGTGCCCCTTCTTTTCACTATATCTGTATCTTTGGGGTATATTCCTAGTAGTGCAATTGCTGGGTTGTAGGATAGCTCTATTTTCAACTTTTTGAAGAACCTCCATATGGTTTTCCAGAGTCGCTGCACCAGCTTACATTCCCACCAACAGTGTAAGAGGGTTCCCCTTTCTCCGCATCCTCGACAACATCTGTCATTTCCTGACTTGTTAATTTTAGCCATTCTGACTGGTGTGAGGTGGTATCTCATTGCGGTTTTGAGTTGTATTTCCCTGATGCCCAGTGATGTTGAGGATTTTTCCATGTGTCTGTTGGCATTTGTATGTCTTCTTTGGAGAACTGTCTGTTCATGTCTTCTGCCCATTTCTTGATTGGATTATTTGCTTTGGGTGTTGAGTTTGATAAGTTCTTTATAGGTTTTGGGTAGTAGCCCTTTATCTGATAGGACATTTGCAAATATCTTCTCTCATTCCGTAGGCTGACTTTTAAGTTTTTTGGATTGTTTCCTTTGCCATTCAGAAGCTTTTTATCTTGATGAAGTCCCAATAGTTCATTTTTGCCTTTGTTTCCCTTGTCTTTGGAATTGTGTCTAGCAAGAAGTTGCTGTGGCTGAGGCTGAAGAGGTTACTGCCTGTGTTCTCCTCTAGGATTTTGATGGATTCCTGTCTCATGTTTAGGTCTTTCATCCATTTTGAGTTTATTTTTGTGTATGGTGTAAGAAAGTTGTCTAGTTTCATTCTTCTGCATGTGGCTGTCCAATTTTCCCAACGCTGTTCGTTAAAGAGATTGTTTTTTTCTACTGGATATTCTTTCCTGCTTTGTCAAAGATTAGCTGACCATGGCATTGAGGGTCCATTTCTGGGTTCTCTATTCTGTTCCATTGATCCATGTGTCTGTTTTTGTGCCAGTACTATACTGTCTTGATGATTACTGTTTTTTAATAGAATTTAGAGTCAAGCATTGTGATGCCACCAGCTTTGGTTTTATTTTCTAACATTTCTTTGGCTATTTGGGGTCTTTTCTGATTCCACACAATTTTTAGGATTGTTAGTTCCAGCTCTGTGAAAAAAGTTGATGGTATTTTGATAGGGATTGCATTGAATGTATAGATTGCTCTAGGTAGCATAGACATTTTAACAATATTTGTTCTTCTAATCCATGAGTATGGAATGTTCTTCATTTCTTTGTGTCTTCTTCAATTTCTTTCATGAGTATTCTATAGTTTTCTGAGTACAGATGGTTTACCTCTTTGGTTAGGTTTATTCCTAAGTATCTTATGTTTTTTGATGCAATTGTAAATGGCATTGACTCCTTAATTTCTCTTTCTTCTGTTTCATTGTTAGTGTATAGAAATGAAACTGACTTCTGTTCATTGATTTTATATCCTGCACTTTGCTGAATTCCTGTATGAGTTCTAGCAATTTTGGGGTGGAGTCTTTTGGGTTTTCTACATAGAGTATCATGTCATTTGTGAAGAGTGAGAGTTTGACTTCTTCTTTGCTGATTCGGATGCCTTTTATTTCTTTTCGTTCTCTGATTGTTGAGGCTAGGACTTCTAGTACTATGTTGAACAGCAGTGGTGAGAGTGGACATCCCTGTTGTGTTCCTGACCTTAGGGGAAAAGCTCTCAGTTTTTCCCCATTGAAAATGATATTCAATGTGGGCTTTTTGTATATGGCTTTTATTATGTTGAGGAATGTTCCCTCTATCCCTACACTGTGAAGAGATTTAATTAAGAAAGGATGCTATATTTTTTCAAATGCTTTTTCTGCATCTATTGAGAGATTATATGGTTCTTGTCCTTTATTTTATTAATGTAGTGTATCACATTGATTGATTTGTGGATGTTGAACTACACTTGCAGCCCAGGAATAAATCCCACTTCATCGTGATGAATAATCCTTTTAATATATTGTTGGATCCTATTGGCTAGTATCTTGGTGAGAATTTTTACGTCCATGTTTATTAGGGATATTGGTTTATAATTCTCCTTCTCAGTGGGGGTCTTTGGTTTTGAGATCAAGATGATGCTGGCTTCATAGAAAGAGTTTGAAAGTTTTCCTTCCATTTCTATTTTTTGAATCAGCTTCAGAAGAATAGGTATTAGTTCTTCTTTAAATGCTTGGTAAAATTCCCCTGGGAAGCCATCCAGCCCTGGACTCTTGTTTGTTGGGAGTTTTGATACTGCTTCAGTTTCCTTGCTGGATATAGGTCTGTTTATTTCTTCCTATGTCAGTTTTGGTAGTTTATAAGTTCTAGAAATGCACCCATTTCTTTCAGAGTGCCTAATTTGTTTGCATATAGTTGCTCAGAATATGTTTTTATAATTGTTTGTATTTCCTTGGTGTTGGTCGTGATCTCTCCTCTTTCATTCATGATTTTATTAATTTGAGTCCTTTCTCTTTTCTTTTGGATAAGTCTGGCCAGGGGTTTATCACTCTTATTAACTCTGTCAAAGAACCAGCGTCTAGTTTCTTTGATCTGTTCTACTGTTCTTTTGGTTTTTATTTTTTTTTTGTGTAAGTCTTTTGTATAAGTCTTTTGTATAAGTTTTATTTCTTTTGTATAAGGCTAGGGTTTTATCAGTCTTATTAATTCTTTCAAAGAACCAGCTTCTAATTTCATTAATCTGTTCTACGATTCTTTTGGTTTCTATTTCATTGATTTCTGCTCTAGTCTTTATTCTTTCTCTTCTCCTGCTTGGTTTAGGCTTTAGTTGCTGTTCTTTTTCCAGCTCCTTTAGGTGTAAGGTTGGCTTGTGTATTTGAGACTTTTCTAATTTTTTTGAGAAAGGCTTGTACTACTATGTACTTCCCTCTAAGTACCGCCTTTGCTTCATCACAAAGGTTTTGAACAGTTGTTTTCATTTTCATTTGTTTCCATGAATTATTTAAATTCTTCTTTAATTTCCTGGTTGACCTATTCATTCTTTAGTAGGATGCTGTTTAGCCTCCATGTGTTTGAGTTCTTTCCAAATTTCCTCTTGCGATTGAGTTCCAGTTTCAAAGTGTGTTCTGAAAGTATGCAGGAATGATCCCAATCTTTTGGTACTGGTTGAGACCTGATTTGTGACCCAATATGTGATCTACTCTGGAGAATGTTCCATGTGCACTCGAGAAGAATGTGTATTCTGTTGCTTTAGGATAGAATGTTCTGAATATATCTGTGAAGTCCATCTGGTCCAGTGTGTCATTCAGAGCTCTTGTTTCCTTGTTGATCTGCTTAGATGATCTGTCCATTGCAGTGAGTGGGGTGCTAAAGTCCCCTACTATTATTGTATTATTATCAGTGTGTTTCCTTAATTTTGTTATCAATTGGTTTATATAATTGGCTGCTCCCATGTTAGGGACATAAATACTCACAATTGTTAGATCTTCTTCTTGGATAGACCCTTTAATTATGATATGGCATCCTTCCTCATCTCTTATTACAGTCTTCGGTTTAAAATCTAATTTGTCTGATATAAGGATTGCTACCCCAGCTTTCCTTTGATGTCCATTAGCATGATAAATGGTTTTCCACCCCCTTGTTTTTAATCTGGAGGTGTTTGGGTCTAAAATGAGTCTCTTGCCAACAGCGTATCAGTGGGAATTGCTTTTTAATCCAATGTCATACCTTGTGTCTTTTGATTGGGGAATTTAGCCTATTTATGTTCAGAGTAACTATTGAAAGATATGAATTTAGTGCTGTTGTATTACCTGTGAATTCACTGTTTCTGTATATTGTCTCTGTTCCTTTCTTGTTTATGTTACTTTTGGACTCTGTCTTCGCTTGAAGGATCCCCTTTATTATTTCTTGCAGGGCTGGTTTAGTGATCACAAATTCTTTTAGTTTCCATTTGTTCTGGAAGTTTTTTTTAATCTCTCCTATTTTGAATGACATCCTTGCTGCGTAAAGTATTCTTGGTTGCATTTTTTTCTCATTTTGCACCCTGAATATATCATGCCAGTCCTTTCTGGCCTTCCAGGTCTGTGTGTTTAGGTCTTTTGCCAGTCTAATGTTTCTACCCTTCATGGTAATGGACCTCTTGTCCTGAGCTGCTTTCAGGATTTTCTCTTTGTCTCTGAGATTGGCAAGCTTCACTATTTTATGTCGAGGTTTGATTTTTAGGTGGGTTCTCTGTGCCTCCTGGATTTGAATGCCTGATTCCTTCCCCAGATTAAGGAAGTTCTCCACTATAATTTTCTCCTATACACCTTTTCCCCACCTCACCCCCTTTCCTCCTCTTCTGGGATCCCAATTATTCTAATACTGTTTCACTTTGTGATAGCACTTATCCCTCATATTTTCCCCTTGTGATCCAGTAGTTGTTTCTCTTTTTCTCAGCTTCTTTATTCTTCATCATTTTGTCTTCTATATTTCTAATTCTCTCTTCTGCCTCATTTATCCTAGCAGTTAGAGCCTACATTTTTTATTGCATCTCATTAGTAGCCTTTTTTATTTTGACTGATTATATCTTAGTTCTTTTATGTCTCCAGAAATGGATTCTCTGGTGTGTTCTATGTTTTTTTCAAGCCCAGCTAGTATCTTTATAATCATTATTCTGAACTCTAGCTCCAACAGCTAACTTATATCCATACTGATTAGGTCCCTGCCAGTCAGTACTGCCTCTTGTTCTCTTTTTTGAGGTGAGTTTTTCCATCTTGTCATTCTTGCAGAAAGTGGTCACTTTTCTATTTGTAGAGTTGTAGCTATTCTGTTCTTAGATCTCTGGTTGTGTTCACAGGTGTTCAGAATGATTTGATAGCTATCTAGGTGAATTCCTGGGACCAGACAAAACTAAAGTCTCCTTCTCCTCTGCCATCTTGGACTATCCATCTCTAAAGTACCTTTATTTCAAAATAATCAGTATGCCCAAATTGCATATTTTGTGGTGATACATTTTAAACCCCCACACTGGTTTGTGTTGAATTGCCCTCTGTAATGGGCTGTCTCACTCACAGATTTCACATGACTACTAAACTTATTTCAAATCCTGCCATTGAGATTTTGGACAAAATCTGTAAGGGTTTTTGAGCATGTTTTGTTAGATATTTAGAGTTCAATGAATCTAAACTCGAGCATATTTTTACTGATAAGTACAAAAATTTTTCACCCAAAGGTGCACCTGGATGGCTCAGTTGGTTAAGCTTCTGCCTTTAGCTCAGGTCATGATCCAGTGTCCTGGGTTTGAGCCCCATGTTGGGCTCCCTGCTCAGCGGGAAGTTTGCTTCTCCCACTCCCTCTGTTGCTCCCTCTGCTTGTGCTCTCTCTCTCTCTCTGTCACATAAATAAGTAAAATTTAAAAAATTATTTTTCACCCAAGTTTGCCTCCCATTATGCCTTCTTCTTCTCCTGTCAGCTTATCTGAAATTGAGCAAAATGTATATCAGTTAACAGTTTTCCTCCTTAATGCAACGCTTGTAGGCTGCTTGAAAAAAGAAGAGATGGATGGCTTCCATGGTGGCCTCTGGTATTTCTCCTGTATCTTCTAGTCATGTCCCTATTACTTGATTTCAAGTGGCAGTGACTTAGTTTGGTGTTCTCATTGTGTGACCTACATCATGGGTACAACTTCCATCTTCTGAGTCATACCTTTTTTATGTTACAAAAGCCAATTTCCTTTGAAAATGATGACTCTTTTTTCTCAGGATTGTCTGTGTACTGCTGAATTAGTAACACTTACAAGTTTTCCACTTGATTTCCTTTTGGAAGAGTCTAGCATGGTTATATCTCTTTAGAAATACTACTTGGGGCTCCAAAGACATTTCTTTGGTGTTTCCTTTGAACTTAAAGAATGTTTTTTCCCCCCCTCAAAAGTATCTTCCATAAAAACTAATGGCAATGTCCCTGAAATTCTAATCAGTTTCCACAATCCCCCTATATCTCATCATTACATGTACAATTTTAGTAATATTTTAAAATATTGCATATATTTTGAAGTATGATTTATAAGGGAAAATAACTAATAATATTGATATATTAAGTATTACATGGTGGCTGTCCCTCTCACATAATGGAAAAAAAGACATATATTGTCATATTATTTTAATGCTAATGAAGTGGGATGAGGCAAAAATTACAATCTATTTTAATACAGTGTATCTGTTCATACCGTGTATGTGTTTTTAATGTACAATATTTCACATAAATACTTAACTCTTTAATTTAGAGTTTACAAATCAGTTATTTTTTAAAATGGTTATATGTAGTTTGGGTAAATGTTTTATTGTTACCCAATTGAAATTGGCAATTTTTTGGGGGTTGGAGTTAAGATGGCGGAGGAGTAGGTGACCCCTTTTTCAGCCAGTCCCCTGAGTCGAGCTGGATAGGTACCAGACCAGCCTGAACATCCACGGAATCAGCCTGAGACGCAGGAAGATACATCTTGATCTCTACAAATGAACATCTCCAGTGCTGAGTATTGAGGTACGAAGCGGGGAGCCATGAAACCGCGCACAGATATCAGAAAATAAACGGAAGGGGGAGGGAGATGCCGCGTTCGGGCGCCGGGAAGCGGTAGCCACCTGCACGGGGGAGTGGGTGGACTCGCCGACGGCACCCGCGAGAGAACAGACTGAGACCGTGAGCTGGGGAGCGCCCGCCACCAGAATTCTCACGGAACTCCGGTGTGTTCACTGGAACCAGACTGAGACTGGGAGCTCGGGAACGTGCGGGGGCGGCTGGCGGCTGGCGGTATTAGAAACATAAAGGACAGAGAGGCGCCGGCCCTGGAAGTGAGGGCTGGGACGCCGGGTGTGGGGTGCACATCCTGGGACGCTGCAGGGTTGAGCAGCACCAACTGAAAGAGAGTTAAAGTGGCTAGAACATCAGTGGAGAATGGTCCATGATCCCTCTGTTCTGAGGCAGAGGCTGAGATTCAGCCACTGCTGCTCTGACTCTCAGAAGAGGCACAGCAAACCGCCAGGGAAAGCCACCAGAGAACAAAAGCCTGGAACCACCAGCTCACAGTGTGCCCATCCCCATCCCCCCTTGCAAGGGACACGGAGACTCTACCCAAACAGGGTTGCCTGAGTATCAGCGCGGCAGGCCCCTTCCCCAGAAGGCAGGCTGAAAAATCTAGAAGCCCTCATCCCTAAGATCCCTATAAAACAAGGGCGCATGGCCTGGGTCCCGGTCAATAATTTGGGCTCTGGACAACCCCGCAATCTCTCCTTATCAGAATGACGAGAAGGAGAAGAACCCCCCCAGCAAAGAAAAGACAATGAGTCTTTGGCCTCTGCCACAGAACTAATGGATATGGATATAACCAAATTATCAGAAATGGAATTCAGAGTAACAATGGTCAAGATGATGTGTAGACTTGAAAAAAGTATTAACGAAAATGTTAATGAGAATATAGAATCTCTAAGGGTGGAAATGAGAGTGAATTTGGCAGAAATTAAAAATTCTATGAGCCAAATGCAGTCAAAACTAGAGGCTCTGACTGCCAGAGTGAATGAGGCAGAAGAACAAATCGGTGAATTGGAGGATGGGTTAGTAGAAGAAAAAACTAAAATAGAATATGGACTCAAAAAAATCCACGCACAGGAATGTAGGTTACGGGAGATTACTGACTCAATGAAGCGTTCCAATATCAGAATCATTGGCATCCCCGAGGGGGTGGAGAAAAACAGAGGTCTAGAAGAGATATTTGAACAAATTGTAGCTGAAAACTTCCCTAATCTAGCAAGGGAAACAAACATTCGTGTCCAAGAGGCAGAGAGGTCCGCTCCCAAGCTCAACCACGACAAACCTACACCACGTCACGTCACAGTGCAATTCGCAAATATTAGATCCAAGGGTACAGTATTGAAAGCGGCCAGGGCGAAGAAATTTCTCATGTACCAAGGCAAAGGTATCAGAATTTCGTCAGACCTGTCTACAGAGACCTGGAATGAGAGAAAGGGTTGGGGGGACATTTTTAAAACTCTTTCAGAGAAAAACATGCAGCCAAGCATCCTCTATCCAGTAAGGCTGTCATTCAGAATGGATGGAGAAATAAAGACCTTCCAGAATCGCCAGTCATTGACCAATTTCATAACCACGAAACCAGCCCTACAGGAGATATTAAGGCGGTTTCTATAAAAGTAAAAAGGCCCCAAGAATGATACAGAACAGAAAGTCACAATCTATAGAAACAAAGACTTTACTGGCAACATGGCATCATTAAAATCATATCTCTCAATAATCACTTTCAATGTAAATGGCCTAAATGCTCCCATAAAACACCACAGGGTTGCAGATTGGACAGTAAGACATGACCCATCCATTTGCTGTCTACAAGAGACTCATTTTGAACCTAAAGATACATTCAGACTGAAAGTAAAGGGATGGAATACCATCTTTCATGCCAATGGACCTCAAAAGAAAGCTGGGGTAGCAATTCTCATATCAGACAGATTGGATTTTAAACTAAAGACTACAGTTAGAGACACAGAAGGGCACTATATTATTCTTAAAGGATGTATCCAACAAGTGGATATGACAATTATAAATATATATGCCCCCAACAGGGGAACAGCAAGATACACAAGCCAACTCTTAACCAGAATAAAGAGACATATAGATAAAAATATGTTAATAATAGAGGACCTCAACACTCCACTATCAGCAATAGACAGAGCACCAGAGCAGAAAACCAACATAGAAACAAGAGCTTTGAATGCCATACTCGATGAGTTGGACCTCATAGATATATAGAGAACACTACACCCCAGAACCAAAGAATACTCATTCTATTCTAATGCCCAAGGAACATTCTCAAGTATAGACCATGTTCTGGAACACAAAACAGGTCTCAACTGATACCAAAAGACTGAAATTATCCCCTGCATATTCTCAGACCACAACGCTCTGAAATTGGAACTCAACCACAAGGAAAAATTTGGAAGAAACTCAAACACTTGGAGACTAAGAACCATCCTGCTCAGGAATGATTCGATAAACCAGGAAATCAAAAATCAATTTAAACAATTTATGGAGACCAACGAGAATGAAAACACAATGGTCCAAGACCTATGGAATACTGCAAAGGCAGCCCTAAGGGGAAAATACATAGCCATCCAAGCCTCACTCAAAAGAAGAGAAAAATCTAAAATGCAGTTTTTATATTCTCACCTCAAGAAGCTGGAACAGCAACAGAGGGACAGGCCTAATCCACGTACGAGGAAGCAGTTGACCAAGATTAGAGCAGAAATCAATGAATTAGAAACCAGGAGTACAGTAGAGCAGATCAACAGGACTAGAAGTTGGTTTTTGAGAGAATCAATAAAATTGAGAAACCGCTGGCAAGACTTATCCAAAAGAATAGAGAAAGGACCCAAATTAATAAAAGTATGAATGAAAAAGGAGAGGTCACGACCAGCACCAATGAAATTGGAGGGATTATTAGAAACTTTTATCAACAGCTATATGCCAATAAATTAAGCAATCTGGAAGAGATGGAGGCCTTCCTGGAAACCTATAAACTACCACGACTGAAACAGGAAGAAATTGATTTTTTAAACAGGCCAATTAATTATGAAGAGATTGAATCAGTGATAAACAACCTTCCAAATAACAAAACTGCAGGCCCGGACGGTTTTCCTGGGGAATTCTACCAAACATTCAAAGAAGAAATAATACCTATTCTCCTAAAGCTATTTCAAAAAATAGAAACAGAAGGAAAGCTACCAAACTCATTCTATGAGGCCAATATTACCTTGATCCCCAAACCAGGCAAAGACCCCATCAAAAAGGAGAATTACAGACCGATTTCCCTAATGAATATGGATGCCAAAATCCTCAACAAGATCCTGGCTAATAGAATCCAACAGTACATTAAAAGGATTATCCATCATGACCAAGTGGGATTCATCCCTGGGATGCAAGCGTGGTTCAACATTCGCAAATTGATCAGCGTGATACGTCATATCAACAAGGAAAGATTCAGGAACCATATGATCCTCTCAATTGATGCAGAAAAAGCATTTGACAAAATATAGCATCCTTTCCTGATTAAAACCCTTCAGAGTGTAGGGATAGAGGGTGCATTTCTCAATCTCATAAAAGCCATCTATGAAAAGCCTACAGCAAATATCATTCTCAATGGGGAAAAGCTGAAAGCCTTTCCCTTAAGATCAGGAACACGACAAGGATGCCCACTCTCGCCACTATTATTCAACATAGTACTAGAAGTCCTTGCAACAGCAATCAGACAACAAAAAGGGATAAAAGGTATCCAAATCGGCAAAGAAGAAGTCAAAATGTCTCTCTTCGCAGATGACATGACACTGTATATGGAAAACCCAAAAGAATCCACTCCCAAACTATTAGAAGTTATAGAGCAATTCATTAATGTGGCGGGATACAAAATCAATGCTCAGAAATCAGTTGCATTTCTATACACCTTGATCTCCAAACCAGGCAAAGACTGAAGAAAGAGATATTAGGGAATCCATCCCATTTACAATAGCACCACAAACCATACGTTACCTTGGAATTAACTTAACCAGAGACGTAAAGGACCTATACTCTAGAAACTATAAATCACTCTTGAAAGACATTGAGGAAGACAGAAAAAGATAGAAAAATATTCCATGCTCATGGATTGGAAGAATTAACATAGTTAAAATGTCCATGCTACCCAGAGCAATCTACAGTTTCAATGCTATCCCGATCAAAATACCGATGACATTTTTCAAAGAACTGGAACAAAGAGTCCTTAAATTTGTATGGAACCAGAAAAGGCCCCGAATCTCCAAGGAACTGTTGAAAAGGAAAAACAAAGCTGGGGGCATCACAATGCCGGATTTCGAGCTGTACTACAAAGCTGTGATCACCAAGACAGCATGGTACTGGCACAAAAACAGACACATAGACCAATGGAACAGAATAGAGAACCCAGAAATGGACCCTCGGCTCTTTGGGAAACTAATATTTGATAAAGCAGGAAAAAACATCCGGTGGAAAAAAGTCTCTTCAATAAATGGTGCTGGGAAAATTGGACAGCTACATGCAAAAGAATGAAACTTGACCCAGTCTCTCACACCATACACAAAGATAAACTCCAAATGGACGAAAGACCTTGATGTGACACAGGAATCCATCAAAATCCTAGAGGAGAACATGGGCAGCAACCTATACTACATTGGCGAAAGCAACCTTTTTCATGACACATCTCCAAAGGCAAGAGAAACAAAAGATAAAATGAACTATCGGGACTTCATCAAGATAAAAAGCTTCTGCACAGCCAAGGAAACAGTCAAAAAAACTAAGAGGCAGCCCACGGAATGGGAGAAGATATTTGCAAATGACACTGCAGATAAAAGACTGGTATCCAAGATCTACAAAGAACTTCTCAAACTCAATACATGAGAAACAAATAAACAAGTCAAAAAATGGTCAGAAGATATGAACAGACACTTTTCCAATGAAGACATACAAATGGCTAACAGACACATGAAAAAATGTTCAAAATCATTAGCCATCAGGAAAAGTCAAATCAAAACCACAGTAAGATACCACCTTACGCCAGTTAGAATGGCAAGAATAGACAAGGCAAGAAACAACAAATGTTGGAGAGGTTGTGGAGAAAGAGGATCCCTCCTACATTGTTGGTGGGAATGCAAGTTGGTACAGCCACTCTGGAAAACCGTGTGGAGGTCCCTTAAAAAGTTAAAAATTGAGCTACCCTATGACCCAGCCATTGCACTACTGGGTATTTACCCCAAAGATACAGACGTAGTGAAGAGAAGGGCCATATGCACCCCAGTGTTCATAGCAGCATTGTCCACAATAGCCAAAGCGTGGAAGGAGCTGAGATGCCCTTCAACAGATGACTGGATTAAGAAGTTGTGGTCCATATATACAATGGAATATTACTCAGCTATCAGAAAGAACGAATTCTCAACATTTGCTGCAACATGGACGGGACTGGAAGAGATAATGCTAAGTGAAATAAGTCAAGCAGAGAAATACAATTATCATACGATTTCTCTCATCTATGGAACATAAGAACTAGGAAGATCGGTAGGGGAAGAAAGGGATAAAGAAAGGGGGGGTAATCAGAAGGGGGAATGAAGCATGAGAGACTATGGACTATGAGAAACAAACTGAGGGCCTCAGAGGGGAGGGGGAGGGGGGAATGGGATAGACTTGTGATGGGTAGTAAGGAGGGCACGTATTGCATGGTGCACTGGGTGTTATACGAAACTAATGAATCATCGAACTTTACATCGGAAACCGGGGATGTACTGTATGGTGACTAACATAATATAATAAAAAAACATTAAAATAAAAAAAAAAGAAATTGGCATTTTTTTTCTGTAGTTATTTAATATTGCTCAGATTTTGGCTATAGAAAGAGCTAAATCAGATGAGTCCAAAAACCAAATCACATGAACTCAAGTACCAAATTCTCCATTTTACACTGCAGTTATTTTTAAAGCTGTTTACAGATTACCAATAAAATATTACTTTGCTTCTATTTTGAAATCACAAGTTTTTCCTAATGTGCTTCAGTTTGCTCCATTTCAAGATCACTTTAGTGATTAAAAATTAAGTTTAGTTCTACTGTGCATGATGTAGGTATTTGGTGCCCTGGAGGATATTTTTTAAATTAGCATTTCATTTTTAGCAGATCCAAAATAAAACAATTAAAGTCTTTTCCTTGATATTCAGAATGAGCTGGCATGAAACTAAAACATAAGAAGGTTGGCCCGCATGATTGCTGCGTTTGAAAGCCTCATTTGAACATGCTTTTATGGGCTCTTGGCTACTCTGTATTATTGGCTGGGAACCACTCTGGCAATTATCAAAGTTGTGAATTAGAAATTATGCAAAGCTCTCTCAGACAATCTAGGGCACCAATGTACTTTATTTTTGACAAATGACATATAAGTGTAAAATATTTATGATAATCCTTCACATTACACTAGTAGGTGTCTTGTACTTTTGTTAGGACATCTCAGGACTGTGAAATTTTCTTTCAGTTGGTTATATTTAAGTCTGCTGACAACTGGCATGAGAATGTCTGTTTTTATTATAATTATTAGGCTTTAACTCCCTAGAAGGGGATTAGACAAGTAAAACAGTACATGTTTTAAATTGCTCAGGGAGTTGTTAGGTTACTTATAAAATGTTATCTTAATGAAAGTATTGGAATTGAAAATAATTGCAAAATACTTTTTAAAAAGTATCATAAAAGAGTGAAAGCAGGGTTCATCTTGAAAAGTACACAATTGATGGAGAATAATATATTGTCTTAAAATAAATTATCTGTCATCTATGTATATGACTATTTTTATAATGACTATTACTGTTGGATCTGGCATTTTGGTCAGTTCCTATTTTGTCCCAAGAAACAATTAGGAAGGGGAAAGAATATCTTATTTAAGCATAATCCTATTCTGGAATCTTGACTATTGAAATCTGAATGTTTCAATTTCTATTTACTATATAATAATGGTACAAATTTCATTTCAGAATTGCTGTCATATTGGTCTTTCTTTTAAAGTTCTGAGCATTTCTTTTCCTTGCTCAAATACCCACTTTCAATAGCCCTCATTTCATATAGAGTAAAGTTCAAAACCCTTACCCTGATCCTTTAATATTTTGGATCCTAATTTATGCCCTGTTTTCTGCTCACACTATTCTCTCTGCTTGGAATGCTTTTGCCAATGTCTGTATGTTCAAATTTTATCTATCCCATCAGGGCTCCATTTAAATGCAAACCTTCCATCATGATCTCTTTCAATTTCATCACTGGACCCATGAGTCCATTTGCTATGAGCTATGTACCATTTTAGGCACTTTACATACGTGACACAGATATTTTAAACACATTAGACTGATGAATTTTCATTTCCTCTTCAATCATGTTGGCTTGTAGTTTATTTCAAGGCTGAGCCATGAGGTCCATCGTACCAGGGGTAAAGAAGTATTGTCCTGCTTTAAGTCTCAAAGGTGACTTCTTATACTGAGACAATGATTTTTAAGTCCAGGCCTTGTATAAATTTCTTAATTTCAAAAGTCCTGTTTTACCTAATCAGGAATCATGTCTGGGTCTCTAAATCATGGAGCATTTTTTAAAAAAAAGATTTTACATGTTTATTTATTTGAGGGAGTGAGAGAGTGAGCAGGAACAAGGAGAGGGGCAGAGGGAAAGGGAGAAGCAGACTCCCTGCAGAGCAGGGAGCCCAATGTGGCTCGATCCCTGGATGCAGAGATCATCACCTGAGTCAAAGGCTTAACTGACTGATCCACCCATGTGTCCCTCATGGAGCATTTTTTTATGTTATGGTCTGAGGGAACTCTTGATGTAATATAGAAGGAGAGAAAAGCCCATCTCATTTGGCTGGGGGCATAAAGGTAAAAGGTAGAAGGAGAGACAGAGCAGAAGTAAGAAATAGGCATTTCTGTATTTTCTCCCTTTCAGGGTAGAACCCAGATGCCATATCAGATGGTACAAATATCCAGATAACTATGAAGGAGCATGAAAACATTAGGAGAAGAGTCTACTGGTATGTTTCCTTAATAAGCTTCTAGGAAAGCCCCATACTCCGCATGTTTGACATGGCACAGTCTAGGTTAAATGGCATGGGCAGAGAAAAAAGTCTTCATAGATGGGACAGAAGAAACCCTCTGGCCTCCCATGGTCTGTGGAGTACACACAGAGGATTCATGGGTTTAGGGGAAGAGGCAAAATATGGAGAGGCTACCAAGGGCAGGAAGCTGTGATCAGGAGAAAATGGCTGAGACAAGGATTTCAGCCAAAGGTGTTAGCATCATGGTATCACAAAAGCTCAAATGGGGCCATTGCATCCCATTGCCATTAATTCAGAGAGCAGACCGACTTAGCCACTTTACAAAAGAAACCATGAAAGCTTTAGAGGCTTCCTTTTACACATCTACTTCAGGGATGTACTTAGCACATCTCACCCAATGTACACTGGATGCCATCTTGGTAAATAGAAACAAAGGTATAAAAAACTGGGAGAATGGACTATAGTTTGAATCAGGAAGGTCTTTTTCTTTTATCAACTAATAAAAATTGATTATTAATTGTATGTGTGTTTTTAAGGCTTCTAGAGTCTCCTTCCACTAATGTTTATCATTAGAGGCTTGTGAGAAGATTAGAATGGTTATAGAGTATAAAGCAGCTACATACTTCGTTTCATTTTGTTTGGTCAATCTGCTTTTAGTGGAAGTGAAATTTTGACCTTGTTATAATTTAATGGTAACAATAATCCTGCATCTGTCAGATGGAGATCTCAAGACAAGAATTTTAGTGGACGTCATTTACTTGGGAGGTGATTCCAGGAAACCCCAGGAGGAAAGTGAGACAAGGAAGGGCAGGAAACCGATGAAGTATAATTAAGCAAGTTAACATTATGGGTAGCTCTTAAAGCACACTCACACACACATTAGGGGTAACTCTTAGTTTGGTGGGCCCAAGACTGTCAAATAGCCAGTGAGTGATTCTAGTTGATAGCTGGCGTTTGCAACTAAGTCAGTAATTCTCACCTAATATGGTCTCTTGTTTTTGGCTTGGGTCATATAGCCTAACATCATGTAAGTGACCTATTGTTTACTCTCAAGGCTTTTCCCTTGTCAATGTGGAAATACATTTTAATAATCATTAGAGATTAAATAGGAAATATAGGGGTGATACTGCTGCTTGACTTAGGTGCAGAAGCTAGGGAGGAGCTATTCTAGATATTCTAAACTATTCCTAAACCAGTTAGACAAACAAAAGCTTTTGTATTTGGAATATATTATCTCTTTTAGACCACCTTCACTAAACTGTGTTTCATTATTCTTTAAAAAATAGTTATACAATTGTATATAATAATGGTGAGCATTTATAGAGGTCTTATGTTTTGGGCACCTTTTTAGGTGTGTTAAATTGAGTTCTAGCAAACCTGTCTGCATAAATTATGGTCAATAATACTTAAACTCATTGAATTGTTATAAAGATTAAAGAAGCTCATGCATCTAAAGTGCTTGGCACTAAGTTAGAACTCAATATATAGTATAGCGGTGATTATCGTCATTGTGGTTATTATTATATCTTATAATAATACATCTCTGTAGGTATGACTAATTAAAAAATACAATTGGAAGCCCCAGAACTTCAAAATGCAATATTATGAATTCTTCTTAATAAACAGAACCAAATATTGCTTATGACTTTTTTTCTAAAAAGACAGTTTTGGGGAATAAGGATAGAGCTATACTTAATTAAATGTATGTGAAATTAGATTTGTCTAATCAGAACACGCTTGTTGAAGGAAAAAAAGCAAGTATAGAAAATACCCTATTTTTTGTGACTTTCCCTAGAGATTCTCTTTGTTGATGGGGCTCTTTAACTGTGGTAATACGTTTAAACACTTTATTGTACTAAACTTCTTTATTTATGATTGCAGCTATAATGAGAAGGAGAAAATGGCCAAATCCATTACTTTTCTGGCTAGTCACAGTGTTTAATCTTGTTGTCTTCTTTGGAAGTAAAAGGAGTAAAAGAAACTAATTGGGTGTTTCCAATCAAAGAGTGTCCCCTCCTTTAAATGATCACATGAGGCTTTCTTCTAGGAACAATAAGTGGAGTTAGCAAATTTGCTTCTGAATGCGAAGTAATGAGGTAAATAAAGTCTGTACAAAAGGCAATTAGTGGAGTCAGTGTGTTCTTTTATTTAAGAATGATAGAGACTTTGGTAAACTTGGAACTCAGGAGGTTAGAAGTTACCCAAGGGTTTCCTCATAAATGGAGTTAATGAGGGATTTGTATATTCATAAGTAGCTATTTTCATTCATCTATAATTATAAATAAAAAGGAATATATACATATATGCTTGGACTGATACAGGTTCAAAGCCTAAGGGAATTAGATTTTTTTTTAAAGCCTGGCTTTGATTTTTTCTTTCCTGAAAACCACCTTTATCAACATAAAAAACAATCAATAAGCCAAACTCATCCCTTCATATTTATTTCTTCTCCAATCCCTCCCTTTTACTTAAAGTTACCACAGAAGTACTTGTACTAGTACATTGTAAATGACCTTCGTTGTTTTAAAGTCTCAGCTCTGTGATAAGATGGTCTGGGAAAGTGACCCCTACTTCCATGTCTGAGGATGATGATTCTGTGGTTTTCACAAGGAAGAGGATTGCTACCAAGAAATAGAAATGGAGCTGCTGAGCACATGCTTACAGCAATTCTGCTAAATCTATGGGACTCTTGGGGATAAATGGTAGTGGGGAGGGGAGAGCTCATCTCGAGATTCACCTCTCCAGTTCCTTCTGTTATCTATCTATTCATGCAGTTCAACAAATATTTGAGTACCTACTATGTGCCTGGCTTTGTGTTAGGTGCTAAGTTTATGGTGGTGGACAAGAGAAATAAAATTAAAAGTTGGTGTTATCATGGAGCTTACATTCTATTAGATTCTTCTAGGAAGACTTCCTCATCGTATTGACTTTTATTTATTTTCTTCTTAATAATTTGCTCATTCATCTTTAATTAAAAACACTTAGTAAGTACTTAATTAAGTGCCAGAATGTCAGGTTTTGCAAATTCTCAGTGAGACAAAGGCAAATTAGTTACCAGTTCTATCCTCATGGAGAAGTTGAACAAGTAAACCAATTTTGGCACAATGAGAAAAGTGCAATGACAGAGAAATTCAAGGTGCTAAGGGACTGAAGACTAGGAGAATTAATTCTGCTTGAGTAGGTCCAAAGATTTTTAGAGGAGGAATATTGCTTCACTATCATCACAATGCTCCATAAGAAATTACTCTAAAACTCAGTGGCTTACACAGCCACTATTTATTATTGTTCATGACTAATGTTGGCTGGATGGTTCTGATATTGGCTCAACTTGCTCATGCGTCTACCACACGTGAGGGTGAGGTAGGTAGTTTGGCTGATTTTGACCGAGAGTTATCACATATTTGGTGCTGCTGGCTGTCAGCTGCTCTAGGATGATCTTGGCTCTTTGCCTTGTTTCTGTTGCATCGCTTTACCAGTCTGCCTGGAGATGATCTTACAGTGGAGCCAGAGGTGCAAGAGAAAGTGAGAGAACAGGCCTCAGTATTAAGTGCTTTTCAAGCCTTTGCTTACATCATATTTGCTAACATTTCCCTGGTCAAAGAAAATCCCCTGCATGAACCTAGAATAAAACTCAGCACGAGTTAAACACACTGTCCATAATGGGGAGAGTGAAGAATCAGGGCTACCCACATCATCAGTTTCCTGCAGGAGGTAACAAATTGGCTGAGCTTTGAAAGGTGAACATGAATCAGATGAACATTCCAAGGAGAGGTGCTAGCACATGTGATGACAGTGAATCCCAAAAGATTTCTAATTTAGAGAGCCCCAAGGAAATTGATATGGTTGGAGGAATTAATGCCTGTGTGGAATGGTATTTTAGTAATGCCACATTCTTTCTCCTTTCAAACCTTCTTTCATGGTACCTCTTTGGAGTATTCTCCTTCGAGTACTCTTACTAACTCCTGGTCATCCTTTAGGTCTTAGCTCCAGTGTCACTTCTGAAGACTGATAAACCCTGACTATAGTGCACAGTTTGTATTATGCTTCTCCCTAATCAGATTGTTTTAGCTCATGGCAACCCATCTTTACCCTTTAATGCTTTTATCACACTTTGTAATTATGTGAATTCAGGCATCTATTTGTCTCATATCTGTCTTCTCCATAGAAGAGGGTCCATTAGAAGCCCCAGCAAAGCACATATTCTTCATTTACTATTGTATTTTCAGTGGTTGCCAGTGCATACCCAGGTATTCAGTAATGAATGAGGGAGTGAATGGAAGAATATAACTAGAGTGTTAAGAGAGAGCCAATCATAAACAGCCTTTGGTGCTGACTAGAGGAATTTGAATTTTGTCCAGGAAGCTAAAGGGAGTCTTTGGAGGATTTTAAACAAGAGGCTGACATGGTAATTCTGAGCTTTAAAGAGACTATCTTATTGGAAGAATAATTGGTACAAAATCTAACTGTAGGCAGAGGCCAGTTAGGAGGCCACAAACTTCAGGTGAGAAGTGACAAAAGTCTAGACAAAGAATATGAGAATAGAAAGAAGATTACACAGACAGAAGAGGGAATCTATAGGATATGTTTTCTCATTTTGTCTGGTGTTCTGGATTTCTTACTTTTAGAAATCATTATAAAGCAACAAAGAGAAGAAACAAAAACATGCCAATACATGTTTGATGAAACTAAGTCTTGGTAACTCCAAGTCATAATATATGAACAAGGGCTGTGAAATGGTATGAAATTAAAAAAAGGTGTCAGAATATACTAGAGAGGACAGCTGTGGGCGTAGACCTCAGACAACATTGGTATATCTGTTCTCTTTAATAGTGGTATATCTGAGGTTCAAAACCAATAATCCTCTATCAAGTGGGAAGTAGATGGGAAGGTTAATGCAAGATTTTCTCTGGATTCAGTTTTACTTGAAGTCATAATAGACAGAGAAGGCAGGGTTCAGAGGGGGTGCAAACAGCAAATCATGTTTGCAGCAAGCTATTGGTAGGACTGAGAGGAGGGAAGAGAGTCTACCTTGAGATCAGGTCTCAGTGTTAATCTCTATTGGCTACAAGAAATAAATATTAAGGTATTCATACACAAACCTTTGTAAGAAAAATTATTGCTAAGAAAGGATATTCACCTTAGCTCCTCCCTGATAAGACAACCTCCTCCACCCAATGGCCTAAGAGGAATTCATCTCATGAAAGATGAATAACAATGAAATAATGCAGAATGTATGCAGTGATGCTAAAAGAAAAAAAGGAGGAAAAAGTAAATGAAAGAATTAGAACACTTACCAGGAAATTATTTCTCCGGAGTAGATGAAATTTGTGACTAAACATATAATTGTGAATTAAAAACGATAACGAAGCTATCACCTTTATAACACCAAGGGCCAAAGTGGAGGTGTAAAAGGTCAGACA
This sequence comes from Ursus arctos, assembly GCF_023065955.2. Lineage (NCBI taxonomy): Eukaryota > Metazoa > Chordata > Mammalia > Carnivora > Ursidae > Ursus > Ursus arctos. The sequence goes on along the minus strand of NW_026622875.1, from coordinate 37,922,749 downwards.
CAAATATAGGGGAAAAGGCCTTCATTTGCCTTGATCCCCCCCTTTCCCTGTCGTTTCTAAGTCATAATTATTTATTTAGCTTCATTTTAAATCACATTTGCACCTGAAACCTTATCTGATTCCTCTAGACCAGGAATTCTCAGTTGGTTATGGAATCAGTTTCTGACTCAGGAGGTATTTAGTGGGAGCCAGGAATTTGTATCACCAAAATGTTTCCAAGGAATGGATACTGAGGCTCCTGGTCCGAGAACTACACTTTGAGAACAACTGGACCAGTTCTTACTTCTGTTTGCTTCATTCCTTGCTACTTAAGATAAATATTTCTTTACAAAGGCTTGGTCTCCCATCCTCAAGCTCTGGCATCAGCCCTGCTCTGGCTGGTAGCCCACCTGGTCTTTGAGAAACTCACATAGGTGGGTGGAGGGACAGGAATCAACATGGAACTATGCTGCAGATCCTGGTGTAATTCTCTGGTTTATGAGCCCCTCACAAGAGGATTTAACCATTGAGATAGATCAAGGCTTCCTTCCCTTTAATTCCTGAAAAAGGGTGAGGAATTACTGTGGCTAGATGCTGTTTGAAACATAGTCTTGCTTTAAGAAGTTTCCCTGTCGGAAATATATGATCCCAGTTCTGGAAATGTTGAGATATAATTCTTAGAATGATAGGTCTTCACCTTTAGGTTAGTAATGTTGTTATTATGCTAATTTTAAGTAAAAGTTACTCAAGTAATCTATTTTAAGACCCCTAGAAAGAAAGATTTATTTAGAGAAAAAAAGCTATAGTTGTATACTATTCACCGTTGCTAGACTTTTTCTCTGCCTTTTTGTTCAGTGTGTTTACTACATAGCATTTAATGTGAAATGGATGTCAGAGAGAAAAGGACTAAAGGATAGTAATGGCAGGAGGAGGAAATAGAGGATTAGCAGAGGAGAAAGGATGAAAGACAAGCTAATGGGAAACTTGTGGGCAAGGAAGGGGAGAAGAGAACAGCTGGTGGGAGAAGCAAGGAGAGGAGAAGGCAGAGAGGCAATGGACCAAAAAGGAAGCAGTCAGGTTTTTTATGAAAGCTAAAGCTCGCTGACTCAATGTGTTTCTCTCTTTCAGTGCCACTGTTTCTGGTTGAGATCACAGTCAGTTCCTAGGCAAATACCATCAGCATGGAGGACCAGGCTAATGTGGCAGAGAAGGGAACCTGATGGTGCCAGAATGGACTAAAAGGCAGGGAGCAAATGACAACACATAAGTCAAGGGGACTCAGCGATGTTAGAAACCAGTGTTCATTCACCTGATGGATTTTTACTGTTTGCTGAGCTGTAGGCTGCCACTGACTCCTCATTGCTTCCTCTTGCCCTCTTCGCAGGTAGCATGTCAATGAGTGCTGCAGGTACACCAGGAGTCTTGCCAGGAACACTGTTAGTCACATCAGGCAGATCTACCCTGACTTTAGTAACTTCAGGGGATACTTCTGGCAAAGTTTGATCTCCATACAGACAGAAAGAGGTGTATGTCCGTTGTGCTGTGATTCAAAGATGAAAAAGACTACCTGACTAGGTGTTAAACTGGTTACCTCCAATGAAACCTCAGTTTTGTTCAGTGAATAAAAACTTCATATTTCCAAAAAGGTACATTTTAACCAAAATACATTATTGTAGAGGGAGTAATAGGTTTAGCCTGTGGTAGCCATAAATACATGTGGGTGAATGAATTAATGATATTTCTTGAACCACTACTATTTGCTAGACAAAACTAAATAGCTGTTTTGTATCAGACACTGTACCTGGCATATTTAAATATATAAGTTAAACCATATAACAACTCTGTAGAGTTTAGAGGTAAGTGAATAGAGTCTCCCCTTGGTATTTCTTTCATTCAACATATATTGACTGTTAATATGGGTATAGTGCCAGACCCTGGGGAACATAAGTGTGAATAAGATGTTCAACACTCCTGCCTCCTTGGAATTGAGAGCTGGTGAGAGAAAGTGAATATTAAAGAAGATAATTACCATGTGTGATAAATGCACTTATGAGGGAAGTGGAGAATGTCAAGGGATCACACACAAGGGGAACAAATGCAGACTTAGGGACTAAGGTAAGAACTCCTTGGGGAGGGATTATCAAAGTAAGAGTAAAGCAGGGAAAGGAGGCAGTGTGAAGAGTGATCCTAGCAGATGGAACAACATAGGAAAAGCCCTGGAGATGTAGAGCTGTTGCAGGACACCTGCAAATTATTCTTCATAATAAAATCTAGGAAATGAGGAAAGAGTGATATACTTAGCATTATAGGGCTTTTATGTAGCAGAGTTGGAGCATGAGCTCAGTATTTCAGGTTCAGTAACCCTGCTTTTTCCATTCTCCACATTCTTTTTACCTCACCAACTTACTCTAAGAAATTAATAGCAGGGACCTGAAGGATGAGATAAAAAAGGACCTTTGGGATGAAGATTGATGAAGAAAGCAATAAAGCTAATCCAGAGATACCCAGATAAGACAGGTGTAGGTGGGGTAAATCTTGCATCTGGTGGACTTTGATGGTGGCGGTTTTCAGTAGGATGAAAACAAAGGCAAGAAGAGGAGGTGGGTAAGGGGACCCAAAAGAAAAATTTCATATTTTTAAGTTACATGTAGATAATGTTGCATCTGTTATGATACCCCTGGTAGTGTTATTTTCTTCTTTAGAACTGGATGGTAGCTAAAGCCTTATGTTTCTGGCTTCTCATTTTAAACCACTTGTATACATAGCAATGGGTAAGAGGCAAGAAGTTAGCTGATCTAATCTCCAACCTAGCAGCGTGAAGTTCCTCACATGAGAAGAAGCATGACATGTATAGGGAACTGAGGAAAGGCCAGTGTATTTGGAAAGCAGTGATAAAAGAGCTACATTATATAACAAAATTGAGAAAGAGGGGTGGGTTTACGTTGAGCTTCTTAGACAAATTAAGGATTAAATTTCCCAAGAGAACAATAGGAAGGCATAGAAAGGCATTAAGCAGGGCAGTACTAAGATCAGGTCTTCACTTAAAACATTGTGGGTATTGTGTGGAATATAGGTTGAAGGGGAGCAAGAGAGGGTGGGGGTAGACAGGATAGATTATTGGAGTATAAATTGGAGGGGAGCAAGAGAGGATGGAGGTAGACAATATAGAATATCCCATCTGGGCAAGAAATGATGATAGCTTGAATAGGGGAGTGATAGCGTGAATGGAGACTAAAGAATGGACTGGAGAGATATCCAAGAGGTAGAATTGCCTGGTCTTGGTGATGGATTGGATGTGTGGATGGGATGGTGAGGAGGAAGAGACAAATGTTAAGGACAACTCCCAGGTATTCTGACTTTTATAGTTGAATACATTTTCATGCCATTACCAACATTGAGAACACTGCTTTGGTTTTGGGTTTGCGGCAATGAGAGAAGCATTCCTGATGGGATCAGATTTGTTGTCGGCAAATCTTAAGGTTAAAAATTCCTTCTTCTTATCCAGGAATCTTATTTCTTATAGTTTTTCTGTTTTAATTCTAGTTCTGCCCTCTGAGCAAGGAGCAGTACTGCCATGATATTTTGTTTGTTCTAGGAACACAGTCCTGTTGTCTCATCTCACTGCAAATGTCTGTTTGCTTTTGTGGGAGAACTTGCTCGATCCTGAACTAAGTTTTGCCTGTGTTTTATGCAACATTGTCTGTTGGGTTTCTAGCCCACAGCACTGAGTTTGTCACTATGGCTTCTAAAATGATGCTAGTGTGTGGTACTGCTTTTAAAGGAATTTCTTACATTATTGTGGATCGAAGAGATGACTTCAGAAAAAAATAATAGGAACAATTCATTGCCTTTCTGTACATTATTTAAGAAAAGGGCACATAGAGACCCATGTGGAAGTCCTATCTCTTTTTTGTGCATAGAGGGCACAGTAATCTTTCATGAATAAAATTGTAGGCTTGAAGAGAACATATTTTGAGCGGGAACTATATGGCATGTGCTAGGAAATCAGTAGGAGATTAAAAAAAAATCATGAAGAAGTCCAGCTTTCTCCACCAAAATTCAGCTCTGGAGGTGAACTTTTTAAATCGTCTATGATAAATCCCAGGGATGAGGGAAAGTATGGACACAGGAGAAAAGCTCTCTATATTAGTGTGCAGTTTTGTTTTATTCCTAGCACCTAGGAATGTTAAAATACATGTTAAAAGAAAGTGAATAATGGAGGTATGGGCCAATGGATGATAAAATGGTGCATGGATGGATGGACGGATGGATGAATAAATGAATGAATGAATTGTAGTTCACTCCAGGCAAGGACTTACATATGGGACCAACTGAGTAGGAGGTGTGGAAAGACGAATTCCTGAGGATGACAAGATTACCCATGGGGAGTGTTGAGAGGTTGTCAGGGAAGAAAACTGTGAACATTAAAATGTCATGAAGGCTACCTTCCTTAATTGACTACCCAATTTCAGAGGAAATCAGGGGAAAGTAATTGTAATAAAAATTCCATAGACAAGGACCTAGAAGATTTTTGGCACTCTTGACAGCCTATTCTTATTCCAAATGACAATATAATTTAGACATTTGCTCTTAACCAAGGTGAATAACCACACCTGACTATGCAGTTTGTAGTAAATGCTCTACCTTTTAATGGGACAATAAATGTGCACCTTTTTGATTCAGATGATCATTTCTGTGCTACTTTCAATCCTTGCAATGTTTTCCCATGGGAATGAAGTTTCTGAGCTGTTAATAAAGGCCAAGACCTAGATTCTGGCACTTTTCTTCACTTCTTCATTTTGAAAGGCTTTCATCTTTTATTTATCCCTCTTCCCTCTGTGATAAGAACAAGAGTATGAGTAAAGTCAGCCAGTGGACTAATAGAATGCTGGAGAATTAACATTGATGTATGACTTGCAATATGACATTTTAATTCTAGAGTCAGGATTTATTCAAAATCTATTTTCTTTAAAGTAGAAAGAGCATAATTTTAAGAAGACATCTCCTTGACTTGTGGCATTTCTCTGGTCTCCATGAGAGGCCCTACTTGCAGCAGTAAATGGGTCAGATGCCACTTTGGAACAATTTTCCAAATCATTCACGAGCTCTCTAAATCTGCCAGAAAAATAAATACAAAATGTGAAAGTGAATTTGCTATCTTAAAAAAGGCAAAATACTGCTGACTAATGATTAATGACTTCCTTTGGTTCTGGAAAAGCTTCTACACTCTTGAGAAGAGGGGAGGGTAGTTTTTGTACACTCTGGGTTCCAGAAACATGCTAGTTTAATCCAACTTATGTTCATTCCTGTCAAGGGGTAGGTTAAGAGCTTGTATTAACCTGAAGTTTTCCCATGAAAAATAGAACATGAGAAATCGCAAAACCATGTGTTAAAATAATTTTTTCATTTTTTTTGAAAATCTCTCACAAGTCTCTCATGTATACTATCTACTTTATACCAAAAACCCATGTGAGGTAGGTGTGAAAATAATCAGCCTCATTAGAGAGATAAACCAAGTAAAAATATTTTTATGTTATTTGAAAATTTATACAGTACTGTCATATATATAACCTTATGTAATCCTTGCAAAAAAGCTGAGGGAAGTGGATGTTGTATAAAAACCAAGGCACAGGCTAAAGGAATGGTTTTCTTACAGTTTCAGATGACCATCTCTATCTCTGCTGGCTTTCCACATCTAGGCAGTGCTAGCAGACATTTGTGGAGAGCCTGCCATGTGCCAGGCTCTATGATGAGCACTTTACACACACCAACTTATTTCTATCCTTCCAACAACTGATTACACTTCCTTTTTATTGGCACAAAAACTGGAGCTTTGTGAGAGTAAATAACTTGTCTGTGTCATACGAAGTCTTGAAATTCAGAGTTGGTGACCTTGGTCCCAAAGTTCAAATCTTTATCAGTACTTTTTTGATACCTCCTTGCCCCAGATTCCATTGCTAATGCAATTCGTGAATTAATAGAGTTTTGCTTTCTAGCCATCCCGTCACTGAGTATACTCTTGGTGATGTGGTAGACTCAGCAGGGACAACAGGGTGAGGTTTTCTGTTTGGGAGGGGTAGTGAAAATCATTATATCTTAAGAAATATTTATGGACATTCATCTTGATTGACATAATCACCAAAGATGCCTGAACCCAGAGAGCTCACTGCTTATTTTTAGTTATTTGCAGTACTGAGCTGATGTCGTAGAGATCTAGCTTTACAACTGCATCCCATAGGCACTTCAAACTTTCGGTAGACTAGCTGCTATCACTTTAGGGAAGTGTTGTGCAATAGAACTCTCTATGATTATAGAAATGTTGTATGTCTGCACTGTCCCATAAAGTAGTCTTTTGTTACATGTAGCTCTTCAACACTTGAAATTCAGCTAGTACAACTGAGGAGCTGATTTTTATATGTGATTGGTGAAAATCTGCATTGAAATGGTCATATGTGTCTGGTTGCTATAATATGGGATGATGCAGCTTTAGAAGAAATGACCATGAGATAGGTGAAAAATCTGGCCTTATATCTAATAATCACAGGAGTCTGGTAAGAAAAATGTATCTTTTCTCCTTATTCTTTTGAAACGTGGTGGAATAGAATAGGACATCCTATGCTCATCTCTGGATGAAGAACTAGAATTCTTGACAAACATAGAATTTCCCTGGACTTCAGAAGGCGTGAGTGAGGATGATTCTATTTCTTATAGAAGCAATAATGTTCAGAGGAATGATGCAGTGTAAAATTCTTTATAGTTAGAGGTGATTTTTTAGTTTCCATTATATCTCCTACAAATAATCACATAAATGTTATTAATGAAATAACTGGTACTTACAGGGTGCTTATTATATGACAGGCATTTTTCTAGGTATTTACATGTAATAACTCATTTAATCTCTGTAACTACCCCAAAAGTAGTAAAACTTACTGTCTTTATTTTACACGGTAGACTCACAGACTATTAAATTAACTTTTTAAAAGTTTCTTTTTTCCTCTTCCACATCAGCATCAGCAGTCAATGTTTGTGAAGTACCCAACAAGTTCTAAGTTCTTACATAAGTCAGAGTTATCACACTACACAACTCCCAGGGTACCATTCACATGGCATGAGTGATGCCCCCTGTAATAGTGCAGTGAACAGGCTGGGTTCTCCAAAAACCTTAGCTAGAGACAGATGATCCCCGATTACCCCTGTTAGCTCCATAATTCTCTGGCATTACAGTGGTGAAGCAACATGGGAATGGCATGGATTTTGGGCTTGAGAGACCAGAGCTAAATCTTAGCTTTACCACATTACCAAGCACTGACTGCGAGGGTCTGTTTCGTAGTTGTAAATAGCAATAATTTTTTTTATAGTGTTTTCATGGATATTAAATGAGATTGAGTAAATACTTGATAACTGGTGGGGATTTAATAAGTAGTGGCTATTGTTTTTATTACCAATAATATTTTTTAACAGGTATTTGGGACTACAGATCCTGTCCTCAACAAGATTAATGGGGGGAAGTGCTATAAACACAAATGACTGCATTATAATAGGACAGTTACATATGATAGATATTCAATAGCAAGGAAGAGATTGCCTCCAGAGAATTATCAGGAAGAATTCCTCAGAAAACAGTGATGAGTTGTACAGCAGAAGCCTTTTAAATGGTAACTTTTGTCAAATAAGTAAAGTAGATGCAAATAATGTTCTGGGTCTCTGCTGTTGGAAATTAGCATTATTACTGCCCTTCTAGGCTTTCTGCTTGAAATTTCTGCAATTTGGAGGACTTCCTGTACTCTGCTCTTCTAGCCCTTCCAAAATTTTATAAGCATCCTTATTGAATTCCTTCCTGATGTAGTCATTTTTGATTGTCTGACTGAAGCATTTTGTGTTTGGAGAATGAAGTTGGGGATTCCAACATCAGTGTTCCTTGGGCAGACCATGGATGTTAAGGCTCTCTCTCCAACTTTCAGAAATGTTTGTACAGGACTTTGTACACTTTGTAGTGTACTTTCAGAAATGTTTGTACAGGAGTGCTGTGGGTCACAGCTTCTGAAGAGTGTCACAATGTGCTAGCAAGAAAAATTTTTTTTTTAAAGATTTTATTTATTTATTCGACAGAGAGAGAGACAGCCAGCGAGAGAGGGAATACAAGCAGGGGGAGTGGGAGAGGAAGAAGCAGGCTCATAGCAGAAGAGCCTGACGTGGGGCTCGATCCCAGAACTCCGGGATCACGCCCTGAGCCGAAGGCAGAGGCTTAACCGCTGTGCCACCCAGGCGCCCCAACTAGCAAGAAATTTTTATCACTTAAAAAAAAAACCCACACAGCATCCTTGAACCAGTTTCCTATATTCAAACTCGGACAAACTCTGGGCCTAAGTTGTGCTTACTTGGGCCTAAGATGTTTGCCATCCCATAAATGGTAAGTTTATATTTATTGAGTACCACTAATGTATTCAATAGAAGAGTAGTAACTATTTATAGATGTCCCAAACAAAACTCAGCAGTGTTTGCATCCAGGAAGCACAAGAACAGTTCTTCAGTTTTCTTGCCTAGGCATATCATAAAATATGGTCATAATGAATGATGATGAATCCACTGGGTAACAGCAGAGCTGGTATTGATGTCAGATTATGCACCCTTCCATGCTTGCAGCAATGACAATGAATTTAATGGTCTCTTTTGAAAAAGCGGTTCAATCCAGTAACTGCTGAAATCCCTGCTACCTGTTTATTATAGTCTCTTTTGTCCCCTGGGACTTCGCCAGCATATTTAAAAAGCCAAAGTCGAGATCACTGTGCAATACTTACTACTAACAATATGTGTTCCTTTTCAGACAGTGATTAATAAACATAAAGAATTGTGATCTGGGGAAAAAGTTGAACATACTTTATGGATTTTCAAAAAGTACTTTCCCAAGCCTGGCAGATCAACCCTAAATAGAATTTATGGAAAAAAGTAAAGCTGGATATGAATCACTATATCAATCCATCAAACATTTCATAAAGAGGCAGTAGGCATCAAGAAAAAAATAACAAAGACGAGTGGTAGGCCTCTCTTGTCTTTTAAAATGAATACAATAAAAGTTATTTATTTTCAGGAATATCATAAAGATCCAGATCTTTCAGTCTACACATTTTCTTCCATCACTTAGATCCACAGGATGTGGTATTGAGTAGTCAGTACAGAATTACTATATTATAAGAATGTAGTTTCAAAGTTAACTGAAATTATAAATAATTAACACAAAACTTCTTTTACACTTCACCCCACAACGAAACACATACATCATCTTAATGGTTCTTAAAGCCTTTAAAAAAATCTATGATCTCCAGGATGTCGCTGATGCTTAGTAATCTTCCCGTGAGCACAGACTTTGGAACTCCAGATAAATGTGATTGCTAAATATAGGGGCGTTTCTGATTCTAGGAGCCTTGTTGTCAATTAGGTCTTTAGATAAACACTGGGGTGTCCAGACCTAGATTTGGGGTCTTCTCAGTCCATGAATGGCTAATAAAATGGATAACTCTTGAATACTATGCACACCTGAGGCTCATTCAATCACCAGATATTCATTAATGCCTTACTATGAATCTACTGTAATTTTTCTATGTGTAATGCCCAGAATACTCTGTTCACTTTAGTCCATATTTTTGCAAGAAAAATGAGTCTTGAACAAAGGTACATAATTTATTTTAATACTTAAAACCGTTCTTTCTCTGGTAATTGTTATACAAAGACACATTCTAGAATGCAGTCATGGAAAGCATATATTACTGAGTATAGAGGAACTTACTAGTGAGTATTTCCTATGTCAAGTCCAAATACTCCCTTTTCTTTTTGTTCTTTCTCTCAAAGATATCAGGGACTTAGTCCTTCCATTCAATTATCATTTAAAAGGATTTTGCTTCCCTGAAGTTTGAATTTAGAATGAGACACAGACTGTGTGCATTCCCCATTTCTTTGCTACTCCCAAAAGCATGTACTGTTTTCAGCGAATATCTTTTGAGAGGTGTCCACAATGTGGCTGCCAGATTATATAGTGATGAGGCAGAGACTTACCCAAGAATATCATACTCAGCCAAATGGATATTCTTATGTAGAGGAAATAGACATTTTCAAATATGAATGCATTCAGATACCATAGCTTCCATGAGCATTTCTTAAAATACACACACGCATGTGCACATGCACGCGTGCGCACACACACACAGACACACACATGATAATAGAATAACTCCAAAGCAGTTATAACTGGGGAAGGTTAAACAAGGGTTCTGGCAGTAAGGATTCTAGTATGGACTGAATCCATAAAAGAAGAGATCTAAGTCTGTTACATCTTTCTTTTTTTACTTAGCAAATTCTTACTCTACAAATTTAGCTGTGCAAAAATATTACTCAATTTTTCTAAGCAATTAAATCTGACTGCAAGAAGCTTTGTTGCCTGGATGGTGGGAAATTCAGTGTCTTATTCTATTTCTTTTATTTTTGTTGCTTTGTTTAATTGTACAATATGAGTATGCTATGTACAGTGTTCTGCACTTTCCTTTATTCTTTTTTTTTTATTAAGACTATTTTTTAGAACAGTTTTAGGTTCATATCCAAACCAAATCGAGGGGAGGGTACAGAGATTTCCCATATACTCCCTGCCCCACATATGCACACAGCTTTCCCCATTATCAACAGCCCCCACCAGAGTGGCACATTTGTTAGAACTGAGGAACCTACATAGACACATCGTAGTCACTTGAAGTTCAAGGTTTACATTACGGTTCACTCTTGTTCTACATTCTGTAGGTTTGGACACATATATAGTGATGTGTATTCATCATTATATATTATGATATCACACAGAATATTTTTACTGCCCTAAAAATCTTTAGTGCTCTGCCTATTTGTCTTGCCTTGCAGCCTACCTGCTGCCCCCCATCCCAGGCAACCAATGATCTTTTATTATTTCCATAGTTTTGCCTTTTCCAGAATGTCATAGAGTTGGAATCATACAGTATATAGCCTTTCAGGGTGGTTTCTTTCACTTAGTAATGTGCACTTCAGTTTCCTTTATGTTTTTTCATGAATCAATAATTCCTTTTTTTTTAAGTGCTAAATAATATTTCATTGTCTGGATACACCACCATTTATCCATTCACCTACTGAAGGACATTTTAGTTGCTTCCAAGTTTGGGAAGTTAGGAATAAAAGCAGCTGTAAACATCCATGTGCAGGTTTTAGAGTGGGAGTAATTTTATTTTAATTTTGTCTATTAGGTACAGGCATACTGGAAAATTATGAGGTGACTACAGAATTGTTCTCTCAGTTTAACTTTCTCTGATTCACCAGTGATCTCCTTATTGTTCAGACCTACCTAGTTTTTCTGAAGTCAGAACTCCCGCTAAGCTCAGGGGTGAGAATCTTTTTAAGGGCTGTTAGTGCATAAAAGCACCATGTATAGTTTCTAAGATCCTACCAGCTTCCTTCAAATGTATGCTCTGTAAGGATATACATTTTTATCTGTTTTTTTTTTTTTTTTATTGTCTTCTCCCCAGCACCTAGACCAGTGCCTGGCACATAGCATATGCTAATAAATTAACATATGACTTCATGTATGAGTGAATGCTCTCAGGGAAGAAAACATAATGACATTTCTGCTACTTAGTTCCCGAGATCCCTGAGGAGTCTCCCCCTGCCAGGCAGTCTTTTCCTGCTCCCATCTTACCTTTTCTCTCCCAGTCCACCTCTTGACTTTAACCCTTCTGTATTTTCAGTTTTTTTTTCAGTGAACACATATTAATTTTGAATTTGGAAATAACTATTTAAATGTGGAGAATACAAACACATACACACATATACACACACACATATCTTAGAGTTAGAGGATGGAATCTGGGACAATTCATAAATACCCCAAATTTTCATTTGCAGAGTGAGCCATGATAGAGTTGGGCAGAAAGGTTATAACCTCCCCTAGGTTATAGATTGTGTAAATGGGAATATTCATGCTAGTTGTGTTAAAAAAAAAAAAAAGCGACCTCATGTCAGGGTCTTGACAAAGTAAAATCTTTGTTCTCATTCACATTATAGTTCACTTAGATTGATGGTGTGCTCTACCATCCAATCACTGAGGCTCCTTTGGCTTCAAGGGCCAAGATGACGTTGGGTGACTTATAAAGGAGAGGGAGGTGTCAAGGACAACCATTGGATCATTGGCTTGTGCATGTCAGTGAATGTCATTTGTTGACATGGGTATCTTCGAGCATCCAAGTGGAACTGTCAAGGAGGCAGCTAGTAGAATTTCCCACTATAGCTCAGATCACAGGAGACCCAGGTCTGGCACCAGTCTGCCCAGTTTACTCCAATCCAAAACTGAGGGTGGTCCCATGAGCCATATTCTGAACTGGATAGCTTCTGAGATGCTTTCTCATGTTTTAGGTATAGAAAAGAAGAGGAATGTATCTATATCTATCTGTCTATCATCTATCTATTTAGGCATCTGGGAAATCAGACTTGTGATGTAAAACTAGCCCTAGAGTAGTGGTTCTCCTAGTGTGGTTGCTGGAAGAGCAGCAACAGCAGCTACTGGGACCTTGTTAGAAATGCAGTCTCTTGAGCTCCACCCAGACCTGCTGAATCAGACTCAGGAGAGGGGGTCCAGGAATCTTAGTTCTGAGGTAGTTAACATTTGAAAAATGCTGTCCTAGATGATTTGTGAGGAAGCTATTGTGAACTCCTTTGTGATTTCTTGTGTCCATTCATTCCTTTAAACACAATTCTGAGTGCCAACTGTGTACCAGCCACTGCTGGATTATTCATGGACAGGATTGTTGCTATTTGCTCACAGTCTCCACTCCTCAGTACCCTCCAGGCACAATTTCCATAATCATCCAGGGGAGTCATGCTTGTGGAACGTAAATCAGGTTTAATACTTGCTGAAATTTAACAGATTTAGGAAAATAAATCTGCTACAGAAATGCATGAAACGCATTCTAAATAAAATACAATGAATTCTGCATTACTCACTATTTGTATTTATTATCTTTACTAGTGTTCTTCCACATTTGCATTAGTAATTAAATGTTGCCTGAAAATCAAATGTTTAGATTTCAAGTCTGTGAAAGCAGATGTCTCTTCTAAATTTTGCAAACTTATAAAAGTTATATAAGTTAAATTGATATTACCTGTGAAAAGAAAATTAACTGAGCAAAACTGACGATTCTTGTAAGCTTTTCCCACCTCCCGCTCTAATTATAGTTAGTAAAACGACAATAGGTATTTAACAGAGTGAGTTCTTGAGAAATGAATGGGTGCCTTGTCTTATAATGAACATTTACTCTCTCTTTCTCACAGAAAAGGCAGCCAGGATATAGACTTCTTGATTTCTGGGCTTAACTTGGTACAAGGGTAGTTAATAGTTTTTAGTGTTTCCAGAGAAAGAAGAAGTTGCCGCACTTTGGAGACAACTCAAACAGCATTTTTACAAACTTCTTGCAAAGTATGTTCTATGGAACCTCTGCTTCTCAAACCCCTGAAGAATCTGTGTGTTAACACAACTCTTGAGGTTTGAGAACATTTAGTCTCAACCAGCAGAGTTTGGATCATTTGAAAAAGTTGGTGGTAGGGTTGGTGCTTTGAGGGGAATAGGGGTTGGTCTGACTGGAGAGCAAGAGAGATTCTAGTAGACTGAGAGGATACAGGGTTCCAAGAGTGGTAGAGAGCTATTACCTGTTAGTACAAAGTACACTAGATCTTTAAATAAGGGTGATTTCATGAGTGGTTGTGGTCTAACAATTTTGCCTAGGATTTGGGACTTTTTAGTAAAAGTGTCTGTGGCAAAGTTTGGCACAGAAGGAATAGATGATTCTAGGCAGTGGCCTACAAATGGACCAACATTGCTTGGACAAAGGCCAGTTTTCTGTAACATAACATGAGATTATCAGGTCTGTCCTTCCTTTTTGTTGCATTGTATAAGCCCTGAGGTTTTGGTAAAACAATGAGAGAGTAAGCCATGAAAAGTGACTAAATTTGAACTTCATGCTAACTTTTTGAGTAGAGCCCCAAACTTAGCTTTAATTTGATTTAGAGGGAAAAAAAAGTATTTCTTGTATTTTATTTTAGAGCAATGCATGAATATGCTCAAAATATTTATTTTTTTCTGCTTCCTGGCATTTTTTAGCTTAGGGTTCTATTATATTTTACAAACTCACATCATCCTATTTTCTGGTTTCTACTATATCCTTTTACACCTTAATTTTGCATAATGTTTTCCTAGGTGAAACATTAAGTTCAGGTCTTTCATTATACAGCAATATGGCACTATATATACGGAGAACCAAGCAATAGAGATGGCCAGGGTATTTTTAGAGTCCAAATTATTTTGATAAGCCTTCTGTATTTAATAAACTCTTGATGCCTCACTGATCTACATTTAGGCCTAATTTCTAAAGACCGGCACTTGCTTTTTAAAAGAAAAAAATTTTTTAGAGCCTATGGCTTCTCTGCCATGGGATCCTGCTTCCTCCATGCCCAAGGCAAGATGGAAGTATGTGAAATCCACACCTCTTCCTGCTCCCAGCAGCTCTCTCACTCAAGACCAGTGGGAGTGGTGTATAAATACCCTTACTCCCTCACTCTGTAGGTAGGATAACACTACTGCACATGTTGCTCATTGGCTCTTGGATTTGTCTAGTAGGGTTAAGTTCCAGTTAACCACATTGATAACCTGCTCAGTAATGGGCACTCTGTTGGCTCCCTTCCTTTCCCGTTTCCCTATTGGTGTTTCCTGGTCTCACCTCTCAAATGAACTCTTTGTATCAAATTCTTGTCTTAGGGTCTTTTCCTGGGAACACCTAGATTATGAAACTATGTACCCTAAATTTGAGGCTATTTAACTAACAGGGTCTTTGACTTGTGTCCAAAATATCAAAAATGAAGAAAGGATTCAGTCCTTGTCACTTTTGTCACATGCATAACATGCGTAAACATGAAGTCATATAGGAAGAATAATTTTTAAGTAATTTGATCTTAAGATTCATTTTTTAAAATTTACTAATTTATAACTAAACAGGGAGAATAAACATTTCATTCTTTTACATGCAAACATTGAGTGTCTTCTGAATATACAAAATTACCCTAGGCAACATGAAAGGTATAGAAACTTTGACTTAGAAGTCCACATCGCCCATCAGGAAAAGGGGTGGATATTTCAGTTAACATAAATGTAAATCCCCAATGGACTACTTCGTAGGCACAATGTAGTAATCTCTGAAGTCTGGCTTTAGTCCTGGAAGGATCTCAGAGTGGATCAGTAGTTTAGGAGAAGAGATGAAAAAATTGTCAGGTTGGAGAAATGTAAATATCATGAACAAATTTTGTCTTAACAATTGTCTGTTCAAAGAGCTAAAATTGAGGGGCACCTGAGTGGCTCAGCTGGTTGTGTCCAACTCTTGATTTCAGCTCAGGTCATGATCTTGGGGTCCT
The DNA here is from genome assembly GCF_023065955.2 of Ursus arctos. NCBI lineage: Eukaryota > Metazoa > Chordata > Mammalia > Carnivora > Ursidae > Ursus > Ursus arctos. The sequence continues at coordinate 37,907,308 of NW_026622875.1, read as the reverse complement.
GGGATTGAGCCCTGTGTCGGGCTCCACAGTCAGTGGGGAGTCTGCTTGAGATTCTCTCTTTTCCTCTCTGCCCCTCTCCCCTGATCTCTCTCTCTCTCTCTCAAATAAATAAATAAATCTTTAAAAAGTAAGGGACTAAACTTGATATAAAAACAATTTTCTTAAAAAATAGTTTTTATATTTAGCCAGATCAGAAAGCAGGTGTCATTTATACCTTTCAAATCTGGCAGCAAGGAAACCAGTACTGTTTAATTTCTTTGTACCATATTAAACAATGCCAGTGTATTCAAATGGGATTAATGTGTTTAACAATGGGTAAGAGAACAGAGCCCTATTTGGCGGTTGATTCAGAATTCTAAGCATTCATCATTTTTTCTCCAGAGGAGAACAATCGAGATAGTGTATTGTGGAGCAAGCAGAACAAATATCTCCCACTTCTTTGTTTTACTAAATTAATCCTCTTTGTGAGGAATGAGGTGGCTCCCTGAGTTGTTAATGGGATGCAGAGCATTTCCTCTCTGTGTCCCTGGCTGAAAGCAAGTCGCTCAACAGTGACCAAAAGTCATCCTGTTGATTGATTTTACTAATTGAAGAACTTATCTGCTTCTCTAGATGCTTTGGACTGAAGGATAAACTATTAATTTGTTTTCTAATCACAAAAATGGTTTCCAGTTAAAGTAGAATGGCACCTTTCATCTTTTTCTTTTCCTTTTTCAATCCTTGCCATTTTTCTAGGAAACACTGAATTGGTCCAGGCATGAGACCCTTATGCAAATACAAACAACAAATTAATTGAGACTTTATAGTATTGAGAACTAGGGACTTTGAAATTAGCACTGACATTTTTGGCTCTGTGGCTTGAAAGTAATTATTTTTGGATTTGTCACAGGGTTATTGTGAAAAGTCTTGAGAGAGTCATTTATCCCCTTCCTTGCTCCTAAGCTTGATTCCTGAATTTATATGTTACTGAATTCACATGTTTGAAAGTATTAAAAATCTAAATTTGTCTAGGACATCAACTTCTTATGTGTAATTTAATATAACTTTTTAGGTTTAGACTGCCATCTATAAATATGTGTTTATATAAATATGTCTTACCTCCTAGGTAAGAATAGATCTTATTTTGAAAGCCTCCCAGAGAATTGAATTCATCCCAGGACAAATAAATCTTTGTTTAATTACTGCTACATCTAGAAAATTTTCTCATCTTATTTCCCAACCTGCAGAGTGAGAGAAGAAAGGAAGAGGCAAGGTAAAACTGTGACTCCAGAGAGCAGGTGAGTTAATCCTAAAGGTGGTGGTTGAGTGTTGGTGGAGGCTTTTTGGGCGTAACCAGAAGTAACAAGTTACTGAACTGTTGTTAAGCCTGCCAAAATTCAAATTCAAAATTTCCACAAGTCAAGTTCTAAATTTTGACTCCCACCAAGTCCCAAGTGGAGCTAGATAGCAATGTGACAATTCTAGAGTAGGTCTAGGAGAGGAGGAGGCATTTAAGCAACTGATAAGTGGCACAGGTTCGGCCCCAGATTATGCTTCAGAAGTGTCAAATAGTGAGTGGCCGTAGTGAGGGTATTAAAATCAAAATAAGTCCAGTCCCAAGACCACAATGGATATAGGTAGTGAATTTACTTATATCTAACAGCTGTGCCCGCTGTTCTGTGGGGGAATCCTAAGTGATACACCCTTTGAACCCACACCTGCCCTGAGAATGGACTTTGTTTCCCAGTTGTTAGGAGTGCTGCCACAAGGCTGCCCTCAGCATTCAGCCTCTTTGAGAGATGAACCCGGCTGTAGAGAGCTGCCTCATCCAAGTGCATACTCCATTTTTGGGTGATCCACTTCCAGTGACTGGTAAGTATGGGGTGTAAAGGTTTTTAAAGTTAGTCTTTGTTTATTATTTTCAATTTTTTTTTATTTTTGAAGATTTTATTTATTTATTTGACAGAGAGAGAGACAGCCAGCGAGAGAGGAAACACAAGCAGGGGGAGTGGGAGAGGAAGAAGCAGGCTCCCAGTGGAGGAACCTGATGTGGGGCTCGATCCCAGAACGCTGGGATCACACCCTGAGCTGAAGGCAGACGCTTAACGTCTGAGCCACCCAGGCGCCCCTAGTCTTTGTTTAATAAATGCTCCACTTTCCAAGATTATAAGGATACCTCTCATCCTTAGTTATAAAATTGTAAAGTTTTATTTTTAATACATGTGGAATTGATTTTGTATAGTGTAAGGTGAGGATGAATTTCTTTTTATGCCCCATATGGTTAATGAGTTATTCCAGTTTTATTCATTGCCTAACTGAAAGGCAATGCCTCCATTGTAAATCAAGTGTCCATACAAGTGTGAGTTTGTTTTGGGTTTTGTGGGAGTTTTTCTCATTGACCTGTTATGTCTATCTCCATTCCAATACCACACTGTCTTAACTATTATAGCTTTGAATTAGCCTTGATGTGAAGTAAGTGAATTGGCTCCTCTTTTTCCTTCTTTAGTAGTTTCTTGACTATTGTAAGTCTTTGCACTTACAAATAAAATTTACAATAAGCTTGTCAAGTTCCATTAAAAATTCTATTGGGATTTGGCAGGAGGTAATTTAGATCTCAAAATACAGCTGGAGAGAATTGGCAACTTTATAATGTTGTCTTCTGTTAATTCATGTCATATGTCTCTTCAGTTATTTAGGCCTTCTATAAATGTCTTTTAATCAGCTTTATAAATTTCTTCTTAAAAATCCTGTACATTTGTTGTATTTGTTCTTTTTTACTTATATTTTTGAGTTATTATAAATGATTATGTTTATTATCATATTCTTTTTTTTTACTGATGTCTATCAATGAAACTATTGATTTTATATTTATCTTGCTGAACTCACTATTAATTTTCATAGTATTGCTGTAGAGTCTTTTTTTTAATTTTTAATTTTTTTTAATACTACTATTATTGTGTATTCTTTTCTGGCCTTTTTTTAAATTTCAGGTTTATTTTTTACAGTAATCTCTACACCTAATATGGGGCTTGAACTCATGACCCTGAGATCTAAAGTCACATGCTCTTCTGACTGAGTCAGCCAGGCTCCCCTCTTTTCTCTCTTTTTTTTAATACACAAGAATCTTATCTGTGAATACCATCAGTTTTTCTTTTCAATTCTTTTTATTTATCTTCTTCTTTTACATGAGATAATTCCAGTACAATATTTATAGAAGTGGTGATAATGGGTGGCTCAGTCAGTTAAGCATCAGTTTCTTGATTTAGGTACAGGTCATGATTTCAGGGTCAAGAGATCAAGCCCCATGTAAGACTCTGTGCTGAGCGTGGAGCCTGCTTAAGATTCTCCCTCCCTCTCCCTCTCCCTTTGCCCCTCCCCCTCACACTCATGGGTGCATGTGTGCTCTCTCTCTTAAAAAAAAAAAGAAGTGGTGATAACTTGCACTTTAGTTTTGTTCCTGATTTTAAGGGAGATACTTCGAATATTTTTCCATTAAATAGGTATTTTTAAGGATTTTTTTCTACACAGTAAGAAATTTCCCTTTACTTATAAATCAGTAGGAGATTATAGCTCTAATGGACGTTGAATTTTCATCAAAGGCTTTTTTAGTAGCTATTTTAAAATAATTATTTGGTTTTCTTCTTTTATTGGCTAAAGCAATAAATTATATTAATAGATTTGTCTGATGTCAGACCAACTTTGAATTCCTGGAATAAGCCCAATTTGGTCATGATAAATTGTCTTTATATAAACACTGTTGTTAAATTTAGCTTAGGTTTTCTTCTTTGTATGTGTGCTTTAAAGCCACCTGCAGAAATAGCATGGACTCTCATGCCTAATGATGGCAAGTTTCCGATATCAATCAGGAGTGAATTATAATAAAGGATTTGAATCCATGTTTTGATGTTTGTTAACTTGTGATAGCATTTAAGTCTCACCTCTTTTTCTTCCCTTTCTGCTCTACGTATGACTTACCTGGTAATAAAGCCTGAGTGCTCCTTCCTTTGGAGCGGATAGGGATTCAGACCTCTCAAGGCTTTGCCTTTTCATGGGGACTCTCATTCTGGAACTACTCTCTAGCCACAGTAAAAACCCCAAGTTGGTTTTCCTTTCCTAGCTCCTTAAAGCCATTTTTGGACCAGCTGGGGAAGCCTGCCTTGCCCTCCCCCAAAAGCTTCATATATGAATTGTAAACCTTTTCTTTTTTTTTTTTTTTTTAAAGATTTTATTTATTTGAGAGAGAGTGAGCAAGAGAGAGCACAAGCAAGGGGAGGGGCAGAGAAAGAGAAGGAGAAGCAGACGCCTCTGCCCAGCAGGGAGCCCACTGTGGGGCTCAATCCCAGGACCACTGGACATGATCTGAGCCAAAGGCAGACACTGAACCTAGTGAGCCACCCAGGTGCCCCAATAAACCTTTTCATACCCTGTTAGTATATGTGGGCAGCATCAATATTTACATTTGCAACAAATTTTGAGTAGAGGTCCATCCTGCATCCTGTAGTTTGGCCACAAAGCAACATGCTAATACCTGAAATTAAACTGTAATTTTACTTTTGCTACCTTTGCCAGGTTTGAATATCAAAGTTGTACTAGACTTATTAAATGAGTTCAAAAATGAAAAAAATTAAAAATCTTTATAGGGAAGAGTTTATGTAAGATTACACTTATTTGTTCCTTAATTTTCGGTAGAACTTATCTGTAAAACCTGGGCAAGAATATTTTATGCATACATTTTTTAAACTATAGATTTAATGTCTAATGATTTTAAAGGGAAAGATTCTTTTTCAAGTTGAAAAAAAAGAGAAAATATCCAGTTTTTCTCGGTTATAATGTCGAGTGTTAGTGGTGGTATGGAATACAGGTGGAAAGGACAAAGGTAAAGTTTTCTGGGGTCTTTTGTGTAAGGTACAAATTCCATTCATCATGGTTCTACCCTCATGACCAAATCACTTCCCAAAAACTAGCTTTTTGGTGTTTTGGTGTATAAATCATAAATCTCATGTCAAATTTATTCCTACATATTTTATATTTTGATGCTATTATAAGTAGAATTGGTTTTTTAAATTTCATTTTTGGATTCTTCATGGCTAGTGCATAGAAACAATCAATTTTTGTTTATTATGTTCTCAGCCTTGCTTTTTAGTGAGTTCCTTAGGAATTTCTATGTACAATATCACGGTGTCTGAGAATAAGAATAGTTTTACTTCTTTTTAAAATACAGGTGGCTTTTCTGTCTTTTTTTGGAAGTTATTAATTTTTTTATTTAGTTTCTTCAATACACCCTATTCAGATAACTTATTTCCCCATGTGTTTTGGTAGTGTGTAACTTCATTCAAGTTATCCAATTTGTGGGCATAGAATTATTCAGAGTATTACTTCATTATCATTTAATGTTCATTGGATCAACAGTGATGACCGTTTTTTAATTTCTTCTGTGTAAATCTCCGTTTTTGGTGTCTTTCTCTTTTTATTTCTTGGCTAGGCTGCCTGGAGGCTATTTTCTCTATTATTTCTTCTTCTTTTTTTTTTTTCAACTTAATTTCAATTAGTTCTTATCTTTTGCTTTAGGTTTAATTGAGCATTTTATGGGATTTCATTTTGTCTCTTTTAGCATATCAATTACACTTCCTTAAAAATTGTTTTAGTTTTTGCTCTGTGCTTTCCAATATATACTACAGAGTGAAAACTTTCTCTGCAGCTGGTAAACTGGGGCAGTTTTATGGCAAATTATTTTTAACTTCTCATCTCTGGATACCAGTATCCTTTGTTGCTTGATGTCCTGTGTCTGGAAACTGTTATGTATATTTTTTTCTGGTATGTTTCTAAAAATTCTTTTAGGTAGAAAAGTAAATCCAATACTTCATCTTGGGCAGAAGTGGAAGTTTGTTAAGAATATAGATTAGCTTCAAATTAACACATTTTTACTACTTTCTCCTTAGTAGACTTTATCTTCTATATGGAAATGAATTTGAGAGACTCCTAGTTACACGTAAGTTTCTGACACACATAGACTCAACTGTGTGTTTATTTCAAGAGTAAGGTCACAATTTGAAACCATTCAAGCTTGCTTTAGCTACAGCTGAAACTCCAAGTTCTGTGATAGTATGTATTCCTCTATTTAAACAGTAGATTGAAAATAAAAAATGATAGCACAGAGATCATAAGGATGAAGAAGCAAACGAGTTATTTCAGTTATGTCATTTTACATGGTAACTGGGAATTTTTATCTGTGTTTAGAATTTAGGGGCGCCTGGGTGGCTCAGTTGTTAAGCGTCTGCTTTTGGCTCAGGGTGTGATCCTGGCGTTCTGGGATCGAGCCCCATGTCAGGCTCCTCCGCTGGGAGCTTGCTTCTTCCTCTCCCACTCCCCTTGCTTGTGTTCCCTCTCTTGCTGGCTGTCTCTCTCTCTCTCTCTGTCGAATGAATAAATAAAAAATCTTAAAAAAAAATTTAGAATTCAGAAGATTCAAACAGAGTAGGAACTGTAAGGAATCATATTTTTGCTTGGCAGGTACAAATTTTAGTTCATAAGTGAAATATTTTACTCATTTTGACCAGTAAAATTTAAATTTAAATTTAGTATATTTAAATTATTCTTTTCAAACTGAGGAGTAAATACAAGTATTATTGCTTATTGTTTCATGATTATTAGTAAAAAGAACTGTCATTTAGGAGAGGCGAATGATTGAAAATCAATACACTGTAGTTGTCAAAAATACTAGGCATGCCCCTGTGCAAAGGATATGTTCAGTTGAGTCACTTCACTCAAGGAAGTTCAGAGCCATGGTTTCTTGCTAAGTATTTACAGTTTTTAAACAATCTTATAAGTAATTAAATATTATATCAATAGGGAGCAATTTCTGCCATTAAATATAAACTGGTGACAAATCTGACATTCTATCTTTATCAGGTTTCTAAGGAACCCACATAGAAAGTTAGTTCAAGATCAAATATATCCATAAAACAAAAGAAAATGTTACATTTACCCTTTACTTTGATATGTGCATATAAATAATATACTTATAATTTTATGAAAATATATGTAAAGTATAAAATTACTATGGGAACTTGGAAAGTGGTGATTAATTCCAACTGGAACAATGGGAGAAGGCTTCCTGGGGTTATGAAATTTAGTTAAGCCTTGAAAAATGATCAGGAATATTTCCAAGGGTAAGATAGAGAGTCCTTAAAGGAAAGTGTATATTTCAGGTTGAGAAGGGGCCCTGCCTGGTTACTACTAATAAATGAGTTTCTTTTGAAAGCTGTATTGTCTTTTAAAGTGTTCTTGGGCTTTCCTGTGGTAATGGAACAGAAGGAACAAAGGTTATTAGATAATCTTTTCAGGTTTCTAGTCAGTGAACTATTAATCTACTTCCAGGCTTATTCTTTTAAATTAAGAAGCTAGTACTATATTCCGCGAGATGTAAGGAGTCATCCAAAAATAGACGATTCCTTTTTCTGAAAATTTTTTCAATTTGAACTGTTATTAAGGAAGAAAGTATGAGGCCTTCCTTCCGCAGAATTAGGACCCACTTCTATTTTGTATGGTTTCTACATTTCTAGGCAGCATAAAATCACCACAGACCTCTTTCCTAGTAAATATTCAATGAAATGGCAACATAAATTCTTTTTGTTTTTGTTCTAAAAGAAGGGTAAAAGTTTCACAGATTTTTTTCTTCCCTTCTTAATGGAAGTCTTCAATTACACACGAGAATATGATGGCTTTTAGAAATCTAAAACCATGAAATTAAATGTAATTACTTTGTTCCTTTTTATTTTTAAAGCCATTTGTGTTCAAATGTTAGAAATTAAATTAAATTACTCTAAATTAAAAGGCACACTTTTGGCATTTTGAAAGATGAACAAAAATGCTTACACGAAATAAATGCTAGTTGCGTGGACAGTATGGAATGAGAAGGCTCGTGGTACTCACTGTCAGTGTCTGCTTTCACTGCTATTTTCTATGCATTTTAAGTCACTACCTCAAAGTTTTGGACAGCTGTACAATGCACGGCTGATACTAAATGGGCCACCTACTGATGTTTAGTGACTGGAACACAATTATTTAGACATAACTGCAGACAAGCACACTTTTCTACTTGGAAATGGACTTATTTAGTGAAGATAAAACAGAACAGATTTTTTACATTAAAAAAATCAAGAAATTTGCACATATTTTTAGAAATAGCAAATGTCTCTACTTGGTATTTCCACACATCAGCAGTACAAGAATGAGAAGCTAGAGGGAAGAGCTGTGAAAGTGGTATGTTTTTTAATTGACTCTAATTCTTAGGTCTTGGAAGAAAAACAAACCTGTATTACTAGGCTGCCCTAATAAAAGCTTTAATTATGTTACTTGATCAACAATCTGTTTCTCATTATTAAAGACAAAGGAGAAATTCCCCTGTGGAAGTTCTTTCTCCATTAGAGCCATGGTGAATGCCAAAATAATTGCAGTATTACAGAAGAGAAATGTGTGTGTGGTATTTGAACGGATATTAAGTGAAGAAGGCCTAGTTTAGTTAATTGGTGGGTGAAGCCCACAGAAATATCAGAAACTTTAAAAAGCAAATTGCAAATTATTTCATTAAGATGAAAGCTTATGTGTTTGTAGGTTATATGCAAGTTTCTTCAATATTTTTGTGATAATTAAAAATTCTGTTGGATTTTATCATGATCTTACCTTCATTAGAAAATGTTTTTCTTTTGTAAAGAGTTGATTCTTCTCTTTACTATTGTTAGAAATCTTCAACAGCTTAAGAAATAATATAAAATACCTACTGGCTACAGGTCTTTTCTTAAGAATAGGTGCTTATAACCCATTAATGGAGCATACTTTATGTTATTCTTGAAGTGTACACAGAAGTTGGGGCCTACTGGAATATTACCTCCCAGATATATGTGCTCAAAGGAAAATACATATGCTATTGAAGAGTCTATTATATCTGTGTATATGTAAGAAACAGCAACATATTGTCGTATTTAAGTACAGAGCTCCCACAATGTAAGACGTAGGTTTCTTTTTATTTATTGTATGACTTCGGCCAAGCTAATTAATAAATTAATGCACCTACTTCATCACCAAGTGTCTGTGAGACACAGTAGGATAGACCTCATGAATCTAATAGTCCCAAGTATTTCTAACAAACAATACAAACAAACCAAAAATCCAAATGACAAAACAAAATCCACAATTAGGGCTGTATTTGTGCTTTGAAGGAAGTATATGTGATAATGTGAGCATGGATAAAAGAGAAGCTTATTATTATTATTTTTTTTGAAGAGTCAAGAACAAATGTTTCTGAGGAAATAATTCGGATGATAACAGAAGAATGAGAGATTTACTAGTTTTGAAGGAGTATGGGTGGGGACTTTCTGTACAGAGTGAAAACCATGCAAATCATTGTGGTAGAAGGCAGTGTGTCACAAGGTACAACTTCTCTGGTAAGACAAAAGAGAGGGGAAGACAATATGAGATGAACTTTGAGAGCCATGTGGGGGCCAAAGCAGTGAAGGCCTAATTGACGAGGTATCTAATTGTCCTTGGATTGTCCTGGGATAGTCCTGTTTATATTTGCCCTGGAATAATTTTTAATACCTCCTTCCCCACCCCCCCACACGCACACATGAGTGCATCCATGCACATGCATGGGTGAGTGCACACACCTCTTAAAATATCCTGCTTTTGGCCATATATTTTAGGAACATTTTATTTACAATTCACATTGAAGATTTTAGTCTTTTTTTTAATATATAATTTTTATTATGTTATGTTAGTCACCATACAGTACATCCTTAGTTTTTGATGTAGTGTTCCATGATTCATTGTTTGCGTATAACACCCGGTGTTCCATGCAATATGTGCCCTCCTTAATACCCATCACTGGCCTATCCCAATCCCCCACTCCTCTCCCCTCTGAAGCCCTCAGTTTGTTTCCCAGAGTCCATAATCTCTCGTGGTTCATTCCCCCTTCTGTTTACCCCCCGTTCATTCTTCCTTTTCTTCTCCTACCGATCTCCCTGCTATTTCTTATGTTCCATGAATGAGTGAAACCATTTGATAATTGTCTTTCTCTGCTTGACTTATTCCACTTAGCATAATCTCCTCCGGTCCCATCCATGTTGCTGCAAATGTTGGGTAACCATTCTCTCTGATGGCTGAGTAATATTCCATTGTATATATGGACCACATCTTCTTTATCCATTTGTCTTTTGAAGGGCATCTCAGCTCCTTCCACAACTTAGCTATTGTGGACAATGCTACTATAACGTTGGGGTGCATATGGCCCTTCTCTTCACTAAGTCTGTATCTCTGGGGTAAATACCCAGTAGTGCAATTGCTGGATCATAGGGTAGCTCTATTTATAACTTTTTAAGGGACCTCCACACTGTCTTCCAAAGTGGCTGTACCAACTTGCATTCCCACCAACAGTGTAAGAGGGATCCCCTTTCTCTACATCCTCTCCAACATTTGTTGTTTCTTGCCTTGTCAGTTTTTGCCATTCTAACTGGCGTAAGATGATATCTCAGTGTGGTTTTGATTTGAATTTCCCTGATAGCTAATGATTTTGAACATGTTTTCATGTGTCTGTTAGCCATTTGTATGTCTTCATTGGAAAAGTGTCTGTTCATATCTTCTGACCATTTTTTTATTTGATTATTTGTTTCCCATGTATTGAGTTTGAGAAGTTCTTTGTAGATCTTGGATACTAATCTTTTATCTGTAGTGTCATTTGCAGATATCTTCTCCCAGTCCGTGGGGTGCCTCTTAGCTTTTTTGACTGTTTCCTTGGCTGTGCAGAAGCTTTTTCTCTTGATGAAGTCCCACAAGTTCATTTTTTCTTTTGTTTCTCTTGCCTTTGGAGATGTGTGATGAAAAAAGTTGCTGTGGCTGATGTCAAAGAGGTTACAGCCTATGTTCTCTGTGATTTTGATGGATTCCTATCTCACATCGAGGTCTTTCATCCATTTGGAGTTTATCTTTGTGTGTGGTGTGAGAGAGTGGTCAAGTTTCATTCTTTTGCATGTAGCTGTCTAATTTTCCCAGCACCATTTATTGAAGAGACTGTCTTTTTTTTAAAAAATATTTTATTTATTTGACAGAGAGATAGCCAGTGAGAGAGGGAACACAGCAGGGGAGTGGGAGAGGAAGAAGCAGGCTCCCAGCGGAGGAGCCCAATGTGGGACTCGATCCCGGAACGCCAGGATCATGCCCTGAGCCGAAGGCAGACACTTAACGACTGCGCTACCCAGGTGCCCCAGAAGAGACTGTCTTTTTTCCACTGGATGTTTTTTCCTGCTTTGTCAAAGATTAGTTGCCCATAGAGCCGAGGGGCCATTTCTGGAGTCTGTATTCTGTTCCATTGGTCTATGTGTCTGTTTTTGTGCCAGTACCATGCTGTTTTCGTGATCAAAGCTTTGTAGTATAGCTTGAAATCCAGCAACGTGATGCCTCCAGCTTTGTTTTTCCTTTTCAACAATTCCTTGGTGATTTGGGGCCTTTTCTGGTTCCACACAAATTTAAGGGCTGTTTGTTCCAACTCTTTGAAAAATGTCATTGGTATTTTGATCGGGATGGCATTGAAAGCGTAGATTGCTCTGGATAGCATAGACATTTTAACTATGTGTTATGATTTTAGTCTTTAAGAAGTAAATATTCTCTTTCTTTGTTTTGAAGCAAGGGGGTGTTATGTTTATATTTGTGTTTTATAAAGGAAACGATCAATAATTTGAAGAGGAATTAGTTGATTGTTAATTGGCAAAGTGGATGATAGCATTCCAAAGGAGAGATAGATGAAATCTTGGAAGAGAGAAGATACTGTTAGTGGAGATGACAAGACATGAATGAGCCAAATATATATTCAGAAATTCAAATCATTAGCTTGTGGTGATGGACTGCATAGGTTGAAGGAAAGAGAGGAATAGGGATGACTCCTGAGTTTCTTGTTGAATAACATTTGGTAAGATAAAATACCAAGTGAGAGAACCAAGTCTGGAGGAAAAATCACAAGTTTGTGTTAGGATAATCTGAGTTTGGAGTACCGTTGAAGTACTCAAGTAGGAAAAGTCAAATTTGATATATGTGTCATATGTGTCAGAAACTCACATGAGGGCTAGAGATGCAAATCTGGTGTCTTTTGCATGGAGCCTAGAATTCAGATGTGATTGCATAGAACAGGGTAATGATATCTTTGAACTATAAACATTTTGGGCTGGATAATTCTTTGTCATGGGACATTGTCCTGTGCATTTAAGGTGGTGTAATGGAGGCAATAATTCAAACTTTCACATTTGGTTGACAGAGAGGTCAAGGGAAGAGTACATTTTAGACAGAAAGGAGTGGTCATCATTGTTGAACAAAACTAAGAAGGCCAAGTAAGATGACTGCAGATGCCTGTTGGATTTAGCAACAAGGTGGTAACTAATAAATTTAAGGAGGGCTTTTTGTTGTTGTTGTTGTGAAATCATGGGGGAGGAAGCCTTAGCTAACATCAGGATTCAATTGTCAAATGAGATTCATACATATCAGATATAATACTAGTATCCATCTTTTCAAATATTTCAAGAATATAGGCAATCAAGAGGCAAACAAATAAGAGAGCAGGCTGTGACATCCTGCATAGTTACACTGGCACTTTCTTCCATGTGTTCTCTGGTTCAGAGTAATAGATGAAGGCACCAAGTGAGTTTTTTAGAGTTATTACATCATACAGCAGAGAAGTAAATATGATATAATGTTGATTATTTTATAATGCTGATATTTATACAAGTTATTTGACATTTTCCAGACAGCCGTGCTTCACAAATTCATTGATTTTAGATTTATTTACTGTAAGTGATCTTTAATAATCCTGCCGACGCCACTGTATACATAAGAACTCATTCTAACAAAGTACAATTAGTCTATTTACTGAGAAGTCCAGTTGAAAGGAATTTAGACCAGTTCACTTGCCTTCTTTTACCAGTTCATTAATCAAGAACCCTTGTCCTGTAAGCAAATATGAGGTGGAAAGTAGGACTATAACAGATGTCAAAATCCTCTCTGAACGTTGCACAATGAGCCAAAAGTACATAATAACTGCAGCTAGAAGAGCAGGTAGGTGATCAAGTCACATCATGTCCTTCATGTCCCCAGAGCTTAAATATAACTTGGCATAATACAGGAGCTCTGTATTTGCTGATTGAGTTAAGGCATGAGTGAATGAATGAATGAGTCTCAGAGGGACAGAATTTTCAACAAGAGTGTGAGTAATGGTATGGAGCAGCAGTTGGGAGGGAGGAGGATATCGATGCCCCTTCTGGACATTGAAGTGTATCCAGTACACAGAATGAAGATTCACTGGTTATGAGAGCTATGGAAGGAGTCATATGGTCAGGAGAGAGCCAAGTTTCAGTTGAGGATCAGAGGAGAGGTTGAACATATGGATGATGTTGAAAGGGGCAGAGTAGAGAGGTTGGAATGTGGGAGGAAGCAGGATACTGAATCAGGTGCAAGAGTGTGCAGCACACACATGGATGAAATGCTCAAAAATCAACTTTCTGGGGAAAGATAGGGTCCTGACTTTCATCTTCAGGTGTACTAATGAAAATAGGAATGCTGCCTTGATAAATTTATTTTCATTTTGTAGGGTGGTTTTTGTTATCTCTTCCTCTGTTCCTAATCCTAGACCTTTACTTACCTAATTTAGAGAAAGAAAACATGGTCATGGTTCAACAGAGTAGAATGATTTAGTATTTTGATAATGTATTTTTGCTTAAGGCAAATTATGCCTCCCAAATTAGAGCAAATACATCTTCTACGGTCTATAATGATATAAAATTCCATAGTGCTATGATTAGCTTAATTTAAAAAAATCCATTCCTATACCCATGGATGTAGCCACATAAGTTTCCTCACCTATATATTAAAAATCCCACCCTTCTGTCTTAGTAGCTATATGTTACTGGGTTATCATTGAACCCCGCTGATCTTCAGCCTCCTTGTTTTCAGAATAGGGTTTTATTTTTTTTTATTTTTTCATTTTTTATTTATTTATTTTTTTAATAATAATTTTTTATTATTTTATGTTAGTCATAGAATAGGGTTTTAGAATACGGTCTATCATTTAACTGATAAAATTTGGGGTGGAATATAAAGAAATTGCAAAAAAAGTAACCAATGCTGCATCTGGTGTACAATTAGCACTTCCTTACCTTTTGAAAGGTTTGATATTTAGCAAATATATCTGAAGTCCCCTCAAAGCCATTTTCTTGTCTATTTGGGGGTGGGGCAATAGTGGGGTGGGTCTTAAATATCCTTAGGATCAAAGACTTTACCTTCAAGTTCAGTTTTATGGAGCAATCAAGAGAAAGAGAGAAAGGTACTCATGATAGAAATCATCAATTTTTATAATACTCTCTCTTCTTAGGGGTTTAATGGATGACTTTCTCCATTAAGCTAATGACTCTTTGAAGGGACTCAAACTCTCAGGAAGAATACAAGAAGCCCACTGTTCTTTTCTGTTAGCCGCGAAGAGTATAGTTATTTAATAGGAAGCAGTAATGACTTCTTTCGTGTTCTTAATGAAAGAACACATTTTATATCTGCAGGTATCCCTATTTTACTCTCCATGGCACTTTAAGAGTTGATAAGTGAAATTCGACATTTGGAGACTTAACGAGAAAAAGAGCTGTATGTCAGTGTATCATTGCTTCACACACTATACTAAGTCTATACACTTTATGAGGATAATAAGCTTTCATTGGCTTCAAGTTACCAAGGTGAACATCATGTAGTAATTTTCTCCTACTGTTACCTAAGATACATTTGGATTATAGAGCAATTTCCTGCTACTTTTAGCAAAAAATCAGGTTATAGTTAATTTCATTAAAGTAAGTGGTAGTTATGGACTGCCCTCTCTCCTGCAGCTAATGCAGTTGCAGGAGGTACTAAATTTAATTCAAGTCCTTAAAAGATACACAATATTCACGACATTAATGGCCATAGTTATTCTGAAGCTCTGTGTTTCACCCAGTTAAGTTCCATAAAAGCAAGGATGGAATGTGTGTGTGTTTGTGTGTGTGTGTGTGTGTGTGTGTGTGTGTGTAATCTCCATGGTTAATATGATGCCAAAAACACCATTTCTCAGACAGCTTTGGAACACTTAGTGAATGCAGAAAATTTCAAGGTGGTTGTGTGGTAACAAAACCGTAATTAAGAAAAAGTGGAAATCAGTTCTTAAAGTGTTGCCTAAATTTTCTATTCTCTTTTGAATACAAGGTTTTAGTCTCTAACCCCTTTCCCAAATAGCTCTTATCAAAAATCTAATGACTGCAATATTGATAAACCCAAGGGTCCATTTGTGGTCCTTATTTGATTTCTCAACACCATTTGATCTAGTTGATTACTTCCTTGCAACATGTTCTCTATTTTTTTCTGGTCACCAACTCTCTCATAGTTTTCCTTTTCTCTCACTGCTTGCTTATTCTCACTCTCTTTTGTTATTCTTCCTCTTCATTCCCCCTTCCATTTTCTCCTCTTCTTAATGTTGAACTAACTAAGGGCTCATTCTTTGAACTGTTTTTCTTTTCATTCATCAGATAATCTCATCTAATTCCTTTGGTTTTTAATATGATTGATAATAATAGCATCCAATTTATATATTCATCCTGAATTTCTCTGACATGTGGATTCAAAACCCAATTGCTCATAAACATCTCCATCTGTCTAATAGTCTCAAATTTAATATATCCAAAGTGAATGCTTTTCTTCCACTCAATTCTACTTTTCCTTCAGATTTCTCAAATACTTAAATGGCAACTTTAGCCTGCCAATTACATAAGCCAACATTTGGGATCATCCTGACTTTTCTCTTCTTCTCATACCCCGCATTAAATCCATTGGCAAATCTAGCTGACTCTACCTTAAAAATATACTCAGAGTTCTACCGATTTCACCACCACAACTGTTACCACTGTGGCTCTAGTCACCTTCATCTCTCCACTGGATTTTTGCTATATCGTTCTAATTAGTCTCTCCACGTTTGTCTTCACTCACATTTAGTCTTATATCCTACACTTCTGTCAGAGTAATCCTGCTCAAATATGTCAGATTATGATACCCTCTGGCTAAAAACCTTCCAATGACTCTCTATCCCATTCAGAATAAAATTCTAAGTCCTTTCAGTTGCCGATGGGGTTCTGTATGATCTGGCCCCTATTGCCCCTCTGACCTTATCTCTATCTAGTTTCTCCTTTGCTTACTCCACTCTGGTCACATTGGCCTCCTTTGTTGTTCCTTAGACACCAAGCACATGGTTTCTTCAAGACCTTTGTACTTGCTCTTTCCTTTGCCTGGAAACTCTTTCTGGCAATGTCTCCATGGTTTGCTCCCTTATATCCCTCAAGGGCTTGTACACATGTCCTCTTACCACTTCTCTGACATCCTATGTGAAATTCAACCCTTCTCATATTCCTACTCTTTCCCTTGCTATTCCTTATACCTTCTTTTATTCATAGCACCATCAAATTAAATGTTTGCTTATTTAATTGTTTATGTTTTAAAAAGATTTTATTTATTTATTTATTTGAAAGAGAGAGAAAGCACATATATGCACGCATGAGTTGGGGGAGGGGCAGAGGGAGAGGGAAAGAATCCCAAGCAGACTCTGGGCTGGGCACGGAGCCTGATTCAGGACTCGGTGTCATGACCCTGAGATCATGACCTGAGCTGAAGCCAAGAGTCAGAGGCTTAACCTACTGAGCCACGCAGGCACCCCTCATTTAATTGTTTATTATCTGTTTCCCTCATTAGAATGCAAACTTCTTGAGGACAGAGAACTTTGTCTCTTTTGATCATTGCTCTATCCTTATACCTAGTGTAGTGTTTCATTTATAGAAAATATTAAATCCATATCTGTAGAATGAATGAGATTGAGTGAGAGTGAACTTTTTTTTAATGTGTGTGATGGTTAAGCATAACCTCACGACTTTCATTTTCCAGAGGCTTTCTCTGATTATTAATTCTCCTGGTCCCTAGTATTGGCTGCATTGCTGGGCTCTAGAGCTTATAAGGGTTGGATGGGAGATTTTTTTTTATTGTTATCATTATTAAAGGGTTATGCCAGGGATGATTGGCCCCAGAGATTGTGTGGACCCAGTGAGCAGAGCAGGAGTTAGGATAGGACCCAGAAGTAGTTGGTAGGAAGAAGTTCACAAAGATAGTTCATTTCAGAAATCTACAAACTGGCAATCAGAAATGTCTTTGATTATAGGGAGATCACAACATGAGCAGGGGAAATGGATAATTCAGGCAGATAATTTGGGTCAGAAAGTTCCTGATGCAGGTGGGACCTAAGCCATATTGCTGAGATCAGAAGCAAGGCTCTATTTCACAGCAGTAAAAACATGTAACAGAGACATAGACTCATGGATGAGAGTTTTTCTGAACAGAGGAAAAAGCAGTCCTCATATTAAAGGAGCGTATAGAGTTCTGAGTGACATAAATAAGACAGAGGACTAGAAATTAAAGGAATAGACATTTATTTTTGTCAAATTGTCAAAGACCCATTTCTTTCAGAATCATGCAGGCTGTTTATTAAAAATGTAGAATCCTATGTTCACCTCAGTTTATCAAATTAGAATGAATGGGAAGAAGCTCTGAGCTGCTATGGTGGCTCCATGATGGATCACCTGATAGCCATTTGGTAAGGAGAAGGATAAAAGGGAAAGGCACAATGGACACAACTAGGTGTTAAAAGATTGAACACTTATGAAAGAAATTGAGGAAGACACAAAGACATGGAAAAACATTCCATGCTCATGGATTGGGAGAACAAATATTGTTAAAATGTCTGTGCTACCCAATGCAATCTACACATTCAATGCAATCCCTATCAAAGTACCATCAGCATTTTTCACAGAGCTGGAATAAACAATCCTAAAATTTGTATGGAACTACAAAAGACCCCGAATAGCCAAAGAATGGTTGAAAAAGAAAACCAAGGCTGGAGGCATCACAATTCCAGTCTTCAAGCTATATACAAAGCTACAATCATCTAGACAATATGGTACTGTCACAAAAACAGACACATAGATCAATGGAACAGAATAGAGAACCCAGAAACAGACCCTCAACTCTATGGTCAACTAATCTTCAACAAAGCGGGAAAGAAATGAAAAAAGACAGTCTCTTCAACAAATGATGTTGGGAAAATTGAACAGCCACAAGCAGAAGAATAAAACTGGACCACTTTCTTGCACCATATACAAAAATAAACTCAAAATTGCTGAAAGACCTAAATGTGAGACAGGAATCCATCAAATTCCTGGAGAACACAGACAGCAATCTCTGTGTCCTTGGCCACAGCAACTTCTTGCTAAACACATCTCCAAAGGCAAGAGAAACAAAAGCAAAAATGAACTACTGGGACTTCATCAAGATAAAAAGCTTTTGTACAGCAAAGGAAACAGTCCACAGTACTAAAAGGCAGATGGAAGAAGATATTTGCAAATGTCTTATCAGATAAAGGGCTAGTATCCAAAATCTATGAAGAACTTCTCAAACTCAACACCCAAAAACCAAAAAATCCAGTTAAGAAATGGGCAGAAGACATGAACAGACATTTCTCCAAAGAAGACATACAAATGGCCAACAGACACATGAATAAATGCTCAACATGACTTGCATCAGGGAAATACAAATCAAAGCACAATGAGATACCAACTCACACCAGTCAGAATGGCTAAAATGAACAACTCAGGAAACAACAGATGTTGGCAAGGATGTGAAAAAAGGGGGACCTTCTTATATTGCTGGTAGGAATGCAAACTGGTGTAGCCAGTCTGTAAAACAGTATGGAGATTCCTCAAAAAGTTAAAAATAGGGGTGCCTGGGTAGCTCAGTTAGTTAAGTGTCTGCCTTCAGCTCAAGTCATGGTCCCCAAGTCCTGGGTTTGAGTCCCACATTGGACTTCCTGCTCAGCAGGGAGTCTGCTTCTCCCTCTGCCCCTCCCCCTTCTCATGCTCTCTCTCTGTCTCTCTCTCAAATTAATAAATAAAATCTTAAAAAAAATGTTAAAAATAGAGCAATTGCACTACTAGGGATTTATCCGAAGGATACAAACATAGTGATTCAAAGGGGCATCTGTACCCCAGTGTTTATAGCAGCAATGTCCACAATAGCCAGTCTATGGAAAGAGCCTACATGTCCATTGACGGATGAATGCATAAAGAAGATGTGGTATATTTATACAATGGAGTATTAGCCATCAAAAAGAATGAAATCTTGCCATTTGCAATGACGTGGATGGAACTAGAGGGTATTATGCTAGGCAAAATAAGTCAGAGAAAGACAAATACCATATGATTTCACTCATATGTGGAATTTCAGAAACAAAACAGATGAACATAAGGGAAGGGAAGGAAACATAAAGTAAGATGAAAATTGAGAGGGAAGCAAACCATAAAAGATGCTGAACTCTAGGAAACAAACTGAGCTTTGCTGGAGGGGAAGTGGGTGGGGAGAAGGGATAACTGGGTGATGGGCATTAAGGAGGGCACTTGATGTAATGAGCAGTGGGTGTTTTATGCAACTGATGAATCACTAAATTCTACCTCTAAAACTAAAAAAAAAAAAAAGAGAGAGAGAGAGATTGCAATCAGAAATTTTGGGAACACGATACACCCTATGAACTCTCTTAAACATGAAGAGGTTTTGGGAGGTTAATTGATGGTGTGGTAAGAATCAGATTTAGTTTTATTGAGAGCACACTCTCAATTCTGGCTAAGACTAGGGAAAGGATTGTGTACCTATATTCATATACACACATATATACATGTATGTATGTATAATTATTCTTCATATGAAATACATCATTTATGATGACTTATTTTGTGTGTGTCTGTGGAGGTAGGTATTGTTGAAAATATATGTGTTCACATTGTGCATTGACAAAGACACTTATGATTGTTCCTTTTGTTATATCCATATGATTCTAAAAAGGAAGTCTAAAACAGGTGGCCTGAAAGGCATATCTAACCTGTAAGTCATTTATTTAATGAACAGTGTTATGGTTTTAGAAATTATAAATGCATTGACAACTTTTAAAAGTTTGGAGATTTTTCTTAAAAATCAGATTTCCAGCTTGTGATAAATCTAAATTTATGGCAAAGTTAGTCTCCCATTTCACAGGAGGACTCAAATGGTGGCTGTCTCCTTTGTATGAAATCTTTCTTCTTTAATTTGCTGGTTTCTCCTTCCTCTACACTTACTTCATTCATTTGGGTGAGTCACTTCACTCATTTGAGTTTCTTGCCTGGTCTAGTCATGTGCTAAAATAATTTAATTCAGTGAATTGATTAATTCTTCAACCAACTAATTGGTCTACTCAATCAAAACAGATGATTAAGTAGACCAATATAGAAATATTGTCTGACTCATGTTCTTGACAACTTTTTCAATTGAACCTTCTATTGATTATTCTGCCCTTGGGCCTTTAAATAAATTAAGTCCAACTTGTAGGGAAAAGATGTTGGCTTTAAGAGGGGATATATCAACTTCCTCCTATACAACAAGAGAAATATCCAGAGAGAAGAAAGTGTAGTGAATGATAATATTTGTGAATTTTTTTTTCTGATACAACATAGATGTATCAATATGAAGGATGACATAAGAAACTAACTTAATTCAACTTTTTTAAGAGAATAAGAATTCAGTGCATTTTTAAAACCATTATGCATTCTGTAAATTTTTTCATGATGGTCAGTTATTACATTTTTTAAATCCCACGAACTATGAAGGGAAAATAAATTGGACAGAGATGGGTTATCAGCAGAGATGAACAGCTTTGTGTTTGACGTAATTCAAATGGACTAACATATGCAGGAAAAGTGTCCCAAAGATGTAGGAAGTAGTGGTTGCATTGCTAATTGAAATGCTGCAATTACATCCAGCTTAGACTTAATATGTAAAAGGACCTCTTTAAATCGTGCAGCAAAGCTGTGAATAATGAGCCAAACTCTAAAAGAAGCTACCTGATCATCTTTCCTTAAGAGGAGCTCACAGGCTGACCTGCTTGTTGTATGGGGTGCTACACTTCTCACCTTCTCTGCAAAGCTGTGGGGACAGGGACTGATTTCAAAATTGTCAACAGAGAGTGTGCTAACCTTCAGAGTCAGAGAAGTCGGGATTAGTTTAGGAAGACCCAACTCTAGGGTTAGGAACCAAAGATAGGAATTAAGGAAAGATAGAAAAATCATGGGATAAAAACAGTGAAGTGGATTTAGCCAAGTACTGGATGGAAAAAGAAGAGTTGCTGAGGATGAATTTATTTATTTCCCAAAATATGAGTAAATAGAAAATGTGATAATGAACATGTGTACAGTATATTTTATGGGACTGGTAACAATTTTCTTTTTTTTTCTTTTTGTATGAGAATTTGTCAGTGACACAAAGCCATGTATCAGAGTCTTTAATATCGCTTGTAAATGAAGCCTTGTCTTTAAATGTCTTTGTTAAAACAATTGGTATGTTCCCCCCAAACAAGGGCAAAATAATTCTTTTTAGTATAAAATTAATGAAATTAGTCATTTGATATGGATAATATGTGACATTATAGTGACGTAATCAAAGTGGCACTCCTCATAACATCAGGTAAAAAGTACATCAATTTTGGAGACGGTAATAAAACCAGACTGGAAGTAAATGATTAAATATCATGTTATAAGTAAAAGTAGAAGAGGCATTGGAAAAATTCCTCTTTCAAATGACATTGTGAGCTATTACATAATATAAAATGCAGTCAACACGAAGGTGCAATTACTCTTGTATATGTATTAATAGATATTTACAGGGAGCTGACGCCACAGCTGTGGATAGCATGGATCAGCTCCTGAAGCGTGCTGATGCCTTTTTGTTCTGTTTTTCAGTGCAACCCTGTGCTCCCAGGAGTTAATGTGGTTTTTCTTTTTAAGTTATGTTGTAAGTAAGAAATTTGTTTTGGGAGTAGTAGATAAGGAGTGCTAGCTGTGTGCAGAGAAGGATGGGCGTTACTACATAAATACAGGCAGATACCATGATGTCCATCGATAGACCGGTTTGCTTACCCAGAATGTCTGGCAATGAAAATACTTACTCTAATCTTGAGTCAGCCTTGAAGGAAATGGACATTTTTTAATAAGTTCATTTTGTATCCGATGTGAGTATATAGATATTCCAGCTTGGAGCACACATGAGGTTTTACAATGAGGGGTGATTTTCTAAAGATTTCATGATAATGGTGATGCCAGTAAAACCATGTTAGTGTTCTTTAACATCACTGTGTAGAAGACCTGATAAAATACCAGAATTTGAAATGGAATGAAAATGGCTTGATTGTTCAGAGTTGATGTTCTTTTATATTTTATGATTTTTACTTTTTATTGAAGAAACAAAACAATGACATATTGGACATTTTTATAAACCATATCTAAAGAATGCTATAGATTATAACTCTAAGAAAATCCATTTTAAAGCTGAATGCAATCAAAACACAAACTAGGAAATAAGTCTCCATTATTTCACAAGTAGAAATAAGCAATTTTTTCCTTTTTGGTTATAGTATACTTATTATCTTAGCATCTGATTGTGCTCTTAAGTATATCAAGAAGATATGTCTCCATAATTTTTAGGCTCCTGTTTGGGCCATTGCTTCCATTGATGATGACATATGTAAATTTGAAGTTTTACATTTAACAGAAATAAAGAAAAGAAAATAAGTTGAAACTGTCTGAATACAAAATCAGATCTCTGCTCCAAGCTATTCAGCATTGTATCACATAGAGTTGCTATGGAAAATTTGCTGAAAGAAAACTTTACTCTTCATCACTATTAAACTAGTGGTGGTGGTAGTAATAGTAGTAGTAGTAGTAGTAGTAGTAGTAGTAGTAGTAGTAGTAGTAATACTGGTTTACAATATTGCTTTATTGTTTTGGAAAGGATTTAAAAATAATCTAAAATTGGTGGTTTATGTGTGCACCGAATGCCAAATGAATGGCCTGCAGATGCTGAAAGGCTCAAAAACACTGAGCTAGAGAACAAGTCAGGTTTAAGGGCTGGATATAGGGCCAAAGGAGAAATGCAGCCAGAAGCCTGGAAACAATCAGTGCAAAAAAGTGTGAAAGAAACAGAAAAGTGAAAAGGATTCTAGAGAATCCAGGGTGTTTTCCATGAGTAAAGCTGTGCTGTCCAGGGCTAGCTAGCCCCTACTGCACACTGGGGTGTTGCTTTCTGCTAAAGGCACTAAGTTGGGGCTGACCAGTTGAAATTGTCACTGAAACTTTTACTTTCATAACAGATATTATCTTCATTATCTTTAAACCTTTCCTTCACAGTGCCCTTCACTTAATCATTTAATCCTAAGTAACCCTCCCAGCCCCCCAACCAGCAAATACCCATATGTCTGAAGTTAAGGTGCAAGCCTCTCTTATTTTTATTTTCTTTTTGTGGATGACTTTATATACTTCTAGTTTTAAGTAGTAATTTAAAGCAAATGCCTTTTAAATCACTATTTCTGCCTCATCAATCCCTTCACTCATGGCCCATTTTTCAGCTGCCAGGGGCTATTTGTTCTCAGAGGGAAATTTCTCCCCAAAGTGTGGGGAGACTTAAGGGTTGCCTTAAGCCCACAGAGTGAACCTTCTCCTGCTTTGAACTCTGAGAGTGCACTCTTCCTCTGAAATTAGTACTATCCCACACTTGTAATTAACTAATCATTCATCATGTATGTGTTGAATCCTTCATATTGGGTTATATGTCCCTTAAGGGCTATGAGTGTTTTCTGTATTTTCTTTATTATCCCTGCTCATCCTCATTGCTCCCTACGGTGCACATAATAGTGTCTGCCACAGTGGGTGTGCATAGTAGGTGTTGTAAAATATTGGTTAAATAAGTATATGAGTGAGTGAACCATCTTGGGTACTTGTACCCCTATTTCTGACATTTCATTGGTCAAATAGATATAAAATTATAATATAAAGCCAAACATATTTCTGTTCATTTGCCTCCCTTAAGGGATACTATTCTTAGAACTTAACATTTAACAGAGTTCTTATGTTCTTTTTTAAAATCAGACATTTTCATTAAAATATACCGAAACCAGGCTGATATGCAAAGTAAGGCTAAAGGCCACAGGAAAGCAAATTTAGCAAACTTTAGTAAGAAAGTGGAGAAAGAGGCATAAGTATATTTTAAGCATTGTTAACTCTCGTAAATAACCAAATATTTAATATTGAAACAAAAGAGAATTATGTAAGTTGTGGGCTTCTGTAGACACACATGTGAAGAGCTGATATTTGAGCAGTTTTATTACCTTAGTGACTTGATGAATTTCTTCTATTTAAAATTCTAATAAACTTATAATCATTTAATGGAGTCTGTGCATTCTCTGTTGTATTTTCATTTTCCTTGCTCAATTTACTCATTTTTTCTTTCTTTATAAAATAGATTTTATAAAGCCCGTTGTTGGTTGTCCAGTGTTTTGGACATAGAAATTTGTGAGCTAATTATAACCTTAAACATCTTTAAGTCAATTCATTAATCTTAAATAGACTTGATGAGTTTGGGTACTTCATTTGTCTAACACACACATACACAAACACACACATCAAAAAATACAGTAGTTGTCAAAGTTCTTACAAGATCCTTTTATTAAGATTCCTCACCCAGATACATAAGAAGAAAGAGAATCGGAATGCACATATATACAGACGCATGCTTAAATACACAATTATACATGCACACATGCATATTTGTGATGATTTCTACCCTATATTCAAAATGTATGGGTCAAGACCAACGGGTGGAGGTGGAAGTAGCATCCTTTATTATTACACCTATTCATCCACTATAACACATTTTTGTTTGCTCTTTGCTGGGCTGCTGGGCCTAGTGAGTTTGGAGGTCCTAGTGTTTAAGTGAGGAATGCTCCCACCAGGTAACACAGTTTTAGTTCTCATGAATTGGAAGCTAAACTGCTCCTTTCTTTGTATATGATACGAGTCTTGTTTTTTTATTTTTATTTTATTTTTTTTGCCACTGAACTAATAGGTAGAGAATAGTGTCATCATTTTGGCGGGGAAAATAGATCCCAATTATCAGTGAGAAATTGGATTGCTCTTCCATTCCATGGTGGGGGCAAAGAAGACAATATCTGGGATCCCGGGAATTTGCTGGAGGGACTTTTGATACTCGTTTCCCAATAGTCCTGGCTAATAGAAAAATATGATAACCTAATAAAGACAAGACTGCTGATTCACCTCCCACAGGAATGAAGTTTGTGGAGTATAAGAAGGAAGTCTAATTACAAACTTAGGTCTTAGGAACCAGGTACAGAAAGAACATCTGAAGCAACTATGATTTATGTTACCTAGTTGCTTGTTTTTTCACTTTTCCTTTTACTTTCTAGAAGACCCCCCACTTTGGCTAGCAAAGAAGGTTTGGGATGGGAGTGTGACTTGAGTTGGTATCACCTTATTTTACAGGGAAGTCCAATAGGACTTCAGATATTTCCTGTGTTGGGGACACATTTCACCTGAACAAAGGGCAAGAAGGGTGCTGATAGGGAAAAGGGGTTGACTTTGATATGTAATTTCACTCTCATCTCAAGACCCAATTTCTAATCTTTTTCTGCACCAGGGAACCAAGTTAGAAGGCTTAAGTGCGTGGTTTTTTTTGCCCTCCACCTTCTGGTTGGGTTTGGCCAATAGGGTGCCAAGGCTGTATATCAGCAGGAGGGAGAAGAATGAGATCTAAGCATTTACTTTCCTGGCTCAAGTTGCCTCTGCTTCTTTGACTAAAGTTCAATATTTCACTCAAAATAACCTCCTATGCATGATCCCTTCTAAGCTTGTGGGTCATTGCCTTTATTCTGGATTAGTTCTCTAGTATCTTCTGGTTTTCATAGAGCCTATACACATGTTTGTAAGCCCTTTGCAAATTATCGTAATTTGCCTAGTCATCTGCTTTTAGTTAGGAACTGCACTGACATAATCCCCTTTATAACCCCTGTTGGTAAAAAAGGAACCTAGGCCAGGAATAAGAGTTTGAGGTGGAGAAGAGGTTATGAACTGTGGCTTGGGGCTTTTAGAAGAAGGAGAGGAAGAGTGGGATTAAGCCTATAGGGAATCATTGTAAATCTCTTCTTTTTCTTCCTTTCAAATATATTTTCCCATTTGGAAGTTTGCCTTTTCTTTCTTTTTTTATTATACCCTTTAAAAAATTGAGATATAATTGACATCTGATATTGGTTTCAGGTATACTTCATAATGGTTCAATCTTTGTATATATTGTGAAATAATCACCACAATAAGTCTAGTTAACATCCATCAACACATTTAGTTGCAATTTTATTGTGATGGGACTTTCAAGATACTACTCTCTTAGCAACTTCCAAATACACAAAAAATACTGTTAACTATAGTCACCATGCTGCACATTACACCTCCAGGACTTATTTATCTGATAGCTAGAATCTCTTGTATAGCTGACCCATTTGTATGGCTGTCTTGTCAAAATAGTGTCAATTCATTCTTCTTCAAATTTTTATAGTTCCTGATTTAGCTTGAAATCAGGACCAGCTACATAATTTATGGGGCTCAGTGAAAAATGAAAATGCAGAGATATTTGTTAAACAATTCTTAGTCCTTGCAAGAGGGCAATAGCAGAGCCATAAACCAAATACAGGGCCCCTCTGAGGGCCACCCTTCTGTGCACCTGCAGTTTGCATCCCTGTAGAATTGGCTCTGCCTGAAATCCCAGGAGGTAGGGAAGAGAAGCCACCAATTTTAAACAATATAAGCAAGTCCAGGTTACCAAGATGAAAAGTCTTAAGTAAAATACATATTTTGCCATAATGCCTGAAGGCAGAGAGAGCTGCTGTTGCTCAAACTTTTTATTCCTTTCTGGGGCTCTTTATAAGAAGGTAGAGGCATTAGGAAGGGATAAAATAAACTCAGAGGTTGGGGCCTTTGAGTCACTAAGGCAGTGATTCTCAATGCTGGCTGCTAATTAGAATGTCCTGGGAAGATTTAAAGAAAGCCCAATTACATCAGAAGGGGTACAGTGAGGTGCTCCTCACCTCAGTGCACCTCACTGCACCCCTTCTGACTTAATTGGTCTGTTCTGGGACCAATGTAGTTTTAACAGCTTTCAAGGTGATACTAATTTGTAGACTGGTCCGTGAACTGTTCCTGTAATTTTTTTTTCCTTCGCAGTTGGAAATTGTTGGAGTTTTAGTCACTTTTAAAGAGAAGTTGACACCTCGCTTTTGCATTCTAAAGAAAAAGGTAAGGAACAAAATTAATGTAGGATGTTAATAAAGCAAGGAATTCTCCAGAAGACTAGGGAAGAATAATTGAAATTGGAAAGATGTGGCCTCTGTTTGAGCCTGGTCTTGACTTTTCTTTTAAGTTTAGCTTCAGATAATGTTTTCATATCAAATTACCATTTGGTTATAAATAAGTGCTCCATTAATAAACATGATATTTTAATTATATATATTTTTCCTAGATAAAGCATTTCTTTGGGATTTGTTAATCCCAGTGATTTGCAAAATGTGGTGCAGAGATTCTTTCAAGGGTTCTGTGAGTTAAAACTATTTTCATGGAATTTCTAAGATGTTGTCTTTTCCACTCTCATTCATTCATGTGTGTGCATTGATATAAGTTGAGTACTGAAGCAGATAGAGAATCTAGTTGTTTTCTATTAAGTCAGACATTAAAGGGACTAGCAATAATTCAAAACAATGACTATATATTTTTAAGTAAATATACATATATATATATTTTAAAGATTTTATTTATTTATTTATTTGACAGAGAGAGAGACAGCCAGCGAGAGAGGGAACACAAGCAGGGGGAGTGGGAGAGGAAGAAGCAGGCTCCCAGGGGAGCAGGTAGCCCGATGCCGAGGTCGATCCCAGGACTCTGGGATCACACCCTGAGCCGAAAGGCAGACTCTGAATGACTGAGCCACCCAGGCGCCCCTAAGTAAAAAATATTTTTAAATAAAATGTTATTTATGTTAATACATATAGTTTTACCATTATCAAAAAAAAATAAGCAACTATTTAGGGACGCCTGGGTGGCTCAGTTGGCTAAGAGTCTTCCTTGGGCTCAGGTCATGATCCCAGGGTTCTGGGATGGAGTTCCTCTTCAGGCTCCCTGATCATCAGGGTGTCTGTTTCTCCCTCTGCCCCTCCCCCCAGTCATGCTTGTGCTCGCTCTCTCTCTCTCTGAAATAAATAAAATCTTAAAAAAAAATTAAAAAATAAACAACTATTTAATAAAATCAGCTATAATTTCTAATTACACTAAATAGTTACAGGTATAACCTTCCTAAAAGTTCCTTGAGTTCTTCAATAATTTTTTCAAATTTTGCCTGTTCTTTTAATTTTTTTTCATCAAGATAAGTGCACTCCTTAATCCCCTTCACCTATGTCACCCATCATCCCTCCCCGCCTCCCCTCTGGTAACCATTAGTGGGTTCTCTACAGTTAAGAGTCCGTTTCTCGGTTTGCCTCTCTTTTTTCCCCCTTTGCTCATTTTGTTTCTTAAATTCTGTATACGAGTGAAATCATATGGTATTTGTCTTTCTCTGACTGATTTATTTCGCTTAGCATAATACCCTCTAGTTCCATCCATGACCTTGCAAGTGGCAAGAGTTCATTCTTTTTGATGGCTGAATAATATTCCATTGTATATATATACTGCCTCTTCTTTATCCATTCATCTATCTAGTTTTTCAATAATTTTTAAGAGTGTAAGGAGACTCTGAGACCAAGAATTTGGAGAACGGCTGGTGTTACACCGTGCCAGTTTTTGAGATTAGGCATCTGTATTTCACTTGAAAAGAACATTTTAACTTGCTTTTGGCCCCATGTATTATACCCTCTACCATCTGTAAACACAGGCTTACGGGCCTATAAGATAATAAATATTGGCTAAATCTTTCATTTATTCATTCATTTAACACATTTTTTTTTTATTGAGTTTCTACTGTAAGCCAGATACTGTGCTAGTTCCTGGGAATACGGCAGAGATTAAAACAGAGGCTTTTGTCAGGTTTGCAGCTAGTCTCTCCTAGACCGTAGCTTGCCTCTTCCTTCTTTTAACAGTGTCTCTCACAGATCAAAGTTTTTAATTCTGAAGAGTTCTAATTTATTAATTTTCTCTTTATGGACTGTGCTTTTAGTTTGTATTTAAGAACACTTTCCTAACCGAATGTCATGAAGACCTTTTGTTTTTGTTTTTTCCTAAAGCTTTACAGTTTTATGTTTTGCATTTAGATCTAGGATTCGAGTTAATTTTTATATAAAGACATGTAGATATCCAATTATTCCAGCATTGTTTGTTGAAAAGATTGTTCTTTCTCTGCTGAATTGACTTTGCACGGTTGAGAAAAATCAATTGACTCTTTTTGTGTGGGTTTATTTCTGGGTTCTCTAGTCAGTCCCATTTATTTATCTATGCATCTATCCTTTCACCAGTACACTACTATTTTGAGTTCTGTAGCTTTCCAGTAAACCATGGAATCAAGTTGTATAATCCTTTTTTTTCTTCATTTTCAAAATTGTTTTGGCTTTGAACTCTTTCGCTTTTATACCTTAATTGTAGAATCAGCTTGTCAGTACCTGCAAAAAATCTTGCTGAGGTTTTGACTGGCAAATCATTAAGTCTATAGATCAATTTGGGAATAATTGGTATCTTAACAATATTGAGTCTTCCAATGTATGAATATGGAACAATCTCCTTTAATGTAGGTCTTTCATTTTTTTCATCACTGTTTTATAGTTTTTAGCATATAGATCTCACACGTTTTAACTTACAACTATGTATATCATTTTTTGTAGCTATTGTAAAGTATACTTTAAAAAATTTCTTTTTTAAATTGTTCACTGATGGCATATAGACATGTGATTGATTTTTGTAAATTGATTTTTTATACTGTGAAAATTTAGTTATAAGCTTTTTTTGTAGCTTTCTTGGGATTTTTCTATGTATACAAGCATGTCATCTGTAAATAGAGACAATTTTATTCCTTTCTTTTCAATCCGTATTGCTTTTATTTTTTTAATTTCTGAATGCTATTTATTGGTGGATATAGAATTCTGGGTTAACAGTTCTTCCCTCGCAGAGCCTTAAAACTGTTGTTCCGGGGATGCCTGGGTGGCTCAGTCAGATCAAGCATCAGACTCTTGATTTTGGCAGGTCATGATGTCAGGGTTGTGAGCCTGAGCCCCGTGTCGGGCTCTGAGCTCTGTGCAGAGTCTACTTGAGATTCTGTCTGTCTGTCTGTCTCTCTCTCGGCCTCTCCCCTCACCCTCTTTCTCTGTCTCTAACAATAAATAATTAAAATCTTAAAAAAATATATACCGGTGTTCCACGTTGTGGGAGACAGAAAAATAGATCTGTCTATCTGGAACCTGGGGATAGTTTACCTAATTTAGAACTTTGCAACATAGTTGTAATTAAGTTAAGGGCTTTGAGATGGAGAGAAAAATCCAGGCTTATGGGGGGGGGGTGGGGCTCCGTTTAATCCTTTAAAAGCAGAGAACATGTTCAGCTGTTGTCAGAGCCATGCAGTGTTGCTGGGTTTGATAATGGCAGAAAAGGGTCGCGAAAACAAGGAACATGGGCAGTCTCGAGAAGCTGGAAGAGGTAAGGAACGAGATTCTGTCCTTGAGCCTCCAGAAGGGAATGCAGCCTTACAGATGCTTTGATTTTAGTCTCATTAGACCCACATTAGACTTCTACTTAGAAGTAGAAGTCTGGAACCTGGGGATAGTTTACCTAATTTAGAACTTTGCAACATAGTTGTAATTAAGTTAAGGGCTTTGAGATGGAGAGAAAAATCCAGGCTTGTGGAGGGGTGGGGCTCCGTTTAATCCTTTAAAAGCAGAGAACATGTTCAGCTGTTGTCAGAGCCAGGCAGTGTTGCTGCGTTTGAAAATGGCAGAAAAGGGTCGCGAAAACAGGGAACATGGGCAGTCTCGAGAAGCTGGAAGAGGTAAGGAACGAGATTCTGTCCTTGAGCCTCCAGAAGGGAATGCAGCCTTACAGATGCTTTGATTTTAGTCTCATTAGACCCACATTAGACTTCTACTTACAAAACTCTAAGGTAAGAAATTTACGTTCTTTAAAACACTGAATTTATGGTAATTTGTTATAGCAGCAGTAGAAAAGGAACACAAAGGAACACAACTGTCCTCTGGTTTCTGTTTATGGTTTTTGTTGTGAAATCTTCAGTTATCTGAATTGTTCCTTTTTATGTAATGTATTATTTTCTCCATTTTCTGGTAGTTTGGGTTTTTAGCAACTTTGTTATGAGATGTTTGGGTAGGGTTTTCTTTGAGTTTTGCTGAACTATTTAAACTTGCAAAATTGTGTTTGTTGCTCTGAATTGAAGTATTTTAAGAAAAACTGGAAAATGCAGTGGCAGTTAAATAGGTTGAAAAACTTTTTTACCCCCCAAGATTGTTTACACTCTGCTCTGTCTCGTTCACTTCCATATAAATTTTGGAATTAGTTTAGCAATATATGCAGTGAAATCAGCAGGAATATCGATAAGGTTTGTGTTAAATCTGTAGACCAACCCATCTAACAACATTAAGTCTTCTGATGTCTTCTCCTTTGTTGAGGTCTTTTCTAATTTCTTCCAAAAATGTTTTGTAGTTTTCAGAGTATGAACTTTATACTTAAGGTTGTTTAATTTGTTTTTTTGTATTCTTCTTGAGACTATTTAATTGGAATTTTAAAAAAATTTCTATTTGTTTGCTTATTGTTACTGTATAGAAAACCAGTGGATTTTAATGTTGATTTATATCCTGAAAAGTTGCTGACCTTCCTTATTCTAATATGTTTTTTGTTTGTTTTAGAAGATTCCTTAGAATTTTCTATAGACATGGTTTCTATTAACATTTCTATTAGCATGTAATAACATGAGTTGATTTTTGGATGTTGAACCGGTTTTGCATTCCTGGGATAAATCATATGTGGTCATGATGTATAATAATTCTCTTGACATGTTGCTAGTTTTGATTTATAATATTTTGTTAAGGATTTTTGTATCTATATTCATAAAAGATCTGTAGTTTCTCTTCTTGTAATGGGTGAAGCCTGAAAGCAATCCCCACTGAGCTATAAGTTACCAGAAAATCTCTCTCCCTTGGGCTGAAAGGAGGAAAGCTAGAGATTCAGCCTAAATTAAGAAGCGTTTGCAAGTAGAAACGAATCAGGTGACCTCCTCAAAAAGTGGTTGGAGGAACTATGGTAGTATATAGAGTACTCCAAGATTATTTCCAAACTTTGTTGTCTTGCCAGAGGAGGGCTAAATTCTTCTTGGCTCCAGGAGATGGTAGGGAAGTCTGGAGGCTTCCCTAGAAAGGAGGAAGTAGTTTGTGATATTGAGGCCCACTTAATCCCTGTCTGTCTCCCACCATGGGGACAGACAAAGGCCTGCTTTAACACATCAAATGCTCCATGATCCATAGCAGAGTGACTAACCACCCTGATTTGCTCTGGACTGAAGAGGTTCCCAGGACATGGGACATTTGGTGTTAAAAAGTGGAAGAGGCCTGGACAAACTGGGACAAGTTGGTTAGCCTACTTCAAAGTCACCTACTTCTCCCAGTAAAAATATTCTCTCCTGACTGGCCTAGCTAGGTGAGAAGACAAAAACAGTGTTATTGGAATGACCCACACATAGGAATGCATGATCAATATGGAGATCTAGGGTTTCTCATACTGAGATCTGGGAGTTAGCATAAAATGTTTTCACAATTCCCTGTGGAAATAGAATTTTTATTTCAAATACAATAAAGTTAATTATAAGGTTTTTTTTTCCTTTAAGAATCTGAGAATGTCTACCTTAGAATAGGATATTGCCTAAAAATATCAATGCTTGAAATTTTGGCTGTTGAACACCAAGCAGCACTGTTTCAGTTGTCAGGTTCTAACAAGTTAAAGGCAAAATCAGTCTTAACAGTAAATACCAAGTGGAGGCCAAATGTCTTTCTTGCAGGTTGTTCCAATAAGGCTTTTCCAGTCCTTCCATTAGATAAGAGAGTTGTGAAAATTGAATTATAGCAAAGCATAAAGTAGTGAAGAATGTAGAACTCAAAATTTTGTGCTTGCCATAGCAGTTAGTAGTATAGTTGGGTTGTGACTCCTGGATTAGTTTCAGCAAAAACATCAGTTATGTTAAATTACTGTTGCTAATTAACTGTTTTTATTCATTTTTAGTAACTTCTTGAGTTTTAACTTGGTTTTATGGTTGAATGAGAGTAATAGTTATAATTAGTTTATACTAATATTTTTCTGTATATACAAGTAACATAATAAAGTCAACACCGAGAGTCTCTCTCTCTCTCTACCTCTCTACACACACACACACACACATACACACACACACACACACACACACACACTGGTTTTCTGTTTTAACTGGCTGTGTACGGTAATAGGTATAGTCTCTTAAACGCATCCTGATTTAATGCAGTTGCATTACTATTAGTAAAACTTGTGGCTCTGTAGCAGGAGATAGAGGGGCTTAAATGGGAAGGGGGAAGGAATGGAGGAAATTAAACAACAAATAGATCCTATGGTTAATTGCATATCTGATTTCCTAGTATTTTTTATTGTGATATTTAGAATCCACAAACCTTTAAAAATCTCTAAAATGTCTAAGTCATGACTCCCATGATTTTAGTGGTATGGTTTCTAAGGAAATAGAAGACTTAGGTGTAAGTCTTTTTTGGGGGTAATTTGGAAATCAGGCATGGGTAATATGAGAACTTCCTGAAAGTATAATAATGAGAATTGTAATAAGTAATACTTACATTGATCTTATATATGTCACACGTGGTTCTAAGTGTTTTAATAGATTATTTTTCAACCAATAATCTATTAACACACTTAGAGCCATTATTTTCTGACCATCTATGAGTAAGCTGCTATGCCCATTTCCTAGAAGAGAAAGCAGAGGCA
Organism: Ursus arctos; assembly: GCF_023065955.2. Taxonomy (NCBI): domain Eukaryota; kingdom Metazoa; phylum Chordata; class Mammalia; order Carnivora; family Ursidae; genus Ursus; species Ursus arctos. The sequence goes on along the minus strand of NW_026622875.1, from coordinate 37,873,331 downwards.
CAGAGAAGTATAGTAATTTGCATGAGATAGATCCTGAATTTAAACTCAAATTATCTTGTTTCAGAGTGCATGTTCTTAGACATCATGCAAAGAAATGTGATTAACAATAAAATCATCAAGGATCTATAATGGAGAAGAAATATTTTTTAATAAAGATTTTATTTACTTATTAGAGAGAGAGAGAGAACACAAGTAGGGAGAGTGGGAGAGGGAGAAGTAGGTTTTCTGCTGAGCAGGGAGCCCCATGCGGGGCTTGATCCCCAGACCTTGGGATCATGACCTGAGTCAAAAGCAGACACTTAATGACTGAGCCACTCAGGTGCCCCTGGAGAAGAAATTTGAGATTTTAGGCAAAGACTTGGAAATAAGTGGGAAACAATCAACAACAACCTGTTATTTATGATTAAATAATCTTTGGTGTTAACATGCTGAAGATAAAATATTCTGTGATTTAAAGAGAAAGGGACTGAAAGAAAAAAAGCAAATTTTAACTGAAGACTCCTTCATTTGGCTTCTCTGTATAAGTAATCTCTGCACCCAACATGGCCATTTGGTTTCAGTTTTATAATGTTAGTTGTTATATAGCGGGTGGTAAACTAGAACTTACTGATGTCCTCAAGCATAAATTGGGGATAAAATAAAATACTTCCATATTGACTAAGGTCTCAAAAAGTTAGATGGTGGTATTGTAAAATGTTTTGAATGTTGTGTATAACACAGGCTCATTTGTAAAAGTAAAGTCTAAGAAAATGCTAGTGTTTGGGAATACATTAAGTTCTATTGGGGTTGATTTTTCTAGAGAAAATATTTTGCAAGTTTATAGGCTTAGGTTACACAAGAACTGGAATTTCTGAACAAGGTCAAGTCATCGCTGTCATTAGGAAGGATCCCGTTACCAAGAATGATTGAGAAAAAGTGACCTGCAAAAATCTGTTCCTATTAACTTGGAACATCTTACTATCTTAAAGTCCACAGACTCTACAGGAATGATCAATATAATGTCTCAAAGTAGTTTCCAAGAAGTATATTTTGATTGGGATTTAAGTAGATCAAAGAAATATTTCTTTGAACAGCATAAAGGCAGGCTTCTGTTTTTGTTTTCAAGGCAAAGCATGAGAAATGTAAATGGACCATTTAAATGAGACAATCAAGAGTGGAGCTCACTTTAGATGCAACTATTTATAAAGACTTAAAGTCATCAAGATTGTATTTTTTTGTTTTGTATTTATTTTATTTTGTATTTATTTTTATTTTGTAAGTTCTTCATTCTGATTGGTTGGTTTTATGCTCAGACAGGCTTTTTCAATGTAAGTCAAAAATAAGTGCCATCAGTTCAAGATTAGTATTATCTTTATAGCTGGTGATATCTGAGAAACAACAAGGCTGCTTAGGTAGCATCTGGAAAGTCCTACAAATAGTTTTTTGACTGTTTTGGGTTGATTCCTGTCACTATCTCAGACTGACTTACTGTGGTCTATAATGGAGAGATCTGATTGGCCAGTGTGGGTCATGTGCCTACTCTTGTGATGAAAATAGAGCCATGTGATTAAAAGTATCATATGAGGGAATGGCCACCTAACTGAGATCTGGTGAGACACTTGACAAATCTTAGGTTATCTTATGAAGCCTCTTTTTTGGGGGCAGACTAACCCAGGAAACAGTAACTTTTTCTGATACACTAAATTGTTAGGATGTAAGCATGGATAGCCAGGGGCCATCTTGCTTGCCATGTAGATTCAGCCTATCTATAAAGCTATGGTCATCTTTAATGCTCTTTAGTGAATGTTATTAAACACACAGTAGGTTTGTATTTCCAGGCCTCTTTAGATTGATGGCATCATGTGACTTTATCTGCACAATAAATCATGAGGGGAAATGAGGTATCACTTCTGGATGAAGGATTCAGTTACTGATGTGAGTCCCTCCAGAGTGCTTTCCCTTTAGCACGGCGCTTGACCACATTTGAAATGGTGCTTGCTTCCATAAGTCTGAATTATTCCTGAGTTAATTACTGTGATCTCCCTATTGGATCCCAATTCATATATAAGCAAATAATCTTCAGTTATAAGTCAGATTTTGGAGTTATTTATTACTGCACCACCGTCTAATCCATCCTGATGAACCTCGAAGTATGTAAATTCTGTATCAGCTAAACATTTGTTCATTCTTAGAACTATTGTATGGGTCAAATACTGAGCAAATATTGGTAATGTTTATTTCTGTGTTTGCTCTTGTCAGCTCTTTAATTTTCATATTAAATATACATGGAAGGTTTGGTGATCAACTGTTCTATGTATTCCTAAAACATTTGTCATCGATTCCATTGAGCCTTTTATAAAACTAAGTACAATATATCGGAAGACAGTAATTTTTACCCTCTGCATACAGCCTCAGTATCTAAAAATTGGAAGGAAATAAACTTCCTTCCAAACTTGCCTTTGGCTTAAAGTCTGAATGAAAACGTTATGTGCTTTAGTGTTAACATCCTAAATGAGCAATACCTCAGAGACCAAGATGTACAATCTTCCAAGCTCTTCTCTTATGTTGAAATCATAAGTTATATTGATTTATAAGCTGTATATATCTCCTTTCTTCAGGGATTCTTTCCCTTTGCAGCAGCAGAATGTTAAGGAAGCAGTAAGTTTCTGTTGCTTACTAACCAAAGGCATAAGAAAACAAATTGCCCTAATGAAATATTTAAGAACAATACTAGGGTAATATATAACTTTACATTCATTTTTCTGCAACTGGAAGTTTCACCAGAGAAATGAAGGTATAACAGATACAATTTCTAACGTGAATTAGAAAATCAAGATGCAAATTTTCAAAGGAAAGAAATGAAGAAGTAGTTTCATAGCTGTAAGTTCACCCAAAAAGAGTGATAGAATTGGATTGTTGGAGACCTTTTAGAATTTGATGAAAAGGATTTCTTAGGTGTGCCGTGATTCTTGGCCTTGACCTTAGCAGGGGGGTGGGAACATGATAGTGGAAGGTACTTCATCAGGGCTATGGAGATTTTGATGGGATATTCCTGAGTTACAGGCCTGGAGAACTAGGGGATGATAATTAGCTTCTTTGCCAGTGGAGTTGGTGTTCCTGGGTTTGGATTGGTGTGTGCTTCTAGAGTTTCTCTGGGTAAAGGGTGAATGAATTTTACCTGTGGGTCAGAGGATGGCCACATGGGAGAATTAGCCTGGAGGGGTTTGAAATCCACCCAAAAAGGTCTCTTAGAAATTCTGTAGACTCCTGAAAGAGAGTGTGTGTGTGGTGCATGGCTAAAAATCAATGGGCTAAGTGGGAGCAGCGGGGAAAATTGATGTTTTGGATCTTGGGAAAGAAAAACAAAATGTTCCGATTTGGGAAATCTCTGAAGAAGACACAACACTTAAGAGCAAAGGAATTAACTTTGAACATCTGCCAGGCTCAGAATGTGAAGCCAGCTTAAAATGTGGCCAGTTGAGTAAGAACTTTGCTATTTCTCTTTCCTTTCCCACTGCTTATACCCTCATGGTTTCAGAACAGTGATTGGGAGTTTTTCTGCAGGAAATCCACCTCTAGAAGGGCTAACTCAGGGAGACATTAAAACCTGCAGGTAGATTATGATAAGTGGTTGGACATTTTAGCTGTAGAAGTAAGATAATGCTTGGGACTCTAAAGTGGCCAATGCTCATACCTTCTCTAGGAGCAAGCAACGGTGAATTACTCCATCAGCAGGTTTAAGATGGTGGAGTAGCTCCTATGAGCACACACCCATGGGACATGTTTGTTCAGCCTACTGGTTATGTTCATAAAGGCTTACATTTGGATAGAGAACACAGCCTCTCTAGTCTCCAAATGACACTTTTCATCAATTCTTTGATTCTAAGTTGCACTAGTTTTTTTTTTACATAAATTAATATGTATATTTAATTATTTTTTTCTTCTTTCAAAAAATGTTTCCATAATATTAATAACATCTTAAAATTGCTTCTGTTCTAGCACTTAGGATCTACATGATTTAAAAAAAGACTAGGTAATTTTTGCACAATAGTTTATATAATTTTATATTAAATACTAGAGCAACTCACTGGGGGCTAAAATGATCATTCAAATATATGGAGTTCCAATCTAAGGAAACTATTGTTTAAAAAACTAGGATTTTAATCCTGGATTTTCCACATACTATTAACTATAGCATTTTTTTGGAAAGGTGAAACCATTAAGAATCCAGATTTCAAGAAAAATGGCTGAGCAGGTAAATTTGAAAGAGTAAGTTGTGTGTGAATTGCAGTATTACAATCTGAAATATTACCTAGCTTTTAAATATCTCAGACTCATTTTATTCTCCGTTTAAATATGAGATGAAGGATATTTTGGCTTGTTTTATGTGAGAAAAAAATGTATTGATATCTGGATTATTTGTTTTATTTTTTTAAAATTTTTTATAATAATTTTTTATTATGTTATGTTAGTCACCATACAGTACATCCCTAGTTTTTGATGTAATGTTCCATGATTCATTACTTGTGTATAACACCCAGGGCTCCATGCAATACATGCCCTTCTTAATACCCATCACCAGCCTATCCCAATAACCCACTCCTCTCCCCTCTGAAGCCCTCAGTCTGTTTCCCAGAGTCCATAATCTCTCGTGGTTCATCCCCCCTTCTGTTTACCCCCTCTTCATTCTTCCTTTTCTTCTCCTACTGATCTTCCTATTATGTTCCATAAATGAGTGAAACCATATGATAATTGTCTTTCTCTGCTTGACTTATTCCACTTAGCATAATCTCCTCCAGTCCCGTCCATGTTGCTGCAAATGTTGGGTAATCATTCTCTCTGATGGCTGAGTAATATTCCATTGTATATATGGACCACATCTTCTTTATCCATTCGTCTTTTGAAGGGCATCTCAGCTCCTTCCACAACTTAGCTATTGTGGACAATGCTGCTATAACATTGGGGTGCATATGGCCCTTCTCTTCACTAAGTCTGTATCTCTGGGGTAAATACCCAGTAGTGCAATTGCTGGATCATAGGGTAGCTCTATTTATAACTTTTTAAGGGACCTCCACACTGTCTTCCAAAGTGGCTATACCAACTTGCATTCCCACCAACAGTGTAAGAGGGATCCCCTTTCTCTACATCCTCTCCAACATTTGTTGTTTCTTGCCTTGTCAGTTTTTGCCATTCTGACTGGCGTAAGATGATATCTCAGTGTGGTTTTGATTTGAATTTCCCTGATAGCTAATGATTTTGAACATGTTTTCATGTGTCTGTTAGCCATTTGTATGTCTTCATTGGAAAAGTGTCTGTTCATATCTTCTGACCATTTTTTTATTTGATTATTTGTTTCCCATGTATTGAGTTTGAGAAGTTCTTTGTAGATCTTGGATACTAATCTTTTATCTGTAGTGTCATTTGCAGATATCTTCTCCCAGTCCGTGGGGTGCCTCTTAGCTTTTTTGACTGTTTCCTTGGCTGTGCAGAAGATTTTTATCTTGATGAAGTCCCACAAGTTCATTTTTTCTTTTGTTTCTCTTGCCTTTGGAGATGTGTGATGAAAAAAGTTGCTGTGGCTGATGTCAAAGAGGTTACAGTCTATGTTCTCCTCTGTGATTTTGATGGATTCCTGTCTCACATCGAGGTCTTTCATCCATTTGGAGTTTATCTTTGTGTGTGGTGTGAGAGAGTGGTCAAGTTTCATTCTTTTGCATGTAGCTGTCTAATTTTCCCAGCACCATTTATTGAAGAGCCTGTCTTGTTTTCCACCGGATGTTTTTTCCTGCTTTATCAAAGATTAGTTGCCGAAAGAGCCGAGGGTCCATTTCTGGGTTCTCTATTCTGTTCCATTGGTCTATGTGTCTGTTTTTGTGCCAGTACCATGCTGTCTTGGTGATCACAGCTTTGTAGTGTAGCTTGAAATCCAGCAATGTGATGCCGCCAGCTTTGTTTTTTCCTTTTCAACAATGCCTTGGCGATTTGGGGCCTTTTCTGGTTCCACACAAATTTAAGGGCTGTTTGTTCTAGTTCTTTGGAAAATGTCATTGGTATTTTGATCGGGATGGCATTGAAAGTGTAGATTTCTCTGGGTAGCATAGACATTTTAGCTATGTTAATTCTTCCGATCCATGAGCATGGAATATTTTTCCATCTTCTTGTGTCTTCTTCAGTGTCTTTCAAGAGTGATTTGTAGTTTCTAGAATATAGATCCTTTACGTCTCTGATTAAGTTAATTCTGAGGTAACGTATGATTTTTGGTGCTATTGTAAATGGAATGGATTCCCTAATTTCTCTTTCTTCAGTCTCATTGTTTGTGTATAGAAATGCAACTGATATCTGAGCACTGATTTTGTATCCCGCCACATTACTGAATTTCTCTATAAGTTCTAGTAGTTTGGGGGTGGAGTCTTGGGTTTTCCATATAGAGTATCATGTCATCTGCGAAGAGAGACAGTTTGAGTTCTTCTTTGCCAATTTGGATACCTTTTATCCCTTTCTGTTGTCTGATTGCTGTTGCAAGGACTTCTAGTACTATGTTGAATAATAGTGGCAAGAGTGGGCATCCTTGTCGTGTTCCTGATCTTAAGGGAAAGGCTTTCAGCTTTTCCTCATTGAGAATTATATTTGCTGTAGGCTTTTCACAGATGGTTTTTATGAGATTGAGGAATGTACCTTCTATCCCTACACTCTGAGGGTTTTAATCAGGAAAGGATGCTATATTTTGTCAAATGCTTTTTCTGCATCAATTGAGAGGATCATATGGTTCTTGACTCTTTTCTTGTTGATATGATGTATCACACTGATCAATCTGTGAATGTTGAACCATGCTTGCATCCCAGGGATGAATCCCACTTGGTCATGATGGATAATCCTTTTGATGTACTGTTGGCTCCTATTAGCTTGGATCTTGTCGAGAATTTTGGCATCCATATTCATTACGGAAATCGGTCTGTAATTCTCCTTTTTGATGGGGTCTTTGCCTGGTTTGGGGATCAAGGTAATACTGGCCTCATAGAATGAGTTTGGTAGCTTTCCTTCTGTTTCTATTTTTTGAAACTGCTTCAGGTAATAGGTATTATTTCTTCCTTGAATGTTTGGTAGAATTTCCCGGGGAATCCGTCAGGCCCTGGACTCTTGTTTTGGGCGAGGTTTTTGATCACTGCTTCAATCTCTTCATAATTAATCAGTCTGTTTAAATAATCAATTTCTTCCTGTTTCAGTCTTGGTAATTTGTAGGTTTCTAGGAAGGCATCCATTTCTTCCAGGTTGTTTAATTTATTGGCATAAAGCTGTTGATAAAAGTTTCTAATGATCCTTCCTATTTCATTGGTGTTGGTTGTGATCTCTCCCCTTTCATTCATAATTTTATCAATTTGGGTCCTTTCTTTATTCTTTTGAATAAGTCTGGCCAGTGGCTTATTGATCTTATTTATTCCTTCAAAGAACCAGCTTCTAGTTCTGTTGATCTGCTCTACTATGCTCCTGGTTTCTAATTCATTGATCTCTGCTCTAATCTTGATCACCTGCCTTCTCGTGCATGGGTTAGGCCTGTTCTTCTGTTCCAGCTCCAGCTTCTTCAGGTGAGAATATAAAAACTGTATCTTAGATTTTTCTATTATTTTGAGTGAGGCTTGGATGGCTCTGTATTTTCTCCTTAGGATCACCTTTGCAGTGTCCCATAGGTTTTGAACCGATGTGTTTTCATTCTCATTGGTCTCCAAAACTTGTTTAAACTGATTTTTAATTTCCTGGTTTACCGAATCATTCTTGAGCAGGATGGTTCTTAGTTTCCAAATGTTTGAGTTTCTTCCAAATTTTTCCTTGTGATTGAGTTCCAGTTTCAAGGCATTGTGGTCTGAGACTATGCAGGGAATAATTTCAGTCTTTTCGTATCTGTTGAGACCTGTTTTGTGACCTAGTATATGGTCTATTCTGGAGAAAGTTCCATGTGCATTCGAAAAGAATGAGTATTCTATTGTTCTGGGGTGTAGTGTTCTGTATATATCTATGAGGTCCATCTGGTCTAGCATGTCATTCAAAGCTCTGGTTTCTTTGTTGATTTTCTGCTTAGGTGATCTGTCTATTGCTGATAGTGGAGTGTTGAGGTCCCCTACTATCAATGTATTTTTATCTATATGTCTCTTTATTCTGGTTAAGAGTTGGCTTGTGTATCTAGCTGCTTCCCTGTTGGGGGCATAGATATTTATAATTGTCATATCCACTTGTTGGCTACATCCTTTAAGAATAATATAGTGTCCTTCTGTATCTCTAACAATAGTCTTTAGTTTAAAATCTAATCTTTCTGGTATGAGAATTGCTACCCCAGTTTTCTTTTGAGGTCCATTGGCATGGAAAATGGTTTTCCATCCCTTCACTTTCAGTCTGGGTGTATCTTTAGGTTCAAGATGAGTCTCTTGTAGACAGCAAATGGGTAGGTCATGTCTTACTGTCCAATCTGCAACCCTGTGGCGTTTATGGGAGCATTTAGGCCATTCACATTGAGAGTCATTATTGAGAGATATGATTTTAATGATGTCATGTTGCCTGTGAAGTCTTTGTTTCTATAGATTGTAAATTTCTGTTCTGTATCACTCTTGGGGCCTTTTTACTTTTATAGAACCTCCCTTAATATCTCCTTTAGGGCTGGTTTGGTGGTTACGTATTTATTCAGTTTCTGCCGATCCTGGAAGGTCCTTATTTCTCCATTAATTCTGAATGACAGCCTTGCTGGATAAAGGATCCTTGGCTGCATGTTCTTCTTGGATAGAGCTTTGAAAATACCCTGCCAACCCTTCTTATCTTGCCAGGTCTCTGTAGACACGTCTGACGTTATTCTGATATTTTTACCTCTGTACGTAAGGAATTTCTTCCCCCTGGCCGCTTTCAATACGGTATTCTTGGATCTAATATTTGCGAATTGCACTATGACGTGATGTGGTGTAGGTTTGCTGTGATTGACCTTGGGAGGGGTCCTCTCTGCCTCTTGGACACAAATGCTTGTTTCCTTTGCCAGATTAGGGAAGTTTTCAGTTGAACAATTTGTCCACATATCTCTTCTAGACCTCTCTCTTTCTCCACCCCCTTGGGGATGCCGATGATTCTGACATTGGAACATTTCATTGAGTCAGTAATCTCCCATAATCTACATTTTTGAGAATGGATTTTTTTGAGCCAAGTTTCTGTTTTAACTTTCTCTTCTACCATCCCATCCTCCAATTCACTAATTTGTTCTTCTGCCTCATTTACTCTGGCCATCAGAGCGTTTAGTTTAGACTGCATTTGATTCATAGCATTTTTAATTTCTGCCAGATTCGCTCTCATTTCTGCCCTTAGAGATTTTATGTTCTCGTTAATATTTTCATTAATATTTTTTTTCAAGTCTACACATCATCTAGACCATTGTTACTCTGAACTCCATTTCTTATAATTTGGTTATACCCATATCCATCAGTTCTGTGGCAGAGGCCACAGACTCATTATCTCTTCTTTGCTGGGGGGGTATTTCTCCTCCTTGTCATTCTGATGAGGAGAGGTTGTGGGGATGCCCATAGCCCAAATTATTGACTAGGACCCAGGCCGTGTGCACTTGTTTTATAGGGACCTTAGGGATGTGGGCCTCTTGATTTTTTCAGCCTGTCTTCTGGGGGAGGGGCCTGCCGCACTGATAGTCAGGCAACCCTTTTTGGGTAGAGTCGCCCTGTCCCCTGCGAGGGGGGATGGGGATGGGAACAACGTGAGCTGGTATTTCTGGGCTTTTGTTCTCTGGCGGCTTTCCCTGGCGGTTTTCTGTGACTCCTCTGAGAGTCAGAGCAGCAGTGGCCGTATCCTAGCCTCTGTCTCAGATCAGACAGATCGCCGTCCGCTCTCCACTGAGCTCTCTTGGCCACTTTTAATTCTGTTTCTGTCGGTGCTGCCAAAAACCTGCAGCATCCTGGGTTGTGTGCCCCACAGCTCCTGTCCCAGCCCTCACTTCCAGGGCCCGCACGTCTCTGTCCTTTGTGCTTTTAACACCGCCAGCCCCTCTCCGCCCCGTTCCCGCGTGCGTTCCCGACCTCCCTGTTTCAGTGTGGTTCACACGTGCTCTGGAACACCAGTTTTCAGTCTGGTCACGCGAGCATTCCAGAGCTCCGGTTTTTAGTTTGGATGTGCCTGGCTCCTGAGCTCCCGGTTTTAGTCCAGTTCCAGTGAGCACTCCAGAGTTCCGGTTTTCAGTCTGGTCACTCGCGTGTTCCCAGGCTCACGGTCTCAGTCTGCTTTCTCGTGGGAGTCCGGCCGCCTCCCCAGTGCAGGTGGCTACTGCTTCCCAGTGCCCGAGCGCAGTGGCTCCCTCCCCCTTCCATTTATCTTCCAATATCTGTGCGTGGATTCATGGCTCCATGCTTTGTACCTCAATACTCAGCTCTGGAGATGTTCATTGTAGAGATCCAGATGTATCTTCCTGCGTCTCAGGCTGATTCCATGGGTTTTCAGGGTGGTCTGGTAGATATCCAGCTTGACTCAGGGGACCAGCTGAAAAAAGGGTCCCCTACTCCTCTGCCATCTTTTCTCCTCCCTCTGGGTTGTTTTAAACCACTAACGTAGCTTAGGAGAGTTGAGTTCAAATGCTAATCTCTCAAGTTCCAGTCTTGTGTGTATGTGTTTTCTGCTTTGGATGAGCATAAACAAGATGTATCAGAAAAACATAGCAATCATTATTGGAAAAAAACCTTAAGTCCACACTGACTGCCCATATCCATTGTAAGATAAATTTCATTTCTAGCTATGTAAAAATATTCAGAGTCTAGAGCACTGAATTACTTCAGGCTGTAAGATATAAATAACTCAACAGATGAATTACCACATTGTTGAATCCTTCTATTGTCAAGGAAATCTTTGGGATCAAGAAGAGTACACAAAGTTTAAGACCCAATTTCTACTTTCAAGGAAATGAAAGTTTTATCTCAAGAGCCTTATTTGTGTAAAACTAACATGCACATGGGACATGCTAAGAGCCCAAAGAGAGGCACAGGTGGTAATTGATGAGGATTCTACCCCCTTCTCACAGATTCAAACACTATCCAGAATGGGAGGATTCCTAAGTTATTTTTAGCCTTGAGTTCATTTTTGTATTTTCAACTACCTTTTAGACCTTCATCTGACCTCTTCATTCGTCTTTGTGATGTCATTGCAATTCTCATAGTTGCCAAAACTGTGAATCTCACAGTTGTCTTAGACTGCTTGTTTGACTTAACCCAACTACCCAACAGGACTATCACAAAGACCTGATGGTTCTTGATCCAATATACCTTTAAAGCCAGTGATTTATTTTATTTTGTACTTCAGTGTGGGTTCAGACTCCCATCAACTTGTGTCTTGGTTATAGCAATAACCTTTTTTTTTTTTCTGTTCTCTAAATTTACATGTTTACTATGACTTGCCTTTCAGTTCTCTTACAGTATCTGTGAAGAGCAGAGTTTTTAATGTTAAATTGATAAATTGGACTTCACTTTCTTGTATGCTTCTTGCTTTTGTGTTCTAAGAAATACTTGCATAGCTTCATGTCATGAAGACTTTCTCCTGTTTGGCTGATGCTGTTTTCTTTTTTCCAGATGTTTTATAGTTTTGTTGTATGCACTTAGGTTTGCAGTCTATTTCTTGTTAACTCTTGCGTATATCTGAGGGAAGGTCAAAGTTTATTTTAAAATATTTTAATTGGCATACAACATTAGATTGGTGTCAGGTATACAACATACTGATTTGGTATATGTATACATTGTGAAATCATTACTACAGTAAGTCTAGCTAACCTCCATCACCACACAACCAATTTCTTATGAGAACTTTTAAGTTACTATTTTAACCATTTTCAAATATGTGATACAGTATTATTAACTGTAGTCACCATGCTGTACATTGTATCCCCATTGCTTATTTTATAATTGGAAGTTTGTACCCTTTGACCATCTTTACCCATTCACCCATCCCTCAATCCCTTACTCTGGCAAACACCAATCTCTTCTCTGAATCTGTGGGTTTGGGTTCCTTTGGTTTTTGTTCTTGTTCCTGAATTCCACGTATAAGTGAGTTCATATGGTAATTACCTTTCTCTGTCTCACTTATTTTACTTAGCTAGCATAATGCCTTTAAGATTCATCCTGTTGTCCAAAAGCAGTATTTACATTTTTTCTGGCTCAGTAATACTCTATTATGTGTATATACTACATCTTCTTTATCCATTCATCCATTGATGGACACTTAGGTTATTTACATATCCTGGCTATTGTAAATAAAGCTGCAATGAACATGGAGGTGCAGTTACCTTCTTGAATTATGTCTTTTTCCCTTCAGATAAATGCTCAGAAGTAGAATTGCTGGATCATATGGTAGTTCTATTTTTAATTTTTTGAGGTGTCTCCCCAATGTTTTCCATAGTGATTGCATTAGTTTACATTCCCACCAACAATGCACGAGGGTTCGTTTTTCTCCACATCCTTACCAACACTTATTTTTTAACTTGTGGATAATAGCCATTCTGACAGGTGAAGTGATACCTCATTGTGGTTTTGATTTGTGTTTCCCTGATTAGTGATGTTGAATATCTTTTCGTGTGCCTATTGACCATATGTATATATCATTTTAGGAAAAATGTATATTCAGGGCCTTTGCCAATTTTTAAATTAGATTGTTTGGGGTTTTTTTGCTATTGAGTTGTGTAAGTTCTTTATATATTTGAGATATTAACCCCTTTTCAGATATATGATTTATAAATACTATCTCCCATAGGTTGCATTTTTCATTTTGCTGGTGGTTTCCTTTGCTATGCAGATATTAACCTCCTAACTGGTTTTTCACCCATTTCATTCCTGCCCATTCCTTTTTACTCTGCTGCCAGAATTATCTTTTTGTACCACAAAATTTCTCAATTGTGCCTTTATATAAAAACGTTCTTAATGATTTTCAAAGTTTGACCATTGCAAGCTGTTGAGGTACAACTTTCTTTTCATTCTTCAGGTTCATTATACTGTAAGTACCTTATTACAGTAGAGAAGCTCCCTGGCTCCATTCACATATTCATTAATTCAGTAATTCACAAATACCAATTGAGCAGCCACTATATTCTCAATAGAGAATTTAGGTTCTAAGGATAAAACAAGGCACAACCTTATCTCAAAAGCTTACCTTCTGACAGGGAGAACTAGACAAATTTAAAGTAATTCTACATTAGAAGGTACACACATATGTGCTTGTTTTCATGTCTGTATATATATAAGCTCAGATAACAAATATTACAGAGAAAATTAAGAGATAGGTTTGGGGACTGTGCCTCAATGTTGAAATGACATTTGAGACAGTGAGTAAGTCAGATGGTATAGAGGAGAGGAACATTCTGGACATAAGGAAGAGCAAGTATGGAAGTCCCAAGTTCACTGATTACTTTTTCTGTTGTGTCCAGCCTATGAATAAGCCCATGGAATTATTTGTGGTGGTGTATCTCCTCATTTCCTTTTCCTACTTTTCATAATCAGAAAGGTTGAAATTCTACATGTATTCATGCACATTGATCATCTTTTCCACTATATCTTTCAACAAATTTAACTTGGACCAATTTGGGGTCTGCTTTTATTGATAGCGTGGTCCATAGCCAAGACAGGATACTATCTTGCTTCTTCACATGTTACATATGTTTTTTTGCATGCTGTCTATCTTGTGTAAAGTATAGTGGAGAGTAAAATAAATATTACCACCATAAAAGGGCATGCCTCATCTTTGTCAGGTATCAGACATGCTGAGTTCATCTAATATATAGATGATTTGAGTTTGAACTTTGAAGTTTTGGTTAGATTCAACTCACCATTACTCTCAGTTCTGAGGCTAGAATCAGGACTATCTCTTCAGCGGGTTGTGGGATCTGAGCACCTGTGGAAACTTAAAAACTCCCTTATGCTTTATAACCAGACTGGTAGTTTTCTTGGGAACTGGTTCATTCCTTTTGCTTTTCAGTCCTGCCTCTAACTTTTGTATCTTAGACAATATCTCTTTGCCCTGATGCTCTGCCCCATGCCTTCAGAGGGACGCATGGTGCTTTAGATAAATGTCTCTTAGCTCTCCTGCCTCAATCCCAGCCTTTTGCTACTGTTGCCTGACCCTTGTGAAGTTGTGCTCAGGGATTTGTCTTAGCTCTTCTGGCATGATAAGCCTGCAGCAGGCCTTCTTTTGCTCTGCATTTGGAGACAGCATTATATACCTCAGGGAGATCTCAGAAATTCTGCTCTAGACTTTGGCATACCACCCTTGTGTACTTGGTGAAGAGCCATGGCAAGGAGCTGAAGAGGTTTGTTCTGTTGCAAGACTTTGAGCACATTAGTCTGTCATGCTGGTCCATGCATAGCCATTAAAGTTCCATTGGTTTCTTCTTAGTCCTATGGTGAATTCCTTCTCCCAGTGATAAAAGCAGGGATAAAAGCAAATGTGTCTGTCTTCTCTCTTCCTAAGGGATTTTTACTTCCTTAAATTGAGTTCCCTTTTGATTCTTTGCATCCTCAGTTCTTCAAAACTATGATCTTGTAGCTTTTCAGATTTGTTCTTATTGTCAGGATAAGAGGGATGATTTCTTATGGTTCTTTATATGGTAATTGGAAGTGGAAGTCTTACATCCAAATATGAGACCTAACTGGTAGAAAAAAGCTTAGGTGAGTTTGTATTTTAGGCATAAGGAAGCTAGATAAATTATTATTTTTTTTCAACAAGTAATTTTGCCTCTCCCTAGTATGTGTCAGGAACTGTTGTAGGTATTGGGAATAGAGGAATGAGCAAGACGAATTCCTTGCCCTCATGAAACCTACATATTTTAGGGGAAATGAACCAAAGGAAATATGTTCAAACATGTAGTTTTAGATAATAGCAAATATATTGAAAGAAATAAAGCAGGTTTAGACAGATACATTAGACCCAGTTTATGCACTACTTTGGATTTGCCTGGCCTTACCTACCTATATATTCACCCTAGGTGTTGAGTTTGGATAGATTGGACCTAGCAATTGGTTATAGCACTTCTGTAGTCATAAAGCTACTCCAGCCACCACCACCGTGTAAGGAGGCCCCATTCTTGGTACCAGCCAGAAAGGAGAGGTCCCTAGCCGTTCTCTATCTGGAATGGATGCTTGATGTCTATGGCTTGTTCAGTGGCTTCCTGGAAGAGCCACTTTATACAGCTTGGAAAGTTAAAAGCTTGAAGGGCCTCACATCAATTAGGATGGTTATTTTGAAAAAAGTAAAAACAGAAGTGTTGGCAAGGATGTTGAGAAAACTGGAAACCTTGTGCATGATTGGTGAGAATGTAAAATACTATAGTCATTGTGGAAAATAGCAGTTCATTAAATAAAAATAGAATTAACATATAATTCAACTGTTCAACTTTGTGTGTACATCCAAAAGAATTGAGAGGAGAGTCTTGAAGAGGAATTTGTACACCCATGTGTATAGAAGCATTATTAACAATAGCCAAGAGGCAGAAGCAACCTAAGGGTTCATTGACAGATGAATAGAAAAACAAAATGTGGTATATACATACAATGGAATATTACTCCATTTTAACAAGGAAGGAAATTCTGTCACATGCTAAAACATGGTTGAAACTTGAGGACATTATGCTAAGTGAAATCAGCTAGTCACAGAAAGATACATACTGTATATGTATTTATCTGAGGTACCTGCAATTGTCAAACTCATAGAGACAGAAAGAAGAGTGGTGGTTGCCAGGAGATGGGGGAGGTATAGTTTCAGTTTTGCAAGAAGATAAGTGTTGTGGAGATTGGTTGCACAGTAATATGAATGTACTTAACATGAAACTGTACATTTAAAAATGGCCAAGATGGCAGCTTTTATATGTATTTCACCACAATTAAAAAAACTTCACAACCTTAGGAGGTAGACTTGAATAATCATGGACAGAAGATTGAAAAGAGCTAGAAGATAAATTGCACACTCTTTCTCTCCCTTCCAGTGACAGTTTGGAGACTCTGTAACTTCACATAGCCCTTCTGGGGAACAAGTAACTAGCTGTTTTTGTTTTGTTTTGTATCTTTTGGTTTTGTTTTGTTTGAGAAACTATGGCCAGTGGAATAATACATTGCCCTGGCATATGCTTTTTCTTACTCATGATCTCACTTCTCTTTTATGCTCACTCTTATTTCTTTAGAATTTCAACCTCCCCCACCCCCAACTTGACAAATTTTTGTATTTGACTCTTAAATCAAACCTTGTTTCCTAGGGAACCCTTGCTCAGGCATGTGGGTTTGTACTACTGTAGATACTTGTTTAGGGCAACATTTTAGGAGAGATCCTGTGGGAGCTGAAGCTTGGATAAGGAAGTTGAATAGAGAGACTTTTGAGAAGTGCATTCCAGATCAACAGCAAGTGCATGGTGCTAAGGTGGGAGCAAGTTTGGCCCTTTTGAGGATTGTCAAGAAGGATAATGTGGCTAACATGACATACGACATAAAGTAAGTACTGGGAGATGAGACAAGAGAGGGAATCCTATCCCCAGTCAGTTGGGGTCTTAGATGCACGGTAAAGATTCTAAATGTTGTTCTAAGTGATGGGGAGCCAGTGGAGGGGGTTCTATCACCTGACCTACAGTTACAAAAAGATCTTCCTGGCTAAAATTAAAACAAAATAAATAGTAGCACATGTTGATAAGGATGTGGTGAAATTTTAGACTTCTTTTAGATCATACAAAGAATTGTAGACTCCTTGGTAGATTGTTGGTGGGAATGTAAGATGATGTAGCTGCTATAGAGAACAGTTGGGTAGTTTCTCAAAGTTTAAATCCTAAGACCTAGCAATTCCACTCCTACACGTATCCCCACCCCCACCCAAAACCGAAAACACAAAATCAAACAAAACACTTGCACAGATGTTTGGAGCAAAATTATTCATAATTGCCAACTGCAGAAACAACCCAAATGTCCAACAACTGAAGAATGGATAAACAAAGTGTGTGTGTGTGTGTGTGTGTGTGTGTGTGTGTATATATATATATATAATGGAATATTATTTAGACATATGAAGCTCTGATACATGCTAGGTGTATGAACCTTGAGAATGTCTAAGTGAAAGAAACCTGGTACAAAAGGTAACATATTTTGTGATGGATATGAAATAACCAGAATAATAAATCCATAGATACTGAAAGCAGGTTAGTGGTGGTCTGGTACTTGGGGGAGGAAGAATGCAGAGTAACTATCACTGAGTGCAGAGTTTTCTTTTGGGCTAAGAAGAATGTTTTGTTGGAGTTGATGATTGTACAACATATGAATGCACTAAATGTCACTAAATTATATACTTTAAAGTGGTTAACTCTAGGTAATGTGAATTTCACCTCAATTAAAAGAAAAGGCTCTTTCTGGCTTGTCTGCAGAGAGAAGACTGAAGCAAGGAACCTGGGTAGATGATTGCACTAGTCTGGATAAGATGTAAGGGTAGCTTGGGTTAAGGTGGTAGAAATGTGAAATCTCATTTCTTGGGGATGAAATGAATGTGGAAGGGGAGGTTTGAAGAGCCAGATGGAAGCCAGTAAAATGGATCGTTTGTAAACGGGAGTCTAAGAACATTGTATACCCACCCAGCAACTTCCATTTCTGTGGGCCCTGGTATATCTCATAGGACTAATGGCCACATGGTTGGTCAGAACCTTGAATGACCTAAAAACAAGCAACTTGGTTTCTTCTTTGCTCTGACAGTTGCCTATTTTGTTGATGGTTTCTTGTCAGTGTTACTGTTAGCAGAAGAGGAAACAGAGGGTGTATTTTGGTAGTGTTGCTTCTCCTGTCCTTTCTGGATACAAGGAGACCATGGCTTAATCATTAGAGGTTTTATTGCTGCCTTCAATGGGTAAAATCTTTTTTAAATGTACCCTTTGCTTTGGAAAGTCACTTGAGGGCCACGTGGATGTTTTAAAATTTTGGGATGATTCTGATGGCTCTTTTGTTGTGCTATGGTTTTGCTGAGGGAGTCCTTTTTACCTGTTGGCATTACTTATGACTTTCCTACTGGCCTGGGACATGTTATCAACCATTTGCGCCTCTGCAAAGCAAAGTATGGTTAAAACCTCAAGGAAGGCTTGAATTTTTCATTTACTTGATTTTTATTAGCAAAGACCAAGGAATATATAAACCCTAGCCTTTTCAATAAGTCGGATCATTTTGTGTAAAGGAACCAACACCAGAAAATTTGATTTCAATAGCTTTCCCTTTTGATCAGCTAATTTTATGTTACGTTAGGTCAGTTTTACTCTTGCCTCAATCAAGATTATGAGGCTTTTAGGCAAGGCTAGATAAATGAGTAAGATAGTGTAGTAACTAGGACACTTAAAACCCTACTATTCATTTTTTGGAAGCAAGACAGTTCAGTATCTGAAGGGTATTCT
The DNA here is from genome assembly GCF_023065955.2 of Ursus arctos. Classification (NCBI taxonomy): domain Eukaryota; kingdom Metazoa; phylum Chordata; class Mammalia; order Carnivora; family Ursidae; genus Ursus; species Ursus arctos. Next base: position 37,854,943 of record NW_026622875.1, on the reverse strand, counting down.
TGTAGTGGAGGTGCAAGTGGAGTGAATGATAATCTGGAAGGTTGCTAAGGAAAGAGTTCCTATGGCAAACAATTAAAGTGGAGGTGCTCACTTTATCCTGAGCATTTGTTTTTATAACCAACATAATACTATTCCCACAAAAGGGGAAAAAAGCTAAGATCAGAGAACATGTACGCACTGTGAGTGTAAGTGATTTCCGAGCTTCTGACAGAAGCTGAGGATCACCTCTGGGCGACAATGCATTAAAGACTTTTTCTCTCTCTCAACTTGCTGCAGATCAGTTGGTACTTCCATACAATGGACACTCTCCTGTAAAAAGGAAACTGGGATGGAAGGATACTTAAATACATTTTATTGGAAAATAACATGCCCAGGCTCTGTAAGTTAGCAGTTTAACTTTTCAGTGCTGGAATATAAAAATAGGTCAAAAGACCTATTAAAATAGATCATGGTGAGGCTGTTTCCAGTGACTGTCACGGATAAGCCAGCAGCAGCATGTCATAGATAATATGGGTCTTTTTCGGAGGAAGTTTCAGCTCTAACTAGATAGGTTCAAAGTGTCAGTTATTCATAAACCTGTAGGTGGTGACTGATTTCTTGTAAGTCAATTTCTCTTCCTACTCAGTCTAGTTTGTTACCATCTTTATAGCCCATTTCATCTCAATAATCAGCACCTGGGAGGAAGACAGGTGGTTGTGCCTCTTAAGTACCTGTATCAGTTGCTCTCTAGGCAGAGTGCTGGTTACAAAAGCTGCTTTTCTATAGCATTTCCTTGGCTATGTTAAAGATTCTGGTATAAAACTAAGGATGTGAGGCAAAATAGAATACACCCTAAAAAAGTTAAATTGGAAACAATATGCTTTCTACCTAGTGTAGTATTTTTCAAAATTGAATCAATCGTAAATATTTTAAATTGGAAGATAGAATACAGAAAATCCCAGTTGCTCAACTTTCCTTTAAGAATTTGTCGTTCTGGAGCTGGACGTGTACATGACCATAACCAGCTGTTACTAACAGGCTCTGCCCTTTTAGATGGGTTAAGTCTTGACAAAGGCAAAAGGTAACTCTTAATGGTGTGTCTTCTCTTTGTTTTCTTTTCTCTTTACCCCTAGTCAACATTGCTGGTCTGCTTTATTTGCCTTGATCCTGTAGAAATTTTAGTTGAGAACCCCAAATTAATGAACGCAAACTTTTTCATAAAGTGGAGATGGTTAATCAGAATCAATTCTTTTTCTAAACCATTAGCCCTAAATATGCAGAACTGAGCCTTATGTGTGTTTTTTCTCCACCTTCTATGTTCTGTTTGTTTTTGCAGTTTGCTACCATAGAATGATAAGTAGTTTGACTCACTCTAGAGAGGGGATGTTGAAAAGAGGATTCTATAGAGGTGTCTTTCCTAGAGCTATCTGTCTTGGGATGTCTCTTAGACTGGATGTGACCCCATCTAAAGAAGCTTGTGGCAGGAGAAAATAATTATCTTCTCTAAATTGCTAGTCTTTCTGGAAAGCAGTTATTAGGGAGTTTATAAAAAGCCTTAAAAATTTGTATATCCTTTAACCCAGTAATTTCATTCTTAGAAACATATTTTGAAGAAATAAGCAGAGATGGGATCAACCATTTATTGTGATGGTATTGATAATTGCAAAAACTAAAATATAGACACAATGTAAATATTTAATAGTCCAATAAACCATGGTATGTCCTTCCTTACAAATGGAATCTGTGCAGCCACTGGAAATGTTTAAAAAAATGTTCAGTCATGGTGTAAATGTCTAAGAGACGTTATAAAATGGTGAAAGGTAGTGTGATTCCACCTCTCTAAAACTCCTATTTGTTTACAGACATAGGAAAAAGAATGATTACATAACCAGATGTTGATGGCAGTTATTTAGAATAATGATCTTTCTTCTATAATTGGAAATTTCTGCCATGAATAAATGATTTTTTACAACTAGAAAAATAATGCTTATTTTAACATCCTTTCCTCCTCTTCCCCTTGGAGTTTTCCCCTCTGGGTACTACCCTCTCAAACTTCAAAAACTGGAGTCAGAAGAATAAATGCAAAGAATAGTGACCACGTGATTGATATTAGAGAATCTTAATCAAGAGCCAGGCTACTTGAGTTCAAGTTCCAGTTCAGATACTTCCTTGCTATATGAGCTTGAGCAAGTGCTTAGCCTTCCTTTGCCTCAATTTCCTCATCTGCGAAATGAATGTATAATAATTCTTATACCACATGGTTGCTGTAAGGATTAAGCTAATATTTTAAAGCACATAAAATAGAGCTCAGTTTATTTTAGATGCTCTGTGTTTATTGAATACATCAAATTTAGTGTGAGAGAGTTAGAGATGGCAATGACAAATAGTTTAAAAGTTATGTTGTACTGTTCTGAGCATATTGCTTTCTTTCCTTTGGAGTTTCCAAAAAAAAAAAAAAAACCAAAGAACGTTTGTAGTCCATTGTGCTTTGCAAGGGCAGGTCAGAGCTGTTGAAAATACCTTTGACCATGTGGTGCTGGTATATCAAAGATTCTAGAATCTTTTCTTCTAGAGCTCCCCAAGGATGGGATAGGGGTTAAGAGCATTGGAGGATGGTTTTGTAGTGCAGTTTTGACTGCAAGTGATATAATTTAATGGGCCATTAAAGTAAAGGAGGCCATAAACTCCTATCACACTGCCAGGATGCATATTTTGCCTATCTCAGAAGAATCTGGAAACATTAGTATAATAGTCAAGTGGCAATGTTCTGAGGCCAAAGTTGAAAAATATTGTTAGAGGTCTTCCTCACTGAAGAATAAATACAGATGAGACTAACTTATATGCACTAGTCTTTAGGGAAAAGGGAAAATGTTCATTTCCTCACTTGGAAATATTCATGGGTCTATGGGTTCCTGCCTTTAAGGAGCTTAAAACAACCTTCTCCTGACTTTGCCAATTGAAATTGCTTGATATATTGTAAGCAATCAATAAATTATTTTTTAAAAAGAGATAAAATAGCTAGAGCTGATATTTCAGATAAATAAGCAACTTGCATTTTAGAAATTCCAAGCAAAAAAATTCTGTTTTCAGCATATTGCGCATTGTCATCTTGCAAGCTTGTAATCATTTGACTAACATCCCTTCACCCTGTCTCCCAAATTGAGCGTGATTCTTACTTTAGGCAAGTAGAAAAAGTACATCTATCTCAAAGCTAAGGCCTACCACCAACATTTAAAAGTACAGAGCTGTTTCTTGAACTTGCCAAAGAAGTTGACCTCATGTTATTTGCAGGTGCTGGTCCCTTTGCTGAAAACACGTCATTTCTAAGTGTTTGCATGCTGACTTTGGGTCTCTGATCACTGAGACCTTTCCCACCTACCTTAGATAAAAGAACAACCCCTTCCATGCTCATACTCACATTCACATAGATGCACTCCCTAGATCTTTAACCTGGTTTCTTTTTCCTTTGGGGCACTTATAATTTTCCAAAATACCAAATGTTCACTTGTTTGTGTATTTATTTTTGGTTGCTTCCCATTAGAAAGAAACCTTCTTGAGAACAAGGACTGAATATAGTTTGTATTCCCATGACTCAGTCCGGTGCTTGGGTAAAAAGTGCATGCTCAATAACTGTTTGAGTAAATGAACAAGTTAGTGAATGACCATTTATTGCGAGCCCAATGTTTTAACTTATTTTGATTATATGGAAGCATTATCTCATGTTATTTTCAAAACAGCCCTAGGAGAGAAGTAGTATTTCAGTTATTTTAGAGAGGAAATAGGCCCAGAGAGGTGAAGCAATTACTAAAGTTCACACAACTAGTAGCCATGAAGCTGTGGTTCCACCCTAAGTGATTACTTAGGCCACGAGGCTGTGCTACTGCTTTCCTGATCTAGCCCTATTCTCATGTTACATCTGCCTTTCTCCTCTCGGCTGGAATTTCTGCCCTGGGAATTGTTGCATCTGGATCGATATATGATTGGAGTCCTATTTTGCCACCACCTGTTGTCCCTAGTAAAGGGCTAGAGTCCCATTCCTGGGCCCTGCCTTGACGTACAGCATTCCTGTCCTGAGGGGGATCCTATTCAGGTTTCTAACACCTCAAGTCAGACCCCAAGTTGCAGATGGAGGGCTCAATTGACTTGTTGCCCAAGGAACCCTTATTTGAGTGTCTCATGGTGCAAGCTCTGGACTTAGAGCTGGATTTTCAGTGGGAAGAAGACCCACACAATCCCTGCCAATGAGGAGTTCTCAGTTTACTATTTAGCAGGAAAGTATGCCACTGAATAAATGATTGAGTGTGATGATGGTTCTTCTTCTGGATTGTTTTTTGCTGCATCAACAGAGTTATTTTTCAAAGGCCAGAGAGTAAATATTTTAGGCTTTGTGGGCTTATGGTTTCATTTCAGATATTCAGCTCTGCCACCAGAGATCAAAAGAAGCCAAAGACATCACGTGAATGAGGGAGCATGACTGTGGTCCACTAAACATTACTTACAAAAACAGGAGGTGGGCTGGATTTAGCCTATAGGCCATACTTTGCTGAACTCTTTTCTGCTGTCAGTTTGGCTTTCATGAGAGATACATTTCTCACAAACCTATCCCAGGATGCTGTTAGGCTAGAGTTGGCATGAGATTTTGGGAGGCAAAAGTAAAGCCGCATCCATCAAACTCTGAAGGGCTTTGGTGGTTAGAGATGGGGAGAGGTACGGGTGGGTTCCAATTCATCCTGCTGAGTATCCAGCTCTTTTTAATGACAACTCTTTGTCCCACCGTGACCCACTATGAGACACTTGACTGTGAACTCACAGAAAACTAACACTTTAAATAGCATCAGCCTCGCTCATTCCAGAATTCCAGGTTTCTCTGAAAACAGAAACTTGTTCATTGGTACAATGGCTGCTGAGGGATTTTCTCCTTTCTTTGGAATTTTCCTTCTCCAGAGCCTGCAATACTTGTCTAAGTTCCAACACCTATACTAAACTTCTTGTTCCATTGCACACTCAGTGCTCTTCTGATTGGACTGTTCTTAAAGGATGAAGTCCAGAAAGGTACAAGGTTTTTTGAGATTAGCCCTCAGCTCTTTCTACTAAGCATTTCTCACACTGAATACATTTCTGTTTCTTCTTATCTCCTCTAGGTCATTATTGCTTATTTTATCTTTGGACTTTAATTTTCATTATTATTCTATATCTGATCTAAAGCTGGAATGGGTAGGAAATTTGATAAAAGAATTATGCCAAGTCATTCATCAACTAGGATGGACACACTCTTGACAACAGCCAACATGGGTTTGCTTTTTCCATTCTCCTTCCAAGACCTGATGGAGGCCCTGGTGTGGGTGAAGTACAAGCCTTGGTTGTTGGTGTCACACTGATCTTGATTCAAATCCTTTCACTCTCTGTGTGAGTCTCATAAAGTTGCTTACTGTATAGGAATCTGCATTTCTTCCCATGTTGCAAGGAAAACACCTGCTGATCATGATGGGGTGATTAAGTATCTTACTATGTACTTGGCACTGCTACTGGGTACTTCATCCCTGGGAGGTCTCCTGTCACTGTCCTTGGCCTGCCCTCCTGCTGTGGTGTCCTCAGCCTCACCTCCTTGCTGTGGTCCATTCTGCATATCACTGTGGTAACACGGTATTCCTCTTCTCAGGCCTGGCACCCCTGAACATTGCTACCACAGCAGTGACTCACAATGAGATGCAATTCCCATGCAGGGGTGTTGGCAGGGGAGGAGAGAAGATGGGAAGCCGTGAGCCTCAAATTTCTGAGAGAACACGAAAAGTATAGACGGTTCTGATACGTCCCCGAGGAGGAAATGATAGGGAATTCTTTACCAGTAGATAAAATAGGTAGATAGAATCACTCTCCCTGGAATGATCTCCTAGAACACTTTCATCAAAGAATCAAACCTTACCTGGCTAACTGCTATTCCTTCAGAAATCTTTCCTGATCCTACTAAGTTCCAAAATTCATCTAAATTCACATAATGCTTGGTGGTTTTCTGACCATACAAATCATTTATGCTAATGGATTGTAGCAGAGAAGTTAAAGTGGGAGTTAAAGGTTAAAGTTGATATGCTGGGTTTTTACTAGATGTACAAATTCAGGAACAATTACTTTCTCATCTTTGCAATGGGAAAAATTACAGTACCTACTTGCCTGACATAAACACTTTTCTAAGTATGTGGTTAACTGAGCACTCTCCTTCCTTTGTATGTGAATTCTCTAGGAGAAGATCTGGGTTTGATTTATCATGGCTCTGGCTTTGATCTGTGTTGCAAATTCCCAAATCATGGCTGCTGAATGGATAAATACATGAGCACACTTAGCTGATCAGATAAAAATGGCTCATCAGGGAAAGAAAAGCAGATGAGTGTGCTTGGATATACTTGCTTCCTATAGACATGTATTTAGTGTTGAAAACACCTTGTAGTGTTTTCAATCCATATACCTTTAAATATTTAAGGTCCCAAATTGACTTCTTGTTGTGCTTTCTGCCTCTTTCTCTCAGAACTTACTTTTTTTTTTTTTTTTTTAAGATTTTATTTATTTATTTGACAGAGAGAGAGAGACAGCCAGCGAGAGAGGGAACACAAGCAAGGGGAGTGGGAGAGGAAGAAGCAGGCTTCCAGCAGAGGAGCCCGATGTGGGGCTCGATCCCATAACGCTGGGATCACGCTCTGAGCCGAAGGAAGACGCCTAAGGACTGAGCCACAGGCACCCCTCAGAACTTACTTCTTACCCATTTTTAGCTAACCCCTGCTGGCATCAGTCCCATAAAAGAAAATGAATGTGCTTATTCCTTTTTTTTTTTAATGATTTTTTATTATATTATGTTAGTCACCATACAGTACATCCCCGGTTTCCGATGTAAAGCTCGATGATTCATTAGTTGCGTATAACACCCAGTGCACCATGCAATACGTGCCCTCCTTACTACCCATCACCAGTCTATCCCATTCCCCCACCCCCCTCCCCTCTGAGACCCTCAGTTTGTTTCTCATAGTCCATGGTCTCTCATGTTTCATTCCCCCTTCTGATTATCCCCCCTTTCTTTATCCCTTTGAATGTGCTTATTCCTAAACAAATAATGACACTGTTGCTGTTTTTTTTTTTTTTTTTTTCCACAAGGGATTCTTCCCATGTCTTATTGGAGCAGTGAGACACACAGAGAAAGGACTTTTACGTTCTTTTTTTGAAATGGGAAGAGACATCGCTAAAACAGATATTTCACATTTGTTTTGGGTGGTACTGACACATGTCTTAATTTACAGTCAAGGGGAAGCTCTAGGTTACAAAGCTGACATCTGAAGAAAAGACCTGAAATGGGGAATTTTGACAATCTCTGCCTTTTTCTATTACCCCATGGATGATGGATAATTTCATAGTGATGACAGCTTGAAATATAGTTCTGGAGGTCCTTTTCTTGTCAAGTATCTATTAAATGTATGTTTTATGCATGTGTATTTTAGTAAGATTTTTTTCCGCTTTTCTCTAAGTGTTAAATAGTACAGCTTTTTCAGGGGCCTGGGTGGCTCAGTCAGTCAGTTAAGCATATGACTTTTGGTCTAGGCTCAGGTCATTGTCTCAACGGGTGTGGGATTAAGCCCCATGTGGGGCTCTGCACTCAGTGGGGAGTCTGCTTGAAGATTCTCTCTCTCCACCCCTTCCCCCATTCACACATGCTCTTTCTCTCTCTCAAATGAATAAATACATCTTTAAAAAATAGTATAGCTCTCTCAATTGGTATGTTGACATATGTAAAAAGGTGGGACAGCAGCAGACAATATTATTTTAGATCTAGGACTAATCTGCATGCAAGAACACCTAGAGCTGGAGAAAGGTGTAAATGGGAATTTTATAACCATGGCCACAAGTTTTTCCTCCTTCTCTCTCCACTCCCTCCCCTCCTCCTCCCTCCATAGCCTCCCCTCTTCTTTCCTTGCTTTCCTCCCCTCTTTTTCCTCCTTCCTTTTTCTCTTTCTACTTGATTTATCCTCCTTATCCCCCTTTTCCTTTTCTTTCTTCCTTCCCCTTCCTTCCTCCTCCAGTTTATCGCTCCTGTCATCCTTTTTCTTTAAATTTTGTCAGTAGGTCTTAGTGAAAAATTAATGATGGAGCATAGTGGCTCCTTTCAATGAGTAAGCATAGTCTCTAAAGATTTTTAATTATTATTAAAGTTGATCTGATTGTGATTTTCAGTCTCTCACTGAGAGCTTTTGGTAATTCTGCCTGGAAATCTTCCCTCTTTGATCATAGTATACCCCAGTATAACAACAAAGTGGCATCTGATTTTAATAGTTTGAATACCATATTGAACTTCACTATGAGCGTTATATTCTTAGACTTTTAGGTTATAGCTTTCTGGCTCATAGATAAAGCATGGCAAGGATAGTTAAAATCAGGAAATGTATATACAATACATCGTATATAGCGTTCCCATTTCCTAAGAAAGAAAGCTTTTTATTTTTCATATTTCCTTGTTTATGGTCAAAATTGTGTTTAACATCATGATTCATCAGTGTAAACTTACCATATTGATCCTTGATGACATAGAATCATAGTATGTGAAAGGTAGAAGGGAGCTTTGGAGATCAGTAGCAATTTTTGCTCTTTTACACAGGGGCATATCCAGGCTCAGAAGCTGGGTCTTGGCCTAGAGCTAATTACCAGTAGAAGCAGAAAAAATTTAAGTTAGCTATTACTAGCAAATACAGTCCTATTGCTTATATTTAGTGAAGGCTGTCAGAGCATCAAGAAACTGTGGACTGATAAATTGTGACAAGTACTAAGTGACTATATGTGAATATGAGCATGGGCTCCATTGTCAGACTGATTGAGGTTCAAATTCCATACTTTCTTGCTGGGTACCTTGAGCAAGTTTTAATTATCTCGGGACTTTTACTTCCCTAACCATAAGAAAAGGGAATAAGAAAGCATTAAATAAGTGTTTTCCTAAGTAAAGGAGTTAAGAAAGTGACTTCCATGTTAAGTTTGCAGTAAGTTTTAGTTGTACATTGTATTAGTAGCAGCAGCAGCAGCAGCAGCAGCAGCAGCAGCAGTAGTGACATCCTTATTATTAGTATCATACTTCTCTTCCCTGAACTGTTTGTTCCTGTAGTGTTCAGAGTATATGATATTATATAATTGAGTTTGTTTTCACTGAAGATAAGATTAGGTGGGTTCTTCATGTGTGGGATTTAAGAAGCAAAACAGAACATAGGGGAAGGGAAGGAAAAATAAGATGAAAACAGAGGGAGACAAACCATAAGAGTCTCTTAACTCTAGGAAACAAACTGAGGGTTGCTGGAGGGGAGATGGGTGGGAGGTGGGGGAACTGGGTGGTGGGTATTAAGGAAAGCACTTGATGGAATGAGCACTGGGTATTATATACAACTGATGAATCACTAAATTCTACCCCTGAAACTAATAATACCTTATATGTTAACTAAATTGAATTTAAATAAAAAATTGAAAAAAAAAGTGTTTAGGTGGGTCTTTAAGACCCTGATGAAAATACACAGTAATCCAAGAAGAGTATGGCCACTATGGAAGCATCCCTGAAAGATATCTTTGCTATCTAAAATGATATTAAACACTAGGCCATCCATATATCCATAAATTCATCCATCTATCCATCCATTCACCCACTGAATTTTTACTTGTGAGTTCTATGTGCCAGGCCTCAAATTCATTGTAGAGAAAGAACTCTTAAGTGCTAAAGGAATATTCTTACTGTCATCAGCATTTTTCATAGCTTGTTCGTCTTTAATGGGGATGAGGGAGGAGAGCTGTTGTTGGATGTGGAAGAATGTCTATAAGAGGATTTCTGTTTGGGTTGTAGGAGATGGGTTGTGACACCAGGCCTAGCTCGGGAGGGAATATTTCAGGTCATGACAGGCTCAGAAGGAAGATGTGCCTTGATAGCCCTTGATGTCATATAATTATACACCAATTAAATCTGACAGAAACAAATTGTCTATACAGAAAATAGACAAGTTGTTTTCTATATATCCCAAAGGCTTTTACCCTGACTCTTTATCTATTGAAGTGATCCTGAGTGGTGGTACAAAGAATGCTGGGAAAAATCTGCGGCACTATAGAACTGTAAATTTTCATGAACTGCAGCCTTATTTTCATTAAGGTTCTCCCTCCCTTCGAAGATATGTACATGCATGCTTTAGTCCAGGGAGTCACTGAGATCACAGCCTTGTACTATAAAAATCCACCATTGATTGAACACCTACTGTATGTCCGACACTGCGTTGAGCTTTCTGCATGCCTGATAACTCAGCAGGTAGACAACAATTATAAGAAACTATAGTTTAGAGAATTGAAATAGAAACAGGAAAATTTGGATCTTCTTGAGCCAAGTCTGCGACTGTATCCATTACTTCAAAAAGAATGGAAGAGGAAAAAATCCAAGAAGATGATGGATGATTGCTTGTATTAGTGAATTCCCTGCAAAAAGAGTGAATGTTTTTGCACCCTGGGTCTGTTGTAAGACTGTCTGAGGTTGCTGTTCATCTTAGGTTTTCTTTTCCGGTGAGATAGTAAGTTATATAAGTGAGTAGAGAGAGCTACTTGGTGAAGGCAGCAACTTGTAGTATTCTGCTCATAAACCTGAAAGATGTTGTGTTTTCTGTAGGACTGTGGTAAAGGAGGTTTCCTGTGAGAAGAAAGGGGAGGACATTTTAGAATATAAATTACTAAGAGGCATTCTCTTTTAAGCTGTTACCAGCATGCAAGTTATAATCTTGGGCATGCAATGTCAGTTCTCCAGGGTGATAACTCTGAGCTGGAATTCAGGAAAAGAGGAGGGTAAAAGAAACTTGCAAGCTCACCAAGAGTTATTACACCATTCAAGTCACCAGTGAAAAGTATATCTCAAAAAGAAAGGGATGTTTAATAAAGTATGGGTACTTGCTTAAACATTACAGCATATCAAAAATAGCTGAGGTTTTATTGTGTAGAGAAAGCAGTTTCTGTTAATTACTTTATAGCAGTGCATACATGAGTTACTTTTATGTTCAGATTTTAACATGTAGACCCTAACTGAAGAATAAATGAAGAGAAAACCAACACATGTTTTTAGGTACATTGTGTTGATTCAGGGTTCATTAGATGGTGTGTGGAGTTTGGAAAAGAATATACATCCCCCTTTAACATCGAGAGGAAAGAATCTTTATCAGTACCTGTCTTTACTCTCCTCTACCCAGACAGTGGCCCATGTGCCTGTATATGTACCACCAGCTTTGCTTGGTGAAAGATGCCAAGGAAAGTTACCTGTGACCAGCTGGTGCAGTCCTGACAGGAGAGCATATCATAATGGTACTGAACCCATAGCCCCAAACTGTGTGAGCTGTTCTATTCATCACTTACCCATACCTCAGATTTTTCTCCTTTTGGAGATTGTGTTCTCAAAAAATTGCGAGGATATAATGGCTGATTGTAGGCCTTGAAACTTGGGTATATTTATGTTGGAATGTAAGTATGCACACCTAAGAAGAGCCAAACTAAGTTTTGTTTTTATCTCTGTTTGCTACTTTTTTTTTTTTTTAAGGAGAAATAGCATTGTACCTGTAATTTCTGGGTTTGAACCTCTACTACATAGTGTTTTTGTAAGGATCAAAAAGATAAAATGGGAAAATAAAGGGGGCTGTTCCTGAAACATGACTGCTCCTTTTCTTATAATCCTGTTTCCAATCTGTCTTTCTCAGGTAAGCTCAGTGACCACTGGGGTTGAAGCGTTACTTTAATCCTGTGGGAGTTGTGGTAGGTCAGAGGAATAGGGAGTTTCTTTGCCTTCATGGGTGGGTGAGATCCTGAAGACCAGCATCAGAGGGAACTGTAGTGCGGATCAGATGTGTTAAGTCTTGGGAGAACCATGGACCTCACATATACAGTGTGGTCAGCATTAGCAGTGTGCATATGGCTGGTCTCTGGTACTCAAGAGGCCAGAAAATAACTGACTGGGTGGTTGGAGTCCTCTGTGCCCCTGAAGCTAAGAGAGTGAATGCAGGCCAGGTACCAGGGAAAGGATTCCTTTCGATGCTGCTTCTACTCCATGAGTCTCTGAGAACACGTAGCTGTCTACTGTTTACAGGGCTTAGGGTACTTCAGGAATCAAACCTTAGACTCCATGGAAAAATAAAAACAAGGTGCCCAGAAGCTAGAAAGATGGTCAGTCAGATCAAACCAAATGCACATCCGGTGATATAGAGACTAGAGAAGACAAATGCCAACTTGAAAAACTTAAACATTCAAGGCAGTATAAGTTTTGTGGGGGATAAAAACAATTTCTATGTCCAAGTTCTTGGTTTAATTGAAGGAGAGGAAGGTCAGAGTTGAGACTGAACTTATGATCTAGGAAATCAATTGGGATAAATATCTTAAAGCACAGAACAAAAACATAAAGAGAGAAATTAGGATGAAAAAGATCAGAGAAATGGATGACAGAACCTGGATCTATAAATGCACATATAATTTAAGAAGATTTCTCTGAAAGGCCTGACTACCACAATGAAAGGGCATATTGAGGTCAAGGGAATATTGATGAGAAAAACATAAACCAGTAAACCTGGAAAATTCCTGAACTTGAAAGATCAAGAATCCTGACAAACTTCCTATTGGAAAGATCAAGTTACACATAGAGTAACATTCTAATTATTTTCCCTATTTCTACTCTACAGTACTGGAGTCTAGAAGACAGTAGTATGGTTCATAGAGACAGAGGGTATAGAACTTCAACCTGAGAATTTCTTACCCCTGAAATTATAATTCACCTGGAAGGCCAACAGTTCAATTAAGATTAAAAAAAAAAAAAAGATTCAAGAGTATATCCCTAAGAAAAACAAAATGGTCTAGAAGAGATTGTAAGTAGACAAGTGAAGGAGAAATAAGTACTGAAGCCAAGGAAATGTGAAATGAAGTGAAAATTGTGAGCAATGAATCTAGAATATGTGCTTGTTTGTATGTTTATTTAACTGGACGATAGACGATAATACATGATATTTAGCATATTTAGCATTGTATGATAAAGATACTAAATAAAGGTGACACACTGCAATGGAAACTTACTAATTATGAATTCTTAGTAAATCCTAGGATTTGAAGTAGGAGGAAAAGATAAGTAAAGCAAAATCATTCAAATTTCTCCTCAGTTTTGTTGGGGTTGGTCAAGGAAAGAAATGCATCTATGTTAAATGGGTAATTTTATGGAAAAGTAGAAAATGATAGAGCATTTTATTGGAGGGGAATGGTTATTATTTTTATTTAAAATGTAGAAGAATGGGTTTCTGGTAATAAAAGATAAGATAATCATTAAGGAATTGGAAAAATCTATTAGTAAAATTTTCAAATGAGCATAGGAAAAGAGTAGATAGCAAAAACAACAGAAAACTAATAAACAGAATTTTATTCCTTTGTTTTCATTTTATGTCAGTGACTGCACTAAATATGAAAGGTGAATTGTCTGGGTAAGTGTCAAACAGACTTAAAATACAGTTCACTGCTACTCATAAGAAAAACACAAATGATTTAAAAATAGCAAAATGATGGGGGCGCCTGGGTGGCTCAATTGCTAAGCATCTGCCTTTGGCTCGGGGCGCGATCCTGGAGTCCTGGGATCGAGCCCCACATGAGGCTTCTCTGCTGGGAGCCTGCTTCTTCCTCTCCTACTCTCCCTGCCTGTGTTCCCTCTCTTGCTGGCTGTCTCTCTCTGTCAAATAAGTAAATTAAAAAAATAAAATAAAATAAAATAAATAGCAATATCATGAAAATAGGAAGAAAATGGAAAGCATAAAAGGCAAAAGGAATATTAGGCAATGTAGAATTTCAGATTAAAAGCACTAAAAATGTCATGAGGGGCAATAAGTAAAGGCACAGCTTATGAAAGACCTATACCAGCCAGGAAGTGGCATTTGAACAACTGAACAGCTTTTAATACAGGTAAAGCAAAACTTGATATGAGCAAAAATTGATAAAAATACAAATATAGTGGGTTACTTCAATATATCTCTTTCTGAATTGTGCGTATCTTACAAAAAAAGGTACTACCATAGAAAAATGTAAAAGATCTCCTTTTATTAATTGTATTTTTTAAAAGAATGTATTCTGTTCTACGTATCCATAAAATATTTGCAAAAGTTGATCATGTACGTGGCCCAAAGAAATTTTTCTATGAAGTATATATTTTATAGGCTACCTTTTCTGATCATAACACAACAAATTTTAGAAATCAAAGCAGTTATTAAAAATTAGATGTAAATGACATGAAGGTAATTGCCAAATATTAAATGCGTAACAACTAAAAATGCTTTTCTACATAAGAATTGGATGAAACTGGGAATCAAAACTGCATAGTGTATAGAAAGCAATGATGTTGGGAACACATGACACAGACAAAGTTGTACTCTGAGCAAGAGTGTGGCTTTTGAATGCTTTCAATGTTAAAGAAGAAAGATGAAAATTAAAGTTAACTTACTACCAATTTTAAAAGATAAGAAAAAATCAGAAGGAAAAGGGAATAAAGGTAAAAATGAAGGTATGGGGGAAAATCGCAATACAGGGAAGGGTAAGGAAATCTCATTGCTAATTTTTGAAGCGACGAATTAGTTAAACCAATCATAAGTTTACAGGAAAAATTGAGAAAGGAAAAAAAGAAAAACATGAAACAGAAAGGAATAAGGATTCAGAGAGCAATTGGAAAAATCTTAAGGGCTGTCTACAAAGTTTCCAGTAGCAATTTTGATAAAGTAGACAATAATGTCCCTTTCTAGAAAATTATAAATTACCAAATGATCCCAAGAAAAAGTAGAGAACTAAATAGTTGATGAAAGGTGAGAGAAGGTGTGAGATGAAGCATTGGGGGAAAAAAAAAAAAAACCAACCCACCAGTCTAGATAGATTTCCAAGGTAAGTTGCATCTAATCTTTAAAAATAGCTTGTTCCAATTTTATTTAAGGTAATCCCCTTAAGACAGAAACTATCCCATTTCATTCATGAAGATAGCATCATATTAGTAGTGAAACCTGATAAGGAAACTAGTCTAAAGAAGAAAACTTATATTCACAAACATAAATGTAAAGCTTCTGAATAAAATATCTGTGCATATCATCTAGTAATAGATGCAAGTTTCAAGTATCATTGCCACGTAGTGTTAATATAGGAAAATAGTGATTTCCAATTTTAGGAAAGTTGCCATCATAATCCTATTAAATACATAATTATAGCAAAAACTGCTGAACAAATATTTGATATCCAGCAGCCATTTCTATTAAAATTAATTGCAAAAGTATTAGAAGGAAACCAAATGTAATGAAAATCTATTTGCCAAAAATCAATAGCAAATGTTATCCTAAATGTTAAAACAATTAAACAGAACTTAAAATAATTAAAGTCAGGCTTAGATAGGGAGACTTGTTTATTTTAGCTTATATTAGAGGTTCAAGAAAATGAAGCAAGACAAATGATTTGATAAAAACACTGGAAAAGATAATGATATGCCAAGATTTGATTGATATAATCCTTTGCTAAGATTTTATTGTGTTTTTAGAAAACCAAAGAGTATAAAATAACTAGAACAAATGTATAAAATTGGTAAGGTGGCACTAAGTCCATTTTCTCCTAGTGATTTGCATCTAGAAACAGTCTTGGGGATACTCTCTTTGTGATGACAAATCCTATGATGTTAGGAATGAATTTAAGAGAAAACACAAAGGATTTCCATGAAGAAAAATCATAAAACCTAATGTGAGGATATGTCAAGAGCTAAATGGCAAAATATTTTCTTGGATGATAAAAATAGAATAATATAAATTGTAATTCTCTCGAATACGTAAATTCAATGCATTTGCAATTAGAATTACAACAAAGGTGTTTTTGGGAAATGTCCAATTACGGTCATACACATACATTATTTCATATGTATGCAATATACGTATATACACATATGTATACAGAGTATGCATACACATATACATGAACACACAAATGCATATACAGAAGTACATAAATATGTATACATAAATTTACATATGTATACACACATATACTTCATGTACATAGATATACATACATGTATATATTCATATATATGGATATACATATGTTTATATATATACATTTATAGACATATATTTTATATATGTGAAAAGATACACAGAAAAGTGAGATGGACCTTGACTTCCAAGATATTAAAGTACACCATAAAGTCTTTTCATTATATTATTGGCATAGGAATGGAAAGTAAATGCATGGAACAAAAGACATTCTAGAAATAGATTTTAGTTATATGTAAGAATATAGTGTATGACAAAGGTAATAATTTAGTGGGAAAGGATAAATTATTAAACTGAGCTGACTCTATGCCCTATGTATATGGAAGAAAAAATACTAGATTCTAATCTTACATTATATACAAAAATAAGTTTCAGATGGATTAAATAAAGGTCTGTTTTTCCTGAACCATTTGAGAGAAAGTAGACAAGGTGTCTTCTTACCCCTAAATATTTCAGTGTGTATCTCCTAGAAAAAATCACAATACAATCAAAATCACAATCAAAATTAGGAAATTACAGTTAATGCAATGTCATCTACAATATTGGAAAATTCAGATTTTACCAATTGTCCCACTAATGTTAAATGAAAAGGGAATACTGATTTGCTTTTTCTCGTATAGGATCCATTTCAGGATATCCTGTTGTAGTTGGTTGTCCTGTCTCTTTAGTTTATATTACTCTGGAAGAATTCCTCAGTCTTTGACTTCTTAGGCAATTCTAATTAAAAAGTCTTTGGCTTTTATAACCGTGATGTTTTTGAGGAGTATAGAAGTTATTCTGTAGACTGTCCCTCAGTTTGATATGACGTAACTAAAGACATTCTTAACCATGCCTTTTGATTGATGTATTCTATCATGACTTTCAAACAGTGGCTTATTCTACTGGTTTGAGGCTATTCTGTGGCAACAGTGGGATGGACCTCTGGTTCAGGGTCTTACCATTCAGAGCCACTTGCTAATGACAATAAAACCTCCTGATATCAGCCACAGCCAATAGAAGAAAACCTATCATTTCCATATTACTTGGAAATTTTAGGTTCCCTGTACTCTTTTAGATTCACATTGTTTATAAATGACTAGAATAACTTTTGCCTACTTCTTGGTCGTAAGGGTGATTATATATGAGGCAATACCTTTATGAAAACCTTAGTCAACTTTGTAATGAAATTTTATATCCAGCTTAATCAGGCTCTGATGACAAGGCGGAGAAGTAGACAAATAGAAAGGAAAAGTAGTTTTGTACTTTTATTTAATTCTGATTTTTTTTTTTTTGAATTGGCAGGTAGTGGTTGTCTTTGTTTTAAACACTGTTATTTTGTCAGCTGGCAACAGTGTTTTATATTGTGTAAATTCTTTTGACTTTCTGCCACTCTTCCAACACCTCAAAGACTGTCAGCCAGATTTTCAGTTGGTCTAAACCAGTCTTTAAGACATGTAATTTAATTTTCTGCCTTTCCTTTGCAAAATGCTAACATTGTAAAGTATATCAAAATGCTTATGGAGTGATTGCCTGGTTGCTGTGGACAGGCCAAGTGAAATAAGCACCACGCCAGGAAACCAGAGCCCTGGGTTTTTTCCCAGCTTTTCAATTAGTGTGGTTAGAAATCAGGACCTGTGATATTTCCTAGATAAGTCCTTGGTTCTACTACTTTAACATCCATCTGACTTTGGACATTTTTTAAAAACAAATTTAAAGATTTTATTTATTTTAGAGAGAGAGAACAAGAGAACAAGGGGGAGGGGCAGGGGAAAGGAAGAGGGAACAAATCCCATGCAGACTCCACACTGAGCATGGAGCCCAAGGCGGGGCTCGATTTCATAAGCCTGAGATCATGACCTGCGCCTAAATCAAAAGTCCTCCAGTTAACTGAGCCACTCAGTTGCCCTGTGACTTTGGGCAATTTAATTAATACCACCATATCTAAACTTTCTCTCTTACCAAACAGCAATAATGATGTTAAATTTTTCATAGGACTCATTTTAATGTGTGGAAGAAATTAAATAATGATGCGTGTTACATAGCATCCATATAACATTTAGTAAATATTGATTATTGTTGTAACTAGTTATGTCCCTTCAGTAAATCATGTAAATGAGTGTTCTGGTTATTTATCAATGTGTAACTGTACCAAACCTAGAGGTTTAAAACAAAAATCATTTTATGTTCATGACTTTGTGTGAGACTTTGGGCGGGGGTTGGTCGGTATGGCACCACCTGGTTTCATTCAGTCATTTAAAACTGATAGCTAGGGGCGCCTGGGTGGCACAGTGGTTGGGCATCTGCCTTCGGCTCAGGGCGTGATCCCGGCGTTCTGGGATCGAGCCCCACATCAGGCTCCTCCGCTATGAGCCTGCTTCTTCCTCTCCCACTCCCCCTGCTTGTGTTCCCTCTCTCGCTGGCTGTCTCTATCTCTGTCGAATAAATAAATAAAATCTTTAAAAAAAAATTTAAAACTGATAGCTAGGATGGTCTTGGATAGTCCAAGAAAGCCTCATTTGTTTGGGGTCCCAACTGTCTGGTGGCTTGAGAGGGATAGCTGCAAGACTGGTGTACTGGTATCAACTTGGTCTCCTTTCCCATATATTTCCTGGTCTTCTCCATCTGGTCTCTCCAGCAAGATAGACCACTTACATAGCAACTCAGGACTCCAAGAAAAAGTGTTCCAAGATACCAAAGAGTGGCAAGGCTTCTTACATCACAGCTTGAGCAATCAGTGTCACATGTACTACATTCTTTTGGTTTCGGAGGACTGGCTCATATTCAGTGTGGAAAGGGACTAATCAAGTACATGAACACTATTAGGCATGATACATTGTGAGGTTATTTTGGAGACAAGCTACCACAGTGAATAATTGTGGTTCCGCCATGGTTATTCCTTCATATCTGTGTGCAGACCGTGCACTAGTTTGGGGATGTGTCCAAGGTGTTTTACTGCAAAAGTGCTTGAAAAAATAATTACAGACTCATTTTATGGAGTGGCTTGAAATTTTCTGAGATTGCATTTTTGGAATGGTTGTGGCCTGGGAGATCCCAAGAAAGTATAACTAAGAGCAGACTCTTCTTTAGACTTAATATTTCCTTATTTTTAATTTCTTCTAATTGAAATTATTTGAGGATCTGGAATATATTACTTGGCCGTTGCTCAGATGGCACCATATAAAAAGCCATCCTTTAATCTCAGTGGTTTATAGTAATACTTATTTCCTTTTCTCATGTTTATGAGTCCAGCTGTGGATCATCTGGGCTTGGCTGACATTATTTGGAGTCAGCTGGACCAAGTTTCAGGCCGTGGGTGGGTCCAGGTATGTCCTACCTGTGTTCTCATTCTGGAACCATGATACAGTTCCATTCTGAGCTTCAGATAAAATTGAAGAGTTCTAGAGGCCAAAAAAAGCAGAGCATGCAAGAACATCTAAGACCTCCACTCATCCCATGTCTGCTTAAATTCCGTTAGATAAGTCAAACCACATGGATTAGACCAAAGTCAACAGAGCTGGGACATGGATTCTACCTACAGGGAGGCCATGGCAGAAAGGAATAATTGTGAACAAGGAATACTCGCTACCACAGAGGGTCTAGGCAGAGCAGAATAAGAATTGTTTTCCTGGGCATTCATAAAATGCTGAAAGGGTTGACAATTTTCCATTTTAAATCTATCTCCCATATAGTAGATGAGGGCATCTACCTTACAAATTTTTTTTCTGTGTGTGTGCTCAAAGTTCAATCCAAAGCATCAGATTTTAATTGTATAATATATAGAAATTGCTACCCTATTTTTGGACTTTTTGTTATTTATATTCATACTGTGTTTATGAAGCACCAGCGCTGTATGCAGCTATTGACAATGCATAAGAAATTGGTCTCTGCCCTGAGGAATTTATTTCAGAGCAATTCAAGCTGTTTAAATCAGTGTCAGGCTCTCAACTTTGAACAGACAGCTGTGGAGAGGAGATAAGCTTTTGAAGATGCAGCAGAAATGGTGTTTATACAGGGATGAAAGTGGGAAAGATGATAGGCAACCAAGAAAGAAAGAGTTTATCCAAACTTGCAAAAGGAATGATAGGGGAGGCAAAAACCAACAGTTCAGGTGATGAAACAGACAAAGGTGAGGCTCTAGCTCTCCCTTATCCTCCGCATTTTCAGAAATCCTGAGGAATTTAGATGTCAACTGGATTTATTATTTGACAGACCTACTTCTTGAAGACTTGAAGTTTATCATCTCTTCATCACATCCTTGTTTTGTGTTGATAACATGGAGTAGTTCTCCTTGAATGTGGTGAATTTTTCTCAGTCCCTATGGGTATGCTATAAACAGAAAGACTGATACAACTTGATGATACTCCAACTCAAGTTAGCAATTGACTTTAGGCTGAAACAGAAACTTCTAATATGTTGTCATTTGAGGGTTTCCACAGGCGTTTATACCTTGGAAACAATTTTTAAAACTAAACTCACCATGTACCTGATACTAAATTACAATTAAATTACAACTGTCTGTATTACAGGAATTAAAAATGACAAGACTATGGATAGTCTCATAGATATTGTAGCTCATGGGATGGCCACATGACAGAAGGAGATTTGATAGGAAGATCCAGGTTGGCAGAAGAACCACCCCCCCCCCTTGCCACCATGAGCTGTCTATTCACTCTCTGCAACCTCCTCTCCACCGTCTATAGTGGGCATTTGTTTTTGGCTGTATAGGATCCATTCACTCTTTTTTTTGGTTTTGTTTTCTTTAAGATTTATTTATTTTAGTACATAAGTAAGCATGGGGTAGAGGAGGGAGAGAGGTAGAGGAAGAGAGAGAATCTCAAGCAGATTCTCTGCTGAGCGCAGACCTCTACATGGGGCTCGATCTCACAACCCTGAGATCACAACCAGAGTGGAAATCAACAATCAGACACTCAACCGACTGAGCCACCCAGGTGCCCCTTACTCTTCTCGATATCCCCCATCATTGTCTTCAGGTGAATTCTCTCACACATGGTGGATAATATTTGCTGGTCTAAATAGACATACTCTATTTAGTGTATTGGTCTCTTGATGTGTCAACGTGTCTACGCTACTGTCCCCAGCTATTTAATGAAACACTGACCTAGGTGTTGCTGTGGATATATTTTATAAATGTTATTAAAATCCATAATCAGTTCACTTTAAGGAGATTCCCTTTAATAATGTGGGTGGGCCCAGTTCAATCAGTTGAAAGACCTTAACAGCAGAGTTGAGGCTTCCCTTGGGAAGAATACTTCTGCTTATGAACAGCAACTTTAGACTGTGCCTGAGAATTTCATCCTGCCCTTCCCGATGGCCTGAAGAGTCTGGACTTACCTAGCCAGCCTCCTTGACCTTGTAAACCAATTCTTTGCAATAAATCTCTTAATATAGATCTCCTATTGGTTCTGCTTCTCTGGATTAACCCAAACTGATACACCTTTCCATTTCTGCTTTCTTACAAATGACCGTTAAGGAATGCCTAGTAGTGCTGGGCCAGCTGGTGACTTTAACTGTTTTTCTTTTATTCCTTACGTTATTCTCCTCCAGGGAAAGACTAATACCCTGATATTTTGAAGTTTTTTTCCTTCTAATAAAACTGTCCTAACAAGATCCTTCAATAGTTTCTTTTCCCCGTGTTTTTGCTTTATTTCCAATCATGGCTCATAGCTATGGTATTCTATAAATACATTTTCCTTTTCCTTGGCCACAGCAAAACCAGAACAAAACAAAACACTACCACACCCATTTCTGTCGCTTGGAACAAGAACAAAAAACCTTAACTGATACAGCCCGTGAGCATGTTGACAGATTGAAATAAAACTCGACTCCTATTCAAACCTGAGCTCCCAGAGTATGTCCAGAGAACCCCTGAAAGGGCCTATAATCAAGTTGACTTAGCTTTTTCTTTTGCATTAAGGTACAGGGTGGGGAAACTATTAAAAGGTCAGTGTTTTCTGGTAGGAGTAATACATTTAAGCTATTATCCATTACATACATTTTAGTTCCACTTAGCCTATTCATTGAGACAAGCATGTGTGGAAATCCAAATGAATGAGGGAAATCAACGTGTGAATTATGATACAGGGGATGAAAAGAAAGGGTTAGAACATGAAACAAAACATGAAATGTATCAAAAGGCAGAATCTTATAATAGAGGATGGTGGTATAGAAGTAGGTGTTGGATAGGGGATGGAGAAATACAGGGGGAGTGGAATGGGATTGCCACCCCATTATGACAGCCATGCTTACTTTCTACGGTAGGCAAAATATGGCCCCTAGGAGGTCTACATCCTAATCCCTGGAACCTTTGAATATGTTATCTTACATGGTGAGGAGGAATTAGGTTGCATCTGGAAGTAAGGTTGCTAATCGGCTGGCCTTAACGTTAGCCTGCATTATCCATCTGGGTTCAATGTAATCGAATCTTTAATGGTAAAAGAGGGAGGCAGAAGAACCAGTGTCGGGATGAGATGGTGGAAAAGACTTGACCAGCTATTGTGGGTTTGGAGACGAAACAGCCCTGTAAGTCTAAGAATACAATGTGGCCTCTAGAAGCTTAAAAGGCAGGGGGCAACTAATTCTCTAGAACCTCCACAAGGAATGCAGCCCTATGCACACCTTGATTTAGCCCAGTGAGACCGGCAGCACGTTACTGACTTACAGGACTGCAGGAAAATAAATTTGTGCTATGTTAATGTGGATAATTTGTTCTGTTCAACAGAAAACTATTAGACCCTGTAACCCA
Source organism: Ursus arctos (assembly GCF_023065955.2). Lineage (NCBI taxonomy): Eukaryota > Metazoa > Chordata > Mammalia > Carnivora > Ursidae > Ursus > Ursus arctos. The sequence continues at coordinate 37,832,152 of NW_026622875.1, read as the reverse complement.
GAAGCACAGAAAGAATAAAGTTTAGCCATGAGACCTGAGGTGGTCTGTACAGTAGAAAGGTACAGATCATTTTACTGCTCTGCCGTTTACTGGCAAGGTGATCCTTTGCAATTACTTAATTTCTCTAAACTTCAATATTATCATCTCTGAAATGGCAGAAGTTACATACTTTTCGGGTCTGTCTTTTCTTTCTCTTCTTTCCTATCCTTTCCCTAACTTTTCTCTTTCCTTTTTTCCGTAATTCAGTGCTTAGTTCTTGCTGTGTGAACTCTTCCTAGCTTTGACTGAGGCTGGGATTCAGCGGTGGGATGGGGTACCACTGAGGGGCAAGGAATTGATTCCAACAGTCTGGGAAATAGAGAGTAAAGGGAAAACTGATGTTTGTAGAATCTCAGGTCAGCATTGGTTCAGGAAGAGAAGAAAATAGGTGACCTGAAACCCAAAGTGATAGGGCACGGAGGCAACAGCTGGCTTCGAGCAGAGGGTTCACACTCTGGCTTGGTGAGATTGAAGGGGTGAGTTCAGGAGTGCAGACATTGGAGGGAGTCAAAGAGGAAAGGGTTAACAGCAGGCTTAAAATAATTATGTTTGGGGGGTGGGGTGGGTCTCTAAGGAACCCTAGATAGTTTAGACATCTAATGATAGCTCAATAAATACAGATTAGTGGGGTTTTTTAAAATCCTATTGTGGAAGATTCCAGCCATTATTATTTGGAATAATTTTTTCCCCTTCTCTCCCATCCATTATACACATGACTTATATGCATGATGTCCCATATTTCTTTGAGATGTTTTTTCTTTATACTCTTTTTCTCTTTGTTCTTCAGATCATATAATCTATATGGATCTACAAGTTTGCTGATTCTTTCTTCTGCCAACTTATATGCACTGTGGAGCCCCTTCAGTGGATTTTTAATTTTGGTTTTGTATTTTTTCCACCCCTTCCATTTGGTTCTTTTAAATAACTTTTTGTTGATCTTCTCTGTTTGAAGGGACCTTGCTATGATAACTTTTTTTTAAAGCATGGTTTCAGTACGTTTGTTGAACATCTTTTTAATGCCTGCTTTGAAGTCTTTAGCTACTTAACCCACCATCTAGACCTCTTCAAGGGCAGTTCTTATTGCTTGTTGTTTCCCCTCTGTATGTAGGTCACACTTTTCTGTTACTTTATGTCTCATAATTTTTGATTGAAAACTGGACATTTTAGATACTGTAGCAATTCTTGATACTGATTCCCTCAGGAGTTACTATTTTGTTTGCCTGGTCATAGGTTTGCTTGGTTACTGGTTTGTGTTTAGTGATTTGGCTGAACAAATTCACCATCCTCTTGGTTGTACCTGCTTGGCTTAGAATGCTGGTAGAGGGGGAAGTCTGGAGCACAAAGCTGGATTGGAAGGGTATATAAGCAAGTGAGTCTTGGCTTAAATGCCACAGACTCTGATTATTCTTCCCATGACCTAGTTGATTGTCACAAATCAGTGTTTCTCCATTAGATGTAGTCTTTTTTTAAAATTAATTTTTTAAAGGATTTATTTGAGAGAGTGTGTGCTTGTGTGGGGGGAGGGGCAGAGGGAGAGAATCTTGAAGCAGACTCCCTGCTGGGACCTGACTTGGGGCTTGATCCCATGACCCATAAGATCATGGCTTGAGCCAAAACCAAGAGTTGGAGGCTTAACCGACTGAGCCACCCAGGCACCCCTCCATTTGATACATTCTTAGAACAATTTCCAGAGACTTCAAATGATTAAAAAAATTATATTTTACTGGTTAAATTTTTGTTTTGCTGGGGAGAGTCCGAGCTGCTTGTTATGCCGTTTTGGAAGTCCTACGTCTCTTGTTTATTGTTTTTATTCCATTAACTTGAATATATGCTAATGCCCTTTCAATAAGTGAATGCAAATTATTCCTCAGCATTAATTTTGATAAATGAGAAGTTCTGAAATGTGCCCAACTTGATTGGGATCACTGACACTAACAGCCTATTTTCCACTTAAGAATCCATAGTCTCTGAGAAACAGCAGTTGGAAAGCTGGGCTTATACCTAAAGCAGTGTTTTCAATACAGTGATTGGTTGTGGCATCCATTTAGATAGACTTGGTACAGTCTGACAGTGGAGTTGAAGATACATGGGGCTGACCCCTCCCAGCAGTATCTGTGGGCACTTAGTAGAATTGCTTTTCATCTAGTAAGAAGGAAAGATGACAAATGAGCTAACAAATAGAACCTTCAGGTTTAAAGTAAAAGGCTTAAATGTCAACTAAAGAAACACAGGTAAAGATCAGAGTACAATTGTGGTTAATAGTGTATCTCAGTGTGCTGGTAAAACAGCATGGTCCTGCTGACAACTTGATTTCTAGATTTTTCATATCCAGAACTGTGTGAGAATAAGTTGCTTTTATCAGCTAGTTTGTGGTAATTTGTTATGGCAGCCTTTGGAAGCAAACATCTACTTATCTCTCATGCTGCCACTTCAGTGTAACTAATGTATATCTTTGCAATTCATTGTTCATATATTTTATGTGGATATATGGACATCCTTGATAAACGTCTAGGCTTATTAGCAATGAAAGGAATTCAAGTTTCAAATGGCTATAAATCAACTAATTCTACCAACAAAATGCCTTGAGTGTGCCTGACCAATTCTGAAGTCCACTTAGAAATTGTACTACCAAACTTGGTGATCATCACCACAGTGCATCTTTTAAATTACTATAATGATAAAAATCAATCCACTGCCAATAAGGAAACAGGCGAACTTGTGTATTATGGGAGGTGCTATAATGGGACCCAGTGGTTCTAGATAGTAACTTGGCAATGTGAGGTAAAAATCGTAAAGATGACTCCACTTGCCTTGGTAACACTGTTTTTACAAATATGTTCCAAAGAACTACAAAAGGAAAAAAATAATCTAAGTCATTTCTGTACCAAAACCAAAACAAAAACCACTGAAATGGGCAAAGGCCAAATTGTGGGCTAGTAGCTAAACAGATGGTGTTTGACTCATTCATACAGTAAATTTTTATTTACTGAATAAGTGCTGAGGGTAAAAATAAATAAAGCAAAATGACATCTTGAAGAAGGTTAAAACCTAATTCATAATCTCTACTGTGACAGAACACACTCTGAACAGTGATAGTGGCTCAGTCTGATAATGATTCACAAGGAGGTGAAGAGGTATGTATGTGTGTGTAAGTGTGTGAGAGTCAATGGTGGGGTAAGGGGTAGCCATATTCCCTATGGGTGCTTCTCAGAATTCCTGAGGAATAGGTTTTTAGTTTCAGATTAATTTTAATTTGAGAAAGCCCTTCGGGGGAGAGAGAGATTGAAACCACTCCCAAATAATGTTAGGAGTTAACATTAGCTGAGCACTTACTTTGTGCCACATACTGTCCTAAGTATTTTAAATATATTAACTTGCATTACTTTATGAGGTGGGGAACCCAGGCAGCCTAGCTCCAGAGCCAGTGTTCACAAACTCTACACTGACTCCTTCTCCCCTGACCCAGTGAAGATGAGTGGGTTATTAAGCTAAACTTAGAAATCACATTGAGTAGGAGAGACAATCTGGAAGAAAAAAATAGATCTGGAAATGTAAGAGGCCTGTAGGAGAGCAATGTCATAATTATGTAAGTATAAATAGGATAAAAAATAGCTAGAGCAAAAGTTATGTTTTGTTGGAGCTGAGCACAGCCCTGTTGCAAGCTACTTGGCACCTTCATCCTGTTGGACCTCAAATCACCAATCTGGGGTTGAATCTATGTGTACTTCCTCATTTATTGATTATGCTAGATCCTTGTTATTTTGGGTAATTAAATTTTTGGTTATTGGTTCACTGTATGGCTGAATATAATTGAAAATCATCAAAGGGAAGCAAGCTCAATTAGTATTCAAGTTCTACCGGTGTTACCTTGTTTTACTCTGTACACATACCTACTTTACTAACATTCTTTGTGAGGTGTTGGCCTGTTTAAAACCAAAGGGAAGGAATCCCATGTTATCTAAATATACACTGTATGGTCAAGTCTAATTCTGCATTCTATAGCTTCACATATCTCTTGTATTCTGAAAGCCGATCTTTTTTTTTTTCTTAAAGATTTATATATTTTTAGAAAGAGAAAGAGAGCACAAGTTGGGAGAGGGGCAGAGGGAGAGAATCTTCCAAGACTCCCCAGTAAGTGTGGAGCCAGAAGCCAGCTGGACCTGAGCCTGATGCGGGCCTCATTCCTGTGACCCATGAGATCATGACCTGAGTGGAAACCAAGTTGAATGCTTAACTGAGCCACCAGGTGCCCCAAAAGCCTATCTTTTTAAGCTCAGCTTTTTAATTAGGGGGGTTTCCAAATTTCCCCCTGTCCTTTGCCTTAAAATTTCTTAGAAAATGCATGTCAGTTTTTCACTTCATCTTCCTTATTATAAAAGAGGGCAGAATATTTAGTAATTAGCACCCCCCATTTAATTGGTTACTTAGATAATCATTGTAGATGTAATAGAACAATATTAGTGTCCAGCCAAGGGAGAAGTAATAAAAGTGTCAAGTGAGATAATTGGTGTATGTATTATTTATCTCTAGCATGAAATGCTAACAGCTGCCATACATACACTGTGAGGTACCATCACCTCATTTTATAATAAATACAGATGAGACAAAAAGATTCAAGTGATTTGCCCATAGTCCCCAAACATTAGCTGACATTTGGGGACTAGTTCCTGTAGTTCACCTGATAAGTAAATGAGGATGTTTTCTATTGAAAACAATCTAGGTCTTTACTGTCTATCAATATTTAAGCCCTATGACCAGGTATTATTAAATAGGTTAAACTGGTTCTCAAACTGGAGCATAAGTCAGAATCATTTAGAGGGCTCCTTAAATAATAGATACCTGGGTTGCTTCCCCCCAGGTTGTGATTCCATAAGTTGGAAGTATTGCCTGCAGTTTCATATTTTTAAAAAGCTTCCAGGTGATGCTGATGTTTATAATGTGGGGATAGCACATTGAGAACTGGCATGAACAATGAAGATGTTTATTTTAAATAAGAAATCCTGGGATAGGGCAGCTTCAGGGCTGCAGAATTAAGCTACTCAGATTATCAGTTTATCAACCTCACACTCCTGCCTCCTGTCATGGTTACACAATAGTTGCTTGGTACGACGTACCTAAAGAAGTAAGAAAATCCAGTGAAAAGAGAGGGACCCTCTTTTCTGGTATACTTTTTTTTTTTTAATTCATGGGGAAAACTTTCCTCAATGTCCCTAGCAGATCACTATTGGCTACAAATGCATTATTTATACCAGGCTCTTAACCAATCACTAGCAAGAGGAATGGGATTACCATACTAGATTTGGATAAATCAAGATTTACCTCTGAGTAGAAGATAGAGGCACATTGCCAAATGGAGGAAGGTGAATACCCCAAACATAATCATGAGTTGGTCAGCAAGGAAGAGCTGGGTAGGGGATTTGGATTGGCACCAATGACATCTATTCTACTAGACATTTAAGATCTCGTACTGTTTAGCTTGATAACAACATAACTACAATAAAAAAATATGACCCCAAGTGCTTCTATCTGCTACCTAGTAAAGACCCCAGTTGGTGGAATATTCCATCCTGCAATGGTGTAATGGAAGTAGACTACTCTTAAAAGGGTGTAACTGGCTCCAGGGGGGTGGGTTGACTTTCCTAGGTAGGTGGAAATGGATTGTATTAGAAATATTTAAAATGACATCTAACTTATTTTATTAGGAATAAGGCTTCTAAGTTTTTTTCTTGCCAAATGAAAATTAGAAGAGGTGCCTATTGCTTAACAAATTGGGTGACAATGCAGCTTTTAAGAAGGGCCGAAGGAACATAAAACGAGCAGGACTTGCCACTCCTACAGGCAAGATTTTCTGTTCTGCATCCTTCCCCCAACCCTATAGTTCTTTGCCTTGCCTTCCTTGTCTTTCCAGATATAACAAAAAACTTAAATTTGGTTATTAGGGCAGAGAAATGTCTTAGAAAGTGAATTTGACTTCATTTGAAAGAGAAAATTACAGATGAATTCAATATGTCTGTTGCAGATCCATTTGTCCATGAATCGCTAAGACTGTCTTTGAGAGATGTGGGAATTGGTTTCTGTCTCTCTCTGTCAGGTGATGTGAAGCCCGTAGTGGACAAAGCAAACAAATTCTGGGCCTTTAGAGATGCTATATTAACACTGGTGAATTAGTAAGCTGTAATGAAGTTATTAGGAAATAATGAGTTTTGAGTGTTTATTACCTTTGTTTTTAATATTCATTTAGTTGTAAACTGATACAAATTTATTTTAATATAACATATTTAACTGGCTCACAGATTTGCTGAAAATTTATGAGCTGTTGTGAGCCAGCTCCAGTATATCACTGCATATATTATACACAGATAGATTAGACCTGGTTAAGCCAAAGCCAATGGTATTCCATCTATAGGACCTCCACTTAAATTTCTGTTACTGAAATGAGGGAGTGTTCTAAATGTATGTCAATTCTACTAGCTGGAACCCATGTCAGAAGGTCCATTTCTCTCAGACCCTAGGCTGACCCTGTGCTTCCATGGCTCTGAGTATCCTAAGTAAAAAAGTCAACTATAACTCAAGTCCTAAAATTGTACAACATGGCAATATCAAACCCTACTTAACCCTCCTCCCCAGTGTGTACAAACTTCTCTGAGCTGAGGCTATACCACCCAGTACTGTGGTGCCATTTATTGGTCCTTGTTCATCATTTAATGCAAGCCCAAGCTTTCCTCTTAATGTATGAGTGAAGAGAGGAAGAGGGATAAAGTCGTTGGTTAGGTTGAAGGGCCTCAGAGATTAGATAAGGAACTACATTTTTTTCCATCCTGGTCTCAAAAGAAATTACGAAAATTGATAAAATAAAATCATTATTGGCAAGTAGCTTTAAAAAAAAGACTTCAGATTGCATCCCCTGCATCAATTTTCATAGCCTGTTCTTGAGAGCCAGAGATTCAGAAGATATTTTGAGATTTGGCTTCTTATTGTTTGACCTGTAAAGAAAGTCAGTGACTCTTGTCTGCTTGAGCTTCTAAAATGTGTGAATTGTACAGGTCATTGGACATCATGAATGGGCTGGAGCATAGACTTGGAGAAGCCAGTGTGAGGTTTGGTAAGAATGCTATATACATATATTTACACATATATATTATATGTAATATGTATATTAGCATATACTTATTTTTTCTGGCTTTGAAAGCTTTATGAGAAAGAACTTGAAATGTGCCTTCCTTTGCAGTTCAGAGATTTTCCTAACATATTTGAAGAGAGGTAGAAATCCTGTTGCAGGGAGGGACAACTCCTTAGCAAAGCCTAACCATTGGGTAAGGAGGAAATTTGGTATGGGGGCTTACACTGAGCTTCAAGATCCATAGATGAAGAAGGAGCAGAGGTTCTAAGACCTGTTCTATGGTCTATGTGGCTGCCTGCTCTGTGAGTATGAGGAAGGGAGATGCATATAGTAAGACAAAAGGGTAGCAAGGCAAGTCTAAGCTCCTATGGGAAACCCTCTCACACCGCTAGACGTTCACAGTGGTTGAATGATGGTCCTCCCTCCCTCTCTCCTCCCACTCCATGTATGTCCACCATGTCCTGGAAAGTGAATTTGACTTCATTTGGAAAAAAAAGGTCTTTGCAGATGTAATTAAGTTAATTAATTGAGATGAGATCATCCTGGATTATCCCGATGGATAATGAGTGTTTTCATAAGTGATACACAGAGGAGAGACCTGGAGAAGATGAAGGTGAAGACTGGAGGGAGGCAGCCACAAGCCAAGGATCCCTTGGAGCCTCCACCTGGAAGTGGCAGGAAGGATTCTTCCCTGAGGCTTGGGAGGGAGCACGCCCCTGCTAGTTTCTTGATCCTGGACTTCTGACCTCTAGAACTGTGAGGGAAAAATTTTCTATTGTAAGCCACATGGTTTGTGGTAATTTGTTACCGCAGTCCTGGGAAACTAATACAGGGCTGCATGAGAAAACAAAAGGCTCTGGATTGCTGGAGAGCCACCAGGTCTCTGTGGGATACCTTCTAAAAACAGGCCAGAAGAAGGGACATTAACCTTTCCCTTGTAGAAGGGGACAATGGAAATTCAGAGTCAATGATGCAGCTCTATCTGCAGTCACAGAAAATATAAACAAGTGTAAGAGGTATCACAAACTCAGTGCCACCACTTGCCTCACTTGGGTGGAGCTGCAGCAAAAGGTGGTCAGTGATGGCAGCAACAACATTGTAGTGAGTACACCACTGTAGACACTGCAAGTGATGGATGGCAAGAGCACTGGTGAGCCAGTTCATGGCTGGGCTTATCTGTAAGATGTGTTCCTCCCTATGAAAACCTAAACTACACAGCAAGAGGAGGGCTGGGTTCCTGCAAGTTAGGAAGACAGGGTATTTGATTCAACATACTTAGGAAGAAAATATTAAAGTACACTGCCCAGCACCTATAAATTGGAGGGTTCATAGGGACATTCTGGTCACATATTCTATTTGACTATGAATAGAAATAATCCTACTGCTACATTTTCTACAATACCATGGGAATAAATTATTGCTACCATGAATGTTGATTATTGTTGCCCTTATGCAACAGAACCTGTGTATTAGTATAGGTACCATGAAGACATTTTCCAAGGCAGCTAAAAGATCTCTGACAGTAATGTTGTGCCACGTTGGGCAGTAAATAATAAGTCAAAAAGATACCATTTGGGTGACAAAATGCTGGAAATTTCAAATCATGGTGGGAATGGGCAGTTCAACATAATACATAAATTTGGCATTGTTCCAGAAAACCCAGATGGTGGAGACAAGGAATTAGCAGCTCTTATTTGTTTTTGGCTTTTGATAACTAAGAGTAGAAAAAATCAACAATGCATTTGTTTTTACCAAAATATAATTGTAGTCAAAAATGGTGCAGTTAATTAAATCTCTAATGATAACTTAGGGTACCGTAAACTTCAAATTGAGAATGTACCTGAGATTAAAGATGGTCCACTTACCACTCAGGTTCTATGGCTTCTGAGTGTGATGAACCTTGATGAGGCCTCAAAGGCTCTGTGATTCAGTTTCTTCATTTTGCAGGTGTGGAAATTGAGGCAGAAGTTGTACTGTCTCGGATGAGTCACCCTAGGAATGGGTGCCAGAGGCTGGAATAGAACCTGGACTGCTGGATTCTGGTCTGCTGACCTTTTCACCTTGCTGAACCCTTCCATGGTATCTGTGTAAACGCTGACCTCTCCCTGCCAACAGCATTGTCCGTGGCCATTTTTTGTAGCTCCTGGCTGCTTATCATTGGCTTCAGCCTTTTCTCAGCTGCTTATCAGAGGCAAAGCTCTAATTGCCTCCTTAACACAGGCTACTCAATTCTTCAATGTTCCCAGACAGTCTCTGCTCTCTTCCTCAGAGGATCTCCAATTCAAAATCAGTTCCTTTAATCACAAATTTTTATTTCCCTATAATCATTTACCTCAGACTTAAACACTTTTTTTTTTTTTTTTGCCTAAAGATGTGAAGGCTTTAAAAGTGCACACATTCTTTTCATACATGATTAGTATGGTTGGTGCTAAATAGGAACTTTGTGAACTTTTACATATGTTGTGGGAGGAGGCGTGGTATACATGTGGAGTATAAAATTTGAGAATTAACAAGCTGTTAATTCAAATCCAAGATCAAGTACTCTGTATAAGTTCTGGAGCCCAGTTGTATCAGTAGCCCAGTAGACTTATTTCCTGATAGCAGGATAACCCAATGGAGTTACTAACTCTGTTGTTTCTCAGTGGGTTTCTTGAGATAAAATGAGAGAGGAGGGACGTGGGAGAGTTGAGCAGGAATAACCTCACCCCCCAACTGCAGTTTCCATCTTTTTACTCTCTTGAAACTCGTTGGGCCATTAAGAGCAGAGAAAGCCTCTAAGGAAGTAATTTCTGATTGCCTTGATGTTTCATGAAGCTATCTTTCACCATTCAGTGATTGACACAAGAAATTCACTTACCAGCGTGGGGACCTAGAGATAGCCCTGCCTTTCTTTCAGTTATATATATGGTAGCAGCCAGTGCTGAAGGAAGGAGGATATCCTCAAGGTGGAGAGTAGTCATAATCCAGTCACTTTTGGAATCTTCTTGTTTCTCTCTGGGGATTCATCATTCTCTTTACTGCTCCAGCCGCGCTAGACAGACAGACACTCTGTCCCAGTGACTGTTCCAGCAATGCAGAGTCGGATCCTGAATGCATTACCAGGAAGTACTAGATTCCTGGTCAAGATTCAGCACTAAGCTAATCAGGAAAAATACAACCCAAAAAAGAGTGATCGTGGGAGCCTATCTTCCATCATCAGTAGTATCTCACACTTTCTACCAAGCTTGCTCCCCTGTGGAAAAATGGATGTGGATAAGGGAGGGTGGCTCAAATGGCTAATAGCTTCTGTTATCTCCCTCTCAAATTATTCATGAACTTATATGTAGTCTATCAAAAACCTAAGTGTTTACATTCCAGAATTCAGATTGTAATTCCACACTATCCTTCCTGTTAGTGATTTATTTAAAATATATTTAATGGATACCTACTATAGGGCAGGGCATCCACAGCATTCCCATAGCTGATAATGGTGTTTCAAGTTACTGTTGTATTGCTTTGTATGCCTGTATCATCATCATCTAAACTACCTGTTTAGCTCTTTTTGTGGACCAACGCTTTTTCCCCCCTCAGACTGGTATTTGTTTTTGTTGTTTTGTTTTGTTTTTTGATTCTCAACTCTGAGTCCCATGTCCTTGTTCAGCTTTACCTAGAGGTCTCAGTCTCATCTGGAGCTTGAGATCCCCCAGCTTAAGCTATAAATGAGTGAATTTTTTAAATTGTAACTCTGTGTGTAGACATGAGCCAAATATATTAGAAATTTCTGACTGTGGTGGGTTTGCAATTTATTCACAGCAACTCGGGACTCATTCCCTCCCTCATAATAAAACAGATCTCAGTGTTTATTCTGTAACTGTTTTTTTTTTTTTTTTTCTGAAATCCTGGTCCCTGCTTATAAGCAGGAAATAAAATAGCAAAAAACCATCATAGCAAAAACAATTAATACATTTTCAGCTTGTTTATTAGAGGTAAATTAATATTTTTCAATTTATAATAGTATCTTTTGGGTAAACTGCTTCTCCCAGCTTAGGAGTTTCCATTTGGTAAACTCAGGGTTTTTTTTTTTTTTTTTTTTTTTTTTTGAGTAACATCTCAGTCTTTCAAGACTTTTTCCTCTCTTCCCTTTTTCTTAGAGAAATTTTACCCAACCTCATATAATTGGTTGTAGGGGCTATGAGTCCCTGTGTTGTTATCGTATATTGCCTTTGGTTGATATATAGCTTGTTTAAGCTGAGTCTTTGGGTGTTGCTGTCTGTGCTTGCTGTGTCTTCAGGTGAGAAGTTAATGGCTGAATTAAAGCATGGCTTAAAGTTCCCCAGCAGCGATCATGGTGAATCTAAGTATCTCTCCCTGCTGGTTGGCTCCTTCCCTCAGCTTCATCAGGTGCTACTGCCCTCTGTGACTCAGGTGCTTCACCTCCCTTCTGGTATTGAGCTGTCCAATTCAGCCTGGACTGTAGGAGCCCCTTGCTCTGTATTACTGCGATCCTTCAGTAGGTACATTGATCTTTAAATTTTCACCTGCCTCTTATATCTTTCATACAATCATGTAGGGACTTCTGAATCTTTAGCATGCATTGAGCAAGCATAGGGAAAGAGGGAAACAATATTTCTAGACAATAATCCAGACCCCCCCTTACACATTATACTATTTGTGCGATGTGCTGGACATGATGAAGGGGAAGCAGAACACCAACATAGCTGTGCTTAGATTCTTCTTGAAGCTATGTGGGATTTTTATTGTTGAGTTTCTATTACCCTGAAGTTTTTATCATCAAGTATCTATTGTCCCCTGGGCCTTTGTTCAGGGCATTAGAACATTGAGTTCCAGAGAAGCAACAATCTTAACCTTGGTTATATCTCCTCAAAATTTTTTTCTGAAATTGTGCTTTTCTTCCCAAGGAAATTTATATTTTTCCTTCTGTGACTAGAGCTGTGACTCCATCAATTTCTCTCTCTTCTATAGAATAAAACTCTATGCTCAGATTTCCAAGCTTTGCTCTTGATAAGTTAAGGTCAGGCTTTGGAATTTACAAGGTATTTTGTCTCTAAACAGAACCTGGACATTCAAGACTTTTATCATGCTATGGACCCAAGAAAATTTATATATTTTTAAGTTTAAAGCTCAGCAATGATTTCTTTATTCTAGACAGCATCTGACTTCCCTCAGAAATGAAAGGCCATTAAACAAGCCAGAGACAACATGATTTATGGAGATGGAAGAATCATTGTTTTAAACATCTCAAAATAGAAGGCTCCTTACAAGAGCAAGAATCATGTTTAATTTCTGAATGCCTAGTACATAGCTCAGCATCTGCTACACAGTAGGCACTCAATAAATGTGTGGTGGATGAAAGGATAGTCTCATTCACTTTTATTTAGATTACACTGTATTGCACACCTTGGGGTACCCTAGTCTAAGGGATATCAATTGGAGGATACACATGAATAAATGAAACATGTTTGTACTGGACCTATGTGATGTGTCTCCCCACATTTACTCAGTCCTACCTAACTTCTGGGCCTAGGCTGGTGCCACCTCACTCCTAACACACTGATTCTTTATATGTGGTATCTGGATAAGCAGTATCAGCATCACCTGAGAGCTTGTAACAAATGGAAAATTTCGTGCCCCATACTAGAACTGCGGAATCAAAAACTCTGAAGTGGACCCAGTAATTTGTTTTGACAAGCCCTGTAGGTGACTTTGAGTGATAAAATTCAAGACCCTCTTCTCCAATGCCTCTATCTAGCTCAGCTTTCTCAAGGATGAGAATGAGGATTTATCCTCCACTGTGGCCACCTGGAAGGAGCCTTAGCCTCTCCCATACCCATACTCTACTGGGCCAGATACTGAGAGTTTCTGGCTTCACAGAAAGACCAGGTAACACATCCCCAAAGTGCGAAGGGTGTTAATGCCTTATACAGATATGTTGAGGTCATGATGAGAGTCTATGTGTGAACTCAAGTCAATGAGTTTGGTCTTCTTGTGTTTGCAGTTGAGATGAATTTAAGGCACTATGAGAGTAAATGTATGTTCTGAGACCCACATCAAAGTTGAGTCTATGTAAAACAACATTCTGTAATGGGGATTATTTATCTGGCCTCCTATCCCTGATGACCAGAGTCTTACTGCTTTTAAGTCAATAAAATTCTGAAATGCACCATTAATATCCTAAATCAAGACTTTCTAGAGAGACAGTAAGAGGACTTTGGGCAACTAAACTTTTATGTGGAATGTATAAAGTGTAAAGTTCATCTAGCAGTTCAAGTAAGCATGATTATAAATTATATATGACATACTTCCCCAACATACAGTATGGTTCTGAAGTTAAATCTTCAGTACATTTTCAAGGAAGAATTGGTGAAAACCATAGGGAAATATCTCTGCCCTGCTCCTATTTTTCTCCTTCTGGTTGTTAGTCATTCAGTGAGTCTCTTCTAAGTCCCATCTGTTCCAAGTCCCAAGATGCCTGTGTTTGAATGGTTGCCTTCTTCATCCTGACTGCAGAGATCTTTCAGTTCTTCATCAGTCATGTTCAAAGTTTATGCTGATAACACAGCAGCCTCATCAACTGTGTGTGTATTGCTTTCTCCTCTGATTAATATATACTGTAAATTTCAATTTAGTTCTGGAACTTGAGGAAGTTTGTTTTTGTAATGGTTGCTCTCTGTTCTTTTGTCTCTGAGGGTTTTATCATGGCTTGCTCTTTGTGCTGAATACTTGCATCTCTGAAATCTGTCCCTCTGCATTGAACAACAGTGGCTTTTCTTGAATGGTAAAAACACTTTTCAATCTGATACAGCTACAAAAAGTCTTGTCTTTGTCCCCCTCCCAACATAGATAACATTTCCTGATAATTATTACATATTATTGTGAAATATTTTCTGCCTCCTTAGCCATATAAGGTATTTTTAACTCTTATGCTTGCTTATCTAAAATTACTAGAGGAATAATATCATTAGTAGCATAGGAAGATATCTACTGAAAACAAACCTGGAAAGAAGCCTGTGGGCTTTTAAAGGGAGATAAAAATGAAATTAATAGGTTTGGGTAGCAAGCCAAGTGGTCAAGGTGCACTTGCCAAGAGGATCAAGATCCAGGTTAAGACTGAATGGCATGGATGTAATGGACTTCGGGTACATGGTTTAGTCACCCCATTTGGTAAAACTGTCCCTAGGAATTGACACCAAGATAGTGGAAGATCAGCTGGTTTGGTGGAAGATGTAGACATCTAATCAAGGTTACTGGGACTGAATTGGTGCTTGCAGAACCCAGGAGGGGAAGAAGTTAAGGACAGCCAAGAAGAGAGGAATGGGGTAGAGGAGGTGACTGAGCAGAGTCCAAAGTGAGATTTAGGAATTCTTTCGTGTTCCCATAAACCACTTAAAAACCTTTTGTTACCAAATAAAACGTTCTCAAGCTTCAGAAAATCATTCTTGTTAAAAATTCCTAGTGTGCAACACAAAGAGTCTGATGATGTATCTGTACAGTCAGGCTTAGAAGTCTCATCTTTATCAAGCAGCCCAAGTGAGATTTTCCCAAACTTTCAGAAACACCTGGCTAACGTCCAAATTCCTGACCCCTCAAAAAATGAGTGTGCTTCAAGATTTTTCAAGGCTGTTCAAGCATTTGTTGTTGTTTGAAGTAATTCTTAATGACATTGAGATTGAAACTTTTCCTTTCTATAACGTTGCATTTGACACCATTATTGTAGAGCCTTTGAACGTAAGAACAGCTACTTGTTAACGTTTCTGTCCTCTTCTACAAGATAGCGAGCGATTTAAAGATAAGGACTGTCACTGGCCTCTGATTTCCCAATCCTTAGCACAGCGCTTAGTATAGAACAAGCCCTCAAAAATCAGTTCTATTTTATCTATAAATGTAACCAAGTGAAAGTTATTCCCATCTCTTTAGGGGAACAGATATTGCTAACTAATGTTAAAAGATCAATTATCCTCCCCGACAAAATCACCAAATGATATTATGTTGTCACCATTTCTCTCTTTTCTTGTGAAGTCTGGCTTTGATATCAGGGTAATCCTAGCTTAATAGTTTTGGGAAATATTCACTCTTCTATTTCTCAAAGTTTGCTTTGAGTTGGGGTGTGTGTTTGTGTATGTGTGTTTGTACATACACATATACATACTTAAATGTTTGATAAAATTCACTAGGAAAGTCATCTGAGCTTTGATTTTTGATTGTGGGAAGATTTTTTTTGTTACCAATTTCCTTAATATATAAGTGAATTCAGATATTTTATTTCTTCTTGGTCAGTTTTAGTCATTTGTGTTTTTCTAGAAATTTCTTGTTTTCATCTAAACTGTCCAGTGTACTGGTATAAAGCTTTTCACAGTGTTCCCTTATAATCCTTTTAATTCTCTGTGTTCTGTAGTGATAGACCTTTTTTTTTTATTATTCCTAATTTTGGTAATTTGTGTCCTCTTTTCCTTGATCAGTTAAAGTTATTTTGCTTTTCAAAGAACTTAATTTTGATTTCATTGATTTGCTTTGTTTTCTGTTTTCTGTCTTAGTGATTTCTGTTCTGATCTTTAGTTGCTTCTGTTTATCTTGGCTTCAATATATTTTTTTCTTTTTTTAGCTTCTTAGGTTAAGTCTAGGTTATTGAATATAGAGCTTCCATTCTAATAGAAGTGTTTAAAGATATAAAGTTTCCTTTAAACACTCAGCTGCATCCCATAAATATAATGTGTTTCTATTCAGTTGTTTTTACATTTAGTTTGATGTTTGAAATTTCCTTGTGATTTCTTCTTTGATCTATTAGTAATTTACAACTGTTTTTAAATTTCTAAATAATCAAGCATTTCCCAGATTTCTTCTGTTGTTTGCAATTTTATTCCATTATAGTGAGAGAATAGTCTTTGTGTAATTTAAATGCTCTTAAAAACGTGACTTGTTTTATGGCCTAACCTATGGTCTACCCTAGAGAATATTTAATGTAAGCTTCAAAATAGTTTGCAATATATATTCTGTTATTAGCAGTGTAGGGTTATATGCATAGCAATTAGGTCAAGTTGGTTGGGATGTTATTTAAGTCTTCTATAACCTTAGTGTTTGTCTAGTTGTTAAAGCAGGTGTTTTCATTGAATAGTAACTCACAGAAATATAAATTGGACTTTTTCCAAGATCTCTGTGATGATTCAGGATATAAGCTGATAGAAAAGGAAAGACATTTTTAATATTACTTTGTTAAAAGTTAGCTATACCTCACATAAAATTATAAATGGGATAAGAATTGTTTTTAAATGGAAAATTTAAAACTGGTTTTTGTTAGTAGGGGTAACAAGATACTTTTTGGCTTTTTAAGAAATAGAAATATCACTATGTATGTATTGCAGGCACATGGCATGAGCTGCATCAGCTTGGATGGGCTATTCTAATCAAATACTAATTTAGGTATTGCTGGGAAGGTATTTTGTAGATGTGGTTAGTATCTATAATAAATTCACTTTAAAGAAGATTACCTTTGATAATGTGGGTGGGGCTCATACAATCAGTTGAAGGCTTTCAGTGCAAAAACAGATTTCTCAGAGAAGAAGCAATGTTACTTCAAGACTGCAGCATAAATTCCTGCCTGTGTTTCCAGACTGCCAGCCTGCTTTATATATTTCAAGCTTACTAGCCTGCACAATTGTGTGAGCCAATTTCTTTTAAATAAGTCTATGTGTGTATAATACATGTAAGTTATATACTATTTATGTAATTCATGTATATAAATACACACAGGCATTTATAGATGCTCTCCTATTCAGTTTCTCTGGAGAGGCATGACTGATCCTTCTGGTTACTTCCTAGTTTTCTAGTCTCATTGTGTTCCACTCTACTCTTTTGAAAAATACAAATTTATTGAAGGTATAATTTAATTATATCAAATGCACACATCTTAAGTATATAGTTTGATAAATTTTAACAAATTATACAGTCATGTAATTATACATCAATCAAGATACTAGCACTTTACTCTTGAATGTGGCATACAATGAAAATAAAACCTGGCATAGGAAGATTTCTGGGATGCTACTAAAACAGCATTTACACTGTAGTATAGCAGTGCAAAGGTGTGTGGACACAGTATTGCCACTTCCCCCATTAACTGATAATAGTTCATTTGTCCAACTCCTTGAATCTGAGCTGGTCTTGGGTCATATTTTGACTAACAGAAGTGATGAAAATGATGCTATATGGGTTTTGAAGCTTCTTGCAATTTCTGATGTCATAACTGTTGAAATCCTGAGACTACCATGTTCTGAGGAAGCCTTATCTAGCCTACTGAGTGATAAGAGGCCATGAAGAAGAACAGGGAGGGGACCTGATTCATAGGCAGATGAACTACCAGATTTGTGGATGACACCATGTTGGACCTTTAGCCTAGCCAACCCTCCAGCTCAGGGGTTGGCAAACTTTTTCTGTAAATGACCTGATAGTAAATATTATAGGCTTAATGGCTAAACCTAACACTATAGTGCATATTAAGTGTCCCTCCTAGGTGCTCTTGTAGACCTTGCTCGTATCTTCCCACTATGTAATAGGTGCTGGGAAACTTCATGTATTTCCTAGTAGACTATGGGGTCCATGGGGCCAGTGGTCACATTTCCTGACTTTATAATTGCACTTGAGTGTCTAACATACTTGCTGGCCTATAATAGACAAATAATAAATGTTTGTGAATGAATGAAAAAACTAAGGATACAGTAGGGGGAAATTTATTCACACTCTTGTTTCATGAGATATTTAGATAGAATTAAAAAAACAAACAAACATACACCTGGGTGGACTGGACATTTAACTTGGTCTCTTGTTAATGTTACAAACCAAAAACATTTTCTGCCTTTAAGAATGTCAAAGAAGATAGACCTAGAAACAGATATTACTATTAGTAATGGAACAACAGGCAATTGTTGAAATTGGTTTATTGAATAGACTTTGAATTTGAAATGGTACAAATAGAAAATGGCTTCATTTTCCTCCAAAAAAGGCCTTCAAGCATCCTATGTTGGATTAAATTTCCTGATCCCTGGGTTTTGTTTTTTTTTTTTTTAAGATTTTATTTATTTATTTGATAGGCAGTGAGAGAGAACATGAGCAGGGGGAGTGGGAGAAAAAGAAGCAGGCTTCCTGCTGAGCAAGGAGCCTGATGCAAGGCTCTATCCCAGAACGCTGGGATCGTGACCTGAGCCCAAGGCAGACGCTTAATGACTGAGCCATCCAGGTGCCCCTGGGTGGTTTGTTTTTTTTTTTTTTTTCAAGGTAGATACTGTTGGTATTAAAAAGCTGAAGCCAGGGTGCCTGGGTGGCTCAGTCAGTTAAGTGTCCGCCTTCGGCTCAGGTCATGATCCCAGGGTCTTGAGGTTGAGCCCCGAGTTGGGCTCCCTGCCCCACAGTGAGTCTGGTTCTCCCTCTGCCTGCTGCTCCCCCTGCTTGTGCACACTGTCTCTCTCTTTCTTTCTCTCTCTCTCTCTCTCACTCACTCTCAAATAAATACAATCTTTAAAAAAAAAAGCTGAGGCCATTCAGAATGGAGTCCAGTTTAGATTTTAAGTGCTAAATGAGGGATTCTGACTACATTTTGTACTAAACGTTAAGATTTCTAAAGTTCTATTCAGCATAAATTTGCTGGACAATCAACTAGACTGTGACAATACAAAGATTTATAAGAAAAACTGTAATCTGTGGTTAGAGAGAAAATGAAGAGTGCTACAGTATGTGTCTGTACACGTTGCCATGACAGCAGAGAGGAGAGGTCACCTATCTGGACTGGTATGTGTTTGGAAGGGGTGCCTGATCTGAGTCTTGAAAGTTACTAAGAAGAAGCCCAAAAGATTAAAATGTGAAAAAGCAGCTTCGTGTATTGCTGCATTAGTTTTCAGTTATTTGAGAAAGTATTATGAAATTTTAGGGTTGGTAGAGATCCTAGAGTTAATTTAATGTAATTTTCCAATCCAGTTCAACCATTCTTACTCTAAAATCCCTAGCCTATTACTCCATACAACGTTGTCTCTGTTATTTTTCTACATGTGACTAATGTTACTGACATTCTAAAAAGGAAAGAGCACCAAATAAGAAAAGAGAAACTCTAGTCCCAGAACGTACTGGTAAGGACTGTGCCTTCTGTTTTTTGGATTCCCCATGATGCACAGAACTTTCCTTGGGGGCAAAATTAAGTATTCAATATATAAGAGCTTATTGCAAGACACATTCTAGAAGCAGTTCAAAATGAAAAGCAATCATTTCAGTGACTACATAGAAATCCAGCCTTGCTTACTTTTTTTTTTTTTCCTGAGTTACTGATGCTGAAGGAAATCTGAATGCATAAGCAACCTGAGGCAGTCAGGACCCCTTATAAGGCTATAGCTTGTGCAATGTGAAGGAAAGCCATGGGCATTTTGTAAGGATGGCTATATAATGATTGGCTTTTACTGGAAATTACTCATTGATCCTTAATCGGGATAACAGGTAAGGGTAGGTAAATGCTGAAGGTACAAGACACAACTAGCCAATTATATAAAGAATCTCATTTTACATACACTGGAATGCTTGTAGGTACCTTAGAAGTATGGAAATTTTAGAGCTAAAATGGTCTTTATAAACTACTTCAATTCCTTTTTTATTACTGTTGAGAAAACTGTAGCTCAGAACATTTTCTTCTTTCCTAAAGTTGTCCCAATAGTTGGTTCACTTCATTAATTTTACTGGTCAGCAGGCAATCTGTCCAACTTGATCAAGCAGATAGGCCTAGCCCATAACACAGATTTATTTCTAAGCCAGTGCTTTCATACACATAGGAAAAGTCCACTGTGCTCCGTTAAAATAGCAGAGAAAGGAAAGAATAAACTTTGAAGATTTCATGTTAACTGCTTCTGGAATATTTGCCTATAAAATGCATAGTTCTACCCAATAGTTTTTTTTTTTTTTTAAGATTTTATTTTATTTATTCGACAGAGAGACAGCCAGCGAGAGAGGAAACACAAGCAGGGGGAGTGGGAGAGGAAGAAGCAGGCTCATAGCAGAAGAGCCTGATGTGGGGCTCGATCCCAGAACGCCAGGATCACGCCCCGAGCCGAAGGCAGACGCTCAACCGCTGTGCCACCCAGGCGCCCCTACCCAATAGTTTTAATTAGCTTAACTCACACTATGCTTCATAGTAAGAGGATCTAAGTATTTTGGGAATGGTACTAGCATTTTAAAAGATTAAGAAATAATCATTATTGATAGCAACATAAGGAGATCTTAATCAGTATATTGATAACAACTTAAACAGGTCTTAGTATAAAGCTATTTTCCTTTTTGTTCTCTCATAAACCCATACCTCAAATTCAACAAATATATGATACTACTATATATTCTTGAATATGACAGTCTGAGCATAAAGAAATTGACTTTTTCACCAGTGAGAGATTAAAGGAGAGTTTTAAGACAACTATATTTATTCAATAAATACTTTAATGCCCAGCATATGTCAAATACTGTCTGATGTGCATGATATCCAACAGTAAACAAAACATGCATATATCTCCCCTCTCATTGAAATACAAGCTTAAAATAATAGAGATGGAATCATTACATTAGTATAATGTTTAATTCACTTGGTCACATATGCATGTTTAATAGTATATACATTATAACATGAATTTTGAATATTCTTTTTTTTCCAATCTCACATTTCAAAAACAATTTTGTTCAAAATTTTGTATGCAATTTTTATTTATTTATTTTTTTTTAAGATTTTATTTATTTATTCGACAGGATAGAGACAGCCAGCTAGAGAGGGAACACAAGCAGGGGGAGTGGGAGAGGAAGAAGCAGGCTCCCAGCGGAGGAGCCTGATGTGGGGCTCGATCCCATAACGCCGGGATCATGCCCTGAGCCGAAGGCAGACGCTTAACCGCTGTGCCACCCAGGCGCCCCTGTATGCAATTTTTAAAGTAATTATTTTTAAAAAATCATGATTCACATGATTCAGTGGTTTTACAGAATAAGAATAGTTTTCACTTTTATCAAAATTGAAATAATGATGCTATGCTCCAAGAATCCATATGTATAACAGTAGCATTGTTTTCTGTTTTTTTCCTGTGGGTAGATATAAATAGTTTCCACAAAGTAAACACTTATTATAATGCCTTTTAAAGTAATTGTTGAAGGGCATCTTCACAATTACATTCAATGATGCGATAGTGATGTCATATCCCTACTAATAATGACTAAACTCATGTTAAATTTTTAAATTGTGTCTTACCAATTCTGTCAAATACCACTACTAACATTAAAACTACCATTAATTGGTGTTATTTTATGGTAAAGTATCTTCCCCAAATAGTTTTGTTCTTTAAGAATAAATGAGAGGGTGCCTGGGTGGCTCAGTCAGTTAAGCATCTGCCTCTGGCTCAGGTCATGATCCTGGGGTCCCAGGATCAAGCCCCACATCAGGCTCCCCACTCATCAGGGAGTCTGCTTCTCCCTCTGACCCTCCCCCATCTTGTGCTTTCTCTCTCTCACTCTCTCTCAAATAAATAAAATCTTCAAAAAGAAATAAGTAAAATTAAAATAAATGCGAAGGCTTCCCCAAGTATACTACTACTCATAAAGACTTAAAGATAATTCCTTTTCCAAGTGATATTTTTTTAAGGACTATGTTTATTTATTTATTTGAGAGAGAGAGAGATTTTGAGTGGATGGGAGGGGCAGAGGGAGAGGGAGAAGCAGACTCTCCGTTGAGCAGGGAGCTCAAAATGGGGCTCAGTCCTGGGACTCCAGGATCATGACCTAAGCCGAAGGCAGAAATACCCATAGTTAGGATTGTCCCTTCTCTGTGAGTGATCTGTTTCTCCCACACTCTTCCTTTGGGACTCTTTTTACAAAGAAGATTTAAAAAGGTAATGACTTGGCTTCTGTGTCTTTATATAATTCCTTCCCCCCCCCCCCCCCCCATAGAGTACTCAAGGGCTATTTTCATTAGCGAATGGTGGTTACCTCTAGAGGCCAATCATTGCTCACAGTCAGAGAGCTGGAGGGGTTTATACCTCACTAGGTTTCCTTGTTCATTTGGCAGAGAAATGACCCGAGTCAACAATGCCCATGCAACAGAATGAGAATCTGGCTTATGTATAGTTGCTAGAGGGATTGTTTTCAGTATCAAGTCTGTAAGGGGTTGTTCTATCAACACATGTTTCTTGAGCATCTACTGAAAATGATTGAAAGAATATCTGAGTACTTAATCACTGTGTTCTGAGCCTGCATTTTCTGCCTTTCATGCTCCTCAGCGTTGACAGGAGCTCCTTTCCATCATTTTTAAAAGGATGTTAAAGCCATGTAAAGTAAGTGTCCATCACAATGATACGTTGTCCCAGGAATCAGCTCCAAAGCCAAAGTATGAATGACTTTTTTTTTTTTTTTATAAACCATCAGTATGGTGTTTTATCTATCATAGTATGATTGTGGTAGAATTAGTCTTTAAACTATTCTTTTTGACAGGTGACTTTGCTTGATTAACACATGGCTTTTGGAAAAATCCCATGATTAACACTGTGAAAAATCAGACATTATTATATTTGCGATTTGGAACACTCTAAGGATTAATTTGAAAAGTGAATAGGGGCATTGTTTTGAAAAATGTATGCCTTCTGTTTTATCTTTATATACAGATGAGCCATAAATAACTATTACCAAAAAATATAGTTATGTTGCTGAGATGTTATGACATCTTGCCCTTCTGCATAAAAATTTTGCATGTATTTTCTTCCATAAATATATGGTGCTTCATGTGCAAAAATACACAGTTCTGTAGATCATAGGAACTACTAATGGTCTGTTTTTAGAATTATGCAGATTTAGGTGTATAATATGGAATAAAGTAACTTTTATTTCTTCAAGCCATAGAACTGGTAAATGGTTTCCTAATTTGTTCTTGCTAGAATAGCTTCCTTTGAACTGTTAGCCTATTTTCAAAGCTTCTTGTGAAAGTAAGATTATACGTCCAAATGGTTCACACAAATTAGATTTGTTTATTTTGCATATTTTGAATTTTGCTAGAAATAAAAACTTGCTCTCTCATAGTCTTTTGTTCTAGAGTTACAAATAACGCCACAATTTAATAGAATAGAACAAAGTGACTACAATCCCCACATAGAACATGACAATGTGTCTCGTATCAATCTGCTAAAAGGAGCAATAACTTTCAAAAGATTTTGGATTATAAGATACATATTAAAAATTACACTAAGATCTTGGAGGGATGATGTCAACAGATGAAGATTACACAGCAGAGAAATGAATGTTAAGTGAACATATTGAAATTACATTCATACAACGGGGATTCCCTCAGAGCTCCTAAAAGACTCTCTAATTAGCCTCAAGGAGAAACTTGGGGTTTATTTTCTAAACTCACAAATGGGGTTGTGACTATCAGACTTACACATAACCTTTGCCAGCACCCTGATTGCTTGGGGACAAGGTTTGGGTCCTGTGGCTTTGACAGTTGGGCCTTAGGTATTTGTCTCATGTGGTAAAGATGTATCTGACAGACCTGGGTTTAAATCTTGTGTCCTTCCCTGACATTGCAATCAGAAATAATTTCTCTTTCTTCTGAATTCCCATAACAACAGCAATGGTGGTTCTGTTGCAATGATATAACATCTTATCTTGAATTAAGGTATTCTGGTTCATATCTTATTTCTGCTACCAGACTGCATATGCTTTGAAGGATCAGGAGTATACCCTAGTCATTGCTGTGACTCCCAATACCATCCAGTCTAGAGAATTTCACAGGGTAAAAATAAAGGTGTCTTTGACAATTCAACAAAAAGAGCAACAAAACCCAGGGAGGGGCTCCTGGGTGGCTTGGTTAAGCATCCACTGTTGATTTTGGCTCAGGTCATGATCTCGGGGTTATGAGATGAGTCCTGCATTGGGCTCTGCACTAGGCGTTGAGCCTGCTGAAGATTCTCTGTCTCCCTCTCCCTCTCCTTTTCTACCCCCCTCCCTCTCTAAACAAAAAAACAAAAAAGCAAAATGGCAAAGCCCAACAATCAACCAGAGAAAAATTATAAAGCTATTTAGGCTATAGAAGTTAAGTTATAGAGAACGCTATCAAATTGAGAAATGCTTATCAGATTTTACTCAATTCTACCGTGATGGACGCAGTGTATGGAGCAGTAACACAGTAGTTCAAGACTGCCCTTCCTCCTAAGTCTTTTTTTTTTTTAATACCAATGCCTATACTTTGACTCCAGAGTATTTAAGCAAGCTAATATTTGATGCTTTGGGAACAAATAACTAGACCGTCACTTTTCAATTATGCCTCATCTGCTAGGGCCTTGCTGCTCAAAGTTTGGCCCTTTTACTAGCAGCTAGACATGCAGACTTTCAGATGTGACTGCAGATCTATGGAGTCAGAAACTGCATTTTAACAAGTTCCCCAAGTGGTTAGTTTTATATTAAAGTTTGAGAAATGCTGACCTAGGACATTTGTTCAAAATACTGACTCCCAGGCCCTCTCCCATAGATCCCTGTAATGCACTGGAGAGTTTGTGCAAATCCATATTTTTAGCATCAGTAACTTTTTAAAAATCATAAATCAAATTTTAAAAGTAACAAACTAATCCAATCAGGAACAGAATGTTTTAAATGATGACCTAACAAGTTTACTTTTTCTTATATAGTTCCAGATGTTTTGTAGGTAGAAGGAAGAAAAATGGAACAAATATCGATTATGAGACTCTTGGGCCCACATTGATAATCTACAATGAGTGTTTCATATTTTTGTAGAGTAAACCTATTTTGTTGTTGTTGTTGTTGTTTTGCTTTTTTTTTTTTTAACCTTTAGTTCTTTTTGATGGAAATACTATAACATTGCATTTTTATGCTTCCTTACTTTGGCAACATAATTCATTCTTTGAGGATGATGTTTTCAGTTAGTTGTGTACATTTGTGCAATGGTATTATAAAATAGCATCCCGGGGGCATCTCAGGTATGTACTGATGGCTGCACATGTAAGGGCCGATCCACACAGATGGATAGAAAGCATATTATATGTATAGGGAGTGTGTGAGTTTGTGTGTATATAATTTTATATGCCCAAATATTTAAATACGCACATATATGTTCACAGAAATTCACATGTACACTTTGAAATTTATGTGTGTGAATATATGTCAACACAAGACGTTTTACTAAAGTGATTGTGTCATCCAAAGCCTTGGAGGAAGGAATGGCTTTAGAGGTACCTCTTTTTTCTTTCAGATTTTAAAATTAATTTAAAGCTATAATGACACATTTATTTAGTCAGATCTGTTGCTAAAATAATGAAGGGTAGATCTGAATCAAATACACAGTGAGTTTTCTTCTAGCACTTGCCACAGAAAGAATAACATGTTTCAAAGCAATTCAGTGGCATCAAGGTGAATAGGGAGTTCTGGTGATTCAAGGGCCTTGGTGGGAAGGATGTTCAGAACTGAAAAGCAGTTAGCACAGAGAATATACTAGATTTGCTCGTGTAAAAGTAATGACCTGACAAACAGATTATGTGCTGAGAATGAATCTCTTTAAGCTCAGCAACAAAGGCTTTATGGAAGTAATGCCAAATGGCGACTGTAAACAAAACCTTCTCCCTCACCACCTCCGTGAAAATTTTTTTGTGTTCTCCACCCCATGGTTGTCATGTTGCCAGGGGTGGCCTCTGTGTGATGTTAGGAGTGTTCTGTTTGGATTTATAGTTCTGAATACTGATGATTTAGGTCTTTTAGGAAAGAATGCCTCAAACTTTCCTATTTCTTATGAAACACTTCCTTTTTTATCCAAATGCAGTATTACTTGTCTGTATCCTACATCCTTGGCTTATTCATAAACATACTTTTAGTATTATGGAACTGTCTTATATATACAAACCTTAATATGCTCTTGAGTGGGGATCATACAGTTTAAATCCCTTACCCACTACTTATGAAGTATTCAGCACTCAATACACTTTGTCTAGATAAAATGAGATGGAGATACACCATTTGGCAGGTTAAAATTCATTCCGCAAATATTTATTCAGTATCTACCATATAATGTGAGCTGACTTAAGGTAATATAAGTCAGGGATGGGAATATCAGGCAAATGTGATCCATTCTCTTAAAAAGCTTAACTTTAATGTTGGGATGAGCACATAAGTAAAGCAGAAATAAGTATTCTGATGGAAGGAGAGGACATAAATATTCTGATGGAGGAGAGGCAACTAAGCTAGAACTGGACTGAGGGAATGTTTTCCGAGAAAGTGCTCGTGGCAGTAGTCTCCAGAACAGTAGCAGTTAGAATAGAAGATGTTGGGGATGGAGTCCCAGGCATAGGGAAGAGCATATACAGGTCTCCTGCATTAGAGTGAACATGGTTAAGTTTTAAGACCCAAAGTTCAATGTGTTGGAGTGTGTGTTCTTGAGTCAGAATGTCTGGCATTTGTAGCGCTCTTCAAATTTTGCTAAGCACTTTCTCATGCATTATCTAGCTTATTACTCACAACCTCAGCTGACATAAATAAGGTCAATAGGGATGAAGTAAGTTCCTGGCTCAGAATTACAATTGAGCCTCAACCTTCTCATGCTGAGTTCACATTCCATAATATTGTTAATTTATGCATTCTAATATATTGTCATTCAATGCATATAAACTTTGAGATCATCCTCAGAGTTTGGGGAAATCTAGTTCTTTGTTTAGCAGCCTATTTTATCTGAGAAAACAGTTCGTTCTCCATAATAAATAAATATATATATATTTATATTATAAAAATACATAATACATTTTATAAAATATATAATGTACTCTATATGATAAAATATATATAATATACTTTATATTATAAAAATATACTATATAAAATATAAATCATAAAAATTAGTACATTTTATATTATATTATAAAACAGAAACTTATAGGATATATAATATTTGTTATAAAAATATATAAAATATGTCATATATATATATATATATATATATATATGACTCTTTCCAGGGCCTTTAGGACATTCAAACCTCAGGGGAGACACCTAGATAGGTTAATGAACTCAGAATTGACAATAATTAAAATATGATAAAAAGGATGCTTTATTGGACCATAAATCTCACAGAAAAGTACAGACTTAATGGATGTCAGGAAAGAGCAGTGTTAGCCATTATTTAAGGAGGAACTCTACCTTAATTATAATTTTAAAGAACTCTAAGTTATAGAGTTTTATTTAGCAAATGATTTTGAACTCTCTCTTCAGTATTTTTTAATCAGATTGGCATTTAATCTATAAACAAGATAAACCTAAATTTTAAGTGGAAAACCTTAATCCTCATGCTTAGAAAAATAATAGGTTAAGGCAATGAAGCCTATTGGAAAATACACAGCCTTCGAAACCTTTCTACTTACTTGTTACAAGGAAATTACGGTCTTTGAGCCTCAGTTTCTGTATCTGTAACAAAATCTGTTTTGTAAGGCTATTGCAAAGATTAAGTAAAAAATAACTATATATATAATTTTATATATATTTATAGAAAATCTGGTTACTGAATAATAATTTTTTGAAATCAATTCTTCCTTAATTGCCCTGTTTCTCCTTCAATACTAAAGGAAAATGAGGCTATTACCATCAAGGAATTTTGGGAAGTGTAAACTTACCTTGATGTGTCTAGAACACGGCCTGGAAAGTGGAAGATGGTAAAAAATGAATAGGTGAATGAATTCACCATTAATAGAAGGGCAGACTAAAGATGTAGAAGCTTAAAGTATTCATTAGGAAAGAATGATGTGGATACAAAGAGATTTCCCACCTATTTTGATAAGAAAAATCACCAAAAACTTGGAAATAAAACAAAAGGAGAATGGCATATCTTCTCCATGTCATACCTGAGCATTGTTTAACAAACCTGCCCAAGGGCTATTTAATTTTCTAGGGTAATGTAGCTTTGTTTTACCATTGATTATGGCTGGTCAAGACTGAAATTACATGTTAACTGGTAGGTTTTTGTCTCCTAGAGAAGCAGAAGATTTCTGGTACAGATGCAAATGAATGGGTAACCATAGTGGTTATGGTTTTATTATCCTGTAGAACATTAACCTGTCCTTTCTTGAACTAGCAAAACTATTTCAGTAGACCTTCTCTGAGAGGCTGTACAACTGTTTCTCAAATGCTGTTTGAACCAGCTTTACCATCCTGCTGGTTCCCTTACTTGTGAAATAAGTAAATCTTTGACATATATATTCTACTTTTGTAGAACGGCTCTTACTTTTTTGAAAATTAAGCTAGACAGTTTTAAAGAAAACGAAATTGTGGGTTTCCAAGGACAATGTAGGAAAGAGAAAAGAACCTATTTAAATGCTCGACTATTAAACACTCTTTCCTTATGAACAGGGTAAGTAAAGACATGAGCATTATTTTATTTGCAAAATTTCTTTGGCCTCATATACCTAGCAGAAGCATGAAATAACATTTTCTATAGAAAGAAAACAGTAAAAGTTACACAGCTACTTTGATATAATAATACAAATTAGGTAAGTGGAGATGTAAGAATTGTTTAAAATAACAGAAATGTTCTAGTTATTATATATAAGGGGATGCACCCTGGAGATTTACATTTTGCTTTTATCTGTCCATTTGTTTTTCTTTGCTCTATGGAGAGGGGCCAGAAAGTTACTATCTGAGAGGAGACAGGGGATTCTGGGTGGTAGAGAATCTTGGAAGCATTTAGAATGCCTACTATTAGGAAATGGCCAAGAAGTCAATTTTCAGGAAAGGACAGTAACCTGATACGTGGATATATAAGATCTGAAGGGAGAGAAGCTCAGGAGGAGAGTGGGAGGAGGAAGGTGTATGTTGTCTCAGGCTCTGGATTTCTGACTTCATGATTATGTAACTCTGACCAAGAATTCTGCAGTTGGCTGTGGCTGAGACTGGGATTGTACATGGAAGACCATCCAGCATGGTGGACCTGTGTGAGTGGTGTTGTGAGCCCAATGCATGCCCTTGTGGTTGCCCTGGGAGATACATACTAATGCTTCCAATCTTGTTTGAGAATCTGGGGTCAGGAACCCATTCTCTGTTCAGGGTGAGTACAGTAAGAACCCAGAAGATGATATTGGGAATAATGAGGTTAAAGAAATATCCTTGTTGAATTCATTCTGTAAGAGATCAAGATACTGGGAGCTAATGGAAACTTTTAAGATAACTAAAAATTGTTTCAAAAGATAAATGAATGGTAAAGAAATGAATCAAAAGTATAAGTGCGTATGTCTGGATTTTTAGATTTCCAGGTAAAATGGTAGGTAATAAGATAAAGGCTAGCTCCCTGATGTAAGGGTATGTTTCATATATATGACAATAATTTATTCGCATTAATTAGCATTCAAGGAGAAATAGAGTCTTTACATTTAACTTTAAAATCACATGAAAATATTAAGGCCTGTATTAGTTTCCTATTACTACAAATTACCACCAATTTGGTGGCTTAAAACAATGCAAATTTGCTTCATATCTTACAGTGCTGGAGATTGGAAATCTGAAGTAGGTCTCATTAAGCTAGCATCAAGATTTTGGCAGAGCTGAATTCCTTTTAGAAGCTCTAAGGAAAAATCTGTTTCC
Source organism: Ursus arctos (assembly GCF_023065955.2). Lineage (NCBI taxonomy): Eukaryota > Metazoa > Chordata > Mammalia > Carnivora > Ursidae > Ursus > Ursus arctos. The sequence goes on along the minus strand of NW_026622875.1, from coordinate 37,802,379 downwards.
TTGAGGTCCATTTGAATAATCCAGGATGATCTCACTATATTAAGATCAGCTGATGAGCAACCTTAGTTCATATGCACCCTCAGTTCTCCTTGACCATGTAACGGAATATTTAACAGCATATTTACAGATTCTCAGGATTAAAATATGGGCATCTTCGCGTGGGGAGTATTATTCTTCCTACCATAGGTCACAAAGACAGGAAAGCAAGATGAAATAAGAGCAATATGAAATAAATCTCACTGGATCATAAGATATAAAAACTTTTAATTTTATTCACTTCATTGAATGTTTTATTAGTGCATCATAAATGTTTATAAAAATCTGATTATTAGTGGGAATTTTCAAGCCAGGTTCATTATGATTTGATGTCGTTTGTAAGTTAATTTTGGACAAATACTTACATAATGAGCTTTTTTCTAGATAAAAATAGTTTAGTTATCCTTTTAGTGATTATAAAATAATACCTTCTCTTTATAAAAAAGACAAGAAGATGAGAGAAATATGTAAAAAAGAAAGTGTTAAAAAAAATGTGTAATGTGTTCATGGTGTTGTCATACAGAGAAAATTCCAAGCGCATTTTGGAACATCCTTCAGGTATTTTGCTGAGCCTAAAAGCATATAGCAATATGTTTGTTTAGATTAATGAGGTTATCTTTTGTCCATGATGGTATAGAGCTGCATTATGGTTTTGTTTTTAAAGATTTTATTTATTTGTGGGGCGCCTCGGTGGCTTAGTCGTTAAGCGTCTGCCTTTGGCTCGGGGCGTGATCCAGGCGTTCTGGGATCGAGCCCGCATCAGGCTCCTCCGCTGAGAGCCTGCTTCTTCCTCTCCCACTCCCCCCTGCATGTGTTCCCTCTCTCACTGCCTGTCTCTCTCTCCATCAAATAAATAAATAAAAAATCTTTAAAAAAAAGATTTTATTTATTTGAGAGAGAGAATAAGAGAGAGAGAGAGAGAAAGCGCACATGAGACGGGGGAGGGTGAGAGGGAGAAGCAGACTCCCCACTGAGCAATGAGCCCTCTGTGGGACTCAATCTTGGGACTCCGGGATCATGACCTGAGCCTAAGGCAGTTATTTTACTAACTGAGCCTCCCAGGCACCCTGCATCATGGTTTTTAATTGCTTTTCAGAATCCTTTTTATGATGTATCATTACTTAAATGATCTCTTATTGTTGGACATTTCACGTAACTCCCATTTTCCTTTTTAAAAAAAAAAATACTGCAATTAAATTATAAAAAATACTGTTGACATTTTTGTACCTACTTATTTCATACATTTTCTGTTGATTTCCTTAGGGTAAATTCTAGGAGTAGATTGGTAACAGGTATCAATTTAAATTAGTTCTTGATTCTCAAGGACATGAAGAAAACAACTAACAAGCCTAGAGACTAGAGATCTTTTAACAGTGGATAATTTAAACAGTAAACTGTATTGAATAATAGTAAGAATGACTTTTACATAAAAATTTTGAATGTTTATTATTTATGGTTGTATTGCATTCTAGTACAAACTGATTTTATTAATTGTTTAAAGCTCCCTTCCATTCTTTCCTTGGGATTTTATGGATCCTAAGACTAACAGGCAGTGAGATTCTTACATTGGAAGTAAAAATGAACCACAAAAGATGATTCCATCTATTTTGAAGAAGAGGAGACAGGCATGTAGCTAGGGACCAGGCGTATGCCTCAGGTCATTTAGGCTACCTCTCTGGGTCTTGCTTATCTGAGGTAGGGCTGAAAAAAATGATTGATTTCCATCTGGCTCTAACGTTCTACCAGTATTTAGTGTTCAGCACTATATAAAATGACGTTTTGATGCTGAATTTACTGGTTTACTTTATTTATGTATCTTCTTTACTTCCAAAAAGGTTTGTAGCAACTTATAATGAAAACTTGAATATAATAAGGCCAAGAATAGCTATATAATAAAAGTCAAGTTACTCAAATTCTGTGCCTCAATTTTATTGGTAGAAGCAGAATCTAGACAACTGCACGACATAGCTGTCAAACAGATTGTATGAGATAGTGTTTATAAAATTCCCTGCACAGCTCATGTCTATAGTTCCCATCCCTAGCTTCTCAAATAAAAGAGGAGAAGCAGGGAAATACTCTAATAAAACTCTGGTTGAAGAACATTGCACCAAAACGGGCCCCAGCTTCTTGGCATCTAGAGCAAAGTGAGAAATGTGGGGGTAGATGAAGCTGACACTTGCTGGAAACAAAATTGAAAAAGGGATAGGTATCTTTCTTACCATGAATTCTGAGTGGATCTCACCTCAAGAGTCTTTATAAATGACCTTAACCTATTGCATATCTATAATAAGAATCACATAAAAATGTTCTTCTAAATAAAAGGTTGATTGCAGATTTTAAAATTCAAATTTAGGGGTGCCTGGGTGGCTCAGTCAGTTAAACATCTGCCTTCAGCTCAGGTCATGATCCCAGGGTCCTGAGATTGAGCCCCACATCGGGCTCCCTCCTCAGTGGGGAGTCCGCTTCTCCCTCTGCCTGCCGCTTCCCCTGCTGGTGTGCGTGCTCTCTCTCTCTCTCTCTCTCTCTGTCTCTGACAAATTAAATAAATAAAATCTTCAAAAGAAAAAGTAATGGATAAACACTGCTATACATACTTGGCAAATTTTTTAAAAAAATTTTAGTTGTGGTAAAATACAATAACAAATTGGCCACCTTAACCATTTTTAAATGCACTGTTAAATAATGTTAAGTACACTCACATTTTTGCTCACCCAATCCCTAGAACTCTTGTCTTTTGTTAAAACTGAAACTGTACCTATTAAACAACAACTCCTCATTTCTTCTTCACCCACCCCATTTCCTGCTTACCACCATTCTACTTTCTATCTCCATGAATTTGACTACTCTAGGTACCTTATACAAGTAGAATCATACCGTATTTGCTTTTGTTTTTTGTTTTTTTTTTGGTGACTGGCTTATTTCACATAACGTAATATCCTCAAGGTTTATCCACATTGTAGCATGTGTCAGAATTTTTTTTCTTTTTAAATCTAAATAGTATTCTATTGCATCTATGTACTACATTTTATTGATCCAGTCATCCATTGATGGATACTTGGGTTACTTCTACTTTTTGGCTTTTGAGAATAATGCTGATATAAACACAGGCACACAAATATCTCTTCAAGACTCTGCTTTCAGTTATTTTGGGTATATATTCAGAAATGGAGTTCCTGAATATATGGTAATTCCTTTTTTAATTTTTAAAGAAATTGTCACATTGTTTGCCATAGTAGCTGTACCATTTTACATTCCCACCAACAGTGCATGAGGGTTCCAGTTTTTCTACTTTCTCATCAACACTAATTATTTCCTCTTTTATTTATTTATTTTTTTAAATAACCATCCTACTTTGGGTGATGTGTTACCTCATTGTGATTTCAATTTGCATTTCCCTCATAGTGATGTTGAGCATCTTTTCATGTTCTTAATGGCCACTTGTATATCTTCTTTGGATTAATCTCTGTTCAAGTCCTTTGCCCATTTTCTATTTGGGTGTTTTCATTGTGGTGGGTGTTCTTATTTAGTGATTTACAGATATAAGGTTTGCACATATTTTTTGCAAATACTTATCACGTATATGATTTGCATATATTTTCTCCTATTTTGTAGGTTGCCTTTTCACTCTCTTGATTATGTCTTTTAATGCATAGAAGTTTTAAACTTTGATGTAGTCCAATTTATTTACTTTTACATGTGTTGTTACCTGATATAATTTATATATACATTACAGTGATGGTTATGAAAAATGTATAACTTATGAATATAATCATATTACCTGAAAAAGCAGGACAAAAATTGTATATAGGAAATCTCTAACAAAACATAAGTGCCACTTAATAGTTTTAATGGTACAGTTATATACTCAATCCTTATTTTTGATAGCCACAATGTGACATGCACTGTATTTAAATTCTAAAAGCTCATTTCACACCATATAAATATATTGATCATAAAATAACAAAAATATTTTAAGGAATGTATTAACTACATGCTACCAAGTATTTAAGTTATAAGGCACAATACATTTATTATTCTGGTAGTTCTGTTTGCCCAAGTCATTTGTAGCTTCCTAAAATAGCAGAAACTTTATTATTAGAGATGGCTTTCTTTTCCTTTCTTTGTAGTGGACAAGCATAGTTTGTTATGTTGAGAAATTATTGCATTCAAATTTCATATCATAAGCTTACTTGTTCACCAATTTATTTATTTAGTGTTTATTATGGTTATAAAGATGATTAAGTTATAGCATATCTTGATGGAGTTTCTGTTGGGGAAAGATAGATATTATGCAGGGGAAGCACATAAACACATGAGATAATGTCAGAGAATAAAAGGTTCTATGAATGAAATAAATCAGGAATTGTGACCGAGACAAAGGAAGAGCTGTTCTTTTGAACATGGACATTGTTTATTTTACATGAATTTGCAACTAGGAAAACACTAGAATGTTTTACCTTAGGTGTAGTTTTCAAACCTAGTTCTTTTATATCTCTAACAATTTCATGCTTTTCCACTTCAATAACAATTTCGATGCTAAGCTTTTTGAATCCAGCGATTCAAACTTTGAAAGAAACTTTTAATTCCAGGATACATGGGATGTTTGTCACAGTTGCACTGATACTTGCTAATATTAAATGCAAAGTCTTTAAAATCCTGACCCAGTTCAGGCAGAGTTTCTTCCAAACCCCTTTATGATAGACTTCTGAGCTATGATGGTAGGCCCACCAATTCTGTTCAGGAGACACATGAAAACTTGTTGGTGTTGAGATCACCAAGCCTGTTTGAATTGTCTTGTTTAGAGGTATGTTAGTTCACATCATCGGTTTCTAGAAATACAGAGTAAAGTTTTCTCATTCTATGAATCAGCACAACAGCTTTCTTATTGTCTTGGCCTGGTACTCTTCAGTGACTTCAAGTTTTTTTCCTTGGAGGAGGTGCTCACTGTGGAATAGGACAATTTAATCTCACTGGGAGGTGGGTTTCTTTTTCATCCTTGATTCATGTTGACTCAAATCACCAAGCATTAATTTTACAGATAAAAGATTTCACTGACTTGTTTTAAATTTTTAATTTTAAGGGCCATGCATTGTGTTAGTCATTGAAAGTATAGTTAAGTACAAAAGAAATTCAAAAATTGAAGAAAATCCACAAAAATAAAAGTAAATTATGAAATAAGTGTCTTCACTGTATATACATGGCTGCAGGTGAGCTTTCTATGTGTCAGTATGGAATATGTACTTAAATGGCAATCTTTCAGCAATGGTAAATGTGAGATATGGTTAGTAACTGCAATTTTAAGTTAAAAAAATTATAAACATAATGGTCACAAATCAAGCTGTCCTAATGTAGATCCTTGGCTTTAAAAAAAAAATCTGCACATAAAACAAAATGTAATTTCAGATTTCTAAGAGAAAGACTGATATCTCTTGGTTTTTTGCCCTCCATTCCCTTTACAACATGCTTTCTTAAAGAAAATACACACTCATTAAAAAGTAAATGCAGGGGGCTCCTGTGTGGCTCAGTCATTAAGCGTCTGCCCTAGGCTCAGGTCATGATCCCAGGGTCCTGGGATCAAGCCCCACGTTGGGCTCCCTGCTCAGTGGGAAGTCTGCTTCTCCCTCTCCCTCTGCTTGTGTTCCCTCTCTCACTGTGTCTGTCTCTGTCAAATAAATAAAATCTTAAAAAAAAAAAAGTAAATGCAGTATAGTAGCAAGTATGGAGGGTGCATAATTAAGATGAAATACCATGAATTATATGGAAGTAGGTTGAAAACATATTACTACAAAAACTAGGAACAGGGAGAAGGGCATAGTTTTGTTTGGTCTTTTTCAATTTTAATGTAAGTAGTTCATGTTTTACTCCCATTGAAAGGAGAAAATAAAAGTATTAAGTCTGTTGTAAAACTAAGCTAAATTAAAAAACGAAATTATTAGAATATTAGAATTGATAGAAACCATAGAGCTCATGCCCAATTTTTTCATGTCACAGATGGGAGCTTAGAGGCTCAGCCATAAAGTAACTTTCCCACGGTCACACACAGGCAGCATGACTTCCAACCTGGAGTTCTTCAATGCCTACTCTTAGGGACTGTGGGCTCATTTTCCAGATGTAGGAGAAAGTTCAGCCTGGGCAGGAAGGGCCCTCCTCTTCCATGTTTCAACCCTTTATGGGGGAGCGCAGAGGGGGAGATGACTTTATCTGTGACATGACTGTTGTCTTTTTGCTGCCTTCATAGAAGCAAGCTATTTCCATTTGTTCCTGATGTCCTTTATTTTAACATAAAATGAATGATACTTGGAACTTTTATATATTTTGGTTTTATCTTCTCCCATTAGTATATGCAAGTTATAATCATTCCCAGAGCCTCTAAAGCTCTCCTTTTCATCAGAAACATAAAGGCTGAGAGGCAGTTTAAATCCGTTTTTGTTTTTGTTTTTTTTCCTTCTTGTTCCTTTATGAGCAGCTTATCGCACTCCAGGTCACTTGTCAGTAACGTTTATTTAGCTGAGGTTGTCTTTCTGAGCTGACTGAGACCAAAAAAGTGGTTGATTGAAAAGTCAATGCACATGAGTTCACCACTCTGCAATCAACAGGATGATCAAAGGTGCTGAAGTGTTTTTCCCAGGTTCAGAATGCACTGCATCGTGCCTGGATGCATGATTCTTAGCATTTTTACTTTAAATGTTGTTGGGCCTAAAAGGCCACATAAACATTACCTGAACCCTGATTGCCACTGAATTGGAGGCAAAACAGCATGTCTAAAGATTTTAGAGTCAGTCTTGACATTCTTGTGGCTTTGGAGATTTGTAGAAGGTTTATGAGTGTCAATAAAACGTGGAGTCTTACTAAAAATCTTCGTGAATAAATGAATGCACATATGTATCGGCCTATGTATAGCCTTACACATTTCACTGTAGCAAAATGACTGAGCAAAACTGTACTTTGAGAAGATAGAAGGTGAAACACAGGTGTCTTGTAAGTCATAATTGAAATCCAGGAGAGGATGTAACTTATTTTCTCACCTTTTCTGACCTTTCAGTTGGAGGTTGTTTGGTTGAGATTGTTGGCCTGGGCACAGACTTGTTTCCTTAGGCTATGGTGCAGTAAAATTCATTTAGTCGTTACCAACAGCACCAAGATCACCACTGACACCCTGCCAACAAATCACTGTGCAATTAGCAAAATTGCAATTGTCCAGTGACCTATTCCCACTAAATCATATATATACACACAGTCATCTAACAAGCAGTGTTTTTTGATCACCTGCTTACAGGCATTGGGCATATACACTGTTGACTGTGATAATTATGGTCCCAACTCTCCTGGACCACAGAGGATATAAGCTAATAAAATAATTTTAAGTATTAAAAACTCTGAATTAGTGTAGTCCAGAAAATGTCACCAAGGAGAAGTCATTTGACCTGAGTTTGCAGGTCCTAGGCAGCCATCATGTCAAAATCTGGTGAAAGTCTCTCCAGGCAGATGAAAGAACAAGGGAAAAAGCTTCAGAATAGGAATAAGCTTGAAGTATTTGAGAAACCTAATGGCAGCCAGAGTGGTGGAACTGTTGGAAGCAAGGAAGTGGGTAGAATAAAATGAGGTTGGAGAGGGCTGGATGGGATTGGACTATGGAGAGTGTTGTGAGGGATTCGTGTTGGGACACCACTGGGCTGGGAGGTTAAATAGGGCGAGTGAGATTGAATTTGTGTGTTAGAACTGTAAGGAATAGATTATTATAATTTTTTAAGGAATGGACTGATTATAAAAGGAATGAGAATGAGTGCTTCATGAGGGCGGAATGATACTTAGAATATAATAGGTGCTCTATAAATATGTTGAATATAGAGATACAGTATGTTTGTGTTAATGCATTCCTATGATTGTTAATCATTTTGCCCTAGAGTTCCTCAATCTACATATTAATTTTCCCTCTAATCAAATAGCTTTATTAGAAGTTTAACTTTGTCTTCACAAGAAAATTGATAATTTGTTCATCTGCACATTTTATACCTACAAACTGGACATCCCTGAAATTTTATGTAAGGGCCTATGCATTTTGCATTCTTCAATCTGCTATAAATATAATTTTATACCTTTCTTTTTTGTAAAACAAAATTGTGCACCAAGTGATTTTTCCCTTACAAAAGCTCTATTTTCTTTTCTTTTTTTCTGGTTAATTTAATACCTTAGCTACTAAAAACATCCTTATCAGTTCCTTACGTGTTCACCTCTATCTTATTTGCTCATTTTCTCTTTTATTGTTTTACTTGATTTTGTATCAGTGTGTTTAAATTGTGCATCTTCACCTTGTCTCACCTCTGATGGTATATTTTAGATTTCTAGAGAAGGCTATTTCTTCCTTTATATGACTAACAAAGATGCTTATTGCTCAAACAGCAGGTTGTTAGCTTGTTTAGGGCTTTGACTACACCTCTAATGGTGAAACTTAAACATTTATAGATGTGTTTCTTCTAAACACACGCCTTCTGTCTTCCCTGTAAGTATTTCAATAGTTTGAATGGTTTCAGTAACTTCTCTGTTGACCTCATTGTCTGCAGTTTCTTCTTACTCCAATTTATCCTTCAGTAATGTCCCAATTGCTTAAAACACTGGTTTGCTGATGTCATTTGTTCACTTAAAGCAGGATCCGGAAAAGGTTTTTATCTACAGAATAAATTCTAATTTTAATAATGTACAGTTTGAGGTCTCTTGCCATCTGACACTACCTACCACAGTATTGATAATTGATAATTTACTTTATCCTCGCCACCCACCCCACCACCTAGAGTTAGACTGTCCTTGACTGCCTCCTCTTTCACTGAGCCCAACCTGTCTTGTTCATTGACATAAATCTCCTTCCCCGGGCTTGCTCATTTCATTGAAACCCTGCTCCCATTTCCAGCATCTCTCAAATGCCACTTGTAAACTTTTTGGTCCAAATTGGTGCTCACAAGACTTTGCTTATGCTGCTGTTTTCTTAATTCTCCTGTCATACTTAATTGGCCACGTAACTGTTGTTACTGGTATTATAAAACAAAATTCAAAGCTAAGTGAATTTGAAGATGTAATTGGTTTTATTAAGCCATTCATGAATTGGGCAGCATCACATCTAGCAAGCATAGATAGGAGCTCTGAGGAGTGTACAAATTTGTTTTTGTTTTTATAGGAAGGAGGGTGGGACAAGGGAGTAACTAGCAAAAGAAAGTAGCACAAGAAAAAACAAAAACGATTGTTTCAGGGTAGTTCACTTTTCCTTAGGGGGAAGAACAAGTGATCTTGTTATTCAGATTACCTCATCCTCTTCTAGGGCATGGAAAAGGGTCCTTGTGAGTGATTACCTCATGGATACTGAGCAGGAATTTCCTGCCTGATCCTTTCTCGGGGAGGCTGAACTGCAACTAGCTTAAATATTAAAGCCTGATTTGGGGATGTGACCTAGAATAAATGACTCCATTTCGGGCCTGCGATTTTCTTTTTTAACACTTGTCTTTGAGCTCCTTGAAAGCAAAGGAAAACTTGGTTGTCATTTTATCACCAGCACCACACACAGTACTTTACTAAGTTCTTAGCCAATACTTGGTGAACAAGTGAGTGAGTGATCAAATGAATAATTATATTTGTGAGCATGAGTTGAGCTGCCTTGCCAACAACATCCTCCATATTGGCAAAATGTTGATGTCATCAGGAATTCGGACACTATTGTTGTTAAGCAGTAGCAAATTGAGTTACCTTGAAACTCAAGCAAGACTAGTTGGGGAAATAGTTTTGACATCAATTTTTATCTTTCTGAGGTGACACTTTCTTCATAGCTCATATACTTCTTATAAACAATATTTAAACTTTTTAATTAAAGTGTAACATATATCCATTAGTGGACAGAGTGAATTTTCACAGGGATAACATATCCAAGTAATCAGTACTCAGGCTGTGATAGACGTTCCTGATGCTGGGCATTGTATCTCTTCAGCTTATCTGAATTAACTGCCATTTGGAGAAGACAGTACCTCACGTGCTTACAGTTTCTCTTGCACCATGGGACCTTGTCCAGGAGAGAGGTGGTGGGTAGTTGATGCCCTTGGGGAACCCTCAGACATTGTGCATGGAAGTCTGCTCCTAAATTGCACAGCCTCCCCATCTTCCATTGGGACAGTCTTGAGGTGTGCTCCACATGGGTTCTCACAGAGTGATTAGGTCATTCTTGCAATAATGCATTTAGAGCACAGCTTAAGATTTGTCCCACACAAAATTTTGTTCGAAAAATTGTATTAAGTTTTGTGGACACAAATAAAACTTTATATAAACATCACACATAACCACTGTATTGAGAGGTATATATGGTAAAGAATTTTGGATATTAAACAATAAGAAGTATAACAATAAGAAAATGCTAGCCCAGATTGGTATATCTGTATATACTGCAGGAGCAAAGGCCACAACACCTCCCTGGAAATATAATCAAGGCCAGGTATATAAGTAGCACAGTAAATGTAAAATGATTAAATTCACCTATTAAAACAAAGAGTTTTAGACAGGATTAAAAATAACCAGCCATACAAATTTACTAAGACTGGCATCTGAAATCTGAGGCTAGAGAAATTTTGGAAATAAAAGGTTGAAATGTAAAGTGGATAAGAACCAAAAATACAAAAGAGGTGAAGAGGAATATCACTTTATGTTAAAAGAAATAGCCTGTTTAGAATCTATAACTCCCAAGACTTTTGTACATTTAACAACCTAGGCAGGATTCATGAGGCATAAAATGAAAATAATGATACTTTGGGAAAATTCACAGCTTTTTGAGAAATGTATAGTTAAAAAATGCGAAGCCATACAACAGTATTTGGAAATATTGGAAACACAGGATTAATAAACTTTAATACATGTGCACAAAATCTTTCATCTAACAAATAGAGATTATACATTCTTTTCTAGTACTTAGTAAACCTATGTATGCTTATTTATTGTAAGGCCATAAATGAGTCTCAACAAATTTCAGAAAGTATTATGTAGATGATATTCTCTGACTGACATTAGTATAGTAAATATTCATAGCTATAATTGATATAAACAGAAACTCTTGGAGGTCCTCAATAGTTTATAAACACATAAAAAGGTCATGAGATCAAAATGCTGCAGAACCAGTGATGTATTTAAACTTCAGTCCCTTTTCCTCCCTCTCCTGTCTTCTCCCCCTTTCATCCCCCACCCATTCCACATAAAAAGAAAATTCATCAAGCTTCAGTAAGTTTCACAGTTTCATTTTATAAGACTAGACAGAGTGTTTGCAAAATATATTCTATTTTTTTATGTTGGTAAAACTATCTTAATATCAAATTCTGATAAAGAATTTAAGACAGCTCACTTAAGAATATAGCTGCCAACTGTTTAAGTGAAACATAATAATTAAAACCTAGTATTGTATAAAATAAACATCAGGTAGAGTTTATCCCATAATTACAAGGATGATCCACATGAAACATTAATGTAATCTATTGATTAATATATTAAGGAAATATATATCACTTAAGTAAAAATAAATTTGGTATAATCTGATGAAATACTTGTTTAAAACCTCTTACCAAACTAGCATTAGAAAGCAGTTTCCTTAATCTTGTACGTATATATTTCAACATCGTAGTAGTCTAAGTTTAGAAACATCCAATTAGAATCAGAAATAATGTAAGCATGACTGATATCACCTCCACTGTTCTTCAGTTTTGGTAATTACAGCCTATTCAATAAGAAAAAAAATATTTAAAGGAAAAGATACAATCATTATTTATAGATGAAAAGATCTATAATATAATCTACAAAATTTACGAGCCAAATTTATAATCTAAATTTAAAGTGTCTTTTTCATGATCCTTGACAAAAATACCTTTAAAATTTAATACAGATGGTGGAAGTTCCAATAATAGTTGAGATAATTTTCATGGAGAAAACCAAAAAAGTCCTGCTATAATGAAGCCGTTTTTGCTATTGTTATTGTAGTTAACATAAAGTGATAAAAATAGTGCACTATTGGTGCCAAGATTGACAAGATCAACAGAACATTATATAGAAACTCAAAACAATGACTTAGTAAAATGGTATTGAAAAGTGGCTGGCTGACACTTGAAAATAAAATTGGGTCACTAATAGCATCATATAAAAATAATATTGTGATAATTTTAAAGAAAACTCCCAAATTTTCAAAGACAACATAGGAAAACATTTTTATTATCTGATGATAGAAAGGATTTGTTAAAGAAAATACAGGAAGTACACAGAGGAAAAGATTGATAAATTTGACCAATTTAATATTGAAAATACCGTAAAGTTAAATGTTAATTTATAGACTGAAAAGGATTTGTGCAACATGTTTATCAGAAAGAGTTCAGTATTAAGAATATATAAAGAATGTACATAACCCAATAACTAAAAGATTAACAACTCAAAAGAAAAGTGGGTAAAAGTTAAAACAGAGGAAAGGAACCCAAATGGTCTTTAGACTAAGAGAAGTTCACCCTCACTAGTAATCAGAAATGTCAACTAAGAAAAATAGTGAGATAGTTTCCTATTAAATTAATACAAAACCATTAAAATTCAACATTTTCTATAGTAGTGGTGTGTATGTAGCAAGTCCAGAGAGTTTTGTGTACTATGCAAATAATTTTTTATATTCGGTTAATTGTTTTTTTCTCCTAAACTCGTGTGATTTTAATTAATAAGAACAAATGTAAAATGGACTATGCATGGCCGATGACTGTGGGAGACTGAGCAATGGCGAGTGGGAGATGTCTATGAACATCCCTTAAAGCCTGTGATTTGACTAGCTACTTTATATGGTAAAAGGAACTTTGCAGGTGTAACCAGACTAAAGATCTTGAGATGGGAAAATTATCCTAGACTTTCCAGGTGGGTCCAATACAACGGCAAGCCTCCCTACAAAAGGGAGGCTAGAGGAGAAAAGATGCTGTGAGGATTGTCAGAGGGAGAAAAGGCAATGTGATGCAGAACTGTGAGCTAAGAAATGAGGGGCAGCCTCTAGAAGCTAGTAAATGCAGGAAGAGTTTGTGTTTTGTTTTGTTTTTTTTTTTTCCTAGAGCCTCCAGAGGAATGCAGCTGAGCTGACACTGATTTTAGCCCACTGAGATTTTAGACTTCTGGCGTTCAGAACTATAAGATTATATATCTGTATTACTTTAAGTCACTAAATTTATAACTGGTTACAGCAGCAGTATGAAACTAATACAGTGACCTGTGTGGAGTATGGAATTTCGCTTCCACTCTTTAATGAAATGATACCAGAAAATCCTTGATTCATCGGAAGCCTCCATCTAGTTCCTTTGACCCCTGCATATCTATTTGCCTCCGCCCAGGCAATTAGCTCCCCAGCAGAAGGATCAGGTTACTAAGAGAAACGCTGAGTTTCTCAGGTAAAAGCATCTCAGCATATATTGCTTGGTTAGTTATCAGTGACTCATGCCGGGAAGCCTATTTACATGATAACATTCTTGGTCTGTCATGAGAACTGATAAAGATGTAAACCAGTCCTTGGAGAAGTTAGAGACAGGCTCTTCTCATCTGGGGGCAGGAAATAACCATGGTTGAGAGTAGAAATGGCACCGATGGTAGATGGAAAGAAGACTTGACTAAATTTATTCAACCCGGTATTATTTTTGGTCAAGTTAATGCTAACATTTGGAAAGTACCCCGAGATTCACAGCTGCCTTAACCTGAGTTCCTCTGGCCTGGGCTTTGTGAGTCTACCCCGTGCATCTGTTCAAGGGGAAGGGAGAGCTGTGGGTTTAGGTTCCAGCTCAGTCAGTCTGTCCTTGTGTAGCCGTTGATCTGTGAGGGGATCGAAAGTGCCAAATAGCCTGAGAATGAATGGCTGCAATTTTCAGTGTTCTTGCTAGCAGATACTATGTTCCTATAAATTGCAGGCACCAGGCCAACTCGATACAGCTGACTTATTTTTAATGTCTTTTTGTCTCTGTGTGGATGCCTATATCTGTGGAAGGTGGTGCATTTGTGTTCAGATACAGATGTTCTCATGTAATCGAATGTGTTGGTCACATAACAGGGACCAAAGAGATCATTGAAAAGAGAACAAAACCCCACAGTGGCCCACAGATGGGACATGTGTTGAACAGTAACTGCCAAAGAGAAAGAAAAAGGCAAGATTATAGTAAAATACTGTATGTTATCAACCAGGGTATACCTTGTGTCTTTTCTAGGCATACTGGACATTCTAGAATTTGTGAAAGAAGAGCCTTTGGTTGGATTTTGGGAGCCTGAGATATGCCTGCTAAGATTCTAGTCAGCTATAAATAATGTCCATTCAAAATGTGGTACAAGAAAATGTGATTAAAATTCCAAGTGGAAGTTTACAGTGTGAAAGACAGACACAATTTATTTGAATATCCTGGCTTGTTTTTAGGAGTAAGTGGTCAGTTGTTTTTCTTGTTTTCTTGAAGTGATCAGGGTCTGGGAGTTCAAAGATATAGTATCTCTGGTAGGTGAAGGCTATTATAGTCAGAAAAAGAAATGTTGTTTTGCTGTTCTCCATGTCAGGTGCAGAAGTGCCCCAGCCCACACACCAGGGAGCTGGTTTCCGTATTTTGTGCTCCAAATGACATCTTCAGCTCATGGCGAAACAAAGCATTCTTGGCAGCCCATAGCTGTTGCATTCCTTCGTATTTATCTTGGCATGTATTTACTTTCTTTCATCCTTACAATCACCTTTGCTAGGTAGGTAAGAAAACTGAGTCTTAAATAAACTGAGAGATTTGCCCAAGGTCATAAAGCCGGTAAATGGCAGAAGTAACTCTTGAGCTATTTTTTGGAGCAGCTTGTACATTTTTTTAAAGATACGTCTACAAAATGTAGTTACACAGTATTTCCAAGAAATGATTAGAATTTATATATTACTGGTTTGCACGAACTTGTCTGTCTGTTGAGAGTATTTAATAATTTTCCTTTGTATATGTTTGTCACATATGCACAATCTTAATTCATAAGAATTGTGGTGACCTAAGTATAATGATTGTTCAGTTCTTTGCATATGGCTTTTGATATTCTTTTGTGTATTTGTTATTACTGCTGTACTTTTTTAAGCCACAAGAAGTTGTTAGCACTCAATTTAGGCTCCTTATTACCTTTGGGTTTTGCTAAGCATCAGATAATAACCCAAAGATTAAAAACCTTAGTTTAAAAATTCAAGCCTTTATTATGCATTTTCCAACACATACTTTTAAGTAGCAGAGGTATGTTCAAATGACAGGGGGTACTTGGTGTGTTTTGCTTTCATTATTTTTCTCTGTGTTTATAATTACACGAAGCTCCAATATATTTTTAATAACTTTAAAAAAAAGTTGTTGCAAAGGCACAAAGAATAGAATGGCAGAGAATTGTAGCATAATAGAATTAATTTCAGTGTCCTTTTCATATGGCTCATAACAGTTGCCAGGTTTAATCACAGCTATCCCTCCCCAAGGAACTATTTGGTTTGCAACAATTTTAGATATGAAAGTTCTTTGACCTGAATGCTTGGCATCCTGGAGTGGAGAAAAATGAGGGTTGTAGTTATAAATGGTATTGCCATATTTTTAAAATAAAAAAAATGCATATATTGTGAAATCACTAAGAAACATATTCATAAAAAATTTAAGCTTTGTTTGTGTGTGTGTGTGTGTGTGTGTGTGTGTGTGTGTGTGTGTGTTGGGGGGAGGGAGGTCATTTTGTTGCTCATTTTTCCTCTGAACAGGTGTGAAGAACATGCTTTGCCAGCGGGAGCCTGGGTGATTCATTAATTTCTTCTCACTTCATGCAAGAGAGCTTTTTCTCACACCTGAGGTGCTTACACTCTGACCCACTCTGGCCTTATCTAAGGCCAGGGAAGCCACCTTCAAAATAGTAAAAGAGAGAATATGTATAGCTTGCACCCCTCATCCCCCTGCACCCTCTTATGTGGTCTCCAGCACATTACCCATATAAAGGGGTGGAACACGTTAAAAAAATAGGGAATTTGTATCCAAACAAAACTTCATTTGAGTCCCAGGTCTACCACTGGTAGTTTTGTTAAATTGCAAAAGTTACTTAACTGCTATGAGCATTAGTTGTTTCATCTAAAAAATATTAATTAGTGGTCTCTGTCTTGTAGGATGGTTTGGGAATGTGAAATCATGATATACAGAGTGTATGGCATAGAAAGCCTTTGATATATGGAAGCTGTTTGTGTAGATGTTATTGTCTTTGACTTCTCCATTAAATTCCAGTCAGTCTGGATTGTGGATATCCTTTTATGTAAGGTGGAACTAATAGGGTCCAACTTGCTTGGGAATATTACTTCAGAAAGAAAAGCAGTGTGTCCAGAGTAGGGTCTACACGAGAAAACAAATTTGGCCTCTTCTTACCATATTGAGAGAACCAAAGATTTATCTTTTAAATTGAAGTATAATTTACGTAGAATAAATTACACAAATCTTAAGTATACAGCGTAGTAAATATTTACATATAAATGTACCCGTGTCATCACTACACAGATCAAAATATAGAACATTTTCAGTACCCTGGAAAGATCCCTCCTGCCTCTTTGTAGTCAGTGTCCTCCACTGTGCTCAGAGATCATCACTATTCTGACTTTCATAACTACGGATTAATTTTGTCTATTCTTGAACATCTTATAAAGAGAATCATATAGTATGTCTTTTAGTTCTGGCTTCTTTTGCTCAATATAATGTTTTTGAGATTCAACCATATATTAGTAGTTCATTTCTTTCTCCTCTTAATAGGTATTTGGGTTGTTTCCAGGTCTTGACTGTTATGAAAAAAATCTATCAATCTTTTATAAGTATTTTTGAGGACACAGCCTCTCATTTCTTTTGACTATACATATAATTGGAATTGCTAGGTCATAAAGGAAGCATATGCTTAAAATTGTTAGAAACTGCCAAGTGTTTTCCAAAGTGATGGTTCCACCTTCTATTCTCACCAGCAGTATATGCAAATTCTGGTGCCCTAGATTCTCACCAAAAGTTGCATTGTCAGTCTTCCTAATTTTACCCATTTTAAAAATTTTGTGGTGGCTTCTTACAGTGTATTTAATATGCAACTCCCTGAATACCCATCAAGTTGAGTATCTTTTCATATGCTAGTCATTCAGATATTTTCTTTTGTGAATTGCCTATTGATAGAATCAAAGAATTACTGACCAGTTGAATTTTTGGGGAGTCTTTGTATGTTGACAGTAGATAAGTATTTTTCTAGGAATTAATCAGTTCTTTAAAAATATTAAACCAATAAAAATAGACTTTGATTTTCTAGACCACGGCTAATTGGTTGTAAAGACCTACGTCTTCCTTTAAGAAAAATACACAGGGGTCTCCTTCAGTTGGTTCTCAAAAGATCCTGTAGTAAGACGTTCCTACTGCTCACAGCCTGTTGGAACATAGACATCACTGGGGAATGCTTTATTGCTAGCCTCTGTTTTGTGCCTGGGGCTGGATGGCTGCTCGCACATAGCAGATATGATTAGGCATTTTTGCAGAAGACAGCTCAGAAGGGAGCTGTCTGACAGCTTCCCTTGCGTCTGGTGCTCCACTGAGATGTTCGGAGGCCCTCAGGGTGACATCCAGTGAAAAGGGTGGTTTAAGCACAAAGTGTCTGGATGGCTATTATTTGGTGGCTGTTACTGAAAACACACTTCGGGAAGCAGAATGTCATAAGCAGAAATGAACACATGGCACATAGAATTATAGGATTTTAAAGTTAGAAGGAGCCCTAGAGATTATCTAGCCTAAACATCTCATTTTATGAATGAGGAAATAGAGGCTTAGTGAGATACTGGACTGTCTGGAGTTTGCAATGCTTTTCAATGGAGGAGCTAGATTTTTTATAGTCTTTATAAGAATTAGATTATCTGGTGAGTAAAGTTAAATTGAATGCAAGGACTTAGAGGTACACTTTGCATCATTTAAGAGATACTGCTAACTCCTACCACTGCTGTTTATTATATGCCGCTGAGCTCCTTCTAGTGGGAATTTGCCGTGTTATTCTTCTGTTCCCCAGTACATGCATATAGGCTTGCATGGGGTCTGAGCCCCTTCTCTTAGGAAGGAAACTGTGACAAGCAGGCAGCATGTTTTAGTCACAGCAAGTGGAGTTGAAGAGTGAGTCAACAGAACTATGCCTGAAGAAAGAGTTCAGGATCAAGCTGAAGAAGTTTCTCTCAAATTCTGTAAAAGTCAAGAGCCTTGATGTAAATTTCAATGTATCGAGCAAGTAATAGAAATTTTAACAAAATGTGGCCCTTTATGATCTCATACAATAGTAAGCCTGGAGGCAGGGACTTTCCAGGTTTTGTTAACTTAGTGGATCAATGGCATCAACAAGGACCCAGGCATCTACCATCATTCCACATGAAATCCTCAGTGGACTGGCTTGCCCTGTGGTAGATGGGGAGATGTGCTATGCAGGTCCTTCTTCAAGAAAGGTCTCGCTGTGAGGAGACCTTCAGAAATTGTCCGCTGTCAGTTGTCCACTCCTTCAGTAACCTATGCCTCAGCTAAAGAGAGCTGCCTCATTCTTTAGATATCTGAGTAAAGTGAGGGTGTGAGGAAACAGCAATTTCAGCCTAAAGCAGGAAAACTTCTAGGGTAATACTGGTCTAGAGCTCTTCGTGCTGTTGGCTGGAGTTTTGTTGGGGCTGCATCACAGTTCACTTCTTCCTTGCCCTAATCCTGCTTCTTCTCACTTTCTTTCCACTTTCTTCCACAGGTGTTGACCCCTAACAAACACACTGTACTTTAATCTCTTTGTGTGTATGTGTGTGTGTGCATTAAAGTTTTATGTATTCTAAAGTATTTTCTTAGGCTAGGTTCTCAGATGTAGAATTACTGGGTTAAAGGATATGGCATTTTAAAGGCTTTTTGGTTTTATAGCTTATTGAGATACAATGATATACAAAAATTATAGATATTTAATGTATACATTTTGATGAGTTTGGACAAATACATACGCTCATGATATCATCACTACAATCAGGGTAATAGATATATTCATCACTGCCAACGGATTCCTTGTGTCCCTTTGTTTTTTGTGTGTTTGTGGTTAGATCACTGAACATGAGATATACCCTCTTAGATTTTGAAGTGCGTACCATGATTAAGTATAGGCCCTGTGTTATACAGATCTCTAGAACTTATTCATCTCCTATAATTGTAGCTTTATTACTATTGAACAGTAACTCCCCATTTTCTCCTCTCCCTATCCCCTAGAAACCACTATTTCATTATCTGCTTCTGTAAGTCTGACTGTTTTAGATATCTCATATACATGGAATCATGCAGCATTTGTCTGTGACTGACTTATTTCAGTTAGCATCAGGTCTTCCAGGATCATTCATATTGTCACAAATGGTAGGATTTCCCCCTTTTTTGAGGTTAAGTAATATTCCAACCTCTGTCCTTTTTTTAATAATAATTTTTTATTATGTTATATTAGTCACCATACAGTACATCCCTAGTTTTTGATTTGATGTTCCATGATTCATTACTTGCATATAACACCCAATGCACCATGCTATACGTGCCCTCCTTAATACCCATCACTGGCCTATCCCAATCCCCCAACCCCCTCCCCTCTGAAGCCCTCAGTTTGTTTCCCAGAGTCCATAGTCTCTCATGGTTCATTCCCCCTTCTGTTTACCCCCCCTTCATTCTTCCCTTCCTTCTCCTACCGATCTTCCTATTTCTTATGTTCCGTTAATGAGTGAAACCATATGATAATTGTGTTTCTCTGCTTGACTTATTTCCCTTAGCATAATCTCCTCCAGTCCCGTCCGTGTTGCTGCAAATGTTGTGAAATCGTTCTTTTTTGATGGCTGAGTAATATTCCATTGTATATATGGACCACATCTTCTTAATCCAGTCATCTGTTGAAGGGCATCTCGGCTCCTTCCACAACTTAGCTATTGTGGACAATGCTGCTATAACATTGGGGTGCATATGGCCCTTCTCTTCACTATGTCTGTATCTTTGGGGTAAATACCCAGTAGTGCAATTGCTGGATCATAGGGTAGCTCAATTTTTTTTTTTAAAGATTTTATTTATTCATTTGACAAAGATAGAGACAGCCAGCGAGAGAGGAAACACAAGCAGGGGAAGTGGGAGAGGAAGAAGCAGGCTCATAGCGGAGGAGCCTGACGTGGGGCTCGATCCCATAACGCCGGGATCACGCCCTGAGCCGAAGGCAGACGCTTAACCGCTGTGCCACTCAGGCGCCCCCAGGGTAGCTCAATTTTTAACTTTTTAAGGGACCTCCACACTGTTTTCCAGAGTGGCTGTACCAACTTGCATTCCCACCAACAGTGTAAGAGGGATCCCCTTTCTCCATATCCTCTCCATCATTTGTTGTTTCCTGCCTTGTCAATTTTTGCCATTCTAACTGGTGTAAGATGGTATCTCAGTGTGGTTTTGATTTGAATTTCCCTGATGGCTAATGATTTTGAACATGTTTTCATGTGTCTGTTAGCCATTTGTATGTCTTCATTGGAAAAGTGTTCATATCTTCTGTCCATTTTTTGATTTGATTATTTGTTTCCCCGTGTATTGAGTTTGAGAAGTTCTTTGTAAATCTTGGATACTAATCTTTTATCTGTAGTGTCATTTGCAGCCCATTCCATGGTCTGCCTCTTAGTTTTTTTGACTGTTTCCTTGGCTGTGCAGAAGCTTTTTATCTTGATGAAATCCCACAAGTTCATTTTTTCTTTTGTTTCTCTTGCCTTTGGAGATGTGTCATGAAAAAAGTTGCTATGGCTGATGTCAAAGAGGTTGCAGCCTATGTTCTCCTCTGTGATTTTGATGGATTCCTGTCTCACATCGAGGTCTTTCATCCATTTGGAGTTTATCTTTGTGTATGGTGTGAGAGAGTGGTCAAGTTTCATAAAGAATGCATATAGCTGTCCATCCAACCTTTGCCTTAATGTCTGCTTCTGGCATATCCAATTCACCGTAGCTTCTAATGTTGGGGCTCCTTATCAAGATTGCTGTCCTAACTCCAAGTGGCAAAGCTGGTAGAAAGGTCGAAAAGAACATACCTCTCTTGAATCCCATTTAAAGAGTGCAGAAATCCATCCTGGAGCCACTCAGCAGATTTCGTTTCATTTTTATTGGCTGTCATTTTGTCACACACCAATGCCAAAAGCAATCACTTAAGAAGGTGAATGAGACCATCATTATTGGCTTAGATTAGTCAAGACTTACTCCCTGGGTCTTACGTTGTGGTCCAGCTTCCTCTTAGGAACAAGACTGTACTGAAGACAATGAATAAAATTTCAGCTCAGGAAGAAAAAAGACAGGGAGTATAAGTGGGAGGGGGGACGATAGGCAGTAAGTCTTGCCTTGGTATACAATCAAAAGTGAACAGGAATCTCAGGGCCAAGAAGGAATGTGTGAGAGTCATGAAAGGCAAAAGGAAGAGCAGTTTTATTGGAACACGGACAGTACATGGCCTTAAAAGAAGAACACAAAATAATTTGGCCAAAGAATACTTGCTGAATCAGTGAGAACAGGTTTTATGATTTATTGGTCCCTTTTGGGTAATGGTCTTAAATCTGCCTTTATAAATTTTTCTTTCACCATAAAACCACACGTATGATACTCTAGTGGACATGTGCACATTTTAATAAAACCACATCAAAATTTGTAGGAAATAAGGCATATCCCTATAGACATTTTCCCCTTTTGACCTGATACTTATAAAATACATTCCAAAAGGACATGAATCACAAAGTTACCTATATCAGGGTTTCAGAATAGAAATTTACATGAAAAAAATAAATATGGTTATAATGATTAAAAATGAATTACTGAATTTTAATTTCTTTTGATAAAATTATGTTTTTCACAGATAACATTAATAGATATGTGTCTATAAAACAAGAAAAATTAATGTTCATATTTAAAATTTAAATATATTGAATTTATAGATTCTTTGAATTTAGATTTTAACACAATTAATATGAATATTAATAATATCTCATGCATCATTAATTTGCCTGCTTTTGACTTGATATATAAAATCATTTTGTCTTTACAAAGATATCCTAGCATTATTCTTCCTGAAAAGCAATGTGAATATACATACACTAATCACCCTGCTGTCATCTATTTCTGCCTTTTTCCTTACTAGCTTTTTATCCATGGATAAAATGAAAATTAGAAATAAAAAGTCACAGCTACGATGCACAGTGATAATTCGCAAATGAACTACTGTAAGGTGTGCCTGTGGAGTTCTGTCCCTAAAATGGATGAATAAAACAGACTGCAGATTATGTGCAATTGTAGCTGGTAGTTGCTATAACTCTACCCTTTCTCTATCAGTTCAGAAAGCATACTAACATGCAAATGTGTGAGAGAGGTAATATTCCAAGACTAATCTTGAATCAGTACTGATTTATGTAAACATCAGTCTTCTCAAATGTTTTACTTTGACCACTACTGATTACAAAATATTAGTGACCTACCTCTCAATATTTAGTTGGGAGTTGAGAATTGCAATCATAACTAAAACACAGAGTAGTTTATTTAACTCTAGGGCACCTCTTGTTTTAGTTTTTTTTTCTTTTTTAAATTGAGATGAAATTCTCATAAGATAAAATGAACCATTTTAAAGTGCACAATTTAGTGGCATTAGTGCATTCACAGTGTTGTGAAACCACTGTCTCTATTAGGTTCTGAATCATTTTCACCATCCCAAAGTTTTAGTATGCTTCTGATTCCTTTATACTAAATTTCACATAAATCTTGTATTAGATAATGGAGGGGTAGGTAGAGACCATTTAGGAATGACACTTCAGTAAAAAGTGAGTACATCCACCTTCTAGGAAAGCGTGAATTTGGAAAAAGGCCACTCCATTATTGCACTTGTTTGACAAATAGATAAACACTGTTGATCAGTCATTTGATCATCTACTTTGGGTATTCAGACAACTGAAATGAATGTCTCAGTACACACAAGCACACACACAAATGCCTTCAGATGTGTCTACTGCTGCTAAAACGTGGAGGTATCTCTTCCAATCATAGGAGTAGCAAGTAGCAGGATAGATGGAAATTTGTATACAATCTTAAAGATTTTTATTTTGTTGTGCTTTAGCATTTCAAAGATGGCTTTTCCATAGGTTAAGTTGCCAATCATTGATCCAGAATAACTGCTCAGATATCTCCATGGCATCAACCATCTGTCAGTGGATTCAGCTTTTGAGTTGTTAGGATGATGGTTGTTGAAAGAAGAGGAATCTGTTGTAACTAACTGTTCATCTCCTTTTCTTTTCTGGCAGATAGTCCCATAAATGGGTTAGAGCTATTATGAGTAAATTGCAGATGTTCAGTGGAGGAAAAGCTCTGTCCTCTGTGGTTTTCTACTTAGGTTGCATTCTTATTTATAGTATGAATTTATTTTGCAGCTCTGATCTCCATTAAGTTCCACTGCTATCCTTCTTGTGTTATATTTGCTTGGAAATCCTTGTAGTAAACCAAAGAAATATTTGTGAAAAACTATTTGCAGATACTCTTTGTGGAGAATGAAAGGAAAGTGTTACTGGATGAGAATCTTTACATTTAACCTGAATGCTAGAACTGTCAATATATGAAAAATACTAAAGAGGAGAGAAGAGGAGGATGCTTTCTAAGATTCAAAGCATACCAATCACAAAGGAAACTACTTAAAAATTTGAAAAAATAAAATTTTAAAAAATAAAAACCCAAACTTCTATAAAAGAAACAGAATAAGCAAGGTGAAAAAAATACATAGGATGAGAATCAAGCATATATATAAAGTAAATTCCACATGAATGTGGAAAATAAAAGCCACCCAACAGGAAATTCACCTAAAAGGAATCTTACTACTCTAATAAATAGAAGAAGATCAAGATCACTAATAAACAAATGTATGCATTAAAATTCAAAATCAGATAATTAACACCATTTCAAACTGACAAAGTTGAAAAAGACTATGATATTATGGGTTGTAATATCAGTTGGTTATATTTAACCACCTCAGAGATCAATTTGACAATATCAAATATAATTGAATGTTTACATCCTCAGTTATTATTCTCCTGGCTATAATTCAGGGAAACCTAATATAGATCACCAGAAAACACAAAAGGATGTACATTCCAGAATTATAAGCAGCAACAATATTTTAGAAAGAACTTAAATGTCAACCATATGAATGATGATAGTATTTGCTTTTAACAGTAGGGAAGATTAAATATTATGAAGGGCTTTGTGTGGAGATAAAGAAGATATTGAATACAATTATATGTATGAGGGGAACGGTTATCAGGAAGGAGTGAAAGGAGAGGGAAAATGTGGTCCAAATAGTGAAATCATGGCCATAAATATTAATTGGTTAAACTTCTCAGTTAAAACACAGTAACTACTGGCCACCTGGGTCGCTCAGTCAGTTGTCTGCCTTCCGCTCAGGTCATGATCCTAGGGTCCTGGGATCCTGTCCTGCTTAAGGCTCCCTGCTCAGTGGCAGTCTACTTCTCCCTCTTCCTCTACCCCTCCCCCTCTGCTTGTGTGCCGCTCTCTGTCTCGCTTACTCTCTTGTATGCACTCACCTGCTCTCTCTCTCTCAAATAAATAAATAAAAGCTTTAAAAACAAAAACCCGCAGTGACTACTAAATTGGATTTTAAAAGTAGAGAAACAAAAATAGAACAATTATCAAAAAGCCCAATTTTTATGCTATTTGTATGAACCATACTTTAAACATAAGACTATAAGAAGGTAGAAAATAAAATAATTGAAAAGGTGTTTCTGAGAGGTAGTGTTGGCAGAATGCCTTTTGTATCCTCTTTCTACTTTTCTGCAACTTAAATTTAAGGTATAGGTCGTAGAAACAGCATATATTTGTGTTTGGTCACCAAGAGTAGACAGACATTGCAGACATGGAAGCATTTCATAACATCTCCATCACAGGGAAGGTATAGTAAATCTTTTTATGCATAGATGTAATAATATAGCTTCAATATGCAAAGGAACATAATAAAATAATTTTAATTTTAATGTATATCTCTCAGCCAATAAAATAAGCACATACAGCTATCAAGAAGGATATGTATCACTTGAGCAATACAATCAGCAATTGTTGTATATAGTACACCACACCCGACAGCTGCAGAACACACATTCTTTTCAAGTACATATTTAAACATTTATAAGCATTGGCCATGGGTTTAGCCAGAGAACAAGTTGCAATGAGTTTCTTAAAAAATTACAGCATACAAACTATATTCTTTGATAATTGTGAAAATGAAAATCAAAAACAAAATGGAAATTAGAACACACTTTGAAATAAATAATATATGAAATCATATGAGATATAAACTGTAAATGTATTTATTAGAAATACCTGCTAATGTTCTAAGATCCAGCTCAAAAAATTAGCAAGAGAATAACAATTAAAATCGAAAAAAGAAAGAAAGAAAAAAGCGTTAACCAGAAATTGATGAAATGGAAAACTCAGTAAAATCCACAAAACCCAAATTCACTTTTTTGGAAAAGACAAATAACTTGAAAAACTTGGCAAGACTGATCAAGAAAGAAGGCACAAATAAATGATGTTATATAAATACATTGATACGTTTTGGACAAATTCTTAGAAAAATACAACTCACTAAAACTGACACAAGAATAAATATGGGAAGTCTGAATTGTCTTATAGCAATTAAAAATTATTATTAAATACCCTCCTACAAAGAAAAATCTAGACTTAGATTGCTTTACTTGTGAATTTTTCCAAACATTTAAGGGAGAATTACCACAACTTTTCTAGAGAATGAAAGATAATGAAGCCACTTCCTAATTTTTTTTTTTTTTTGAGGCCAGAAGATGGTCAAGAAATACTGTTGAGGAAATTTCATGAAAGAAAAAGTTACAGTCAGTCTTACTCATCTACATTGATGGAAAAATCCTAAACAAAAATATTAGCAATGTAAATCTAGTGTTACATAAAAAGGCTAATATATTATGATCTATTTGGTTTATACTAGGAATATAGCAGTAGTTTATTTGAAAATCAATCGATGTAATTGACATTTACAGAAAAAGACAAATTATATAATTTCAATAAATGTAGGAACAACATTTGATAAAATCCAACAGCCACTGATGTTCAATAAAAATCTTAGGACCAGAAGTATACATTCTTAATCTAATAAATGACATCTTTAAAATTTTAGAGCAGTTACCATCCTTAATAGTAAGATTTTAAGGCTTTCTCCCCTGATATTTGGAGTAAGACAATATTTGATATTATTCTTTTTGCTGAATGTTGTACTAGGTATCTTATAAGCATAATTTGCCATTAAAAATAAATAAAACTTGCAAGAACTAGAGTGGAAGAAGTGATAATGTTATTTGTAGAAAACATAATTGTGTATCTAGAGAGTCCAAAAGAATCCACAGATAAAAATGTTACAATTCTTAAGTGAATTAAGTAAGGTTTCCGGACACAGAAAAATTTTGAAAAATCAATACTACTTTTATGTACTGTCAACAAGCAACTGGAAAATTAAATTTTAAAAAATATAATTTAAGGTAGTATTAAGACATCAAACATCTAAAAATCTAACAAAACGTGTTTAAGGACTCTACAGATAAACTATAATAATAGAAAAAATAAAGCAGGCAAGTAAATTGAGGAATATACTTTGTCCATGATTTGAAACACTCAGTATATGTTGTAAAGATACCTATTCTTCTCCCAAGGTGTCTAAAGATAAAATGCAACATTAATTAAAATTCAACAGTTTTTTATAGAAATTAACAAATTTGATCCTAATCTTTGTTGGTAAATCCAAGGGGCCAAGATAAAAGAACAAGGTTGGCTGATTTTGTCGACTGAACATCAAGTCTTACTACAAAACTGTAGTAATTATGAGCATGATATTGGCACAAGTATAGATGAAAAGAACAATAGCAGAGATTAGAAAGCACAGAAGAAGATTTTCACAATCATGGACAATTTATTTATGGGAAAATGGCACTTTTGAACAGCATTTACTATAAGGTCAATGTAACTTCCAAAAGAAGAAAAGGATATTGACTTCAAACATCATGCACAAATACCTGTCCCCACATATAGACAATTTTGGGGAAAATAAATAACAGATCCAAAAATGTGTGATTCCATTTGTATAATATTTAAAAATTAGTTAGAAACCTTCTATGACATCAGAGGTCAGGATAGTGATTGCCACAGTGAAGGAATGAGGAGTGGTCAGTGAAGATACACCCAAGAAGTGTTTCTGGGTACTGATGGGGTTTAATTTCTGGAGGATGGTAGTTGTTACATGGGTATGTTCATTTTATGGGATGTCATTTAGCTATGGTTTTGATTAGCATTTTCTTTTGGTATGCTATACCTCAATAAAAGATTATTTCAAAATATGGTTAATTCATATTAATGTTTGTCACTATGTGTGTCTGGTAGGTAGGTGTATGTTTTATTCCCTGTACTTTTCTCTATTTCTAAGATAATTCTTAATTTATAAATAATACAGAAAAATAAAGGAAAAACATTGATAATCATTCTCTTGAAAGGATTGAGCCTCAGTATACAGATAGACTTTTCCTAGTGTCAGTAATCAATTTATTAATTCAGTGAGTTAATTTGAGTTTAATCCTCCATTTTCCTGTTCTGCGCCCTGCCTCTCTCACCCTCTTTAAAATAACCATCAAATTATTTTTTGAGTATGTATATCTATATGTCAATATCTGTATCTTTTTTCCCCATAAAATGATAGCCTTTGTGGAATGTTCTTGCTCAGGACTTCCTGGGAAATATATTATTCTCTGAGCTGAAGAGGAATCCAAGCATCTTAACTCCTGCCCCTTCTCCCAGAAAGCTATTTATCAATGATCTAAGAATTGAAGGGCCACAGGAAAATAACACTTAATGCTTTTTCTTAAGACCATAAAGGACTTATATATTTATTATATGAAAAGGTAATTATCCGTATTCTCAGATATTCTACCCACCTTTTCTTATATGCTGATTTTTTAAAGAAACAGCTAATTATAAAATACAGGACTATATATAAATAGTTTTATAATCTGCTTTTTTCCACTTAACGTAGCTTGAACTTCTTTCATATAGTTATATATGATTCTTTAATCCAATGTTTTAGGATCTTTAGAATTATGATGGATGCATAGAATGTAAAGGGAACATCATCCTTATAATGCAGTTAGGTACCTAATACTCGTGAGTATTTGTTTGCTTGGGTGGCAGTATAGAGTGTTCACTGTTAAACTGTGTATTTTTATTTTCCTTGCAAAACAGGCCCAACTCTGTAGCAAAGCTTGGATTTCTGCTCCATTTTTAAGAAATGCTCTGTAACCTCTGAAACAGAGAGTGAACCTAGCCCTGTAACCTCTGAAACAGAGAATGAACCTAATCAATCCAGAGGGAGCAGTGCTTTCTCTGAGGAGGTTGCATATGAGTGACTCTTGAGCAAATCTCCAGTCTTACTTCCCGAGGTTCCTGCCCCATTTATGTTTCTGAAGTTAACTTTTCCCCTCCTGTCTACTGAACTCAGAGTGGGTTTTTATTTCCCTTTCACCCCTCAGCACATAAAAGCATGATCAGAGTTACTCTAAGACTTACTTATATGGACTTGGAAAAACTAAGCTCTCTTCTTTCCAAACCTAATTATAGGAACAAAAAATATTCCAAAGTCATTTTTTGGCTGTCTTTCACTTAGTTTCTCTATTTACAATTTCAGTTTAACTGTAGAAGTCTTTAGAAATACTGATTACATTCTTTGTGCTTAGCTTGACAGAAGGATAGATAGTTTATTAATACCACATTATTTTATGATTCTAATACACATGTTTAAATTGTAACTTGAAGCCAGCTTATGCATCAACCCAAAGATCTTAATGTGCTGCTTCAAAGTATATCATCTGCTTTAAAGCGTAATTTGGAAGCCCCCTCTGGTAAATATACAAAGACCTACTTAGAGGGCTGTAACCAGAGAAAGTTTTTGTAATTGAGCTACAAAGAGAATTGTCTGTGACTTACACTCTCAACTTACTTTTTTCTTCTTGTTAGATTGAGTCTGTAGGTACTTTAAATGAAATAATCACAAATTAAATACATATAAAGAAACTCCTGACCTAATGTGTACAATTCATAGTAAACCACTAGAACATAATGGAATTTACAGATTAAATATTAAAGACAATATTTTAGTTTATTATGTTCTTTGGAAGAAATAATGCTTTTTTAAAGGAGTTCAAAATGATCTGAAATGCTGCTGTTGCTTTCTGGCAAAGATGGGATGTCTAAGTGAGTTCTGGCAATTGGCTTTAGGGACTTCAAAGCTTCATGTTATCTATGAAGTGCTTCATTATTAATGCCCTGATGTAGCTGGTAATGTTTAGTCTAATTGGATTTGAATAGCTTATTGTAGGAAGTTTTCATTTGAAGTTATTTTTATAGCCTCGGTGATAATATCTTGAGTTACTGAGTGTTTTCCTAAGAATCTTTGCCGGGAGACAAACATTGTCAGCTGAATAGTTGTATCTGATCATCAGTTGATGATGGGATAGATTAATCTAATAACTTTATTCATAATAATAATCCTAATTTTTCCTAAGTATATAAACATCAGAGAGGTCTAGGTCATTTTAGTTGTTCAATCATAAGATGATAGGCTAGCCCTGTGAGGTTGGGGTAGAAAGAAAGGGCTGCTAGGAAATATATCTACCTCTGTCTCTACAAGAAATCTCACTACCCTTGATCCTGCCCCATTGGGGCAAGTGAATGACATCTATCTGTCTATCTATCTTACATGGAGTCTCACTATGGGGCAATCATTGTTCTAAGTGCTTTGAAATATTAACTCATTGATGAGGAAGCAGCCTTCATAATGAGGTAAACTCTGTTTTGTATTTATGGCTTAAAAAGAAAGACCAATCGTAACATCATAAAACAAAGCCTACCTATAGTTGCAATATCATGAATCACAAAAGGCAGGCAGACATGAGAGGTTAGACCTGGTAGAGATTCCCTTCAACCTTTCTTGACTGGGAGATAGGCTTTCTGCTAGGAGCATGGTACATTGTGTCTGTCAAAGGACTAGGTAACCTCTGGGAATAACTGATCAGGAGCAATTAGGAAAGTCAGAAGAATGAATGAATCCAAATTTTGCTACATTAAAGCATTTTACAGGTGTGATTGGAATTCACTGGCTATTTTGGAAAGTCCCTCTGGTATTCAACAGAAGTCAATAGATTGTCTGTTCTTCGCTTTTTAAAAGAATACAACATGGGCCCCAATTCCATAGATGCCCTGAAGTTACAGTTGGAATCAGTGATGATTTCATTGTTACCAGCTTTTTTTTCTTTAATCTCTAATGTGTTTTTATTTTCCTCCCTAAGGATCTCCCTTGATTTTTACTTCCCAAGCTACTGGGGAGGGATAGATTCCCTTAAGCATTTTGAAATAGAGTGGAAATTATTTCACTGCAATGGCCAGCAATTATCTCAGGAAGTAGGAGACTGTCAGGGTCACTAGGCAGCACCTGGAGTTATCTTAGGCACATCAATTCTAAAAAAATCAGGTTTAGAAGGAACAATATCTTTAACAGATGATTATAATAGTCATCACCAGCAATATTATTTTTCTACATTCAGATGAGATTTTTAGAAGTAGTAGTATAAATCTAAATAATAACTGAAATACTTTAAAAAGAATTTAAAAAGGAAGTATGAGTCCAAAAGTAAAATTACCTTATGTACTCCAAGACTGAAAGTCAATTTCTAGAATGGTGCCATCCAACAGAACTTTCTGTGATGATGGAAATGTTCTGTTATCTCTACTGTCTAATATTGTAGCCACTGGCCACATGTGGCTGTTGAGCAATTGATATGTGACTAATGGGATTGAGGAACTGAATTTTTAAATTACATTTAAATGTAAATTTAATTTAAATGTAATTTAAATGTAAATATGTGCCACATGTGCCAAATAGTTACTGTATTAGGGCAGTTCTAATTCCTTTTCTAAAATGCTAAATCATAATTAATTGTGTATGATAAGAAAATTTCACACTGAAGAAAATGTTTTACATTATATACTGTAAATCATCATATAATTTATATGAACTATAAAAAGGAAATATTTGGTTAAATATATGAATTTCCAAAATTACATTTGGCACTGTGTTTTAGATTTTCAAATATTTTTCCTATTGACACTATGCATTTTTAATTTTTTCAAAAATGTGATTTTTGCTAAAAACATAAAATATAATTCTGGCAATATTGTAACATTTTTAATTAGGGGTTTTATTCATTTGCTGAGAAGAGCGTATTTTTTTAAAGTTTCATTGAGATACAATTTACCATAGAACTCACCTATTTAATGTACAATGCAGCGTTTTTTAGTATACTTGAAGAGTTGTGCAGCCATCATCATAATCTAAATTTAGAACATTTTCAACACCCACAAAAGAAATATTATTCCTATTAGTGCTCTCCATTTCGTCCTCAGCCCTTTGCAACATCTTTCTCTATTGATCTGCTTATTCTAGATAATTGATAGGAATTGGAATTATAGAATATGTAGTAATTTGTGACTTCCGCTGAGAGATGGATTTCTTTACCCCAAGAACCTTTTTTATTGTCTGAGACAAAATAAGTAAATGTAGTTTAAAAATGATAAATTTTATTTATAGGAATGTCTATAAGATCCTGGAGAAGAGAAAAAAAGTCCAATAAATCTTAATAGAGAAGCAGCATAATTAATAAAACACCTACAAAACCAGTACTAGAAACCGAGTCCATAAAGTATTTACTCTTTCTTCTGTCGACAGTCACTATACCTAAAGGAGCCCAGTGCAGACACGATGACACAAGAAGTTGTCCTGGGAAACTGTAGTCCTCTTGAGCATGCTGTTGTTGTCTCTCAGGTTCCCTGTGCAGTATACCCTCCTTTTCAGGTGCTGCCTGTTCTGTCATGGGAGTTCAGAAAGATTGCATTGAGCATACGGGGTGTTGTGGTTAGTGAGCGAAGGTGTCTTCTGATTTTCTAGTGGTTTACTCTTTAAAGGGAATACCAGGGCAGATCTGTTTCTGTCCCAGTGCTTAAGGGAGTTTTAAGTGGATAACTCCTTACAACTTTTGCCTACTTCTTCCTTTTTTCCTCTTGCTTTTCTTCCACATGCATTCAGATAGGTGTACATTAAGGGGGACTAGAGGGCAAATGACTTCTCCAGAAATGATGACCTGATTAGAATTTCTCCTTCTTGCTGAGGAATAAGGCCGTACTACTGGGTCCATCCAACTTACTGTGTCCTGCTTTTTCTTCCTTATAAGGAGTTTTTATCTAGAAACTGCCTCAGTCCCCCATGAAAGTTGGTTTCCAGCAGGTCAGACTCCCCGGTTTGTCAGACATGTCCAGCTATTTTGAAATACCAGATCTTTGTGTAGTTAAACTGAAGTTGGGAAATCCATTAAATTTCTCTTTGTTGTGCCATAGGACCTCTCAGTAGAGAATGGGGTGGAAATCTGTGCATGGAGCCGTCTGGTGGTAGGACCATCTACACACACCTCCTCTCACCTCAGATTTTGACTACTTTGGAATTCTCATGTTATATAAATATTTTCTCCTTACATCTGGGATGGTAGTTCCCAATTCTCTAGTAATGCCAAAACCCATCATATTTCTCATATCCAGTAAGCTGACTTCTTAAAAGTCTTTTACAATTAGAACTAGATATAGTCAAATGTTTGTCTAGAAAGTTTATCTTGAAAAGGGCTGTATGTCAGTAGCAGCAAGACAACTAGTCAGAAAATTAAGCATTGTGTGAAACATTACAAGTAAAATGTTCAACACATTCGGAGTTATTTGGTGCTATGTGATCCAGAGACTGGTTAACTGGTTTTTGCTTATAAGAATTACCAAATTCTGTCAAATGAGTGGTTTGTACACCCAAAGGTACTTACTATGCTAAGAACATGATATAAATTGAGTAAAAAATTGCTCATTCTCATCACTGACACCATGAAAAAATGAAGGATGAAGTGTTTGGACTTTCTTGAAAAGCTATGTAAGTCAGTATTTTAAAAAGAACATTTTTAATTTTTTTAAGATTTTATTTATTTATTAGAGAGAGAGAGGGAGAGGACAAGCAGGGGGAGCGGCAGGCAGAGGGAGAGGCAGGCTCCCTGCAGAGTAGAATCCTGATGTAGGACTCGATCCCAGGACCCTGGGATCATGATCTGAGCTGAAGGCAGACACTTAACCACCTGAGCCACCCAGGTGCCCCCCCCCAAAGCACTTTAAAGGATCCAGTATATATCCAGACTTATGAAGGAAAAAGAAAATATCTTCCTTCAAGGGCTATGGAATGTAGCAGACACCATTTCCAACTTGAGGGTTTTTTGTTTTTTTTTAAGACTTGGGGAATATTAGATGTTAGATGTTATCCACAATACTTTAATTTTTTTGGCCTCTAACCTTATTGTATGGACAGATGTGACCAGCATACAAAAGATGACTATTCTGGGAATAGAGCAAGGCAAAGAGAAGTAGTTGTTCTGGGTGTGTCTTCATGGGGGAATAAGGATGCTCATTTCAAGACGGAGATACTTGTTTCTCCTGTTTGAGAAACTTCATGTTTTCTAGACTAGTGTGTTGTAAGTATTACCCTCCTCTTTCCTTTCTCCTTTCACTTCCTTTGTCCTGTAAGTGTAAAGAATATATTAGGAATAGAATTCACAGAGATAGTCTTCTTTTTTTTTTTTTTTAAAGATTTTATTTATTTATTTGACAGAGAGACAGCCAGCGAGAGAGGGAACACAAGCAGGGGGAGTGGGAGAGGAAGAAGCAGGCTCCCAGCGGAGGAGCCTGATGTGGGGCTTGATCCCAGGACCCCGGGATCACGCCCTGTGCCGAAGGCAGACGCTTAACGACTGAGCCACCCAGGTGCCCCTAGATAGTCTTCTAACTACATATACTTAGTATGGCATGAGCCTTAAGCCTTCCTAAGTTCTTTGGTTATTTTTTTTCATTCTACAAACATGTACTGAGTTTAGAAATGGTTGGAAATAGGAGAGTTAGTAAAACAAATCAGTGATAATGGGTAGTTTGACACTGGGGAAAACAGAGGCAAAGTTTTCCTGCACCTTGGAACCATACACTCTTGGTTGGAGAGGAGGGACTTGAAACTGGTGCTTTTGCAGGAGCAGTGGGCTAGTATGCTGCTGAAGGCTTTATTATAGTCTGTGAATTCTGATATCAAAACCAATTTTTTTAGCCTAGTGAATACTCTCCCCTCCCTGTGGCCCTGGGTGAATTCTAACTGAAAGCAAGAACAGCGCCTCTTGATCCATGATTATAGGTTTGGGAGGCCACATTAGTATCCTGACAGGTACTGAAGACAAGACATTCTTAGTGTTCTGAAGGAATTTATGATCTAGTAGTAGGAACTTCTAGGTAAACCATCACAACTTGGCATTATATATAGTAATAGAGAAAGTTTGGATTCTGAAGGCAGCCTAGTAAAGAATACAACTATTTCAGTTTGGGGAGAGTGAAAAGCATAATCCTATAGGTGACATTTGACCTGGGTATTGAAAGATGAGTGGGAATTTTCCAGGTAGTAAGGAACAGAAAGGGAATAGAGTTGTTGAAATAACACCTTGGGAGAAAGGTATGCACATAGGTAAAAACAAACAACCCCACCAAACCCCTCCAAACAACAACACAAAAAAAACCCAAAAAGCAAACAAACAAAAAATTTCCATTTTTATAATCCTTGTCTCGATGAGACCTTTGAAATGTGAGTAGGAGCTGGGTTCTTATTTTCTTTTATGCTATTCTGTAAGTTGATATATGTGTGATGCCAAATGGAGTTTGTGCTTGAAATTTCCTAATCCATTAATCTTCAGGTGTTTTTCACATTTTCCATTTGAGTGACTTCAGTAGATCCACTGACCCCTCAAAAGGTTGGTAAGGCAAAGAGAAAACAGCAGACTCCCTGAATGACAAGTATTTATAGAAGAGGCAGTTCACTTAGATTAATTACTCAGGGAAGTTAGGGGGGAAATTATGGAGTGAATGCCCATCATTTATTAGTTTAGAATTAAACCAAGTATAATCTATGGATAATGGATAGAGATGACTATTTAAAGTAAAACCTTTCACCCTAGTAATGCAAACCTCTGACACCAGGGCCTGCTTCTGTGCTGAATCACTCAAACTGTGGCTCAACGCCCAAAACTCACTTTCTTTTGTTCAGTGCCCTCTAAAGCACGTTCTCTCTGAGACTCAGCTTATCCTGGCAGAACTTTGCCTTATTGAATTTTGCTTGATTTGCTCTTCCTTTTTGAGTCCGATTAAAGTTTCCTACTCTTTTCAGCACCCATGTGTTTCTGCTTCAAGCGAAGAGCTTGCTTAGCTCAATTTGATTTCCCTTGTGGGTTTTTCCCCTGTATGTTTCTTTATTGCAGAAGCCCTTACTGATAGAAATGTGGCCTCTTGAGTAGATAATAACAACTCTTGTTAACTAACAGTACTAACCCTTACATGCCTCTTATTACTCGCTGGATACTGTTCTAAATTCTTTTCATAAATTAATTCCATCGTCACAAAAACTGGCAAGTATCGTTATTCTTCCCATGTTATAGATAAGAAAGGGAGGCACAGAAAGAAGAGCGAGCTTGCCAAAGCTCACAGAGTTGGTAGAAGAGTTCTGCTTCCATCCCAGTGGTCTATGCTTCCAACAATATACTCTATAACCTGTCATTAAAAGCCAGGGACTTTGTGTAAATTCCTCCTTCTTACTGCTCACACCCTCCATGGAAGGAAGGTGGGTACTTTAATCTTAATTTACATATGAGAAAGCAGAGGTTCACAAAGCTTGTGTAACTAGCTCAAGTTACGTACTGGCTGAGATGTGTTTCAATTGCTAGCATCTCTAACATAAAATCCCTTGCTCTTAAACAATGCATTGAACAGTTCTTCTTCTTTTTTTCCCCCAAAGCTGTGATCCAGAGTTCAGACCCAGACCTCCACCTCTTCCTTGCATGATCTTATCTATGGCTTTAAATAGTTATCCGTACTCTGATATTCCCAAGTCTGACATCTTCCCTGAGTTTCACATTCACGTATCAGTGGGGTGTGTCAGGAAATGCTTTTTGTAAGACCCAGCCAGTAAATACTTTAAGGTT
The DNA here is from genome assembly GCF_023065955.2 of Ursus arctos. NCBI lineage: Eukaryota > Metazoa > Chordata > Mammalia > Carnivora > Ursidae > Ursus > Ursus arctos. Next base: position 37,766,099 of record NW_026622875.1, on the reverse strand, counting down.
TGTGGGTCATAGGATATGTCTCCAATAATGTGAGCAACTTGAGTGTAGGAATTGGATTTTCTTCATCCTGTTGTTCTGTGGTGCCTAGATCAACATCTGGCAAATGTGTTACCAGAATTTGCTTGTTAGCTGAACTAATAAATGGATATAAAATATTATCCTTGAAAAGATGTTGGGGAAACCTTGCTTATAGAAACTGTTTGCTGACATACTCCTAATACACATGAGCTGCTCAATGCAAGGGAACCTTTTCTCAAAATCCTGGTACCTCTGAAGGAAATGGGTTCTCTCTCTCTACTCCTAAATACAGTACTTTGAAAAAAATTGTATAAAAATACAAGTGGCCATCATTACTGTTTGTATTAATTTTGATGTGCATAGTCGATTAGAATAGTATTTGGAGCCAGACAAAGCTGGCATCAAATGGTAATGCTGCCTATTAGTAGTTTTATGACAATATGCAAATAATTTAAGCTCTTAGCCTCAGTTATAAAAGATGATGTGAAAGTTTTACAGCCTCTGTAAAAGGTGCATTATGTCATAAGTTATATAAAAGATCATAAGGTTATTAATGAAGATTAAAGAATATATGTTGAAAGTAATACAGTGTCATACTACTAGTTGCTCAATGAGTGGTACTTGCTGCTGTTGCTGTTCTCCTGTTAGTGTTCTCCACCATCTAGGTACAAGAAATCATAAACACTGTGCCAAGACAGTGATGCTAGCCATGAAGAAGTTACTGTTCAAGTGGTTTCTTGGAGAGAATTTCTAACATCAGCATGGTTGATATTGATTCATGCCAAAGTCAGGGTTCTGACACTCTCCTCAAGAGAAGCCAGCTGAGATCATCAATCTAAGGTACTTACTGAGTCAGATGCTATGCTAACAATTAGGGCAAATGAAGAGGGACCTTCCACCTTGAGGAGCATGTCCTCTAGTTAGCGAGATGGTATACCAAAGGGAAAGAAAACACTGTAGGTTCTACTGTAGTTGCTTGGTTAAAAAAAAATGAGGCCTAGCATTTTAGAAGACAGAAATAACCCATCCAGTAGTAGGATCTGCAGATGCTCCCTTCCTTTTGTTATAATCCTCATCCTAGAAAACTATCCATTATTTTCTTATATTAAATATTTAGAGAAGGATGGCAGATGATGCTAAGGAATATATTCCTCCTCAATGTTCCCCATGCCAAGCCCAGTGCCTGACATATACTACATGTTCAATAAAATCAGTTGAATAAATAAATGAATGAATAAAAAAGTGTTCACAGAACATAGGGGATATAGGATTGCAATAATATTGATAGACTCTCTTCTCCCTTCATATTACACATTTGATTTCATTATCCATAACTAATTCGTGGAAAAGAAAAGTAACTTCATCGCATCACCTTTTTCATAGCAAAAGGCTGAGGGATATTAGTGAAAGTTTAAGTAAATTATCTTACCAGCTCTTACCAGGAACATGATGATAGCTGAAATAAATATGTGGTTAGAGCCATCGATTCTTGGTGCAAAGTTTCTTTCAAAAGTGACATGATTTCTTATTTCTAAAAGTTTTTATTTAAATTTGTTAGTTAATATACAGCATAATAATAGTCTCAAGTACACAATTTAGTGATTCAACACTTCCATACAACATGCGGTGCTCATCACAAGTGCACTCCTTAATTCCCATCATCTATTTAACCCATCTCCCCACCCGCCTCCCCTCTGGTAACTATCAGTTTGTTCTCTATATTTAAGAGTCTGTTTCTTGGTTTGCCTCTCTTCCCTCTACCCTCCCCTGTTCCCACTGCTATGATTGTTTGTTTTGTTTCTTTAATTCCACATACAAGTGAAATCAAATGGTATTTGTCTTTCTCTGACTTACTACACTTAACGTAATACATTCTAGCTCCATCTGTCATTGCAAATGGCAAGATTTCATTCTTTTTAATGGCTGAGTAACATTCCAGTGTGTGTATGTGTGCGTGTGTGTGTGTCCTACTTCTTTATCCATTTATCAGTTGATGGACATTTGAACTGTTTCCATAGTTTTGTTATTGTTGATAATGCTGCTATAAACATCAGAGTGCATGTATCCTTTTGAACTAGTATTTTTGCATTATTTGGGTAAATACCTAATAGTGTAATTGCTAGATCCTAGGATAGTTCTATTTTTAGCGTTTTGAGGAGTGTCCATACTTTTTTTCCACAGTGACTGCACCAGTTTGCATTCCCACCAACAGTGTAAGAGGGTTCCCCTTTCTCTGCATACTCAGTAACACTTGTTTCTTGTGTTAATTTTAGCCATTCTGACAGGTGTGAGGTGGTATCTTATTGTAGTTTTGGTTTGTATTTCCCTAATGATGAGTGATGTTGAGCATCTTTTCATGTGTCTTTTGGCCTTCTATGTGTCTTTTTTGAAAAAATGTCCGTTCATGTCTTCTGCCAATTTTTAACGGGGTGATTTTTTTTGTTTTGTTTTGTTTTTTTTAATCAGATATGTCATTTGCAAATATCTTCTCCCATTGGATAGGTTGCCTTTTAGTTCTGTTGATTGTTTCCTTTGTTGTGCAAAAGCTTTTTATCTTGATGAAGTCCCAATAGTTCATTTTTGCTTTTGTTTTCCTTGCCTCAGGCGACATACCTAGCAAGAAGTTGCTGTGGCTGATGTCAAAGAGGTTACTGACTGTGTTCTTCTCTAGGATTTCAATGGAATTGTGATCCCTCCAGCTTTGCTTTGCTTTTCCAAGTTTACTTTGGATATTCGGGGTCTTTTGTGCCTCCATACAAATTTTAGTATTGTTTGTTCTAGCTCTGTGAAAAATACTGATGGTATTTTGATAGGGATTGCATGAAATGTATAGATTGCTTTGGATAGTATAGACATTTTAACAATATTTGTTCTTCCAGTCCATGAGCATGGAATATCTTTCCATTTCTCTGTGTCATCTTCAGCTTCTTTTATTAGCGTTTTACAGTTTTCAGAGTACAGATCTTTTACCTCTTTGGTTAGGTTTATTCCTAGGTATCTTATAGTTTTGGGTGCAGTTGTAAATGGGATTTTTTTTTTTTAATTTCTCTTTCTGTTACTTCATTATGGGTGTACAGAAATGCAACAGATTTCTGTTGATTTTGTGTCTTATGACTTTGCTGAATTTATGTAACAGTTCTAGCAGTTTATTGATGGAGTCTTTTGGGTTTTCTATATAGAATATCATGTCATTTGCAAATAGTGAATGTTTGACTTCTTGCCAATTTGGATGTCTTTTATTCCTTTTTCTTGTCTGATTGCTGTGGCTAGGACTTCCAGTACTATATTAAATAACAATGGTGAGAGTGGACATCCCTGCCTTGTTCCTGGCTGTGGAGGAAAAGCTCTTAGGTTTTCCTCATTGAAGATGATATTAGCTCTGGGTTTTTCATATATGGCCTTTATTATGTTGAGGTATGTTGTCTCTAAACCTACTTTGTTGAGGGTTTTTATCATGGTGGATGTTAAACTTTGTGAAATGCTTTTTCTGCATCTGTTGAAAAGATCATATGGTTCTTTTATTAATGTGGTATATCACATTGATTGATTTGTGAAATGAACCACCCTTGCAGCCTAGGAATAAATCCCACTTGATCACGGTGAATGATTCTTTGAATGTACTGTTGGATTTGGTTTGCTAGTATTTTACCAAGAAGTTTTGCAACTACAGGGTTATTGGCCTGTAGTTCTCTTTTTTAGTGGAGTCTTCATCTGGTTTTGGTATCAGGGTAACGCTGGCCTCAAAATGATTTCTTTTAGGTCTTAATCCTCTTGACTAATTTTGTACAACTGAATGCTGCTCAAATTTTAATGTGCCAAAGAATCACCTGGGGATCTTAATAAAAGGCAGAGTCTGATTCCAGAGGCCTAGGGTGGGATCCAGGATTTTTCATTTCTCAGAAGCTCCCAGATGATGTTGATCCTGCTGTTCAGGGACCACATCTTGAACATCAAGGGCATGGCTATGGTTCAACATATTTCAGATGGTTCTTTTCTTCGTGGGATTAACTGCTGGCCATTTTGGTGACCCTATCATTATCTTGACTAATCTCAGAACCATCTCAAGCTGAAATTCATGTGTATACTTCAACATACTAATTTCTCATGGAGTGTCTAAGTCTAGGGAGCTCTGTCTTTTTTTATTTGGAAAGCCCTACCAAATGAATGCAACCCTCAAGGACCTCTGCATTTGAGAGCAGCTTTTGTGCCTTCCAAGATGATAGTATATGTACACAGGTTTTGACTACATAAATATCATAATTACTCATTACGGATTATAATCCTTATGGGTATAATAAAGGATTATTTGAACAATAGGGAACTTCAGAGTTCTTATCAGACCTTACACAGCCTACTTAGCCACAAAGAGTGCAAATACAATCCTGTGATATTTTTATGTTATATCAAGAATGAGTGTTACATAAAAAGATGAATGAATGCTATAAATGTTATAAATGAATGTTAGGTCTGAGTCTGTGTGCATATATAATGCAATTTTTTCAATTTCTTTTTATAAGTAATTCTCTATAAGCCAGGCAATTTTATCTACTAAATTTTCAATGAGTCTTACAATATGATTTAAAATACACACATTTTAAAACATTAGCAATTTATTAAAAAACATCAGCATTTTTCATCAAAATTAATTCTGTGTTGGATTTTCCCAGTTTTATCCCAACATTTTACTTGGGGTTTCCCTTGCCACTACAGATATATTGCATCATTATTTTGAATATTTTGTCACTTGACATGTTGATATTTTTTAGAAATAATTCTGATATACAGTGCCAAGCATTTTTTAGTGCTTGAAATAACCAGCCACATAAAATACTGAAATAGAAAGCTATTTAACCATTACCTGGAGAGAAATAGAAAGTTTTCAGGAAAGGACATGGTCAAATGCTTTGAAGAGGATAAATATGCATTTGTGTGTGTTTGTCCCATAGGTTATTATATTGTCTAGCAATAATGTGTTCTTCCCACATAAGGATTTTAATAAGAGTTTGTTGCCAGATTTAACTAGAAAGACAATTAGCCCCAGAGAAGGATCCAGACCTTTGGCTTCTTTCAAGCTCAAAAGATCTCAGGTCACTAACTGCCCAAGGGAAAGACAAAATCTGTTATAAAATTGCCAGGCCAATTTTAAAACTTTAGTTTGAAGAAACTGGAAGAGAAAAGGAAGCATGAAAATAAGCTTTTCTCTCTTTCTGAGGCATTAATATGTCTGATCCCAGAATTGTTTAAAGACTGCCTTACATCAGAAATTAGAGATGTGTAAAGAAAAATAGGGAAACTCATACTACGTGATATTAAAACATCCAGCGTTTATAAAGGCTTATGTTATCTAGAGCATTGCAAAAACAAAACAAAAACATGTGCTCAGTTTTCTGAGAAGAAATAGGCAATGACTGACCAAGGGAGAGAATTGTGGTAGAGGGGGTGGTTTATACTTCAGGTCATACTTTGAGTATAGTTGACACACAAGGTTACATTTGAAAAAAATCGAAGTAAAGTGATTTTATTTCCAGCACATTATTAGTATGGCTCTGTTATTTATGAATAAAAGAACTATATTGAGTAGATAACTTCAAAGTTGGGGATTTAAAATTTTTGCTTTAAAGTTATTAAGTATTCTCCAACAATGTTAATCCATCTTCAACATTTTTTGGATTAATCCTAGATTTTTGTATTATACTTAAATCTATATGTAGTAAAAAAGCAAGAAGTAAAATAATTTTTAATGAAATCTGCATTATACAGGCTAGGCTAGGTTATGCTGCAGAAATCATCTCTTCCTCCTCCTGCTGTCTTCCCCAGAAAGTGGTCTGGCATAACACACAGTGTTCATTGGGAGTCTGAGTTGCTCTCCAGGCAACTGCCGGAGGATCAGTATTTCAGGCTGTTTTGCTTCTATGGCTCCTGCAAATACATGCCTCCAGGTTGTTGAGGGCAGAGAGGACATGGAAAATCTCCCACAAGCTCTGAATATTTGTAACCTGGAAGTTACAAAATCATTTTTACCCATACTTCTTTAGTTGAGGTAAGTCCTACACTTACATGTGTTTATCTTCAAAGGGCAGTCAAGTACAACCATCCTGTGTGCCAGAAAGTAACATTTCCTACAGAGCTCTCTATTCATATATCTCTGATTAATTCTTCCTTTTCTGTCCTTATGTCATTTTGCTGGTGAGGCCTTTTTAACCTTTCACCTAGACCATTGTTCTAGCCTCATCCACAGACATCTTCATTACCATCTCCGAACCCTTATCCATCTTGCCCCATAGTCATGAAATAAGTTTCCCTAAACCAAAGAGGTTTCTATACAACCTCTGCCCCATATCACCCGTTCTTTCTCTACTGGCCCATCTCCTAATGTGGCATGACACTGAAAGGTTAAATGTGGTTGGGACCCAGTACAGATGTGGAATCCTAAACTGTAGCTGAGAAAACACTGGGAAGAAAAGTCCAGAAGCAAGCTTAACCTATATGTGACCCAAGACAGAATAATGATAGACAGAATGTGGCATTCATCCAGACAAGCTATTGGCATTGAAAAGGCTCAACCAAGGGAGATAAGGATCTCTTTTCAGTTAGGCAGACCATAGGCCTAAGAATTTAAGAGCACTGACTAGGAATAGCAGCAAGAAGCGGAGTGCCAAATAGAAACCTGGGGTCCAGGAATCGACTCCAGTCACTGAGGAATGTGGAACAAAAGGATCTGTGTTGGAGCATTGAATTATGACCGGTTAAGAAGGTAGGAATTCATGTTTTAGAAAACAGCTAGAACTTAGAGACACAGAGTCATCTACAAGGCACTAGCTTTTAAATCTTTTACACTTGTTTCAAAGGTAATATTCAGAGCCCTAATATATAAGTTAGATGACAGCAGAAATTCTCTGGTTGAAGTAACCATGGTCTTTACCCCTTCTTGCTGTAGTGTAGCAACCCCAAAAGTAATTTTTCAACATCCATATGGTTCCATTGAGCAAAAATAGAGTCTTAGTTTAAAGGAATGTGGCCGATGTACAGGTGCCAAAGCTGGGACAAGGCAGGGAGGAGGGCAGGGGGCAGAAGGTCAAAAGAGTGCCAGCAATAAGAGCAACGGACCAGTGTTGCACTGTGACCCCTGTGTGATGAACCAGATCAGGCTTTTAAACCCCATCTGACTGCTGCAGATTGGAGCTAGATCTGGGAGCAGAGGCAGCCTCTACAGAGAGGGGTTAAGGGACCCTGAATGTGGGGAGCAAGTGCAAAAGATGAGGTGGCACCAACCTCTCCTTTCTTCCTTTTCCATGGAAGAAATGACCCTGCTACAATCCAAAGCATTTGTTCTTTGGATCCCAGGACTTCACACATTTTCAAAAACTTTACTCCTAAAGTTCTTTCTGTCTTTTATCACCAATGTCTTTCTCTATATAGGCCCATTTTCTGTACCACAAACACATATTCTAGGCCAGTGGTTCTCAAAGTGTGGTTCTTGGATCAGCAACATCAGCATCACCTGGGAACTTGTTAGAAATGGGAATTCTCATGTCCCACCAAAACCTACTGAATTAGAAACTCTGGCCCCACAATTTTTTTTTTTATAAGGCCATCAGTTAATTTTTATGTAAGGTATACATTCTGAGAACCACTGCCTTAGCATAACACACTTTAAGAAACTTGGCCTCTCATTTTCCTGTAACCATTGCCCATTTTCCTGTTCCCATCTATGATAAAACTCCTCCAGTGTGTTGTCTACACCATCTTCACGTCCCATATAGCTTTTATTCTGACTTCAGTCCCTTCAGAAACTGTCCTTTTCAAGGTCATCCAAAATCTCAATGCCAAAATTAATGGGCACTTAAATTTACAAATCTGACTCACTCTTTTATCAGGATGTTTCAGTCAATCTCATCCTTTCTAAAGAAATTTACCTTCTTGATTTTCATGACATGACATGGTTCTTTTTTTCCTTCCCTGTCTCCTTCGCTGGCCTCACCTTCTCTACCTCATCTCTAAATATTGGTATTGTATGGGTTTTGGAACGTTGCCTGTTCCTTTCCCTCTTTTCATTCTCAGCCAAGGTGATTTCATGCAGTGCCAAGGTTTAAGTGACATCTAGGGATGCCTGGGTGGCTTGATCATTTAAATGTCTGCCTTTGGCTCAGGTCATGATCCCAGAGTCATGGGATAGAGTCCTGCATCAGGCTCCTTGTTTAGCAAGGAGCCTGCTTCTCCCTCTTGCTCTGCCTGCTGCTCCCCCTGCTTGTCGTCTCTCTCTCTCTCTGACAATTAATAAAAAATCTTAAAAAAAAAAAAATAACCTTTAAAAAAATAAATAACATCTGTATCGGACAACCCCCAAATTTAGATCTCTAATCTGGATTTCTCTGAGCTACAGATTTGCAAATTTAAGACGTCCTCCTCTGTATCTTAAATATAACTTAATATAATCATATATTATACATTATTATTTATAATAGATATTATATATATATATTTCACAGTATAATCAGACATACTAAATCCCCCCACAGCTCTATTCCTCCACTCCAGCTTTGCTTACATGATTCATTAATACCACCATTCTTTAGTGCCACCATGCACCTCTGTCCAAGCAAAACATCTAAGCATTGTCTTAGAATTCCCCTTTTCTATTTCCCTCTTCCCACCCATCTGATTCACTGACAAATATTACTGATTCTATCACTAAAACATATTTCAAATCTGTCTGTTTTTCCCTATGTCCACTGCCATCATCTTGGTTGGGATCATGGTGATTTCTCATTAGCACAAAGCCTACCACCTGGCCTCCCAAATATCGTTCCTGCTCTGTGCAAATCCATTCCCTACATAGCACTGGGAGATCTTAAAAAAGAAACAAAATCTTATTAATTCTTTGCTTAGAAACCCAGATTTCTTTCAGTGGGCGAAGGACCTGACTGGCCTCCCTCCCCCTTCTTCAGGGTCATTGGTGATCCCTCTCTTTTTCACTCCCTGTACTTTGGCCACATTCATCTTGAGATAGCATTTAAACTACTCCTGCTTCTCTCCCTATTGCAGACCTTTGCAGTTTCTGTTCTCTTGTTTGGAAGACTGTTACCCTGGATCTTCCCATGGCCACCTTCTTTCCATGTTTCAGATTTCAGCTCATATGATCCTCTCATTTGGGCCTGGATATTCATATCATCTAAAATCTTGCCAGCCCAGTTAATCTCTGTTACTGAATCCTATTTATATCCTGCACAGCACTTAGCACCATCTGTAATAATTTGATGTGTCTGTTTGTCTCTCTACTAGAATAAACTTTCCATGAGGACTGAGTCTCTCATTTTTCATTATATCCCCAAGACCTAGATAAATCCTGAAATCAGTAAATATGTTTCAAATGAATAAAGGAAGAATAAAGAACAAACGCAACACAGGTCTTGATATGCATTGTTTTCAGGATAAAATTCCAAAGCCTGTCATTAAATGGACGCTCACAGAAACCCTGTTTCCTTTCCAGACCTTCTTTAGGTCTGTACTCACATTTCGCCTTTTGTGTGATGGTATCCTTTATCATTTAGCCCTTCAGCTGTAGTTATCTCCACACATTTTGCACTGGTGCTCTGGTATTGTTATTCATCTTGTGTGTATATGTCTCATCCAACTAACCCATTTACTGAGGAAAATGCCCTGTATCCTCTGGTGTATTTGGAGCTCCTAATATGTATTGTAGTGGTCTTGAGGGCTGTGATATATTTTAAAACTGAACAGTGTTAGGCAGGGAGTTTGCTCATAGACTGCATTCAGCAAATGATTGATGATTAATTGAATCCGTCCTTGATGGATGTTATCCATCAGCATGGCTGTTAACCAGTGGTTGTAACCTTTAGGGTAAGTGTTGTAAGAATTTTAAGTTTTGTTTTTGTTTTTATAATAGAGAATATTTAGCCATCACTGGGGTATTCTACAATCCCAAGGGCATCAGAATGAATTATCAGTTGTCAGATTTTTTTTTTTAACAGTAATAGGTCTCATAGTTTTTGCTTCAACATCTAGAAAAGAATTCCTTTCCTTATTTAAAACCAATTGAATATTTTGGGTGAAACAAGTCACTCATTTGCCTCTGCCCTTTTGGAAAAGTTGTCATTTTGTTAATATATTGTACCTATTGCTAATTTGAGTTTGCAGTGACTATGTTTTATTGTACTTATAAATGGTGAACTCAGTTTTTGAAATAAAGCTTTTTCACAATTAAAAATTTTTTTAAATCTAAAATTTTCATTGCAAGTTTTTTGTGTGTGTGTGGAATTCACATAAAGTCATCCTATACTTGATAGGGATTTGAGATCTATCTCAGATAGATTGTCCTTTTTATCAACTATTTGCTTACTTTCTGGGTCTATATCCTGGCTGTATCACTTACTAGTTGTATAAGCTTAGACAAATTTCATAACCTCATTCTGCTTCAGTTTTTTCATTTATTGAAATGTCTATATACAGGAGATATGATATACCTACTTCATAGAATTGTTGTGGGTTAGCACATGTTTGCTATTTAGCACATACAGTTCCTGGCATAGAGTGTTAGTCATAATACTATTTTTATTTTGAATATCTGCTGTATGCCAGGCATTAGTGAGGAACAAGACTTTTGACTAATGGTTGTTCATCGTATATGGAGGCTGATAGTAATTACACATGTGATTCTGCCTTGTGGATCACCTCTGTTGTGAAGACATTTACTCTTGTCTACCACATGGTGTTTAGAGATGGTTAACAAGCCTAACACTGTCACCACTCTTATTAAATATGTCTTTTGTCTTTAGGAGGCTGTGACCTCAACTTGTCACCTTCCCTGCATCCATATTCTTTGTCATATAACTGTGTATTACCCTCCCACTCTGACACTGGGCTTGACAGTGTGACTGGATTTGGTCATTTTGTTGTTAAAAAGTACTTTGAGTGGACTTACCTTCTCTCCTCTGCCATGGCAAGAAAGTGTTTTTTGGTGTAGTAGGTAGAACAGCCCTCAAAGATATCCACACCTTAATCTCCAGAGCCTGTAGATGTATTAGGACACATGGCAAACGATTTTGCAGATGTAATTAGGGTTAAGATAGGATGATTATCCTAGATTTTGGGGGTAGGATCAATGTAATCACAGTATAATAGCAGAGAACTTTCTTAGGCTGGGGTTAGAAGGTGGGCAGAAGAGGCAAAAGATTGGTGCAGCAGAAGGGGGAATAAGAGAGATTCTAAGCATGAGAAGGGTTCAGTGCCCTGCTGTTGGCTCTGATATGTAGGGGTTCACATGTGAGGACCAGAGGAAAACATCTGGGAGCTATAGCCAGCAAGGAAATGGGACCTCAGTTCTACAGTTATAAAGAAGTAGATTCAGCCAACAGCCTGAATGAGTTTTGAAGTACATTCTTCCCAGAGCCTCATAGTAAGAGACTAGGTAGCTGACAGCTTAATTTCAGTGTTGTAAAATGTGGAGCAGAAAACCCAGCTAAGAGGCATGTTAGCCTCTCAGTTAAGCATCTGCCTCTTGATTTTAGCTCAGGCCATGATTTCAGGGTCGTGAGATAGAGCCCCATGTCAGGCTCCATGCTGAGCGTGGAGCCTGCTTGAGATTCTCTCTCTCCCTCTGCGCCTCCCCCCACACACCTGTTCTTGCTCTTTCTCTATCGAAAAGGAAAAAGAAAAATCAGCTAAGATAACCCAGACTTCTGAACTGTAGAATCATGGGATAATAAGTTGAGTTGTTTTAAGAGGCTAAGTTTGTGGTGATTTGCTAAAACAGCTGTAGAAAACTAATACACAGGGCTATGATAGAACAGGGATGAGTTACCCTCTCTTCCCAACTGAGGGCAGGCAGCATAGATGAGTTGACAGTTATACAATCCCAAGGTATATGAGTGTGCCCAGCCATGATCAGCAGCCCCCCACCCCAGCCAACCACCCCATATGCATGAGCGATACATGATTATCTATGCCTCTGATGTTTTGTTGGTGGTTATGCAACACTGTGGCAATGGATATCTGATGTGGAAGCCAAGGGACCACTGGGTGGATGTCATGTTTTTTTCATGAAATGTTCTCTTAGAATGGCGAGTGAGAAAAATCTGATTAGTTATGAGAGTCAAACATGGAGCAAGATTCTAAGGTAGGTTCTGACATAAATACTCTATTAAGGAAAAGAGATAGAAGAGTTGGATTATTTATCTGTATTATTGATTTTATATTTATGAGAATACATTCAAGGGGAAGTAGAATTTATTAGAACTTCACTTCTATTATAAGCTTTTTATGTGTGGCCTAGTCAGTCCAAATGATCTTCACATTTTGAAAGGTTTGGAATTCATTAAAAGAAAACAAAGTATCAGCCACACTGTTTCTTTGCCAAACTAGTAAGTAAACAAAAAATCCAAATGAAGCAGTTTAATACTTAGACTTAAACGAGATAGAAACTCCACAGAGTTAAATAAAGCATAAAATGGATATTTCCACTAAGGCTATCTTAACTGAAGTAGCTATTTTTTTAAGACAAAATTAATGTAATTCTGGCTTAATTTATTTTTGTTTTATCAAGTCAGCAGAGTTAATTCTATGTCAATAAAAAAAAGAAACTCAAGCTGTGCAAATCATTTTACACTCTCTGTGAATTTCTGGAGGAAATACTGAAAACATATTTAAATTGCACCACAGGAACTGTGAGTACATTTAATTTTACACTAAAAAAAAGTGTCGTTTGTGTTTCTTGGAGAATAAAACAGATCCAAACAAAACAAACCATTCCATAATTCAGTGTTTGGGACACAGTGGGTCACCAATTGAAGAAATTCTCTCCCAGGCCAAAAACAAACACTGCCTAACATATTGTTCTTCCAATCGATACCAGACTCAGCAAGGCTGGGGGTTTGTGGCTGCCTCTTTTCTCTCGAGCAGTTTAAGGTAAGTATCCATACTGTTTTATGAATGAAGGAGATGTGGCTCCTGGTGGAGTGATAGCATGGAAGTTATTGCACTCAATTCACAGTGTTAGTTTTGACCCCCTGAGAGATGTTGTCTGGTCTGAGCTTGTCCCTGTAGGTAAATAACTGGTTAAAGAGAAGTAAATAAAACAGTTATGTGACGTGTATACAGCTCACCTCTGAATAGTCTTGAAAAAGAAGAAAAAGCAATTCAAGTTCATATACTATGTGCTTTAAAAAGATGAAATGAAAGACAGTCATTTGCTTTATGGATTATTTTAACTGATTACGATTTGTCCTGGAGTGTATGTGTAAGGAGTTTGTGTAGCGTGAGATTTGAAGTCTGTTTGATCTATCTGTGGTAGTCCAATTTTCCTGTATTTTGAGAAGGGGAAGAATTGATCCAAGTCTTTCCAGGAAAGGTAACTTTATTGTTTTCTCCAAGATGGAAAATAGAATTGGTATTAAAACATCAATTCTGCCAGCAGGATGAGACTGGAACCTTGGTAAGGAGACATGCAGGAGAATTCATAAGCATAGCTGATAGGTCAGAACATGTATTACCTAACTATGGGAAAGAAAAAAAAAATCATTCAAATGTTACTTCCCTGTGGTGTTTCTGTGTGTGGCATCTATTCCTACAGCTCCAAAGATCTTGTCATCTGATAGAATCTCTCTGAATATTTTAAAGTAATTTCCTCCAAAAGTACATGATTTATTTATTTCAAATGAGAATTAGATGATATGTTTTTGACATTATTATTTGCATTTTGAGTTTATTATTCATTCATTCATTGCATTCATTAGACATTTATTAAGGCCTTGCTGTATCTAACATATTTGATTATCTGGAGCAAACCATTTTCAACATTCCCTCCTCCACCATATATTTCAGTATCATGTTCAGTAATAATGATGAAGTGAAGCAAATATACACATATAACTGTAGCTTACACTTACCAAACAAAAACATTACAGAATGCATTTGACATTCTACTTCACTCTTCTAAAACTTAAGCATAAGTAAAAATCCAAGTGGTCATATGGAATGATAGAATCAAACTAACCCCAATTCCATTTCTTTATCTTTACAATCGCAATGTTACTGTTAATTTCAAATCTAATGTTTAAATGCAGGAATCTTAGTACCGCAGGGATTGGAAGCACAAACTGTGCCTGAAATGTGTTCAGATGAACTTACTCTTAAAATGAGCACAGGTAGCTGAGTCTACATATGTTGGGGCAGACTATATAACTGAGATTTCTCCAAATTAATTCCATGTAGAATATAAGGCTTATTAGATAATAAAATTTTACTAATTTTAAGCATATACACATAAATATACATATATGTATTGTTATATATGAAATATTACATAAGCATATTTAATGCCTATATATTATCTGTCTGTCTAGTTAAATCTCAACATTACCTGCAGCCATTTTTTTAGAATTTAAAGGAAATATGTTTTGGGGAGGATGGACTATTTTTCTGACATTGTTTAAAACTGCTGCAGTACACTGGTAATAAAAAAAACATCAATTTTTTTCCCCTTCTTTCATTGGGGCAAATATACCTCACATAAAATTCGCTGTCTTAACTCTTTTAATGTCTAGTTCAGTTGGATTAAATAAACTCACAGTGCTGTGAGGTATCATCATTATTCATCATTAGAACTTTTTCATCCTCTCGAACTGAAGCTCTACACCCAGTAAGCAGTTACTTTCCATTCCTCCTTCCCACCAGCTCCTTGCAGTCACCATTCTGCTGTCTGTGAATTTGAATACTTCAAGTACCTCATAAGTGTAATCATGCAGTATTTATGCTTTTGTGTCTGGCTTATTTCACTTAGCATATCGTCTTCAAGTTTTATCCATGTTGTAGCATGTATCAGAATTTCATTCCTTTTTATGGCTGAATAATATTCCATTGTGTGTATATGCCACCTTTGTTTATCATTTATCCATTGATGGAAATTTGGGGTGTTTCCACCTTTTGGCGATTGTGAAAAATGCTGTTATGAATTGTTTAAAAATGCATTCGAGGTCATAAAGCAGACTGATTTCAGTTGGGTTTATTATCTTTAAATCCCCACAATGCTTCCTCTTATCATATTCACTTACCTGCCCAGTGTACTTGGTAACTCAATATATTGAGACACTGGTGGTGGTAGGGAAAAGGTACTGGAATAGGTAGGGGATTCAAATTTTTGTATCAACTCAATGGCTGTGTGAATGTGGATGTCACATCCAAGTCTCTGTTTCTTCACTGTTGGAATGAGATTTATATACTCTTCACTCCATCTTGTGATTTTATGAGTATTGGCAGTGATGACACAACTCTGTTTGGAAGGTACTTCTGCCTTTAAGCATCTCATTCTTCACAGTAATGCTGTGATGTTAGTTTTATGGTCGTTCCCATCCTATGAGGATAGTGATCCTTTTTTGTTTTGTTTATTACTGTCTCCCAAGACTCTAGTGTACTGTCTGGGTTATAAAAGGCTCACAATAAATATTTGTTAAGTGAATGAATTTTCAGATGATATTAATAGAGTTCAGAGAAGTTGAACTCTTGAATCCTTTACCCAGTAAATAATGTCTGTTCTGGAACTTAGTCTTCTAATTCCAATTTCTATACAATTTTCACCATTCTATTTTGATATATTGTATTTCCAGCTGTAGGAACAAATATTTATTAGTTATATGCCTTGCTGAGGACTTCACTTTCATTATTTCATTAATTTCACAGTGTACCCTGAGTATATAAAACTGTTCTGAGTTTTATAGATGAGGAAACTGAGCTCAGAGAATTGATAAAGTGATTGGTCCAAATAGGTAAGGGGCAAAGCTGGGATTTAGACCCCAGGCTTCCAACTCTGGAGGGAAGTCCTATAAATAATTAGAATGAGCAGACTCTGCTACTTGAAAAAAGGAATTTGAACTTAGCCTTAAGAGAATTGCAGAATAACTCTAGCACAGTTATGGGACAGTAGAATAATCAAGATTAGGGGAGGAAATGTATGGTACTGTTAGGAGGGGGCTTCTTGGAAAACAGATACCTGGAGCTGCTGGAAAAGTTCAGGGCTGATGCAGTAGGTATTGAGGGATGGAAGGAAGTTTCTCACTATGTCAGGGCACACTTGTAGTGGTTGGTAGGTTCAGCTGTCTGTTACTTAACTTTACACAATTAGTCATTCAATTCCATGAATACACCAAGACATAATAAGCCTCTGGCCAGTTGATTCATACGAACAAAATCACAAGAGAATGACTCATAAATCAGAATTATTTTACAGTAGGAAATTCGCTTCACCTGAGAACTAGTGGGGTCTGGTGGGTGAGGGAAGTACAGTGGAGATTTGGTAGGGGGATGGCAAGCATCAGTGCTAGAAGTTATTTTAGGTCAGGAGATAAAGCGAACGATTTTTTCTCATATATTAAATCTCATCAAAGAGAATTGATGTCCTTTCTTGCCAAAGTAAGTTGATGAAATGCTATTCTAAACTCTAGAACTATCTGTGTGAGGACCTGAAGCTCGTCATTTAAAAATCTCATCTCCTGTAGCTGCTACAGGATAAACACTCATTCATTCTTGCCCTCTCCTGCTCTCCTTTTTAATACCAGGATGACATTCTCATTTGATCGTTTTTTCCTCATGTGACAATCCTGAAGTTAATAGTTGCAAAGCACTGGGTTGGGAGTTGAGGTCCACATTCAAATACTGGTTTTGTCAATAATTAGTGGACTTGAGCAAGGCACTGCCACAGATAGGCCTGGATTTCCTCATTCTCATCAGAAGTGTTGGAGTAGAGAATAATAGAAATTCTGTTCTGTTCTAATGGATTATTATAGATTTAAAACTGCTAATAACACATATTTATTTTAACTGAGTTTTCTATAATGGATCTCGGCTGGTTTTTTTTTTTTTTTTTTTTTTTTTTTTACTTCTCAGCATCTATTCGTCTTGTCAGTTGGCTTATTTGGAAGAGCAAAAGTGACCTAGGGGAGTTCCTTATGTGGGTTTTTAATAAGTCATTGTTAGAGACTGAATTTTTGTGCTCTGCCTCACACAAATTCATATGTTGAAATTCTAACTCCAAATGTGGTAGTATTAAGAGGTGAGGCCTTGGGAGATGGTTAGGTCATGATAGTGGAGCCTTCATGAATGGGATTAATGCCTTTATAAAAGATCCCCAGAGGTCTGTCTTGCCCTTTCCATCATGTGAGGACCTGCCTGTGTGAACTAGAAAGTAGGCTCTCAACAGACACTGTCGATACCTTAATTTGACTTGCAGCCTCCAGAACTGTGAGAAATAAATACTGTTTAAGCCACCAAGTCTATGGTATTTTTGTAATAGCTGTCCAACAGACTAAGATAGTCCTCTTATTTCAACCCAGTCACCCATCTCTGCTTTTACCTCTTCTTGATGGTTAAGGAGACTCTGAGGTTCTGGCTGGCATCCATCTCCCACAATCCTAGGTGCTTACATTCAATGCTCTGTGAATTCAGATGTCACTCCTTCCTCTGCTGCCCAGTGTCCCCACCCTGGTGGACATCTCTGCTCTTTTTCTCCTGTTTTCATGGTCCTTGCTAGTTACATTTATGAAAAGTCTCTACTGTCATTTTAATGGGGTTCAGGAAATAATGGAGATAAACACATGTATTCAATTTGCTGGGTTTAGCCAGAGAAATCACCTCTATAAGATTTGATTAAAGGGATGAAATGGAAAATGTTGGGGAAAATTATTTTGGCAGCCATGTGTGAATAATGGACTGGAATAGGTCAGG
This sequence comes from Ursus arctos, assembly GCF_023065955.2. Classification (NCBI taxonomy): domain Eukaryota; kingdom Metazoa; phylum Chordata; class Mammalia; order Carnivora; family Ursidae; genus Ursus; species Ursus arctos. Next base: position 37,748,348 of record NW_026622875.1, on the reverse strand, counting down.
AACCAGAGCCAGGGAATCAAAGAAGGCTGTTTCCATAAGTATAGTGTAAAGCAATGAAATAGGGGTTTCCTGATGAGAACAGCTTGAGTCAGAAAGTTCTATTTGGAGAAAGAATAAAGTAGGGTTTAATACATTTTAAGGTGCTGAATAACCATGGCCAAACGGGAGAGAAACTGAAGTAAACTCCTTGATTTAAAGCTGTTTGAGTGCTGTTGATTGGAGTCAGGGAGACTGTGTCAGTGTTAAAATGAAGCTAGACTTACATGAATTGTTGAAAAAAGTTTAGCACTGAAAGGAAAAAGCACCAGGGCAGGAATTAAAGGCACAAGAATTCAGACAAGGATTTCAGTTTTATTTTGAGGCGGGTGACACCTGACCTGAGCATTAAACCAGTGAAGAGATAAAAGATTTTTGTATATGGGAGGAAGTGGGTATCTGGTGTGAGGACTCCTGGTTAGGTAACCCAGAGCTCTTCCCAAAGTGTGTACTCTGGCGATGCCATGAAGGCTGGTTTGCCTACAGGATACTTTGTGAATTTGATGGATGCTTGCCGGCAATGGCCTGGCTGCAAAAGCTATTGCAAACACTTGGAATGATCCTACTTCTTCCTCGCTGGTCACCTTTGGGTTTGCCAACTAGTCCCTACTGTTAAAATGATCAGAGCTACCTAATCAGATGGTTACAACTTGTTATATATATATTATCTAACCTATATTTCTGGCACATTTCTGTTTCTTTGTATAGATTTTTGAGGGGACACTTATGATATTCCCTTAATTCCTGATGAATCCAATTTTCAGGGTGTGCACAGTATGTAGCATCAGCTAACTCATCCCCGAACGCATTGGTTCTAAGACTGTAAAGCCCAACTGTTTGCGAGAACACCCTCTCTACCTTCTGAGTAGTTGACTGATAGCTCTTACAACCCCCACTAGGCATTTATGACTTAGGATCTGCGTATATTTGATACTTCATTTTGTGTTCAGATATTTTATTCATATCTCAAATCTTGCTTTATCATTTTAAAAACCACTAGAAAACTATCATAAAATTATAGCATTTTTGATATGGTTACAGTCACACTCTGGCTACTTCCAGGTTCTGGGATTAGTCTTTTGCCCTTTTCCTGATCCCTCTGAAAGAACAGCTTTCTCTTGACATCGACGTATTCTAACTTTAGAGGTGGGTTTCTTTCTTGCTTCCCCCCCCCCCATGGCTGTGTCTCAGATGTTTCAGTGGGAGCAAGGTGTTTTTGGTAGTGTCATTCTTTTAATTTTAGGATTCTTCACACTTTGCAGAATCCTACTTTGTCAGCTGCTGCTGTGTGTATAGTCACAAGGGCAATGTATAGGCATGGTCAGAAAATTGTCATAAGAATTAAGAAATTAAAACTTCTGAGGGTAAATTTGGGGAAACTTGGGACATACAAATTGCAAGTTACTTATGGTGTAATTTCATTAAAGAATGAAGAAATACTCTCAGTCTTAGAAAAAAAAAATGAATAGCAAGTATAGATTAGCCAAAGGTGTTTATGACACTGATGGGCAAAATATTTACAGTTTATGATGAAGTAGTTGGGAGAAATGGCAGAAATGAAAATATATTTCTGCCAAGGAACTGATTAGGGACAAGCAATAAAATACAAGAGAGTATGTGTTGTGGTTTGAACTGAATAGATTATTAATACAGATAGGAGACAAAGAAGTAGCTGAGTCAGAGTACAATAGAATATGGTGAAGCAGCAGCATATTGATTCATATACTATTACTGCTCTTTTTTTCTTGGAATTTTTAAAAGAATTTTTATTGATGGGTAGTTACTGTTGGAGAATATTGAACCCTGGAGTGTTTACATGAGGGATAAAGAAAGGAGGTATTAATACATTGTCTTATGAGTTTGACAGAGGTCTATAGATGCTGTGTCTGGGGAGGAAACCAAGAGACTTCTGGATCATATTTTAACTGTGTATAATTAAAGGAATTTCAAAGGACGACTAAATGACCAGACCCTCAGGGATTCATAATTTTCCAAGTTTTCTATCAATAAAGAAGTACTGAATTATGTATTTATGAGTGGGCATGATATGTTGGAAATGGTGCCTATGAAGCAAAAAAGGTTATAAAGTAATAATTTATTTTTTTCCTCTTTATGTTAAATCTGTGGACACATAAAATAGCAGTGAGAGTTTCTAATGACCACAAGGGGAAGTGAATAATGATCTTAGGGTAAAGTACTATAGCTGGTGACACTTAGTTAGTCTGCCTATCCTCAGCTTGGAAAAAAATAGCAATACTTCTTAAGTCTCTGAAATAATAAAAATAAATCCTCAGACCCCCATGTTTTGCTTTAAAGCCATGTAGATATTTAAGCAGCCAGGCTTAGATTCACAGATGTTCCATGTTGCACTGGATGGGAAAGGTTCTTTGAAAATGATACATAATTTAAAGATAAAAATGAAGAATACCTCTTCCTTCTACATTTCTGGGCATAAGGAGTTAGCGTTTTTATTTTATTTATTTATTTATTTATTTTTTTATTTTATTTATTTATTTATTTATTTATTTTTAATGATTTTTTATTATATTATGTTAGTCACCATACAGTACATCCCCGGTTTCCGATGTAAGGCTTGATGATTCATTAGTTGTGTATAACACCCAGTGCACCATGCAATACGTGCCCAAGGAGTTAGCGTTTTTAAATGGAATTTTTTAAACAGAATCTTGGAAGAAATCCAAGTTGTTGGCTGTATTGTTACCAAGACCCAGTAGGTTTTATTGTTTTCCTCTTAATCTAATTTCAAGAGCATATGTATTCTGACAAGGTTTTTGGATTCCCTCATTCTTCTTGTGAGGTTCATTTCTATAAAGTGTCCTGTCACCTAAGCTGTAAGTACCAAGGAAAAAGAGGTGGAGAAATATTATTTTTGACTGATAATAAAATGCCTTTGTTGGATATATTAAGTTGAAAAAAAATACAGAAAAGCCAGTGAATGGATCAGAAATGAGATACACATAGAGGAATCAAGGGAAAGAAACCATCACATGTAATTTAAAAGGAAATCAGGTTGTCAGAGGAAAGCAAGTGTTCGGGAAAGATGTGATTAGAAAAACTTCTTGCTCTAAGTAGATCGTTGGAATATTTTATTTTAGTCCTGCTGTGATACACTGAAAATATAGGTATGTGGTCTGTGTGTGTACTTAAAGTTATGAAATAAATGGACAAAAGAGGGTTGATTGTACCTAAGAAAACAAAATAATATTATGAGAATCTTTCAAGTGAAAAAAGTATTTAAACTAGCAAATGGATAAAAGAAATATAGAAAAATCGGGCTTACTCTAAGTACCTCAGAAGGAATAAACTTGTAACCCTTGTAAATGATGACCTGTCAGGATCGAAGAATGTCATGGTACTTCTTTGCTAAATTTTAGTAGTGTGATCAGCACAACTGGTTATAACCTCCTACTTTTGAGGCATGGGTTGTAGATTTCATTTTCTACCTGGGCTAGATAGCTACAACATCTGGACCACTTGGTAAAGAGTTTCGTAGCATAGCTCCGTACTATAGCCAGATATGAGCTCTGGGTAATCATGATGTGGCCATCCTTGTACATACAATCAAGAATGTCTGCCTTTTTCATACATCTTGGCAAAATTGAAGCTATAGGGTATAGACATGACCTTGCCATAAATTTAAGGGTATGTGGTTTTGTCTTTGGAGAGTGGTGCAGATAAAGTCCCATTGCAATCTGTATATTGTTTTGTCAAGAAACAATTTTCCACATAGTATATATAACTTGTAGCAGAAGTTGATGGTGCTAATCCATGGTAAGACTTTATAATTGTCACTAAGCCTCAGTAAAAATTGAAGATTATAGAAGCTTTCTGTACATTCAATGTAATAAGTATGTAATAAGCATGTATCAAGATGCTTTTTGTCAGTACCAGAGAATTTTTAGTCTCTGAAAAGTCTAGTGTTAAACACAGAGTTTTCAACAACTGCATTTTTTACTGTTCCAGCTATTGTGTAGATGTGTACTTGTAGAATTTAAGATCTCTAACATACTTTTCAAAATGCCTGCTCCACTTACTAATGTCTTTTGGAAGAGTCGTACTATTTGTTTGGCTTCTTAGCCCTTTCACCGTCTCTAATCTTGGTAACATCTGTACTGTTGCTTCCTGATTTGAGGTGGGAAATAGCTTTGGTGAGCTTGAATTTTACCTAATGGTACAAACTTGTAACAAGTAGTAAATAAGGCATAGAGATCTAATACACAGTATAATGATATAGGCAATATTATTTTAAATATCAATATATTATATATAAACATATCAAGGTAACACCCTGTACATCTTAAACTTATGCAATGTTACACATCAAATCTATTCAGTAAAAGATGAAGTAACAAATAAAGACAAAAAAAAAAAAAAACCTGATTTGAACAACATGAAAAACCCTTTATCTCCTGTCTATTTTTCCTTCCTTTTTTGTCTTTCCTGAATGGAATCATCTACCCCTTCTCTCCAGGAGGAGCATCTGCTCTCAGCCAGGAGCTCTTGGTGCCTTATTTAATAATCCCAACCAAGTAGTCATTCAGTTATCCTTGTCTTTTCAGCTGAGTCTTGTCACAATGCCTCTGTATTTCTGAAAAAAAAAAAAAAAAAAAAGAATGGGAGAAAGGTAGGAGAATAACCATCTCTTGTACTTGAGGCATATTTTATGACTTATATGTCTGATTTCCTGTAGCTCTCTCCATAGTCCTATGAAATAGACCATTGTTACTGTTGATATTTACTTGATAAAGAAACTAAAACTCAGACACATGTAAATTTGTGGGAAGCTAAAGCAAGAATTTTAACATCCTTTTCTCCTTCCACGCTATACCCGTAAACCATCTTACAAAAATTGCTTTCCCAGAAAGACTTGTGTATGACTTTAAATAGGATATCTGCCGGCAACACTGACAGGAAAGGGTAATCACTTTAAGAAGGGAGAAGAGAATGGGTCCAGAAGCCACTGCCCATAATCTCCTATTAGGGATCATGCAGGGCTTGAAAAGGTGAGGGCTGCAATTATAACTCTGCAGGAATTATAACATTTTCAAGTGTTAATTACCTCAGTGTTCCTGAAGCCCTGAATTATTGCTTGGCACAACTGAAACTGTCAAGTGTACAAAATAACACTGTCATAAATTTAAGAGTATAAGATCCTGTCTTTGAATGGTAATACAGATAAAATCCGATTGCAATTTGTACATTGTATAGGTTGTTAAATACTTTCTGCACAGGTGTAATTGTCTATTAGTAGTAACAGAAAAATATCTACAATAAATTTCCTAGACTCCCAACAGGGATATGTATTGGGGGAAAGTAGAATGGGTATGGAAAGAAGGTGTGTATATATATATATGCATCTGTAGTAAATAAATGCCTAGCAAATAAACAAGGCCTAGAATGTAAGCAATGACAAGAATTCCTCAGACTTATGGTATCTACTTGAATATGTCCCAGCATTTTAAATTGAAAATATTGCTGACTCTGTACTTTGTTCTCCATTGTGTGTTATCATGTCAGTTTGGACATAAAAGCAGAACTTTTCAATGAGACTCAGACCAATACAACACAGCTTCACTTGGTGCAGGGACAGTTCAAATAGAACTTTTTTAGGGAGTGGCCCATTCGAAGACATGGTGCTCATTCATCTCTGGAATCTTAAAACCCAGAGAAAGTGCAACTTTTTGTTGCACTATTTGATTTTTTAATTTTGCAGACTTCTATTGACTGAATGTGTCCCCTTCTATTTCAGAAGTTAAATCCTGATGTTCCATGTGATGGTTTTGGGAAGTGGTAGGTCATGAGGGTAGAGCACTCGTGAATAGGTTTAGTGACCTTGTGAAAGAGACCCTTCACCCCTTCACTATGTGAGGACATAGCATAAGGATAGCCATCTATGAACTAGGAGCAGGCCCTCACCAGAGAGTGGATGTGCTGTTGCCTTGATCTTGAACTTTCCAGTCTCTGTGATGAACTGTGAGAAATAAATTTCTGTGAATGATAAGCTATCCAGTCTATGGGAGTTTGTTATCCAGGCCAAACAGATGAAGATATGGGCTAAAGGCTTATGTCAACTATGTGAGCTTAATATCCAAATAAGAGGAAGTGGTCTCTATTATGATAAATGCACATTCATGTTTGGGCATGAAAACGATACATTGGCCATGTGTAGACATTAGTCATAAATTAATAATTATCTTCCATTCTTTGTGTTATGTAACAGTTCTCACCTCCCTCCTTGTCTCTTATCTGGTATCTTCAGCTATTGTCACCTAAATAAACAGATTGTTCAAAGAATGCAAAATAGGCTGCAGGCAACTATCCCAAGCACGCACCCACGCATTGTCAGTAGTGTTATCAGCCTTAGCAAGAGAGTGCGGCATTTAAATCAAATTGATTTTTTGAAATCATGAGTTATTCATTGGAAAATGGAGAGTGAAGATAACCAAAAAAAATTTTTTTATCTTTTATTAAGGTAGATAGCATAATTCTTTTCTAGAAATGGTTTGTTTGAAGATAACCCAGCAGTGGCTCAGAAACTATCTTTTGGTTAGACAAACAGGTGGTATATCTTTTTTGTTATCTTAGTAAAAGTAATTATTTGCTAAAAAGACATGAGCACTTTCTCTCCTTTGTTACTAGTCTTTTTCCTTACTCTTATATAACTTAATGCTTTTCAAAATACTTCCACTATGGTATTTTATTTGATCCAAAGGGATGTTTTCCAGCTCTCAAAAGAACAGCAGTAACAATAAAACCTTTCACAGTAAAAACATAAATACAAAAGGCCTGGAAATGAAAACACAACTAAATGTAGCTGAAGCTATTAAGAAATAAGGACTGTGAACCCTCCATCCCATGTGATAGGATGATTCTTTAAATCCAGGCTGCACTAATTTACAAATAGCTCTGTTTTAGGCACTGTTTAAGTCCTGTATGTGAGTTTTAAGTCATTATCAAAACAATCTTATGAGTTTAAAGTCATTTCATAATGAACACAACCCTGAACAGTGTCACAATCTTTATTTTACAGATGAAGAAACTGAGGCACAGAGATATTAAGTAAATTGTTCCAGTTTTGCAGCTAGTAAAGCTAGAATTCAAACCCAAGGAATCTGTCGCTGTTGTCTACCTGTTCATGCATAACTTATCAGCAGAATTGGTTTGGAATAGAGGAAGAATTTATCTTTGAAAAACTCAACTGAAACACTGAAAATATACTTGTTCTCAACTAACTTTAATCTTTCTTTCCCCTCCTTTCTCTTCTAAGGAACACCGTTGAATGTTAATGAGTATATATTTTATTCAACCTCAACCAGTCATTTGGGGGTAATTAATCTGAGTTTTACATATCCAGCCTCTCTTTTAATGAGTAAACTTTGAGCAAAGCATGCTTCCACCACTGAGTATTTGCTTCTGCTTGTAGAGGCAAATGAGCAGCATATATTTTGTTCCTGTTTTGCTGTCCTTATTATTGGATTCAGTAGTAAAGAGGAATGGTGAAATCGTTAATCAGAGTATAACGATTCATTTTAGCAACGGATTCTGGGAACCCTGATACAGATACCTAAATGCATCAACAAAGGACAAACACACCCTGTGATTTGCACAACTGACACGTAGGCACTAGTCATTCTACAGCACAGACAGTGGTATTCAAATAGGAAACTGTCAGCAAGCCATTTGCTCTTTCAGGAATGACCAGCATAAGTATTATGTATAATAACAGAATCAGGATGCTTTCCCCATCTCTGTTAATTTTGCTTACCTTTTTCCTTTTTACCTTTTTTGAGGTTTTGGGGCATCCTTGAGTTTTGTTTCACAGCATATCTGGTCATAGCTTCCCAAGATTCTGCAAGTTCCTAGGAAATTCTTAAAGGGCTTGTACATGTTTGAAAGAAATGAGGAAACAATGCCCTTCTTCAGAGGGTTGAGTAGTTTGGGGTGCAAGATTGCCCAAGGGCGGTATGGCTTGGGCTTAGGAAGAGATGGCTAAGTCTTTGACTAAGCCTTTAGGAAAATTTACACTGGAGGGCTCAGTGCCCCCCACCCCCTTTTTTGATGTGCAGTGTTTTGAGTCATGGTGGATATATCACAGTCCCCTAGAGATGAAGTATATACATAATAGACAGGCATGTGTGCATGCACATGCAGTCAGCTTTACCTGTAATTGTCCCAGCTTCACTTGCTGTTGAGGAGGGCTGGGGAATGGCTGTGAGGGAAGCACTGTGTTGGGGGGAAAGACAGATCTGTCATAGTAAGTGACTTTTATACTCTAGTTGTAATCCTTGCACATCACATATAAAGGAATGCAACATGTCAGATAAAAATTTGCAAAAGCTTTGGAACCACATAGTCAAGGGCTTCAACCACAGCTCAGAGATTTGCTCCTTGTCTGTCACTGGGCAAGTCTCACTTTACTCTTTTGTGAAATGGGAATGGCATCACCTACCTTGTAATACTGACATGGGGTTTTCGTAAATATGTGCAGGGCTAAACTAGAACCTGATAAGTGGCAGTCATAAAAATAAGAAAAACAGATATTAGGATTTTTAAATTATACCTATTAAGCAGTTTACCCAGTTGACTATTAACTCTGTCAGTTGGGTAAATTATTGACTATTTTGACAGAATTAACTGAATAAGTCAAAAGATTGATTTTTTAAATTTTAACTATTTTTTTCCCCACCACAGATATAAATCCTTTGACTGATGGTGATTTTTTTTTTTTGGTCCCTTACTGATTTAGGCTTAGCACATAGTACACATATTCTTATAGTTACCTACCCACAGGAATATAGCAACATGCATGGTTTTAAAAATATTGGCTGAAAGGGTTTATTTCTTCATAAGTTTTATAAATAGTAAATGATAAAGAGCCTTCTAAATCAGAAAGGAGAACATATCCTGGGCAGTATATGAGTCATTGTCAAAAACTAAGCATAAGACAGGAAACAATGAATATTGGCAAGGGTATGGAGAAAAAGGAACCCTCATGTACTATTGGTGAAATGCAAATTGGTGCACCAATGTGGAAAACAGTATGGAGGTTCCTCAGAAAGTTAAAAATAGAACTACCCTACAATCTAGTAATTGTACTACTGGGTGTTTAGCCCCAAAATATAAAAATACTAATTCAAAGTGATACATGCACCCCTGTGTTTATTGCAGCATTATTGACAATAGCCAAATTATGGAAGCAGCCCCAGTATCCACCAATAGATGAATGGATAAAGAAAATGTGGTGTACACATACAATGGAATATTATTCAGCTGTAAAAAGAATGAGATCCTGTTATTTGTAATAATATAGATGGAGCTAGAGAGTATAATGCTAAGCAAATAAGTCAGAGAAAGATAAATACCATGTAATTTCACTCAAATGTAGAATTTAAGAAAAAAACAAGAGGAGGACAAAAAAGAGACAAACCAAGAAACAGACTCTTAACTATAGAGAGGAAATTTATGGTTACTGGAGAGGAGGAGTGTGAGGGAGATTGGGTGAAATAGGTGAAGGGGATTAAGAGTACATTTATCACAGTGAGCACTGAGTGATGTATAGAATTGTTGAATCACTGTATTGTACACATGAAATATAACACTGTATGTTAACTATACTGGAATTAAAATTAAAAACTTAATAAATTTAAAAAATAAAAAAAAGAACTAAGCATAGGATAGATTCTCAGCCTCGCCACCTTTTATCCTTCCCAAAGCAAACCAAGATAGGAAAATTGGAAAACATAGAATGAAAGGATTAGAAACAAATAATGAATTGTCTTCCTCCCAGGATTATTTGGAAATATGAAATGTGCCTCTCATTTGTAGCATGCGTGTGTTTTTTAATTACAAAATAAAGATAGAAGCATATGAAACACTCAAAGGAGCTAGTTTATGAGTAATTCAGAAGGATCAGACAGGGATAGTATATGTATTATATGTAATTCACTGCACATGTAATGATTGTGCTTAGTGTCAGCCCATTAAGAAACATCTGCCTTCACAACTGCCACCACACTAAATTATGTTTGTGCCTCAGAGGACATCTTCAGTGTAGATAAATAATATATGTTTAGAGATTTTATGGATTAACTTAAAATGTGTCTTATTTTTCAATTCTATTGGAAACACACTACTCAGGAATATTTGACTTAATTTCCGTTCATTATGATTATACTATTTATGACTTGAAAGTCTCATCCACAAAACCATTCCAGATCATTTTATCAGCATGTTCTCAAAATAATTATTTAAAAAACTAATATTCAGCCTCTTCTAAATTCATTTTCTTGGTACCCTTTAATAGTTTCTGCTAAGGGTTTTTGAGAACCATTTTGAGCTGAAGTTTAGAGTGTTACTTGTCACAACTTGTAAAATGCTTAGAAAAAGCATTTCCAAAACCTGCTATCATGTTGATTGTGTCTGATGCGGGCCCACATTTACATTAAAACAGTGTTTTGTGAGCAAAGCAAAATATTTTCCTCTAATCTTTGTTGGACTAACTATACTAATCTATAAATGAAGGAGATTATTTTAACCTCACCACATTTGTAATATTGTTACCATCAGTAGCATATAGAAAGCAAATGGATTTATTAAAAGCACATGCATATGTGTATTATGGTATCATGTTATTTAATAATAGCTAAAGTTATTTCAGATATGAAAGGCAAAAGGTATATCTTGGAGAATTTTTCAGGTGGAAATTTTATAAAGGGATATTAATGAAAAGAAGATGTGCTTGGTTCAGGCAGAGAACATGAAATAATTTAGGGGAATGAAGAAGAAGGGGGGAAGGAGTTTTCTCAGATTGGCCAAGGGTCTGAGAGAATGAGCATGTGCTTGGAGTCAAGGTGAATTGAAAAGAGCTGGTTTTGAGAATGGGCTCTGTCTCTCACTAGTTGTATGGTCATGAGGAAGTAATTTAGTTTTACTGTCCCTCAGTTCATTTATCAATGAAGAGAGAAGATTTGACCTAGTGATCTCCAGTGTCTTGTCCTGTACTACAGTTTGTCATGACATTATTCCAGCATCCAAGGCTAGGCCATACTCTGCATCATTGCTCCTATGGTTTTGTTAGGATAAAATCTGGGATTGTTCTTCCCAAACTCTTACTCTTCAACTGCAGTTTGCATGTTGCCACTTTATTTGATTCGTACTACCACTGCTTTTCATACTTTATAAAGTATTGTTTTCAAGGACAATTTTGGTATTTAAATGACTTTGTTTCCCAGAGAATGTATTATTCACTTACTGCCATCATCAAAATTACAGAATCATAGAATATTAGAGTGTAAAGGGCCCTTAGAGGAAGCTGCTGTTTAAGGGGATTTGCTTTTTTAAAATTTGGATCAACACTTATTCAGTGTGATAAAAGCTCCAAAATAGAAATAGCTACACAATCACTGAGTTGAAAATGGAAGTGTCAATTTAGATACAATCTACCAATTAAGCTGATTGTTAGTGAAGAGTAGCCAGTCATAACTGTCAGCAGTTCTACTTTTAACATGGAACTTGTCCTACACTATTTGAGAATATAATTTAAGGAAACACTTTCTGTGCAAAGATCAAGTTTTATCAAAAGAAAACAATCAGCTTCATGTTTCTATACCCCCTTCTGCTTCACAATCATAGGCATCATCAAAGCTAATGTTGATCAAGCCTTTTCTAGGTAAGAGTGTCTTAAGTCAGCTTGAAGTAGACTTTAAGATGGAGATGGGTGCATGAAGTTTGTTGGGAAATGGTATTATGATCAACACCTGTGAGAGAATGAGGAAAGCAGGATTAGACCAAAAAGAGAAGTTGGACTTTAATACAGTCTTCTCTGCCACTCCATGGGTAGGTCAGGACCTGGCCTTTCAGAGTTGTCCTGAAATGTTACAGTACATGTCATTTACCAAGCATTGGAGGTAGGATACCCCCAGGAAGAGACAGCTCTTTGAGGGCAATTCCCAGAGAGTGACTCAGCTAAGAGCCATGAGCTGCCAAAAGCAGTGGAAGGAGGTGTGTGTGTGTGCCTGTACAGAGATGGGAGCCCCATAACCAGGCACTGGTCTATGCCCCTTATATTACCTATCTTGTATAATAATAGCAGTAACTCTGGAGTTAGTAATTATGATTTTCCCATTATTACGATAAGGAAATAAAGTCTTAGAGAATTAACTTGGCCAAGGTCATACAACAGTAAGTGCATGTGGCCAGATTTTTAGCTGTCTGACCAAAGTCTGAACACTTCCTTCTCTCTCTTCTAAGGATATGACCACTTGGATGACTTCTACCTGAAATTATGATGTTATCTTGAGCTAGGTAATAGCTTTATAGTTTAGTTCCATTTTCATGACAATATCATAGCAGAATTATGCAATACTAAATACAACTCCACCATCTTGAACTATTTCTTTGAATCTATATTACAGATCTGAAATAATATGGCACATTATTTATAGTAAGTAGTGGCCTTATCCCATAAGGTAAATTATTTCCCATCTAACATTCAGTTTGTATACATATTTTGCTAAAATATGGCTCTTCTATTAAATCCCTGACTATCATTGTCTATATTTCCAGAATTTGGGAAGTGGTCCTTGGCTGGAATGGAGGGAGCAAGCTATTGATGTGGAAAGTATATAGTATCCATCTCTTTTTTTTTTTTAAATAAGTCTCAGATGGGGCGCCTGGGTAGCTCAGTCAGTGATGTGTCTGACTCTTGATTTTGGCTCAAGTCATGATCTCAGGGTTGTGAGCTCGAGCACCATTTCAGCCTCCATGCTGGGTGTGGAGCCTGCCTGGGATTCTCTCCCTTCCTCTCTCTTTGCCCCTTCCCCCATTCTCTCTCCCTCTCTCTAAAAAATAAAAATAAGTCTCAATATAATATAAAACATCTTGATAAAAAACTTACTGGCTATCAGATGTAATATATTATTACAAAGTAAAAAAAAAAGAATAATTGTGAGAGAGCTAGTGTTCAAAAAGTTGACACTAGCTCAACTCTTCTTTTGATTGTGGGTAAAATCTTTAAATAAAATGACATTTTTTAGTTGTGATTTCCTTTCCAGTAAATGTGCTTATATAGTCTGTGTTGATGTGACTTCCGCATACTGTTTTCATAACTACTGTGTATATGTCTAAATGATACCAAAACAATTAGCTTGCCTTTAAAATAATTGAAAAGACCTTTGGCACACAGAGATAAAATTGTGAAAAGGAAAAATATTCACATTTAATTATATTATTTTTCCATGTTCTCTACACACTGGTAACTGCGGATTTTGCCTAGGTTTGTACATTATGGGAAGGATTGTATTTCTTGTGTATTCTCAATCTCTTCATTCCAGCCCCACTGAACAAACTGCGTTAATTAGTATTCCTCTTGACTGTATGTGGCCAAAAACCCAGCTTAAGCTGGCTTAAGCAAAAATGGGATTTATTGATCCAGGTAATTAAAGAATCAGCCGTAGGGCTTGCCTCAGGCCAGGAGCTCAGGCAACTCTCAAGCTTCCTCTCCACCTCTCACTTAACTTTCTGTGCCTTGGTCAGAATCCCTGATTTGCCCTTCCTGCCTGATGGTAAGATGGCTGGAGAAATTCTAGCTTATATTCTCTCATGTTCAAGATCAGGAGCAATCACTTGCTTCTCTCTTTGGAGCCCAGTAGTAGTCTCTTTTCTTATTGGTTCTGGATCAATCACTGTGGACAAGTCAAGCCTAATTGAAATGCAGCTAGGAGTAGTGTCAATCACAGCTAAGCCCCATAAGATGTCTCCATGAATGGGATCAGGGGCAGCCTTTTCTCAGGGTGTAACTGGAAAATTTTTTTCTTCCAAAGAATATGAGGAAATGAATGCAGAATAGCTAAAACCCAGTGCATATCCATCATTACTACTTAAATCTACAGTTTACTCTTCAGAAAGCTGTTCCCAACAAACTTACACCCTAAATCATGTGATATATTATATGCCCTAGGGGTCTGAAATGAAAATCAAGCAAGAAAAAATGTAAGAAATAAGCTCTAACAGTAAAAGGAAGCTTTAAGAGAGAAGAAAAATATGCACAGAAGTCTCAAGAGCAGTTGTGAGTTATATGCAAAGCACTTTTAACTATTCATGAACATTGAGTTTCCGTGAACCTTGGGAGATACTGTTTTATTAGGATGAGAAACTTCCTTTCAAACTCACTGTGAGTTGATAATTTTGCAAACTGTCTTTTAATGTTTCAGGAAAGATGTGGAATACCCCTATCAGTTTAGAAAGCATTGATGGGTGGCAGCTTGTCGAGGTTACTCCTGTCAGTTGGAAGAGTCATGTTTAAACATGAGTGCGTTATTCTCAATGTTTGATTTTTGTCAAGATTTTTAATAGCTTTTGTGATTGTTCTGGGGGAGGATAGAAAATATGTATATATAGTAGATGACACTTTCCATTAACCTCGCCAGAATATAATCTTATAATCTACCTACAAGTAACAGAGCTGATGGATTTCTTTCCTTAGCAAGTTTTCAGAGTTTATACATCCAGCTCTTCTGAAAGTTACAAGGGTGATTATAATGGGTGGATTAGAAAAGATCATTCTAAGCCTTGTTCTAGAGTTCTGCATAAACTAGTTTATGTAAGTTTCATGTTCACACATTGAAGACTGCGTTCAAATAAAGCATCTGCTTATGAATAAACACATTACTGATGGCATACCTTTGATGGGTTTAACCATCTTTCTCTTCCAATATTGAAATGGCTTCTCTAGCCACAGATGGGTGTGAAAGCATTGGCTGCCAAAAAATGGTGGTGGTAAGGGTATTACAGGAAAGGATCTAGAGTGAAACTGCCTGCTATGGTTGAGAAACACTAAGGGGACAAATCCACATGTGGGCAATTGGAAGATTTTCCTTTGTCACATCCACACTGTGCCAAGACCACCTGTGGTGCTCCAGGGAAGCATTTGGTTACCACTTTAGTGTAAGGAAGAGAGGTACATGTAGGGATAATGAAGCAATCAAAGCAACATAAATTCTTCAGGGATCCACAAGGGAAATCAGAGTCTGGGGCCTTGTTGAGAGTAACTTCTGTTCCTAAATTTAGGAACAAGTTTGCAGACTCTGAGAGTAATTGTTAGCATGTATCCAGGACCTCAGTCCTGGAGGGATTAGAATTCTGGGGAAATTTCCTAGCCAGGGATTTAGAACAGGAGAGTAAGACAGAAACCCAGTAATGGGAATAGGGTACAATTGGAAACTTCATCTCAGAAATAGAGCAGAAGTCAGGGTCTGCTTCACAAAGTATGGTCAGTGGTCCAGGAGCTTCGGCATTACTTAGATGTTTTTTAGAAATGCAGTTATCTTGGGACTCTCCAAGATTAACTGAATTACAACTTGTACTTCTGCATTTTAACAAGGTCTTCAGGTGTTTCATGTGCTCATTAAGCCCCAAGGCTAGGGCTAGAAGGCCCACATTTTGGCCGTGGTGCTGGATTTTTAATTGGTAAACTTGAAGGGCATGCAAGTCTGTAGAGTTCCCTCCTCACATGGACCCCATTCCCAGTCCTTTTTTTCTGTCTTTTCACTTAATCTTCATGTCAACTTGGTGAGATGAACATTTCCCTTATTTATGAAATCAAGGAATTGGGATTCAGAAGAGTTAAATAAATTACCGGGGATTAACCTACTTGTAAGTGATGGAAGGTGGATTTCTAAAAATCTTCCTTATTATGGAAATTTTCAAGGATGTACAAAAGTAGACTAATATTAAGAACCCTGTGTTCCCTCACTCAGAGCTTCGGTAAGTATCAACACTTTGCCACTTTTGTGTCATCTTTCCACATCCCAGCTCATATACTTTCTTTCCTCTTCCAGTTGCCACCGCTCTTATAGAACCTGGATTGAATGTGGGCCTGGTGGACTCCACAGAGATTATGTTTTATATACCATGCATTTGATATGGAACTTTTGACCGTGCTAGTCACCTACTTGAATTGCTATGATTGTTACAAGGATTGCCACAGATGCTGATAGGGAACAGAGCCCAGAATCAGTATAAATGGAGCAAATGTGGGAGGGAAACAGGGAGAGGGAAGCTTTTGGAGCAAATGTGGGAGCAAAACAGGGAAAGGAAAGCTTTTGGAGCCTAAAAATCAGACCCAAAGACAGTTACTTAAAAGGGGTTCTATAGCCAAGGCATCCCCGTATAAGTAACACATTTCTTGCTTCCACAAGTAGTTCATTTCTCAGTCAGTAAACATCTGTGAACATCTACACTGACACTCAGTTCTTTGGAGGTCATTTGAAACTTATGGTCATACATGGTGTTTCATCTGTCTGGAATAGTTTGTAGCCTGCCATCCAATTAAGTTTCTCTCAAATCCCAACATAAATCTTACTCAGATTTCCTTGACCACTGTTCCCCATGCCTTCCCACCATCACATAACAAACATGGACTAAGTTATAGTTCATTCTGTGGACTCATCATACTTAGTAATTATCACAACCTATAATCTGAGCTCTGAGGATTAGTGCCTGGGTTTATCTTGTTCATCACAGTTGGCATGGCTTATAGAAGACCAGCCCTCACAGGGATAGGACAGACAGAATATATGAGAACTTGGGTATTCTTATTCTTTCCTTCATCCATCTATGAAAGAAAATTCTGGCATTGCTCACTTACTTTCTTCTTCTGCCTTGCTCTCCACTGAGGGCTCTGCCATTGCCAGACCAGCTCTTTGGGATGTTTGTTATACAGATTTCTTGGACAAATCATAGGCTCCACAGGGAAATAGAAGAAACTTCTATAGGAGATTTTGGAGGAGCTGTAGAGTGTGAGGAAAACTAATAGTTACTATAACTTATTGCTCATGAAATGTCTAGCTCAATGTTAGGTGCTCATAGGCTGTGTTATTTAATCCTCACATCAATTCTGTAACGTAAGTATAATCACCATACAATAAATTGACTGTATCATTACTGATAAAATGGCAATATATCTTTGCTCCTGCCTGCCTCTTGACAAACCTATATTGGCTAAAGCTTGATCTTTAAGTGAAGGAGACATGTGAAGAAATAAGAGAAGACGCTCTAGGAATAGAAATAATAAGAAAAGTATATTTCTATTCAGATATTACATTAATGCTACACGGTCTCTACTTAGTCCTGTGCAGTGATCACAATATTGAATATAGAATGGGATATCAGCCATTTACTGAGTTCCCGTATTGGGATAGAGGTTTGCATATAATGGTATAACAGAGTGAACGATTTATTTTCAACTCAGTTCTGAGCAGGAACTACTATGGTTCTTTAATTCTTGAAGTACCTTGGATACTTTTAAGCAGTTCTGATACTAGGATGAACTTGACACTGTGTGCATATTTACTGTGGCAGTGCCCATCCCTTAAGTAAAAACAAAACCACTACTGACTAAACTGGTGGTGAATCTTAGAACTGATAGCATCTTAGGGGAAAAAAGTACTTTTAAAGAACATTTTCTAACCTGATTTATTATACCCTTGCTGTAGATACAGAATATGAAGAATGCTCAGGTTAGAGGAAACTAGAGAGCCACATCATAGTCATTATTGGGCTTCGCAAATCAACCAGTTAACCAACATTTGAACCTTCTTTGGGACTTAATAAATTGTCAACAGTTAAGATCTGAGTTACAGAGTACAGAAATATCTTTGATTAACCAAATTTATTCTTTTAGGCATATAGTAAAGGGGGTGCACAAGTTCTATAGCAAAGAACTGGAAATTGATTTCAAAGCTATTTTTATGGTCATTTTATATAATCACATGTAAACTGCCTCACAGTTCTTATTCCAAAGAGTAGATTGGTCATTTTCAACATATCTATTGCCATCTTCAAATAGTTCTTCACATGTATATCATTATATATATTATACGGTTTATGTGTGATGATGCTAGAATTTACTGTCTGCTTCTTAGCAATTAGTCAAGATGATGATGCCTGGAGTTGGAAAACCATATGAGTTGTCATTGCCTTTTTATTGTATTTTGTTTTCAGAATAAATGTCACTATTTATTTATTTATTTATTTATTTATTTATTTATTTATTTGAGAGAGCAGAGAGAGAGAGAGAGCACAAGCCAGGGGAAGGAGCAGAGGAAGAGGGACAAGCAGACTCCCTGCTGAGCAGGGAGCCTGACGTGGGACCTGATCCCAGGACCCTGAGATCATGACCTGAGCCGAAGGCAGACACTTAACCGACTGAGCCACCCAGGAACCCAGTCACTATCTTTTTAAAATTCCCTTCATACAAAGTACACCCTTTGGAATTATTGATCAGTGTAGTTACAAGCATTTGAAACTTAAGCGAATGCTATAAACATGTACTCAGTGCCGCACTATGCTCCCAGATCAATTGCAAACATAGAAAACTGGTTTAGTACTATCAACTTGTCTCTTGTATGCTTATCTTATGTATACAAGCATGGATGCAAATTTGTGCAGATTGTATATGTTCCTGCTGGTTTTGGTTAGTTCTGAGACTTCTGGAAATTCTGAATGAATGACTCTGTATGCAGAGTAGAGGGACCAAACTTCAGTGTGACTCAGGAGAGGCTCCGTTCCATTTAGGTTCAGGTCTTTTTTAGAGATGATGGAGGTGAATCATCAAAGGGTAGTTCTCCGTGCAAATGCATTTTTTTGACTTTGGAGTCTCTTACGCCTAAATTGGCAGCACTCTCTACCCAGTCTCCACAATCTCTCAGGAACAGATTGGCATAAACCACCTGGTAGTACAGGCATCTGGTAATTCTCATCCTAGGATATTCTTAGCAACCCAACATGACCTTATCTTCTGATGTAATATACTTGCCACTCTGTCTTAAATTTTAAGCAGAAAATGCTGTATGTTTTTTGTTAATGATAGTAAGTCCTTGTTTAGTCTTTTGCACACAAGGCTAAAATTTCCCAACAAATCAGTTTCAGGGCACTATCCTCCTCTAGTGTATTTCTCAAATATGGATCATTTTTATTATTTGTCTCTAAACCATCTCCAAGTTTCCTTTTTATTCAAGTGCTGGTTTTCAGAATGGAATTCAGTCTTCTTTATGAGAATGATTATCCTCAGCAGGAGGTATTATTACTCACTGGTGTTGGTTTGTCTGTGTGGAAGAGGCCTGGGTTTGAAGTTACATAATATAGTTTCCAGGGCTAGTCCCCCACTGATTTGCTTGGCCTTGAGTAAGTCCCTTAATAATTTCTTTTGGAAGCAGTTTCCTTGATGACAAATGGGAATGGTTATTCCCCCCATGACCACTTGACAGAGATGGTGTAAGGAGGCAGTTAGGTGGAACTTACGAAAGTGCTCTGTGAATAGTTAAAATGCCTACACAGGTGTGAGCTATTATTACTAAAAAGAAGTTTGAAAAACTCAGATTATTCGCCTAACCTTCATTTCTCCAGGGCCAAGAATGCATTTTTAGATTATATGTGTACTTGATTTCATAGGATCTTTTTAATCATCACATTAAAGGATTTCATTAGGACTGTCACTATTAATTTTATAACAGTATGCTGTACCAGATCAGCCTTTAAAATTTTGATTGCCCCCTTTTGACTAAAGACTGCTAGAGGAGTTTACAGTCTGTTCTGTATTTGTAAAGCACATACCAAAGCATGTCAGGAAGTCATACACTTCATTAAAAGACTTCTACCCAGTCTAATGCATGCTTATTATTTCATTAGTGGAAGAAATTATGTGTGATGCACATCCTAAGTCTAGATCATCAAGTCAAATGTATGGAAGTTTGTGCTAATTGAATTCTAAGATCCTTCATAGCACTAAATTTTTAGCAAATAATTTGGGCCCATTAAAGTTTGGTGGTGTAATTATTTTATGTAAAATCCATATAATTTTAAACTATTTTCTTGTGAAGAGCTGACAACTTCTAGCACATACTATTTTGGACAAAGGTACCCCATATTTTGGGGGATTCATTTCAAGTTCCATTTAGCCATACAGACAATTTGAGGGTTTTTTATTTTTATTTTTTAAAATATTTTATTTATTTGTCAGAGAGAGAGACAGAGAAAGAGAGAGAGGAGAGAGCACAGGCAGGAGGAGTGGCAGGCAGAGAGAGAAGCAGACTCCTCGCTGAGCAGGGAGCCCAATGAGGAACTCGATCCCAGGACCCTGGGATCAGGACCTGAGCTGAAGGCAGATGCTTAACCAACTGAGCCACCCAGGCGCCCCAGAAGGTTTTTTAAAAAATAAATATGACAGGTGGTTTTCTGAAGTAGAAATCAACATGCATGCTTATATATTTTCATAAAAGCACTTTTAAGGAAGTGTTCTATAATGTGAAGTTGAGAGCTCAAATTAGGTATAATGAAAAGACAGGTTTTATAAAAGTTGTGTAATTCACATAACAAATATTTACATAAAAGTAAGTACAAAATTGCAAACATATTTGTTTTATTCTCTGAATCATCAAGTTCAGAAAATTACTTACTGGAATAATTATAAGATAAAATTCCCAATTCTGAATGTTAATAAAGAAGCACATATAGGAGCGATATGAGAAACTTAATTATTCCTTCTGAGAAGCCCTGAGGAGTAACATAACTGCCCCTTGGGGATTGTCACAACAGCCCTAGAACTCCTAGATGTAGTTCTTTTGTATAACAGTGAGAACTAAAACTGCCTCCCCTCACTAGCATCGAGTTTTCTTTTCACACTTAGAGATGCTTACAACTCAACCACAGGTTAGTGAACTGTTCTTAATGTCCCTCTCCTCCATTCCCCAAAAAGGCGATGTTTTAAGTTGCCTTAAAGAATATGTTCTTTTGATAACTAGTATTTATGCCATCCTACGTTCCATCAGTCTAGCTTATGTGTGAGATGACTGCTTCCTGTCTTTAAACTCATAATAGAAATTTTATTCCAGGGGCGCCTGGGTGGCATAGTGGTTAAGTGTCTGCCTTCGGCTCAGGGCGTGATCCCGGCGTTATGGGATCGAGCCCCACATCAGGCTCCTCCGCTATGAGCCTGCTTCTTCCTCTCCCACTCCCCCTGCTTGTGTTCCCTCTCTCGCTGGCTGTCTCTATCTCTGTCAAATAAATAAATAAAATCTTTAAAAAAAAAAAAAGAAAAGAAATTTTATTCCATCTGTTCAGGTGAGAAAAGGTTATGTGTGTATGTTGTGTTTTTGTTTTTGTTTTTTGAGCTGGTATTTTTATAATTGAATTATTTTTTTTCTAAAATCTTTTTTCTTTAGTCAAGCCCTTTCATTAGCTTTCTTGTCTTTTCTTAAATATCCAGTTGATGTATAATCAACATACAGATTGATCCTAGTGTACATCTCAGTGAGTTGTCTTCCTTGCTTTTATTTTATGCATCACTGCCAGCCATGCATGGCTCTCCCTGAGGAGCCTGGAACCAAACACAAACCCAGTGTTTTTTTCTCTTCCCACAATACAGCCCCAACAAAGGGCCTTGACTAATTAGTTCTGATTAGTTCTTGTCCATCACCAAAGATTTTAAGGTGAACTGAACAGAATTGGTATGGTTAAGACATGTGTCTTTAACTGAATAAACCGTTATAAGAGGATGGAGCTGAGGGATGCTCTTTATTCCTTGCCATTTAAGGAAATGCGTTGTTTATCTTATCACATGTTCTACTTCAAAACTATTCAAAGCTGAGCACTCAGGAGATACGCTTTGATCTTTGCTATCCTGATCTTTTACTGAAGACTTTCAGCTTTAAAACACTTGATGCCCAGACCATCACCAAGTTCACATTAAATGCTTTAAAATTAATCATTTAAAATTAATGATTAAGCTTCTATATCACTCAGGATTCATTACCTTGTGCTATGATCACAACCCCAAGATTTCAGTGGCCAAACACCAAATCCAGCTTACTTCTCAATCTTATTATATGTCTGTTGATAGAGTTCTGTTCATTGTTATCATGCAGGAATCAAGGATGCCAGAATTTCCATCTCACATGTGTCTTTGTGATTATCATATGGGGGTAAAGGAAACAAGACAATCCTGTACTTGCTTCTACAACTTCTCAGAAGTGACATATATTACTTTCACTTATATTTCATTGACCAAACAAGTCCCATGGCCATGCTTAACTTCAAAGGGGTCAAGAAAATACAATCTTTCCATCTGTCTGGAAAGAAAATGTATGAAGAGCCATCTTAGGAAGCATGATAAAAACAAAGAATTAAGCAAAGATATACAGTTGGGTCATCAGCTTAAAATATTAGCCACACATAATGATATGTTAATTGGAGAACTCTGAAAGAAATAGAATCAAAACTACAGCCTCACTCTGGAAAAGAAATACAACTTTTAAGTTACATGTCCTACAGTGATTTTTCCCCATGTGTTTTTTTTTTTTTTTTCTTGTTAGATGTGTGTTTCTGGCCCTGTCCATGTTGTTCCTTTCAATTACATGATGACAAGCTACTTGTACTCTAAGTTTTAGTCTGTTATTGGGTATGTTACACAGCTGTTACTCGACTGGGGTGGTGACAGACTATTATTAGCTTCCATAGCATATCTTTATTTTCTGATAGACTTGCCAGCAGCAATGAGCCAGTAATAGCGATTGCAGTGGTAAGAACTGTGGAGGTCCATCTGGAGGTAGCTCACAGACACACACAGTCACGAGGAAGCATCTGGACCGCAGAGAAGAAAGAAACTCTGTGTTAGTTTCCCAGGGAGAGTGGGAAAGAGAGTCGAATGGGAAGCACTATTATCCATGAAATTCCGTTTCATTTAAAAATATCTGAGCAAAGGCTGGTATTTCTACAAACACTTTTCTCTCTGAAAATTTCACAGGGCAGGTTAGCACCGCATGGCATCCTGGAGCCTAACCTTGGGTTTAGGGAAAAGGAACTTTGGCAAGGGCATTCATCTTACTCCTTTTTCTTTTACTGAAAGTTACAGGGCAACTTTATGTCCACACACTGCAGCAAAGGAGCCACTTTCAAAGTCTTATCTTAGAGACTTCTTTAAAGAATCACTGTCATGCCAGAGAAGATGAGAGGACTATCAATGTCTAATCCTCTTTTCTCTACAGTGAACAAACTTCAGCTGTTTATCAGGAAAGTACTCTCCAGTCAAATCCATTATAGTCATTGGTCTTTACTGACTCAGTTCAGGAAATATTTCTTGAGCATCTATCTTGCATAACAGAATTTTAATACCTTAATTTGTTTTATGAGTTTGTTAGGTATTTATTAGAAAGTTCTCATTTTACTGATTAAGAAATCCGAAACCCAGATTTTGAGCTACAATGTGTGTCTTCTTTTATGAATTCAGGGTTTCTCCTCTTAGGTGCTGCTGCAGTGAATACAGACCTGTTCTCAGGAACTCTGTGGATCTATGAGAGGGGAAATGACAGATGGACAAATAATTAAAAATGCAGAATACTTTCTATGCATAAGGCAATACTATATACCATGTATTTAGTTCTTAATATATCTAGGCATTACTTTTAGGTCCAATTTTTAAAAATTTCCTTTACTCCTCCCAAAACCCACAACTGATTGACAGAAGCTAAGCTTTAGAGATGCCAAATAACTTACCAAATTTATTAGTTCATAGCTAATAAATAGTGGGCCAAGGGTTGGATCTTAGGTTTGACTCTAAATTCAGGTGCTTAGCTACTTTGCTAAGCTGCCTTAATAAAGATTTTAATAGAGGAAAAAATATGAGGTAGGTAGAAATAAGAGCTACAGGGTGCTGTGGGTTCAGAGGAAAGATGGGTTCCTACAATCTACAACATTGTTTTTAAGCCTTTTTGTACTCTTATGCTGACTCTGATCTGGATTCTCTTATATCCTGCATTATTTATTAATTTATTATTTCTATTGATTTGAGTTTTTCTCTGGTATTCTCCATTCTTCCACTCTTCCTCCCTCTGACTTGAATGTAAGCTCCATGCAGGCAGAGATCTTTGTTTTATTCACTGTGAATACCAAATGTCTAGACTAATACCTGGCACATGGTAAGAGCTCCATAAATATTTGTCAAGTTTAATATCTTAATAACCTTACTTGGGAGAACACCGCCTAGAAGGCATAACAGAATTTCCAGCTGGTCGTAAAATTTTTAGTTCCAAAAAATGGAGACAAAAGTATAAAAAGTATGAGGATTCTGCCCAGAGTAAATAATCTTCAAAATCTGGGTGTGACCAGTAATGTATTAGAAATATACATGTTACTTCTGCTAGTGGTTGAGATAGCTGACAATGGTATCCTTACATGATGCGAAAGAACAGCTGTTCAGTTTATGTTTTCTTTTATATAACGTGGATTTTGAATAACATTATCTTTTTTTAGAGAAAGCTGAAAGGCAATTTGAGGAGTTTTTCCTTTGCTTTTGTCATCCCATATCTGTCTTTTGAGCTGTTCAGATCTGTTGACACACAATATCCTCTGCCTTTACCTCCCATTAACGGCAGAGTCCCTTTCTTGGTTTTCATTGCTGGTAATTAGATTCTTTTGGTGAACTTTCCTTGCTGAGTGAGTTAAGGCAAGGTGTTGTGACTTCACACCTGGGTTTCTGTGCAGATCTGCAGAGAAACAAGGGATTGGCAATAATTCTTGGTTAGGTTTCAGAACCAAAGATGGCAGTGGAATTGTGAAAGACACTATCCATTTGAGTGTAGAAATTACCTAGCTCTAGTAGTAACAGGTGAAATCTGAAATGCTTTCCATTTATGTTGGAAATGAAAGTGTTGGAAGCCTTCTGAGATTCATGGAGGTGATGCTGAACTCATGGACTCAGTCAAAAGCCTCTAGTGCTTCCCATCCTTTATTTCTCATCTGTTTGGTTAAGGAATTAGAAATGAGGTGTAGGTGGTTACTTTTATGCTTAGGTTTTGAGGCATTAGTACTTTGAGCTGTTGAGAACATTAGAAATAATTTTCTGAAGGATGAGGGTTGAAGACAGACCAGAGTCAGATCACAGTATCTAAGCAGCTAGACATGAAGCAGCTACCTAAGCACAGGGCCAAATTGGGTGAACGTTTAGGAACCAACTATCAGCAAGACAGAGTTGGGAAGACAATTTGGACCAGGAGAAGAATAGCTGACTGTGGAATTCTGAGGCAAAGGCAAAATGCCCTTTTGTGTGTTTCCTGTACTACCTTGTATGTGCACATCAGGTTCACATAAATTGACTAAAACAGAATAAAAAGTATCTTGACAAGCAGAAAGAAAAATTAATGTCCTCCTCACTGAAATGACAGCCAACACACAATTTTCTTATCACCTCCCCTGGAAAAGTTCTAGGATGTTTTATTTTAATAGAACCTAAACGTTTATTATTCATCCTCTCCCTATTTCCTTCCACTATGAAACATAAAGATTATATTAGTAGGCTTGTGAGTTCAGACATGTAGGAAAAGAGAGCTCTGCTCCTTTATATCAAAGTTATGTATCTTGGTATTAGTAATTTTTAGACTAAATGCCAAGAAATCTGCTAATGGGATTTTCTCAAGATTTTTCAGGCAATAAACACCTTAACAGGACCTAAAGAGTCTTTGCAAAAATTAGGTGTTTGTACATAATGCTGTACTTTTAGAATAGGCCCTATTTATTGCCTCTCAGTGGATATTGGGCAATACAAGCTAGAACTAGCATACACTGACACCTGGACACCACTGGACCCCAGAGAGCATAAAACAGGACTTCCTGAGGAAGCTGGGTCCTCCTTCGCTGGATTATTGTCTGTGGTGTTCTAATAGGTTCCTCCTGTATCCCATCTTAAGTCATTGACACAGAGGATAGGAGAGTTGATACAGGAGTCAAATTCACATTCCTAATGCCCGCCGTATTGTCTTTGTATTTAGTACTAAGCTCCATGTTTGGTGAAGTGTGTCTACAACCAAGGACAGCCATAGGCTTCCTCTCGATTGCCAGATCAATTGGTTTGCAGTCTAAGAGCACTCAGGCTCAGGGGATTGTGCTGTGATGGATTAGCAATGTTTGCCAAGGGTGTGGGTGGGAAAGTGAGTTTTAGTAACCCCTAAAACTAATATCTAAAGTTAAAAGAGTTCACAGTGCCACTCCCAGGTCACAGACAATGTGTCCCACTTCTCTCAGCCCCACCTTGGCAAAAATGTTCAGCCATGCAGACTGAGTGGTATATCGAGTCTTTGCTGTCTCCCAGAAGTATGCTGGATAGAAAGTTAAAAACTACAAACTCTTCAAGAGCAAGTTCTTAACCTTCATGACTACAGAACTGGTTGCCTTCACAAAGAACCAGAAGGATTCCAGTGTCCTTGACGGCGTGATGAAGTAACTGGACCTTATCTCTGAAGGACAGATGGATTTCCAAGAATTTCTTAACGACTGAGCCACCCAAGCACCCCAAGATTTCCAAGAATTTCTTAATCTAATTGGTGGCATGGCCATAGCTTACCATGTCTCCTTCATGATATCTTTCCATTTCCAGAAGTTAAACTGAGGGGCTCTTGGGCCTGGCCTCCAGACCACCCACCCCCTTTCCTTCCAGCCTCCCAGTTATCATCTACTCCTCACAGTACACACTTACCCTGAGCCCTGCTGGTAGTAATAAAGCTGCAGCATTGTTAGAAGTGCATGCACACACAAATAAAATAACTTTTAAACAATAATAAAGGACAGTTGTAAAGCATTCCCCCTGAACCTTGAATATAACCTGTTTAAGACCTCTCTTTAATTAAGTTACAAAACATTTTTTAGAAAAAAAGAAAACGCAAAATCATAAATTTCTTAGCTACAATACTGAAGAAAGTATTAATCACTGATCTTTGACACTTTTGTTTTATTCTAAAGTGTTTTTTTAAAAAATACTATCCTTATCACTTTGTGTTGCAGAGTCTAGTAAGTTTGCTCTTTATTTTAGAGGAAGCATTTTCTTCTGTTTAGTGAAACTTACTTCCTTTGAGTATCAAAGGGGTGCCCATTCATTTCTAATGCAATAATACATGATAACTAAATCTGCCTTATTCTTATTCTTTCTCTTCAGAATCAGAAATATGTCACATTGCCTCTTGGCCTCACCAGACCATCACCTTGGCAGGGGTTAGGGCTACAGTGACAACTAGACTTGCTGTATTTACAGAAGTATGGGAGTGGTTCTTATATCCTGTTCCAGAATGGTATCTCTGAGCTCTCAGATTCTCATGATCTACATTTTAGGCTGCTGACCGAAATAATGGGTCAGCAAACTATAGCCTATGAACCAAATCCTGACCACCGCCTTTTTCTGTATGGCCAAGACCTAAGAATGACTTCTACACTTTGATGGAGGGAATACTAAATTTGGATACAAATGAAGTTATATTTCTTGTTGGTCCATAAAGCCTAAAATATTTACCATCTGGCCCATGATAGGAAAAATTGTAGACTCCTCATTTAAATGCACACATCATTAAATAATAATACACGTAAGTAACTTTGAGGCACACCTAATTACTGTTTTTATTCCCACATGAGATATTCTGAATGTGAAAGTTTTGTTTTATTTTTATAAATTAAGTCAAAGAATTTCAAAATCAAAATCAGGCTGGATAATTAATTTGCAGAGTAGATCTAAGAATTACACAAGAAAGTCATTTTGTATTAGATTATGTATGGGGGATCAATCCATCAATACAAATGACAGAGTTAAAACAATTTAAGATTCAGGTTGGGAGGGGCTGTTCTTGAAGTCCACCTAAAGGGCTTTGAACTGCTGGTATATATTGCACACTAGTGGGCAATCTTTCTAGCTGACTTTTTGAACTTTAAAGTACATCCTGCATCCCTGGAAATTGCTGAAGTGTTGATTCTGATGTGGCAGGTCAGGGGCTCAGCCTGAGATTCTGCATGTCTAGCAGGGGGTCTGAGGCTGCTGCTCTGTGGTTCATGAGTTGAGAAGAAAGACTCTGGTACTTTCCATTGGACTGCACCACTTTTCCCTTAAGCTGTGATGAAGCCTGACTACAGAGGTAGTGCTTTGATCTTGAAAGTCAAAATCATAAAAATCACAAATACCTGGACCAAGTTTCTGTTTTACTAAAACATTTTATAGCTCTGGCATCCCATCAATCAGAGGTTGGTATGGAAATTATAAAGAACAATTGCCTCAAACCGTGTATGTTTACCTCACGGCAGCAGTGACAGTCTGATGGTTATGCCTATGAAATACAAATGCCGTATATTAATCGGTCCATGTAAACAGCAGACAAATGCTGGTGGAGAAAAAAAAGGCAATCCATAATAACCATGGATAACTCACGTATCGTAAGATAAGCTAATTGTTATTGGGGTTATACTAAAGTTCAGCCCATCTGTGCTTTTTAAGTACTGCAGTGCACCAACTTTCCATCATGGCATATTATGCAAAATCATAAAGCTTTGAGCTTTAATATTATTCTGGTTTCTAAATCATGCATTATCAGTAATAAAAGTGCTTTTAAATAAACTAGCAGATAGAATTAACAACTTCTTTTTCTTGAGAACTGAGTCTTTTGGTATACTTTCTTCCGATACTTCTTTTGTGTATTTAGACTTATTCATATAGAGGGTCTTCCTCCTTTTCTCCTCCCTCCTTCCCTCCTTTCTTTCGTGCTTCCTTTCTTGCTGTTTGCTTGATTCCTTCTACTTTTTCTCTTTTGCTTTCTTGGAAGGAGATTTTGGGAAGAGATTTCCTGGTATTTAAGGCAGAAAGACTTTACTATGTCTTATATTTATGTAAGTCATAGGGACAGAGGAAAAAAATTCAGTCTTCTTCAGTCTTTTCTTTCTTTTTTTATTTTTAGATCCACAGTCACATAAAGAAATGATTTGTGGAACTGAGAAGGATATGTCTATAAAGCAAACCAAGAAAAAAGAATTTGATGTTATTATTAATGAAGCAGGTGGCACATCTTTTCAAAATCCCATTTTAGCTGGGCAGTGATTTGCAATGAGAGCTGACATGTTCATTTTTGCCAGGCTAACAAACCCAAGGCCTATTGAAAGTCAGGGTGGGGAAAAAAAAAAAAAAGAAGAAAAAGAAAGAAAAGGAAAATCTTCTTTAATAGGCCTGAGTTTTTGTTGCAGAATTTTTGTTGCTTTACCTTTAGAAAGTTAATTCTTATCTCTCTTTGTTACTACAGGGTTGCTAGTATGATAAGATCAACCAAACAGAAGCTTTGCAGTTACTTGTAAGAATCACCCCCACAAGCTAATGGTAAATGCTTATTAATTCAGAAGTGGAAAAGTTTGAGGCACTCTTCTTTCTGTGGTTATTCTAGAAGACATTTTTTAGATCAAAAAATGTAATAGGTTGGAGTAATCTGTGCTCAAGATTTCTGGGTTAAGTTGTAAAATATTTAGCTGTTATAAAATGATGAACATGTTTGGTCTATTTATTATAAGTGTCCCATCACATGGTCCCTCTACTTTGATTAAATCATGTGACTAGAGTGAAACAGGAGATAACTGACCTTTAAAAAGTAGTTTCACATTAAATCTATCTGGGCTATAATTCTTTCTCATTTTAACAGAACAGATTTCAGTACTTATGAATATTTTAGAGTTCTACTTCGACTTTTCTCCCTTTGGTGAAAGAAAGAGCTATCCTAAAATTATTATTATTATTTTTTTTTTGTAACAAGCATGGTCCATGCACCTAGCTAGAGGCAATTTACACAGTAACTAATCCTAATGTCCTAACGCACCTGTAGGTAGGAACTATTTAGAACATTAGATCCATCAAAAATGACTGAGTCATAAGGATTGTTTCTGATTTGGGGCTGAGATGCTAAGACCCTTGTCTAGTAGGACAGTTGTTTCAAATGACACTTGAGGGCAAGGCTGATGGTGAAGAACTATTCTGATTTCTGGAAGAAATATGTAATTCTGTGGGGGAACCTTGCTTCATATCCATGTTTTAGAAAATCAAACAACACTCTAGACCCTTATTATGTTCTTTTATGCTGTATTCTTAAATGTTAAAGCTAGAAAGTAATGCAGGAGTGTTAGTTAGCTTCAATTTACCTTGTAGAATGTGGCTGAATCAAATAAACGTGTGCTACCAAAATGAGGCAGTAAAGCAGTTAAAGTTTTCTTCTCGGGGGTCAGTGATCATGGGGGTTGTTCAGATAGGTCAGCATGTTTTCTCTCAATTATTTATTTTATTTATCTTTGTGGCTCCTAGGAAAGAGGAACAGAACACTCAGATGGGCAAATGGATCTTTTCCCATGATAAGTTCTGATTTGGTCTGGAGTGTAGGAGAAAAGGCTACAGCGGAACATTGGTGGAGAATTTTTCATTCTTTGCTGTTTTGGGAGCCTTGAAGACATAGTTAAGTCCCAAATGGCAAAATGAGATTAGGGTGAGTAAGAGGTGTACTCTTAGGCCAGGCAAAACCAGTGTTGGGTTAGGTTAGAATGGAGAAGCACAACAGGCTACTCAGAAGTGTCCAGGTATACCTAAGTTGTCTGTTTTCCACTACCTATTTAAATAGACACCAAATTACAGTTATTAGTGGAGTCCTACTTCAAAAGGGAAAGTGTAATTAAGAATTCATGTATTAGAATATTTGAGGCCTATTACTTGGGTGGTGCCTATTTTGTTGGATCACACTGACAGTCATTGGCATGAATTGCAAGGTATCTAATTTTAGAGACTTCCAGAGCCCAACCCATAAAGTGAAAGCAAATTTATGAGTTGCATAGTTTCATCATATGAAACCTGTTACAGGAATTGACATTTCAAATTAAAGATCTCCTGTATCCGTGAATTTTATTTGATGATAATTGTTACTCTTTGTTTATATTTAATGACTTTTCTAGAAATTAATGTTTCTGTTCTCTATGGCTGGTCTGAAACA
This sequence comes from Ursus arctos, assembly GCF_023065955.2. Taxonomy (NCBI): domain Eukaryota; kingdom Metazoa; phylum Chordata; class Mammalia; order Carnivora; family Ursidae; genus Ursus; species Ursus arctos. Next base: position 37,717,479 of record NW_026622875.1, on the reverse strand, counting down.
AATAGCCTTTGAAAGGGCAATTATGTTACAGGTAGAAAATGTGTACATAAGACTCATTTAGGATGATGGTGTGATGGTTCTAGAACATGTCTACTGAAACCTTTGGATCACAGATTCATGTGCATATGCACATGGACCTGAGCTTGCAGAGCTATGGTTTCATATGAATGCTACAGTGCAAAGTAAAGATAAGCAGCTCCTGTTATAGTGGAAATCCTTGCCTTCCCTTTCATTTTATCATCACACGTTCTCTCTGAAGAGTCACCACCTGATACTCTGTTAATGGGTGAAAATAGTAGCGTTTTGCAACGATTGTTTCTTATGTTCTATAGCTGTTTTTAGAAGTTAGCCTTGTCTTTAACATAATCTTATATTCTTCAAGGATCTGACTTGCCTTATGCTCCTCTGTTTTCCTCATATTATTCCAACCTATTTGTTTGATAATGCTGAATTATATTTTTGTGCATCCTATATCATCACTCTCACATCTGAATATAACTGCTCCTAACTTAGTTCACAGAACAAAAGAAATTCTTTATAGCAGACATAATTGGCTCAAGCTGATTTTTCCCGTTACTTGTCATTTATTCCCTTCTGTGCAGTGAGTTTTCTCACATTTTTAAAATCTCTGCTTGATGATTTGTTAAAGATTTTACCTTCTGAATATGAATCTATGTAGACTTCTAGAATTTTGGCAGGTGACTTCCATAGGTAGATATTATGAACCGAGCTCAAAGCTTTGGGAGATGACCTGACACTGGAATTGCCGACTACGCGAGGAGGTGCCATCTTGGGTCCTCAGTTGCTTGTTGGTGATCACAGCAAAGTTTTCACTGGAATCTATTCTTTATTAAGACACTAACACTGATCTCATAGAATTATAATGCCTAAGGAAAAGTAATTCACCTGTAGGACACAGAATCTGACCCCTCAGGTCTTTCAGTTATTTTAATTGGGGTGATTGTCAGAGAAATGAAGTGGACAAAACATCATCTTCACTGAAGAGCAGTATTTTACCATCGTATTATGTAGCACATTACAATTTCGAATACTGTGTTAAGTGTTCTTTATCTAATTATGTTTTTGAACTGAAAGATGGCATACCATTCAGTGTTTAATATCTACACAAATACCGAAAGGAATAGGTGGCTCAACACCCAGATTTTTACTTTTTTGGCATTTCATGTGAAAAAGGATGCTCTTATCAGCTGGTCATACTGTGACATGTCACATTATTTTCTTCCAGAGACAGTCTTTTCCTTCCGCTCTTGTACAGTGTTGCTAGCTGATGAAACAGTGTTTAAAGGAGTCCATTTTTAAGTCCATTACTTCCATAACTTTGTCCTTACAGAGCTCATAAATTAAGCTTTCTGCTACTTTGCATTCTTCTTTAGGTCAACCTCCACACACAGGAAGGAGAATCCAATCCTGTGGCTCTGTGAACGATTCTTCCTGACTCACCCGATGCTCAGAATTATAACTCCATTAGAATAGCATCACCAGTATTTAAGATGCTATTAAATTGCAGGCACTTTGTCCGTTGCACCTGAAGATAGCTTCTAACTACCGAATTAACAGTGAAGTGTATAAACAGTATTAAACGACCAAACCCTGCCATGTCAGAAAAGAAATAGTCATTTGAAAAACATAGTTCCCATGCAAAAAATGTCCAATATAATGCGAACCATTTTAAAAATAGGCTCTAAACTAGTTGAAAATATAAGCTATGATGCAAAGCCATATGAAATGTTTCTCTAGATCATTCTCAAGGAAGAAAAATGAAAGGATAATTGTAAACAGGTAATGAAGTGGGTAGGTTGTGATCAATGAATTTGCTTATCCTGATGAGAAAATACAACTTCAATCTTCATGTTTTGGTAGGAAAACTTCCCCCCCACCGCAGTGAAGCATCTAATGTCTTACATTTGCATTAAGGTTTATGGCAGATTTATTTGTCCACCAGTTATTCTGAGAATAATGGGTGCTGTTTTAATGGCCTGGTTTTGAATATCTTCAGTTCTTTGCCACATCAAGAATCATTGTAATGATGCTCACCAGCCATGTCTTTCTTTTGATCTAGTGTTCCCTCTTAGAAGAGCAGTTGTTCTGCTTGTAACCATGCAATGCCAGACATGGCTCTCAGGTGAATTCTGGTAAAACTCAATATTGCAATGATTTTTGGTTTTTGACTAGTATCTGAAATCTTTTCTTGTGTTTGACAAAACTACAGTTACATAAATTATGGTAGGAAGCAGAATTCTAACTCCCATTCCTACCAGAGAAACAAAAAGGCCAGATGCCTGGCCTCTGGCATCTAGAGCTCTGGCATCTAGAGCTCAGCCAAACAGGTGCTCTTGCCTGGAATTTAATTGAGGAATGAGAACACAAAAAATAGGGATAATCTAGAGGAGCAGTTCTCAGAGCATTGTTCAGGAAACTGTGAGTCCCTGGAACCCTACTAGGGGGGTTCACGATATCAAAACTAATTTCATAAAAACACTACCACATTATTTGCCTGTTTCCCACCGATTTTAGGAGTGTACAGTGGAATTTTCTAGAGGTCACATGATACGTGGTAATGCAACAGACTGCTGCAGAAGCTAGGAGAATCCAGCTGTCTTTAATGAAATCAGACGTATATACAATAAATTTTTTAAAAATGTAAAATAGTATTATTCTCACTAAATTTGATTATTTTAGAAAATATAGTTATTAAAAATACTTGTGCTAGGGGCCCTGGGTGGCTCAGTCGGTTGAGTGTCCGACTCTTGATTTTGGTTCAGGTCATGATCTCAGGGTTGTAGGATCAAGCTCTCTGTTGGGTTCCATACTCAGCATGGAGGCTGTTTGTCCTCCTCCTGCTCCTCCCTCCTCTCTCTCTCTCTCTCCTCTCTGTCTCCCTCTCTCTCTCTCAAATAAATAAATGAATAAAAATCTTTAAAAAATTTGTGCTGGCATCTAATGTGTTTATTTTAAAATAAAGAATACATAAATATTTTAAATTGCTTTAATTTCTAACGCATTAAATATTAATAGAGATAGATCATGTAAACAAAAACTCTTTGGAGTCCTCAGAAAAATTTAAGAATATAATGGGTTTCTGTAACAAAATTTTGAGTACCACTGTTGTGCAATTCCCAGATCTGTCATATCAACATCATCTGGGCATTCGTTAGACATGCAAAGGCTAGGACTCTCTCCCAGGTGTATGAATCAGAAATTCTGGGGGTGGGGCCTAGCAATCTGTTTTAACAAGCCTTGAAGGTGGTTTTGATGCATGCTCATATTTGAGAACCAGTGGTCTAGAGCAATAATTATCACCTTAAACTTGCCTCAGAATTGCCTGGAGGGTTTGCGAAGTTGCAAATTTAAATTTACTACCCCCACCCCTTACCCCAGATTGTGATTAAGTAGTCTGGGACAGGGAGGTCAAGAATTTGCATGTCTAACAACGTTTAAATTGATGTTAACACTGCTAGTGTGGAGGAACCTGTTTTGAGTGGCTCTGTCCTAAGTCTTTTTGGTGGTGGCAATGGTACGCTGCCCATTGTCCCGGCTATCCAGTATCTAGTAGATACTCTAATCTCTTCTGCTGGCATGACTTTGCCTATAATTTTGTCAGCATAAACTTTCTTGGCTTTTTTTTTTTTTTAATGCAGTTTTCTAGTCTCAGCATTATATATACACACAGTTTTTAAGAAGTCTGAGTCAACAAAACAAGGAAAGCAGTAGTCTCTTGTTCTTCCCCTGCTGACATTTCCTACTTTCCAGAAACAACCACCTGCAATTCTTTTAGCTTTTTGGTATTTAGCTCCACATCTCTCCAATAAAATACTAATTTTGCCAGTTCTTCATTTAAGAGTTTTAGGCATATCAACTTCCCATTATGGCAGATGAAAACTTCACTCTTTTTCACTGCCCTGGCCCGTACTACATATGAGTACACTTCCCCCCCATTTTCCAAATACAGTTATATCATAATTTTGTTTAGATTAATAGTCCTTATGCTTTTATAACTATGTAAATGTTATTCAGCTGAGCTATACTGTTTGCAGTGATTTCTTTTCTGGCCCAACTGTTCTCCTTTGTTAGTAATAATTGCCTAATTTTATTCTTTGCTTACTTTTGTGAGTTCTTAGTTCTTGTCTCTTTCTCCTTTGGGTAAAATTCATTTCAATATTTCAGGTAATTTTATCATTTCATTTTCTTACTCATCTTTGATTGAAATATTATCAAAATATATTTTATTGGAATATTGGACTATTCAACCCAGAATGATTGCTTTCTGTATGGATGTACTCTTTTTTGAGTTATCTTTGATATTACTGAAATACCTCCAGTTATTTCCTAATAAGGCATATATAGGATGGAAATTTCTTGAGAAGTTTTGATTTTCTGAAAATTTCTGTAGATTACCTGTCCATGTGTGGTAGTTTGGTTCAGTTGGAAATAATTCTCAAGAATTTTGAAGTTATTTATCGATTCTTTTTCCAGGTTTTAGTGTTAAGCCAATTCTGATTCCTATTTTTCCTATGTAATCATTTTGTTTTTGAAATTTTCCTCATGTATTTCATTGATGCAGTTTCTCTCTTAAGTTTTCCCTCATCTTTCTTTCTAGAACTATTAAGTGAATGTTGGACTGCCTGGTGTATTTCTCTAATTTTATCTTTTCTCTATTTTTCATCTCTGACATTTTCCTTTTGTTTTGGATATACCTCACGCATATATTCCGACTCTTTAGTTGAATGTTTAACTTCCGTTCAATTCTAAATCATATTTTTGTTTGAAGTTTTTTTCTTTCCGTGAAGTCTTTATTTTACCTATGTTGCTTGTTTTTTCTTTCTTTCTTTCTTTCTTTCTTTCTTTCTTTCTTTCTTTCTTTCTTTCTCTCTCTCTCTCTCTCTCTCTCTCTCTCTCTCTCTCTCTTTCTTTCTCTCTTTGTGTTTGCCTTTTATGTTCAAGTTTTTCTCAAATGTGTAATCAATTTGCCTGTCTCTTTGTATTTAATAGTGGCTAATATGTTATCCATGATAAAAGATCTTTGGGCTTCTTCTTTTAAAAAAAATTATTTAAATTCAATTTAGTTAACACATAGTGTATTATTAGTTTCGGGTAGAATTTAGTGATTCATCAATTGCATATAACACCCAGCACTCATTTTATCAAGTGCCCTCCTTAATGCCCATCACCCTGTTACCCCATCCCCTCACCTTCCTCCCCTCCAGCAACCCTCAGTTTGTTTCCTATAGTTAAGAGTCTCTTATGGTTTGTCTCTCTCTGTTTTTATCTTATTTTATTTTTCCTTCCCTTCCCCTATGTTCATCTGTTTCAGTTCTTAATTTCCACATATGAGAGAAATCATATGGTATTTGTCTTTCTCTGACTGACTCATTTCAATTAGCATAACACACTCTAATTCCATCCACGTCATTGCAAATGGCAAGATTTCATTCCTCTTGATGGCTGAGTAATACTCCATTACACACACACACACACACACACACACACACACTCTACATCTTCCTTAACCATTCATCTGTCAATGGACATCTGGGCTCTTTCTGTATCTTGGCTATTGTAGACATTGCTGCTATAAACATTGGGGTGCACATGCCCCTTCAAATCACTATTTTTGTATCCTTTGGGTAAATACCTAATAGTGCAATTGCTGTGTCATAGGGTAGTTCTATTTTTAACTTTTGGAGGAATCTTCACACTGTGTTCCAGAGTGGCTGCACCAGTTTTCATTCCAACCAACAGTGTAAGAGGATTCCCCTTTCTCTGCATCCTTGCCAACATCTGTTGTTTCCTGACTTGTTAATTTTAGCCATTCTGAATGATGTGAGATGGTATCTCATTGTGGTTTTGATTTGTATTTCCCTGATGCCAAGTGATGTTGAACATTTATTCATGTGTCTCTTAGCCATTTGTATGTCTCTTTTGGAGAAATGTCTGTTCATGTCTTCTGCCCATTTCTTGACTGGATTCTTTGTTTTTTGGGTGTTGAGTTTGATAAGTTCTTTAGAGATTTTGGACACTAGCCCTTTATCTGATATGTCATTTGCAAGTATCTTCTTCCATTCCATAGGTTGCCTTTTAGTTTCATTGATTGTTTGCTTTGCTGTGTAGAAGCTTTTTATCCTGATGAAATCCTAATAGTTCATTTTTTCTTTTGTTTCCCTTGCCTTTTTAGACATGTCTGACAAGAAGTTTCTGGGGACAAGGTCAAAGAGGTTGCTGCCTTGTTCTCCTCTAGGAATTTGATGGACTCCTGCCTCACGTTTAGGTCTTTCATCCATTTTGAGTCTATTTTTGTGTATGGTGTAAGGAAATGATCCAGTTTCATTCTTCTGCATATGGCTGTCCAATTTTCCCAACATCATTTCTTAAAGAGATTGTCTTTTTTCTGTTGGATATTCTTTCCTGTTTTGTTGAAGATTAGTTGACCATAGAGTTGAGGGTCCATTTCCGGGTCTCTGTTCTGTTCCATTGTTCTATGTGTCTGTTTTTGTGCCAGTGCCATACTGTCTTGATGACTGTAGCTTTGTAATGCACTTTGAAGTCTGGAATGTGATGCCTCGAGCTTTGGTTTTCTTTTTCAACATTCCTTTGGCTGTTTGGGGTCTTTTGTGCTTCCATACAAATTTTAGGATTATTTGTTCGAGCTCTGTGAAAAATATTGATGGTATTTTGATAGGGAATGCATTGAATGTGTAGATTTATTTGGGTAGCATAGACATTTTAACAATATTTGTTCTTCCATTCCATGACCATGGAATGTTTTTCCATTTCTTTGTGTCTTTCTCAATTTCCTTCATAAGTGTTCTGTAGTTTCTAGGGCACAGATCCTTAACCTCTTTGGTTAGATTTATTCCTAGATATGTTATGGGTTTTGGTGCAGTTGTAAATGGAATCAAATCCTTGATTTCTCTTTCTGCCGTTTCATTGTTAGTGTATAGAAATCCAACTGATTTCTGTGCATTGATTTTATATGCTGTGACTTTGCTAAATTCCTGAATCAGTTCTAACAATTTTTTGTGGATTCTTTTAGGTTTTCTACATAGAGTATCATGTCTTTTGTGAAGAGTGAAAGTTTGACTTCTTTGCCAATTCGGATGCCTTTTATTTTTTTGTTGTTGTCTGATTGCTGAGGCTAGGACTTCCAGTACTATGTTGAACAATAGGGATGAGAGTGGACGTCCCTGTTGTGTTCCTGACCTGAGGGGAAAAGCTTTCAGTCTTTCCATTGAGGATGATATTTGCTGTAGTTGTTCATATATGGTTTTTATGATGTTGAGGGACCTTTCCTCTATTCCTACATGGTGGAGGGTTTTTATCAAGAAAGGATGCCATATTTTGTCAGATGCTTTTTCTGAATCTATTGAGAGGATCAAATGGTTCTTATCCTTTCTTTTATTAATGTCGTACGTTGATTGCTTTATGGATGTTGAACTACCCCTAGAGCCCAGGAGTAAGTCCTACTTGGTTGTGGTGAATTATCCTTTTAATGTACTATTGGAACCTAGTAGCTAGTATCTTGTGAGAATTTTTGCATCCATGTTCATCAAGGATATTGGTCTGTAATTCTCCTTTTTGGTGGGCTCTTTTTCTGGTTTTGTGACCAAGGTAATGCGGGCCTCAGAGATTGGTTTGGAAGTTTTCCTTCCCTTGCTATTTTTGAAACAGCTTCAGAAGAATAGGTATTAATTCTTCATTAAATGTTTAGTAAAATTCCTGTGGGAAGCCACCTAGCTCTGGGCTCTTGTTTGTTGGGAGATTTTTTATTACTGCTTCAATTTCTTTGTTGGTTGTAGGTTTGTTCAGGTTTTCTATTTCTTCCTGTTTCAGTTTTGGTGGTTTATATGTTTCTAGGAATGCATCCATTTCTTCTAGATTGTCTAATTTGTTGGCATATAGTTGCTCATAATATTCTCTTATAATTGTTTGTATTTCTGTGGTATTGGTTGTGATCTCTCCTCTTTCATTCATGATTTTATTTATTTGGGTTCTTTCCCTTTTCTTTTGAATAAGTCTTGCCAGCAGGTTATCAGTCTTATTAATTCTTTCAAAGAACCAGTTCCTAGTTTCATTGATCTATTCTACTGTTTCTTTTTAAATTTCTATATTATTGATTTCTGCTCTAATCGTTATTATTTCTCTCCCCCCACTGGATTTAGGCTTTATTTGCTGTTCTTTTTCCAGTTCCTTTAGGTGTAAGATTATGTTGTGTGTTTGAGATTTTTCTTGCTTCTTGAGGAAGGCCTCTATTGCTATATACTTCCTTCTTAGGACAGCCTTTGCTGCATCCCAAAGGTTTTTAATGGTCATGTTTTCATTTTCATTTGCTTCCATGTATTTTTTAAATTCTTCTTTAATTTCCTGGTTGATCCATTCATTCTTTAGTAGGATGTTCTTTACTCTCCATATATTTGTGGTGCTACCAAATTTCTTCTTGTGGTTGACTTCAAGTTTCATAGTATTGTGGTCTGAAAATATGCATGGTATGATCTCAGTCTTTTGTACAAGTTGAGACCTCATTTGTGACCCAGTATGTAATCTATTCTGGAGAATGTTCCATGTGCACTCGAGAAGAATGTTTATTCTGTTGCTTAGGATGAAACCATGCTAATCTCTGTATCATTCCAATTTTAGTATATGTGCTGCCAAAGCTAGCACCAAATCTTTGGGCTTCTGCTGCTGTGAACCAAATCACTTGGCTACATGGAGTGACAGGGCATCTTAGGTTCAAATTCTTAACTCTACTTTCTGGTTATAGATATCACCCCTCTTCTGGTGATAGTTGTTTCATCAACTCCTTAATCATTTGGAGATTCTGTAATGTGAGCTGTGTTGCTTCCTGCTCTCTCCTTCTGCTGATTTAGTATTCCATTTTATCAAGTCTGTTAAGCTTGCTACCAGCTTATCCATCTGAAATTAGCCTTCCCAAATATGGTTGCTATCATTTATTCCCATTATTTCTTAGGCCTTGTAGGTTTTTGCTGTGTGTGTATGTACTTTCTTGTAATTTTAGAAATGTTTTAAGTGGGATTTATAGTTAAATGAATATGCATATACACATATTCCATCTATGATCTTTAACTGAAAGATTTGCTGTTAACTTTGAGTCACATTATCAGTTCTTTCCTGATTCTGTAACTCAACCAATTCCCAGCTAGTTAATTTTTTTTTTTTATTTGCTTAAGTCCACCAGAGCTGGTTTTTGTTGTTGGCAAACAAGAACCTTGACTGATACCTCAAATTCTTGCATTTTTACACCTACCAAAAAGGTCATATTATCTTATGATAATTATAATTTCACTATTTCCAGAATTTAAATTCTTAGACTGTAATACCTAGAGTTTACATGTCACTTAGTGTAATATGTGTGCATGTGTGTGTACATAATTACATTTCTCTGCTTATTGAGATTTAAGTGTAAGAGTTGTTCCAAATACAACATAAAGGAATATTATCCCATTTCTTTTTTCTTCTGCTATCAGTACAATGATGGTCAAACAAATCAACAATAGAAAAGTTTTGATATCTATAACCGAGATTAAAATTTTTAAACCAACAATAATCATTTCCACGAAAATAATAAAACAGCAAACTACTCTATACTAATTAAATGTTGACTTCATTTAATAATTTACTTATTAGCATAAGAAAAAACTACTAAGGACATTTTGAAAATTATTTTTTAAATAATGTTAAATTTGCACCAAGGGGTTTTGAAAAAATGGCAGTTGGAGAACTGCTATACTTTATGAGCTCAAGAATTATAATACTCAGTGGGTCAGGCTATAAGAGATGCTTCTTACATAGTAGAATATGAATTTTAAAAGGGCAATGAATTTGGCCTCGTGTCACTGAAATAATGTTAGAAAGTCTCTATCAAATCTCTCGCTATCCAGACATGTTAATAATGGTAACCATAGCTCCATCCTGGGAGACGGTTATGTGTTTTTCAGTTCATTCTTCTTAATTTCAGAATGAATGCTTTCAGCACTTGCAACCTCCTTTAACAAGTACAAACTTCCAGTTATAAATAAATAAGTCATGCAGATGAAAAGTACAGCATAGGGAATACAGTCAGATTGTAATAACTTTGAATAGTGACAGATGGTAACTACACTTACTGTAGTGAATATTTTTAATGTATATAATTGTCAAATCATTATGTAGTACACCTGAAACTAATATTATATGTCAACTGTACTTCAGTTAAAGATTTAAAAAGTGGAAGTTAAAAAGAGAGAGACAATTGTAGATTAAGATATGATTGGAAATGAGGGAGGGGAGAATTAGTTTCTCTGTAGTGTCTATCAGCCCTCTTACCACACAATTACCCACATAAATGAAAGCACAACTTCAAGATAAGTTTTCTAGCCCCAGTGTTCTTCAAATAGGTTGTCATCAGTAATTTAGAGGAATTCTGAAGATTCCAGTCTTTTGTAGAAGGTCCTAACATTTGACTTTGTTTGCTGTTTTCCCATGTTTCCTTTCAGCTTAGACATTTTTGGCAGAAATGGCACAGAAATGATGGTGTGTCCTTATAGGCTCATTGTTGTATCAGGAGACACATTATATTGTGTTCTCTCATTAATGGGGTGAAGAAAGTGTGACTTTTGATCACTTAGTAAAGATGTTATCTGCTGGGTTTTTCCATTGCAAGGTTGCTTTTTTCCCTTTGTAATTGTTCACTTTTGGAGGATATAATTTGAGAATATGTAGATACTCTGTTTTTTCAAATTTTTATTCAGTAGTTTAAGAATCCATTGACAATTCTAAGCTAAATTTTTACTGTGGTGTTTGCAAAATTTTTTCTAACTCTATATTTCCTTCTATACTTATTAGCTGATATTGTAATTGAGTGAATAAGCATTTTCCCCCTATATATCTGTATCTATCATTAGTCTTGATGTTTGAAGGAAATCCTACATAAGAACTTCCCAACATACAAATGTTTTATTTTTGCATGTCTTGTGTAATGCAAAAGCTTTCAAGTCTTCACTAGTGCATGCCTGTAATGTGGCCCCCAAAACTTGGAAACCTCAAATTCCCTGTTTTTGTTCCTGTCTGCTTACATAAGTCCTTCAGCTAGCTACCCCCACTGCTCAAACCCACCCCCCCTCAAGTATTTCTGGCAGTCATGGGGGTGGAGGATTAGGGTTTAATGTCATGTTCATACACTCATCTACCAGTGATAGTCACTGTGTATTGCCCACCCACATTATTATCCATCTGCAGCCCCAGCAACCTTCTGAAGTTGTCCTCTTCACAAAGTCATTTTTGGGAACATTGTATATTGATGATTACTATGTTTAAACTACTAATGCTTAGGCCAAAAACATTCTTAAAATGCTAGATCCATGTAGGATCCAAGTAGAAGGGGCAGAAACAGCCCTTTCTCTAATCCTTGGTTGCATTTTGTTCCTGGAACTTCACATAGCAGTGCTGTGGTTCACAGACTCCTATTTCTCCTAAAAATAACTTTTTCAGCTTCTAGCCCCAAATCCTTTCTATGCAGGAACTCGAAACTTATCTGAGAGATTGGTGAGAGGACAGATACCATTTAATTCATTCGATCAGTTCCCAAACTTTCCTCTAAGTGTCCTGTGTCTATACAAGCAAAGAAACAAGTAACAGACTCCCTAACATAAGAGTTCTCAACAGTGACACCACTGACTCTTCAGGCTGGATAATCCTTTAGTTTGAGGAGCTGTCCAGTGCATTGTAGAATGTTGAGCAGCATTTCTGGCCTTTGTGCACAAATACCAGTAGCACTCCTCCCCGAGTCTCAACCACCAAAAATGTCTCCAGACATATTCAAATATTCTTGGTAGGGGTGGGGATGGGGCAAAATCATCCCAAGTAGAGAACCAATATTTTAAAGTCATTCTCTACCATGTGTATCAATTTGCAAAGATATTTAAGCATCTGGGCCCACTTATGCCATAGACAGGCATTCTCTTCTCCCATTGGGTGGCTGTGGGGGTTAGTACCTTTTCATTCCACTATTCCTTGTTGGTCTTCAATTTTCTTCTTCCTTTTCTTTAATCATTTCAGGTGATGAAGCTAAATTCTCAATCCCTCTCTTTACTTGTAGACTTATCTCAGAGTTTTTTGTAAGTGGCAAGTTCCTTCACCCCTATCCCAGCACTAGTTTCCCTGTTTCAACTTCCTCTCACAAGCATATCCCCAACCTGACTGTCCTCTGATTGATATTCTCAGTGTACATAGACCCAAAGGTTGGTCATTAGCATATATGAATACCCACATTTACTTTTATCATTCTCTGTAGCACCTTGGAGAGAGAGGCAAGGGCTAGGTCTTTTACCATACCTGTTGGCTATTCCTCTTTTTATTTCTTTGCTAGCATTAAAAATATCAAAGGAAGCTAGTATATGCATGGCAAAGACCCTTTACAGCCCTGGGTTGGAATCCCGGCCAAATTTAACAGCTGTATAACGTTGAGCAAGTTACTTTACTTTTCTGTGCCTCCTCATTTGTAAAGTGGAGATGATAAATCCTCCTCACAGGGTTGTTTTGAGTATCCAACTGTTTATTAAATCTGTCATTTATCACTTATGTATCTATTATTATCTATATCTCTACTTGTAACTTTATCTTTTCATCTCTACATCCATATTCTTATTTCTGTATCTCTCTAGATGATAAATGCTCAAGTAATGGTTTTATAACAATAACAATAATAGTGGATAACCAGCATTTGATATAACTGTACAAGCAGTATTCCTTTTCTCATGCTTTCCTTTGTTAGAAAACTTCATTGACTTAGCTTCTAAAAAAGGAAAATAGAAATCTGGGTTTTATCTCAAAAGGCCTTAGGGATAGTCTCCTTGAGATTTCTATTATATTAGTAGAAGTACATCACAAATTGAGATGGGAACACTGGGTTAAAACCGTATCTTTCGATCCAACAAAGTGTTTGAATCAGTGATTCTAGAAACTTCTAAATTTAAAATTGGTTAGATATAATTATTGATAGATATGTATTTATTGCCATTTTATTATTTGTTTGGTCATTGTTTCTGGAGATTTTCTCTGATCCTTTCTTGTCTTTGTCACTTCTGGTCTCTCCTTTGAACTGAGAGTCCCCTTTAATATTATGTGGTATATATATACAATGGGATATTACCCAACTATAAAAAATAATGAAATCTTGCCATGTGCAATGACATGGATGGAGCTAGAGAGTATTATGCTAAGCAAAATAAGTCAGAGAAAGACAAATATGGTATGATTTCACTCATATGTGGAATTTAAGAAACAAAAGATCAAAGGGAAAATGAGGGGGGTGCAAACCAAGAAACAGACTCATAACTATACAAACTTATGGTTACCAGAAGGGAGGTGGATGAGGGGATTGGGTTAAATAGGTGAAGGGAATTAAGGAGGGCACTTATTGTGATGAGTACTGGGTGTTGTATGGAAGTGTTGAATCCCTATATTGCACACCTGAAACTAATATTACACTTCATGGTGACTAACTGGAATTTAAATAAAAACTTAAAATAAAAAAAATTGAGTAGATATAAAATCATGTTTCACTTGATGGGAACATAAGATTTTTTCTATTGCTATGTAAAGTTTGCTGTGAATGACTTTGGAGTTTTTCAGTGGTGTTCTCTTGAATGCCTGCAAACTGTTCTGGGTATTCGTTAAGTATAATGTATGGGTTATGAGGACCAATATTGGAGTCCAGTTGCCTGGGTTTGAATCTTCATTCTCTGGTCACTTGACATGACCTTGAACATTTCACTTAACTTCCTATTAATCAGTTTCCTCATCTGCAAAGCAGAGTAAGTAATCATACCTATTTCATAAGGTGTTTGTGAAGATTAAACAAGCTAGTATATGAGAAGCCCTTAGAATATAGGAAATATTCATTTTATTCAATTTAATTATTTAGAGAAATTTTGCTATGACAGAAATCAAACTTCATGCATATAGTACATGTAGTTTGCATGTATTTTGGATTAAATATATATTATTTGTAATAATTTATATTTCACAAAAATAAAATTTGGAACTTATTTTCTACCTTTCTGAGTTGGATACAGTAGCCCTATAAATAAGAAAGAAAAATACATTTTCCCGTATATTTTTGGATAATAATTGAACCTATTCTGGGATTGCCTAGCTCTGTTTGGATTAGCAGTATCTAAGAAAAACTTGTATGATGTTTTTGATTAACCTACTTTTAATTATTCTAACAGTAAGATGAATATATTTCTCTGCTCTGTGATTCAACATGCATTTGATTAATCAACAAAAGCCTCCAGTATAAAATGTCTGTAAACATCAGCAAGTGCTAGATAAACACCCAATGTGACAGACATCTCATACTATTGCTAAATATAATAAAAATTAGTGGTACATAATGTCAAAAGAGAAGACAAAATATGACACAATTAGTGTTCGTTATCATCAGTGTTGTGTAAAATTTATTTATGCAACATGCAAGATAAAGAAAACATCTTTTCCTTCCTTCTTCTTAGCTTAAACAAAAGTGTCTGCTACTCATTTTATGTTTAGGGCATCAATTTTTGTATCTCAAGAGATCTATTACAGCACCATGGTTGATTTTTTTTAAGAATAGTACTATTCATCTGAGATGAGATTTTGGATCAGGGTTGCTTTTATTATGTTGGACAAATTGTTTTTCTTTCCATTTTGATACTCTTACATGTTCTGCTTTCTTGCTTGCTTAGCATCTGTGAATACATGTTAGCGGATAGCTACAGGACATATGGACACTCTTTATGCTGTATCTTGTAGGAAAGGTCTGTCCCAGTGCCTAGAAATGACAGAAGTTACATATCTCTCTAGTGAGTGATCATTTCAGTAACATTCTGTTCAAGTGTTAACTACCTATTGTCAAGAAATGAGCAAAAAGGAAATATTTATTTTAAACTTTAAAATACACTGATACACTTACTGGATGGAATTATATGGAAAGTGGGGTCTTTTCTTTGTATTTTTAAAATTAATAGATGTTATTTTTTAGAGAAGTATTAAGTTCACAGAAAAAAGTGGAGAGTAGAATTCCCATGTACCCTGTCACCCCCTGCCATTCCCTTATTAACATTTTGCATTAGTGTGGCAGGTGCATTTGTTATAATTGATGAACCAAAATTGATATATCATTATTAACTAAAGGCCATACTTAATATATGGTTTCACTCTTTTTGTAGTACATTCTATAAGGTTTTTTTAAAAAGATTTTATTTATTTATTTGAGAGCAAAACAGAGAACCTGAGCACAAACGAGGGGAAGGGGCATATGGAGAGGGAAAAACAGACTCCTCACTGAGCTGGAAGTCCGATGCAGGGTTCCATCTCAGGACCCTGAGATCATGACCTGAGCCAAAGGTGGACACTTAACCAACTGGGCCACCCAGGCACCCCCCAATGAATTTTAACATGTATGTACAGGCATGTGTCCATCATTATATCATATAGAATGGTTTCACTGCCATAAAAATCCCCTGCGGTCCACCTGTTCATCCCTACTTCCCTTCCTTCTCCTAAACTGAAACCACAGTTTTGCCATCTATAGTTTTGTCTTTTTCAGATGTCATATCTTACAATACATAGCATTTTCAGATTGATTTCTTTCACTTAGCAATATGTATTTTAACTTTCCTCCATGTCTTCTTGTGGTTTGGTATTTCATTTCTTTTTAGTGCTGATTAGTGTTCTGATGTATGAATTCCACAATTTATTTGTACATTCATCTGTTGAAGGATGTCTTAGTTGCTTTCCAAGTTTGGAAAATTATGAATAAAGCTGCTATAAACATTCGTGGGCAGGTTTTTGTGTAGACAGAAGTTTTCAACTTTTTAGGGGAGATATCAAGGAGTGTGATTACTGGATCATATGGTGCAAGTATGTTTAGTTTTGTAAGAAACCATCAAAACTGTCTTCCAAAGTGGCTGTACTGTTTCAAATTTTCAACACTAGTGAATGAGAATTCCTGTTACTCCGTGTCATCACCAGTATTTGGCGCCGTCGGTGTTCTAGATTTTGACCATCCTAATCGGTATGTAGTGGTACCTCATTGTGTTAATTTTCCTTTGTATTTTTAAATTTTTTTACAAATTATTTTTATGTAAGGCAGTGTTTTCATTTAATGCCAATGAAAGGGAGTTACTTAAAAGCCATGCATAGAGCTACACCAGTCACACATACAGATATTACTTCTTTGTAGGACAGTGCTAAGTGGGGGAAATTCATGAAAACAAACATCCTTTTAAATCTTGATTCAATAGGTATGAAAAGCTAGGAAAAAATATAATTTGACTTCAAAGAGGCTTAGTCCAAGATAAGAAGGATTTTTTAAATTGTTATTTTCTTTGAGAGTCGTTCACGTTTAGTATCAAAGTTGGAATAGCTTATGCGATGTTAACACCTGATTCATTTTAAATTTCTCATGGTCCTAAAGTCATTATCTTTTAATCAAAGCATGTCACTGGAATTCAGATTAAATTTGAACATACAAGTAGTAGAGAATAGCCAAATCATTAAACTGAGTAAACAAACCAAAGCATCTAGTAAGGTTGTTTAGAATTTTAATACCCAACAAATAGAATACTGAATGACAGGAAAATTCAGACCCTGCCTTCAATTGAGCACTACCTGGCTCTGGACAGGTTAAAACAAAGCAAAATGACTGGTTAAAATGGTGGGATTTGACCGAATTCTCTCAGGCAGGACTAGGAATTCAGGCTCATCTTGACCTGTGGCTCACTAATGGGTAAACAAACTGAAGTTACACTCCACTCACAGAATTTCTTTAGGGTAAAAGTTTAGAAATGATAATATAAATATCCTGAATTTGACTATCCTAATAGCATTTCCTATGCCCTTTCACATTAGCCTTTAAAAATTTTTTCTTAGCGAATTCTCCAGATATTTGTTGGGCAGTATCTCCTACCTAGGCTTCAAGAGTCAGGCACCACATGTATGCTGATGGTCCTCTCTGCTGAGCTCCCAGACACAAGTCTTCCGTTCATTTCTTGATCTATTGAGTGACTAGTACAGAAACTTATTCACGCACATATTCATTAATGGTCGGGCAGATCACTGTATCAACTATGAGGTTTTGCACAATTTATTAAGTCTCTCTGAACCTATTTTCTTACCTACTTTGTAGGTATAACTTTGTAAGTACATGCCACTCAGAGCCACAAAGTTATTGTTTTATTTATTTATTGTTAACTCAAACAATATTTGTTAATTTTTGTGTCTGGAGTCCTACAACCACTTCCTTAGTAAACAATATCTCCATGTCTTTCCTGGACTATTACAATAGACTTCTGATTAGTTTCCTTACCTTTTGTATAGTTACCTATTTATATAATTCTCTGCCTGTTGATCTACAGTCTCCACACTTCCACCAATGGTGGTTGGGGTTAGGGAAGCAGAGGCCAAGAGACAAAGGCAAAGTTCACCTGTGGAGGGAAACAGAAGACACTTCTTTTTGTTTGTTTTTGTTGTTGTTGTTTTTTTAAATGTTCACTTAGCCACTGTATAGTACATCATTAGTTTTTGTTGTAGTGTTCAGTGATTCATTAGCTGCATATAACACCCAGTGCTCATCACAACACATGCCCTCCTTAATACCCAGAAGACACTTCAAAAGACCTGCATGAAAAATGTGCAGATCTAAGATCCTATTCATGCTCCGGAAATATGTAATAAGCCCTCCCCACTCCAAATCTCTTCCTGTACTTACAGGTGCCATTAAGGAGGGGAAAATGGAGTGGGGGAACTTTTGAAAACTGACAGCATTTTCCTGAAAGGAATTTTTTAAGCTAAGAGGACACTATTTGGCTAGAATGAGGTTGTAATATCATTAATTGGGAGCTTTATATTTCCCTGATAGTTAATAAAGAGTTCAGAAGAAGATAAATTAGTTCAGGAACTGTGAAGAAATATATTTCATCTTCACTTTGAATATGATGTTTGTAAATTTGCATTCCTGCAATAGAGACATAGAGTGGTGTCTCAGGGAATCATGGTCCTGCTATTTTCTAGGCAGTGGAACTTTGCCAAACTCTTCTGACTGACAATTGTTTCTTAGAAACCTTTTCATCTTTTACATACTATCCTATTAAAATATATATTATCTATAAATTTAGAGTCTCCTAGCATGATAAGAGTTTCCCCCAACATTCAGTAGAAAATTTGATAAGACAATATCAGACAACACAAATCTGGCCTTCAGCCTTTCCACACAAGATTATAGCGATAAAATGCCTTCAAATTCTTTAAGGAAATGAAACATGACATATGCTCGAGTTTATAATTAGCCAAATGGACATTCAAGTATAAAGGCAACAAATAATTTTGATCATGCAAACTTTCTCAAAGAAACCAGATGTTAAACATTACACAGCCAAAGATAGAGAGATTGTGTTGGTAGGACTTGGGATGGCCCATGAATTCAAAGATTAATAACGATGTGAGAATTATGGTAGGAGAAAAGAATAGAATATAAAACTTAGTCCCTGCTTAATTCTTTTCCTTGCTACTTCTTCATCATACTCAAGGTCCTTTCCATACTAAAAAAAAAAAAAATTTTTTTTATTAGAGAGAGAGAGAATCAGAGGGAGAGAGAGAATCTTAAGCAGGCTCCACGCCCAGCATGTGAGCCCAGTGCAGGACTGGATCTTACAACCCTGAAATCATATCCTGAGCCGAAATCAAGAGTCAGAGGCTTAAATGACTGAGCCACCTAGGCGCCCCCATACTGATTCTTGAAATCAATGATGGTTCACCATGGACCCTTTACACACACTCTTCACTGTACTTGGGACAAGCTCACCCAAGTCCCATCACATATCCAGCCCTACCCAGATACTCACTCTTTCCTTGTTCCCCGCCTCTTCATCTAAGGACGAAGCTTCATCATCATCTTCAGGAATTTCCCACACCTTCCTTGTCGGTGCTTTTGCACTGCATCACTCACCACACTTATTATACTGGAGGAGAAATTTCTTCTTTCTAACCATTCTCCCCAGCCATTGGCTGCATTGTCTAAAAGATTTAGTTTTGTACTTGCAGAAACAGGATTTGTTAGCTCATTTGTTTTTAAATCCCTAGCATCTCTCAAAGTGCCTAATCGGTGGTAAGCACTCAGTAAACAAATTGATGCACATCAGGGTGTGAATATGGTCTTAAGTTCTTTTTTGCTTCCCCTTGTCTTGTAATTACACACACACACACACACACACACACACACACAGAGTATTGACATGAAAAGTATTTTAATTAAACCCAGATATATATTTTTTATTGTTTAGTAACACGGTTCACAATTTGTTTTGACTTGTCCAGATCAAGATTTTAGGTAAGACCAATGAATACTTTTTTGGTCATTAAGCTATGTCATTTCAAGTAATGATTTTACACCATTGAAAGATTAATTTTAACACTTACATTTGCATCGCATACCATTAACTTGATTTATTATGAAACAGCAAAGTTACTTAATTTGACAGGACACCATGCTGTCAGTAATTTGACACTAATGATACTGTTTTCCCCCCAGTGACTGAGATTAACAATATCAATTTGCTAAGTTAATGCTTGTGTGGATATTGTCAATAAATAATTGAATGAATAACTTGAATAAATAAAAGGAAGATTTTGATATCAGGACTACTGAATTGAAGAGTTCAAGTTTGGCCAAATAAGCTACATTTCCAAACTATATATATATGAAATATAATTATTTTTAATAAACAAATATGCTTTTATTGCATATTGAAAAACATTGCATATAAAAGATCAAAATATCAGAATAAAAGATGAAATAAAATTATAGAATATTATTATCCAGATGGCTCTTTTAGAAAGCAATAATCATCTTTCCATAATTGTTATTACAAAGGTTTTCACCTGAGGAGCTCCTAGTGTTATTATTATAATATCTTGATTCACTAAAATTCACTTTAATGAATTATTTTTGAAACAATGTAATGATGCTATTAAACATATTTTATCATCTTTTGAAGCCTAGAAACATGATATAAATATAGGGAGAATAATATGACTTTCAGGGGCACTTATTGTCATTTCACCTCCTTTAAAATTAGAGGTAAATTTAGAGATAAGACTTTTTTTCTACTTCTAATTTTTCATTTCTCTATTAAAAAACTAACTTCAATGACTCTATGTTAAAACCAAATAAGGAACAGTTTGCTTCAGGTTGGAAACATGATTTTCCAGCTTAATGCTCTTAAATATGCCCACTGCACTCAAATTTTGGACAAAAGCTTATCCTTTTCCTTGGGATTACTTCTTTGTTGTATTAGGAAAAGGACATGAGACAGTCAGGTATCTTAGTCACTTAATCACTATTTGAATAAAAACAATATGTACTTAATTTTGAGTATATACAGAAATTGAAGAAATATTCTGAAAATGGAAATGTATGAGTTTTTGAAATTAGAGATCACCAAACTCTTCTCTCTTCTTTGTAATTGGAACTGAGAATCAGGGGTTTCATCCATATTGTGAGTTATTCTAATCAAGGCCCAAGAAACATACAGCCTGAAGCATAGTTCTCCCATGGTGTATATGTGCTGTGTGGAGAAATAAATGGGTAATCTTGTAATGCCCAGGGTGTGAGCAGAAGGGACTAAGAATGAAACTAGGATATTTCTATGAATTAGATGGTCAAGATTCCACCATTTAAAAGGTTCTTCTAAAGTATGCATAGATGCACCTTGATTTAGGCTTTCTAAATGAATCTAACAGAATCAATACCACCTGCCCCCTCCAGTGTGTGGCAGGGAAGCTGTTTAGCTGTGACTGTCTATAAACATTGATGCCTTCATGTCTTTGTCAATGGACATTTACATATATAACACAGGATTATTTCTTTACATTGCATAAAATGACATAGTAATGACCGAGGAGTTGGGTTTTTTTTTTTGTTGTTGTTGTTGTTTTTGGTTTTTGTTTTTTTAAGCAGAACCCCTTGAAAGAGAGACTTGCTTATGGTTAGAAGAAATACTTTAACTTATTTGGGGTAGGAAGTGAAACTCCCAAAAAGCATACTCACTCAGCAATAGGCTATCTTTTAAGGAAGAGGAGGTGCTCCATTAATTAGAGGGCATTTGTATTGCTAGACAACAATATGAATGTGGTATGTAAGTGTGGAAGCAAGTTGAAACACATAATGGCTCAGAATGAGTACCTCAGGTGGCAGGGTATATGATGAAGAAGCTTTGGATACCTGCCTTATCTGACGATGACTACTGAGGCGGATTTTGTATGGATTTGCTCTGTTTTGGTAAGCTCTCTTCTATGTTGCCCTGTGAAATCTTTGATATCTTTTTCATTATTCCAAAATGATTTTTGTGAGTAGAATACATGGAAGATTTGTGAAGAACTGCTTCAAGGCTGGTGATAAGTGATAATAGAATATAAGCTGAGGTCGTTGAGGATCTGGGTCATAAGTGCATAGATTCTTAATAACAGGATTGTTATCCATACAACTTATCTTATAAGTGATGTTCTTGAGAAGTATTTTTTCACCAGGAAGTTTATTCTGGGGGCATATTCTATTTCTACCTATTCTTGCTACATGTGTGTATATGTTTCCGTAAAACATACACGTATTGCATCTTGATTCTCTTACTCTTGACTAAGACAACCCATGCTCTGTGCAAGAAAAAAACCATTCTTGAAGTCCTTCAGATTTGTTCTTTTGAGTAAGTAGAACCAGAAACATAACCCTCCTCCGCCTCTACTCAGTGTCGAAAACTATGTACTACATGGAACCAGAATTTACACCTTAAAGATTCCTGAGTTCCACACATCCCTTTATGTTTTATATTTGAAAGGTCTGCTTCAAATTTGATTGGGATTGCATTGAATCTATAGATCAATTCAAAGAGAACTATATCTTAACAATATTGGTCTTCTAACCCATGAACAAGGTACAACTCTTATTTAGATCTTCTTTAAATTCTTTCAGTAATGTTTTAGTTTTCAGTACATAGACCTTTCACTTATAATATTTATCCTTAATATTTTTGAGCCCATTATAAATAATACTTTCTCATTTGAATTTGTTATTATTTGTTGTAGTATATAAAAATATAGCTAATCTATGGTTGATTCCATTACATTTTTTATGTAGATGATCATGTTGTCTCTGAAGAAAGCCTGTTTTATATCTTCTCCCCCCCCCCTTATCTGGAGGACTGTACTTTTCTCTCTCTCTCTCTCTATATATATATTTACTTTCCTTATTTTATTTTATTTTATTTTATTTTATTTTATTTTATTTTATTTTATTGTTTTTTATGTGACTGCACTGGCTGGAACCTCTAGTGCAATGTTGGATGGAAATAATGCGAGCAGAAATTTTTTTCTATGGATTTCATAGAATTTTGTAGAACTATTTTTCAGATTGAGATAGTTCCCTTCTATTCTTAGTTTGCTGAGGTTTTTTTGTTTGTTTGTTTGTTTTTAATCAGGAATGGATTTGAGATGTGTCAGATGTTTTTTTGTGAGCTTGTAGAGATGGTCATATGCTTTTTGGATTTCTTTTTTTGCAGCTTGTTAATATGGTAAATTACATTCATTGATTTCCAAATGTTAAACTTAATATGCATTCTCAAGATAAATAGCGCTTGTTTATGATATATTTTTGTATAGTGTTACATTCAAATTGCTAAAATTTTAAGATTTTTATGTCAATATTCAGGAGGAATATTGGTCTATTTGTAATGTCTTTGGTTTTGGTATCAGGGCAATGTTGATCTTACAAAATGTATTAGGAATTATCCTCTTTAATTTTCTGGAAAAAATTATGTAGATGTAATATTTTCTTCTTAAATAATTAAAGATATATTGGTCTGGAATTCTTTGTTTGGGAGGGTTTTTAAACTATAATTTGGGGGCGTCTGGGTGGTTCATTCATTCAGTTGAGCATTAGACTCTTGATTTTGGCTCAGGTCATGATTTCAGGGTCCTGGGACCAAGCCCCAAGTTGATCCTGTACTCAGCATGGAGTCTGTTTGGCCTTCTCCCCATCCCCTCTGTCCCTCTGCTCTCTCTCTCTTTCTCTCTCTCAAATAAATAAAATCTTTAAATAAAATAGACTACAATTTGAATTTCTTTAGTTGACACAAAACTATTTAGCTATCTGTTTCCTCTTGAGAGAGCAGTGATAACTTGTGTCTTTCAAAGAATATGTCCATTTCATCTAAGTTGTCAAATTTATAAGCATGGAGTTGTTACAAATACTTACTTATTGTCCTTCTAATAATGTTTTTAGAATCTGAGAGCAGTCACCTTTCTCATTTCTGATATTGGTCATTTGTGTCATACAAAACCTCTGATTAATCTGTCTGGAGGTTTATCAGTGTTCTTGATCTTGAAGAATCAACTTTTAATTTCATTGACCTTTCTCTGTTTTATTTTTTATTTCATTGATTTCCACTTTTATCTTTATTATTTTCTTTCTTCTGTTCATTTTGGGCATCATTTGCTCTTATTTTTATAGTATCTGAAGGTACAAAATGAGGTTACTCCCCTGAGATCTTCTTTCTGGATAGAGAGGTTTATGTTTTAAAGTTTCCTCTAAGTACAGCTTCAGTGGCATTTCACAAGTTGTGACGTGTTGTGTTTTATTTTTGTTCACTTAAAGAATTTTCTGCCTTTTGAATACCTTTCTGACCTATTGGTTTTTTAAAGTGTGTTATTTAATTTCAAAATATTTGGATATTTTTCTACTATCTGTATGTTACTGCTATCTACTTTGTTCCACTTCAGTCAAAGAACATGCCTTATATGACTTGAATCTTTTAAGACTTACTAAGATTTGTGTTATGAATCAGAATGTACCAGTAAGTGTTCCATATTTATCTGAAAAAAATGTTTATTTTGCTGTTGTTGGGTAGAAAGTTTATTTAAAGTCAATTAGTTTAAGTTGTTTGATAATGTTGCTCAAGTATATCTTTTCTGATTTTTTCCTACTTTTTCTGTCAGTTATTGAGTGATGGTATTGAAATGTCTGACTATAACATAGATTTATCTATTTTTGCAGTTCGTGTATTTTGAAGCTCTGTTATTAATACATAAATATTGAGGATTGCTATGACCCTTGGTGACTTGACCTTCTAATATCCCTAATAACATTCTTTGCTACGAAATCTGCTTTGTCTCTTATTAACAGCCACTGCAGCTTTCTTTTGAGTAGTGTTATCATGATGTTATAGGTTCTTTTCTTTCTTAGTATTTAGTACTTTAAAGTCGCTTCACTGCTGTTCTCTTGCTTGTGTTGTTTCTGATGACAAATGTGCAACCGCCTTTGTCTCTCCCTTTCTGTACATAACATTGTTTTATTCTGGCTGATAGTAAGTAAGATGAAGTGCTTTTATGTTTCTTTTGCTTGGGATTTGTCAAGCCCCTTAAAACTTCACATTTATATTTTTTACCAATTTTGGAAATTTTTCAGCCATTATTTCCTCAAATATTTTTTCTATTCTTTTCTCCTTTGAGGATTCCCAATTACATATAAATTAGCCTGCTTAAAGTTGTCCCACAGTTGGCTGAAGTTGTGTGTGTGTTTTTTTAATTTTCCTTTTCCCTCTATTTCTGTTTAGATAACTTTATTACTATGTTTCCAAGTTCTCTATTGTTCTCTTCAGGAATGTTTAACCTTCTGTTAATTCCACCCAATATGTATTTTACATTGAATATTGCAGTTTGTACCTCTAAGAAGTTCAATTTATTTCTTAAGAAATATCTCCCATTTCTTCTTAATGCTTTGAACATAGGGACTACAATCATAATATTTAAATCTCCTTGTGTGTCAATTCCAACACCTGTGACAATACTGAGTCAATTTTATTTACTTCCCTCACAGTGGGTCATGTTTTCCAGCTTCTTTGCATACCTAGTAGTCTTTGATTAGATGGCAGATAGGAATTTTAACTTGTTGAGTATTGGATATTTTTATATTCTTATTAATATTTTTATGCTTTTTCTGGAGTATGTTAAATTACTTGGAAACAGTCTTTTCCTTTCCAGTTTGCTTTATGATTTGTTAAGTGTATCAGAATTAATGCTCATCTAGAATGAGGTATTTCCCACTGTTGATGCAAGACTTTCTGGAGCATGCTACCTATGCATGATGAATTTTTCCAATCTGTCTGGTGGGAGCAGGAGCAGGCACCGTTTCTATCCCCATGTGAGTGCCAGGCATTGTTGCATTTATTCTTTTCAGATGATTCTTTTCCAGGTCTTGAGTAATTTCCTCATGTACTTTTGCTGATTAGTATTAAGCTAAATAGTCAAGACCCTCTGCAGTTCTCTAGAGTTCTTTTTCTGTGGAATTCTCTTCTCTCTGGGACTCTAAATTGTCTTGGTTTCTCCAGACTCTCACTTCCAGCTCTCTCATTCATTGAGATCACCAATTTTTGTCCGGTTCCCTTTCTCCTTTCTATAGCCTTGGAACTCCTTCAAGCTGGGACGATTACAGGACTCATCTTGTTTCTCATTTCCTAAGGATCACCATCCTTCATTACCTGACATCCATTGTCTTGAAAATCATTGTTTCAAATCTTTTGTCTTTTGGGGGGGAGGATCTGTTTCAGCTGAGAGCCCAAATCTACTTCTGATTTGTCTTTGTTGGAAGCAGAAGCCCAGGTTTAGATTTTATATTTCAGTCCTTTCATAAGAGTGGAGGTAGTCTACAAAATAGACCCTACAGGATTGATCAGGAGACATGAGGGCTTCTCCTGTTATGTAAGTCAAGATTATGATGGGCTAGTTTATTAACCTTGAAAATAAACATTCTCCTTCTGAAATCATTATTTGACTGGATTATACCCAAACCCACCTTAGATTACAAATGGCATAGTTTACTGGTATCACCAAAGGAATTAGAATGGGAAGGAATTTTCTTTTCTTTTTTTTTTTTTATTATGTTAGTCACCATGCAGTACATCCCCAGTTTTTGATGTAAAGTTCCATGATTCATTACTTGCACATAACACCCAGTGCACCATGCAATACGTGCCCTCCTTAATACCCATCATCAGCCTATCCCATCCCCCCCCACCCAAGCCCTCAGTTTGTTTCCCAGAGTCCATAGAGATGGACTCTAGGAATTTTCTTTTGTAGTCTGTGGCTTTGGGAAGGTAGTTCAACCCCCTTTGTTCCTCCTGAGTAAATCATCAGACACATTGCGTTTGAATAGTCCTTCAGAACATATAATGAAGAATGCTGTTTGGATCAAGTATATGTAAGGCTGGCTGGCTTCTCCTCTCAGTTCTATTCATTTTATCTTTCAAGTAGCCTTGCTTTTTCCCTAAGCCCTATGCCTCTGGGGAAACAAGTAATAGATTGTTAATCTTTCCTCTTTGGATACCTGAGTTGGTCCCATTCTAACTATCCAACCTTCAGTCGTTAATGACGTGATGAACAGGAATTTACAATACTCTGATCTGTTTTCTTCAGGTTTTGTTCTTTTCAATGAGCTAACAACAAAAAACAGCACTGTGGACTTTAAAAAAAAACCCTTTTATACCTATATTCCTTTGCAGAAAATTTCCAGCCATAGCATTTTCCTGATTATTCTTAGTTTTAACAATTTACCCAGTCCCGCTGAACACAGGCATGTACATTCTTAGGGAGCAAGACCATGTCCTATACCTTCTGTCACCTGGCTTTCTATCATCCCATTAAACAATTTTTAGAGAATTTTCTGCTTCCAAAATATAAAAGCCTTCCAATTATGTTATAACCTAAGTATTTTTCACCTAATTTTCATATTTTAAGTTTCATTGCTTCCTGTTAGTAATTTAGACCACAGAAGATTTTATTCCTGTGTTTAAACTTTTGAGTTCATACCTTATCTGGGCAAAGAAAGTTGTTTGCACAGGCTTAAATTACATTTGCTATTCTATGTATCTAATATAGAAAACCTCAAAATTTTATGCCACATTCAACACACCACATGTTAGCTGTACTCTTAAAATAAATTTTCTTTGCTTTTTAGTGGATGTACTATTTGCCTATCAGTTTTATTACGAAAGAATTGTGATTAAGGGAAATGTATGGACAATTTTTTTTCTGCAGATGTTATTAAATTTAAAAATAGATTTATCTTTGAGATTTTTAAATATACATTACAAATCTTATATCAATAGTAGATATCTAAAAACATCTCTTCATTTCATCAAAATGATGAAGCCTTTAGAGGTTTTTATTTTATTCCACAAGATCAAGATCCCAGGAAGACTACCAAAGACTTTTAATGAGAGGCAAGATTCAGATATTCTCAAGGGAGAGATGTAAAACAGTTTTAGCTATTAAAAGATAATATCAAAGAGAGCACAAGTGCATAACCTGAAAAATGGATCAATTAGGAATCTATTGTATCTTTGGGAGCAGGAGCACTTCAATTAAAAAATTGAGACCATGGCTATTAATATTATTAAATGTAGACAACAAAAGCTGTGATACATTTTTCATTTACTACTATAATACCCAAGGGCCAACTGCAGCTAACATATAGGTCTTTTCCTCAAGACCACATGAATTCTCTAAAAGTAGCTTTGATCACAAAAAAAACTTAATCCTTTTAGAGTTCTCTAGATTTGTTTAAAGCTTCCGCCTCCCTCCTGCATGACGATTTGCTGGAAAAGAAGAGAGAAGTCTCTTTTAAATGTTGTAATCAGGATGTGATATCAGTAAATCTATCCTACATATATACAAATATGTATATATATATTTTTCCAGGAGTTTATTAACTTACAGACGTTGTTAATACTGGACATCAGAAAATTCTGTTAACTCTATCTTCCAAGTCGATGGATGATCTGATCACCTTTTATCACATCTAGTATTACCATACCAGGCCCAGACATCATCATCTTTCCTTGGATTATGCCAGTAGCATACAAGCTGGGCTCCCTGCTTTGTCCCCTGACCCCTGCATAGTCTATTTTCTACCAAGAAGCCAGAGTGATCCTTTTAAAGTCATGTCCAGTAATGTTCCTATCTACTTAAATCTTCAGTAGCTTTCCATCTTAGTCCAAGTAAAAGCAAAAGTTACTTATGATGATCTATAGGCCTTTTGTGATCTTTCATGTTGTTACCACACTGGCTGCTTCCAAAATCTCTTTCCCACATTCATTTGGCACCAGCCACACTGGTTTCCTTGTTCTTCTTTAACACATGAGGCAAGCAACTGTTGTGAAGCTTTTGCACTGGCTTTTCCTTCTTCCTGGGATACTGTCTCCCCAAAACATTCTCATTGCTACCACATTCACCTGTGATACCTGAATCTTTGCTGAAATGTCTACTTTCCAAAGGAGATTTCCCTTTGCCACCTTGTTTAAAATTGCCAATCTCATCTGCCCCCAGTACTTGTCTCTTGAATGGACTTTTTTTCCATAGTAAATAATAGGTACTTAATTTATATTTTTAAAATGAAGTAGATGCATTAATTTATCTCAGTGACACTGCAATCAGTGCTTTGTATATGGGAGAAGGTAAGCCAGGACAAAAGATTTACTTTACATTTATAGGACAGATAGTCCTTTATGTAAATCTAATTTCTACATAGAGAGACTCCTTTATTTTGCTTCATTAGCATCATTTTAACCAAATGCATTTATGAATAATGAATGCTTTGTTGGACATCTTAGATTAGATCATGCATACACAGGATTTGTATTGTTTAAGTAAATTTATTGAATTCACTGGGGTGGGTATGGAGGAACTGATAAAAAGTATAGTTCCACACTTTGAATCTAGTTTTAATTATTTATCTGTCCTTGGGTTAGAGTGTGAACTCCATTTCTGTATACTTAAATAAGATGTCCTTCTTCTAGTCTGGATGAGACATAGAAATTCTTAATACCATAAAGCTTCAATAACCACTGCTTTTCTGTAGAAATGTTGGATGCGGTTATTCCAAAGGAAAGAAAAATGGATTATATATATGTCTCTTTTAGCTTACATATCCATGTTTTAATTAGACTGCACATCAGTATTAGGAACACATCTAAAGCTTTGCTTGAATATTATTTATCTGAATTGATTTCTATTGCTTGAAAGGAGTTTTTCCTAGAATGCCCTTTGGTATGTAGTGAAGCCAATGACTACACTTCCATGAAAAATTTTAAGGTTTAACAATATTTTCCTTGTGTAAAGTGATTTTTAAAACAAAACATTGTTTACTAACCTAGAACACTTGACGATATTTATCTAATCTGAATGTTAGAAACATTTTACACCTGTAAAAATAGTTATTGACAATGAAAGTAAGTGAATTCTTAGTTTGTGTTACCAGCATTATTAATACATGTTTTTCACTCACCGTATTTGGGAAGAAGGGTTGGAGGAACTGAGAGCTATTGCCAAGATGCTCTTAAAGTCTGTTTTGGAATTGTTTTATTTTTTTCTATGCCAAAATGTAATGGCAATTACAGTATGTAGTCATAACAATAGAAAAGTTACATATGCAAACAATTTCTTAACACGCAAGTATAATGGCATCTCATTCTAGCTATGGAAATGCAACTGTGTGTGAACAAATACAGTTTTACTCTGTCGTCATCATTATTACTAGAGCATCTGGGTATCATTACAGATCTAGTTGGAGTACTCCAGGTTTGTCCTTCAAGGTCACTTCAGTAATATCTCAATGCTTCACACTTCCTATTCCCATTTGTTTGAATAATAGAAATTCTGGTATTTTTAATGCTTTCTCTTCTTTCATTTATTCAACAATTATTTTGCACACAGTCAAATCTGGGTTTCACTTAAAATTCTTCCATGTTTAACTCAAGTCCCCTCTAGGTAGTAGTTTCTTGGTCATAAGTAAAATCACTTCCCGGTCAGTGCTTATCAATGGAGTTTTTTGTGATGAGGGGACTGTTCTCTATTTATACTATTCCATATGGTTGTCACTAGCCACATGTGATTATTCAGCACTTGATATGTGGTTAGTGTAGCTGAGGAATTGAACTATTAAATTTATTTAATTTAAAACTATTTAGATTTAAATTTAAATAGCCATATGTGGCTATTGGACCTCTTAGGCCAGGATATTATTTCTACAGGGTTAATAGACCCTGCAAGGAATTTAGACAAAAATGGCTGTGTTCTCTCTCCTTCAGCTCTTGGTCTCTGCTAGATTTGGGCCATTGCAGGTCCCTTTGAAGGTTTAATGTACCACTGGTTGTTATGCTAACTGTGGATCACTGCTTACCCCACTGCCAGTTAGCTCCTTGATCTCTAGTTCTCTACCCATACTGTTGCTGGTGTCTCTTTGACCCCAGGGATGATCTTGGAGAATTTGGAGTCTGAACTTCCCCTTGTTACTACTTAGTATTTATTGTTACCTCTTGTCTTCCCAAAGTTATGGGTCACCTCTGGTCCACCTGGAGAGCTCAGTTTCTTAGCCTGAGGCAGATTCTGAGGAACTTGTAAAAAGGTAGCTGCTATTCCACCATGTTCATAAAACCAAGGAGGAAACCAGTTAGATGAGTTACATACTGGGTGTCATTTAAAATTTTATTCCAGAATTTATTGAAAAGATTCATAGGGTGTTTTCTGAAGTCTGTTGACTTCCACACTAATTCCTGAATGCTGGATCTTATCATCTTATTTACATTTAACTTGTTACATGGATAGGTAGGTATATTATCCAAGATGATATTTGGTATGGGTGGAGGACTGTCTTGACACCAAATTTAGAAACTTCTCCTTTACTTCTCCTTTTCTTCTATCAGGCTAGTAGTATGACAGATACTTCTAGGAATAGGGCATAAATACGTGGGTTTTATGAGGGGGCACTCACTGGATTTTATGCTCTTGTGGGCCTTGTCTGAGTTGTCTACATAAACTTGAGCTGTCATGTCAGATCTTCTCAGGAGAGAATATGTCCGTGAAACATAGGTGCTCACCCCTTTTTCTAGCCCGCAAAATAACAACAACAACAACAACAACAATAATAATAATAAATCTTTCCTTTTCTTGTGTCAGGTTCTATGAGAGGGTGGTCCCCCAGCACTGTGATATGTGCTCCTCCTGAGGATACAGTTTTCATTTCTACCATGGTTTCTTCTCTCCCAGGGTACATACGCATTTGGTAGGAGAAGCTGGTCTAAGGCTGGGTTACATGTACCCTTGAACTGTACTTGGAATCACTCCCCTCAGAAACCCAACTCACTCTAATCTGTTCTGTCAGATTTCTTCTTCACCCGCATGGATTTTCCTTTTCAGGGCCTCTTTGCTCCTCTCAGTGGCTGCCTTTGGTAATTAAAACTCCCAAAGCCCAAATCAATGTGTTTGTATAGGTCTGAATCTAAATTGTGGACAAAGTTCAAGATCTTTCCCACAGGAATTGTGGGCCCCACATAAATCATTGCGTATTGATAGGGATTTAAATATTCCTGAATTGGTTATAGAACCCTGTCTGCCTAATGTATCCATAGACCTCTGACAGCTGTTGCTCTAAACTCTACATGATGGGGTAACCCTCACATTCTGACCCTCATCTGACACTCACATTCGCCTGAGCCAAGATGTTCTACTCTTAAAAAACTTTTAATAAAAATGCAAGTTACACCAAAAATCTTAAGCCAGAAAAGTCACAGATGTCATTGTCATAACATGAATATTCTATTAAGGAAGAATATGATGGGCCTGGATCATATGACTATATACCCAGTACATTTGCACTCTTGTCTTGAAGATGCAGTAGAGTGGTAAGGCAAGTACATTTATAAAATGCTTTCACATACCTTGACTTACTTAATTCTGATGGAAATTCACTGAAGTGTGCAGGAACGAAGAAACTGGGATCCAGAGAGGTCAAGTGACTCACTCAGTCAAATTATGTTAAAAATAAGTTTTCCTAATGGAAACTGTTCAAAAATCACTCAAAAGAATGCAACTTTTTATTGCGGGCCCTTATTAACCTTTTATCACAAACATAAACCTCCTAATTAGGTTTCTTTGCCATATGTTTAATGAGTTCCTTTATTTGTTTCTAAAACAGGAAAAGTTCTGATGAATTCACTGGAGGTCTTTTTTTTTTAATTTAATATATTGAAGTATTTTTCCTTCATTTTTTATTGAGATTTTAAAATACAAAAGGAATCCAATCCAATGATGTCACAACTCCAATTGTTAGGCAAAGCAGGTGCTTGACAGTCCCTACCCCTGTGGCTTCAGAATGTAGTTGTCACATTTGTTCTGACACTTATTTTTCATTTTATTGGGAGGTATTGGTCTGACAGGATTGCAAGACACAAATTCAAAAGAAGGTCTGCCGAATCGTCTTTGTTCCTTTCCCTTTATGGTCATTGTGAACACAAAGAGAATATGCCGTGATAGAGGCAGAGCTTTGCTTCACCGTCCTCGTCTGCCTAACTTTTCACCCTGACAGCTCTGGAGGACAATGATTCCTTCCCCCCTTTTGCTCATGTACAAACATGCTGGCTGATGGTGAGCTGTGCTGATTTGTTTTCTCAAGCCCTAAGGTGTATGTAATGAAGTGGAGAAAAGAGGTAATGAAGAGTGTCCTTAAAACTGGCAGAAGAGTTCCTCTCTCTCCATCACCCTGTTCAGTTGGGCATCATTAAATGCATATTTACCTTGGGAAAGTTGCTGCTGCCGTGGAAGAAATATGTGCAGCAGAGGCAGGTGGTTTTTCGTGCCGTAAAAGGAGAGTTTTAAAAGAATGCCCTTCTATTAGCCTATAACTAAACTAGGTATGGGTGTACATGCTCTTGTGGAGTATATAAAATTATATATATATAGATGGAAAAAGAGCAGAGTGGGATATTGGAAAGAGCTTTGGAAGAGGTGCCAGTGTTGCCTCTAATTAGTGATGTGACCTTAGAAAAATCCCTCCAAGTCACTATATTTTATACTTTCAGATCAAGTAGAAAATGCTGAATCTGGTTGGCTTATAGAACTGTATGTAGAGCAAGTGTGGAAGAATTTTAAAAACTATAAAACACTGTAGGAAAAGATTAAGCTAATTACAATCACATTTAGGGTATCTCATCTAGAGAACAAAGAGATACTGAGTATGCAACATCCTTTATTTTAAAATAATATTTTAATTTGGAGGAACATAAATTTAATAAAATAGATTATTCCAGGGAATAAAATTACATCTTGAGAATTAATTGGGCATTTTGGAAGCTACATAAATTAGAACAGTAATTTTCTAGATGAGGTTCTGGTATTCTTCTCTACTTGATGCAGCTTATGAATCGGTCAACTCACAATCAAATAATTCATGGATGAGAAAATCTGATACAGTAGTTTCAAACTCTTACAGTCAATTAGTCAGCAAAATGAATGCAGTGCTCTTTAGGTGTTGAGGACTGTATTAGGCAGTAATGGGGCACAAAAAAGATTACATATAACGAAGAAGACATTCTGTCACGGAAAAGGCTTAAGTCATTTAAAAAGAAGCAGATGAGACAAAGTCAACTAACAATGATAAAGATAAAGAGAAATAAAGTAAAAATCAAGGTGAGCTGAAGCTTGTGAAGGAAAGCTTTTGAGGGGTGGCTGTTTTAAAAAGATTGCATTCTTTGATCTTCACTATTACCACAAAGCAGGTTTACTTGCACATGAGAACTTTGTATAATTTATGTGATTTTGGACATCAATCCATTTTCTACATACCAAAATTTATCAAAAAACATAAGTCCAAACTGTATTACAATGAATTCCTTAGCGAAATATTTTAGTCTAATTTTTCTCTTCTTCCATTAATGGCGGATGTTTATGGGTATCTTAAGTTGCACAAAGTCCTTCCACAGTAAAATCTGAGGATAATATACATATCCCAAGGAGTGAGGAAGAAAAACACAACATTCTTGCTTCGTAGTCATAACATTCACTTTTAACTCTTGTATACTTTTGTAAGCCTAAGTATGCAAGCTCCCCAGGCAGCTTTTGCCTGAACTGAAGTGTTGCTTTGTAGAAACTACCAAGGGTAGTGAGGCAGTCTCTCCATCTTACCACCCTTGGGGTGTGTCCACTGTCCAGAGGTTAAAGCAGTAACCATTAGCCAGGGTGGCAGGTCCCATGGTCCATAATGGATAATTCTCTTGGTATCCTCTATCCAATGTTAGCTGAGACCAAGTACAAAATCTCCTTTCCCTTATGTCCTCCACTTTGTAAAAGGACATTTATGAAGCTTGAGTTTTGCCATATCCTATGATGTGTATTTTAAAGATTTTTAAAAATTTATTCATTTGAGAGAGAGAGAGAGAACAAGCAGGGGGAGCTGCAGAGGGAGAGGGAGAAGCAAGTTCCCCACTGAGCAGGGAACCCGATGCAGGGTTCAATCCCAGGACACCGAGATTTGACCTGAGCTGAAGGCAGGTGCTTAGCCTACTAAGTCATGCAGGCGCCCCCTGCATGTATATTTTAAATAGTGTTTTAGAGATCTAAAATAACCTCACCAGGATTTCTGACCCACAGGAGCTGAGATAATAAATATTGTTGTTTTAAACCACTAGGTTTGGGGTTATTTGTTATGCAGCAGTAGTTAACTAATACAGATACTAAGGAACATCTCAGAATATCTCATTGTTTACTTTCAATACTCATAAAACTCAGGATGAATTTTTGACTATTATTTTAGATGACTTTCATCAACTATGCCAACTACACACCTGTTTGCTACTTCTTGCTATTCTTCTCAATGTCCAAATCGAGTATAACTTGAGAATAATTTTATTTAACAATTTCTGGATGCGCTCCACAGAGTATGGCTAAGGCAATTTGATAAATGTTCCCTTGAAAAACATGCAATTTTTTCTATTGTTTTTGGACAGATAACTTATATTGGTTTTATAAATAGCCTTAATTCTTCAGGTACTCTGCCATTTGCTTCTGCATAGTATATCTTTTATTTCCCCTGACCATGCTACAAGCTCTATTATCATGCTTCCTTAGACATAGAAAATGAGGTCCAGAGACTTGTCTCTTATCAAATGCATACAGCTAATAAGTGTTAGCAGAGTAAGGATCTGAACCCAGATAGGACTAGTTCTAAAGCCTGTTAAACTATTTGTGCTGCTCAGGGACATCATGCTTTTTTGGCCTTCATAAAGCCCATCTTACAAAAGCATTAAAAGATACTGCATTCAAGGCGGACAGAGTTCTTGGCACATGTGCTAGTGAATTTCTATGTGCAACTGATTCAAGGGTGCCTTCTTGGATTAGACACTCAGAGTAGTCCCTAGTTTTATTCCTTCAAGCATCACACATGCCATTAGAGTTCAAGTAATTAGTTCAAAGGCTGGATCCAGATGGAATTCCTTGTCTAGCTGATTCCTTGTCTAGCTGGATTCCTTATCTAGCTGAAGTTGTCAATTCTTCTGAGAGTAATTTAAGAAATCTATTGACAGTTTCCTTTAGTTGAGTTGTTTTAATGGTAAAATGCTTTGTACTCTGATTTTTTTTCCCCCGACATGATCTGTTTTTTTTTTTTTTTTTTCCTATCCATTTGTGCTCCCCCTTGCTGTGGTAAGTGAAATTTTCCCTGTGAAAAAGTTCTGCCTCATATTCACTGGAAAACACCCAGCTCTAGCCTCATTTTGATCGTAGACACATTTGAGAACGCACAGTGTGTTTAGTTACCTTGGTAAAGGCCCTCTTTGAGAAAATATGCTGTTGTGTTAAACACAGCATAGACCAGTATCTCCATTACATATTTGGTCTTAAGTATTCTAGAATCTTATACTTTCAGAATTCATAAAATTTCTTTGTTTAACACGTAATCATACAATGTGATGTAAAACTGCTGCTTTCTAAGAATTTTGAATGAAGTTTGAAAGGTTTAGTATCTGAAATTTCCTTTCCCTGTGCAGAGTATATATATATATCTTGCCTTTTAGAAACCATAAGGAAGGCATGGGGCTGGTGTATCCAGTAGATACGACAGAGGGCACATTTCCAGTATTCCAATCTTCACTTTCCTTCCTTCAAATATAAAGCACATTTTTGATGATCTGTTTGCAAGTTTGCTTATTGCATGAGTGTAGTATAAGCTACTTTTAAAATTTGTCTGGCATATAAAGACATAGCCTTACTGCCTTGTGCTTTTTATGGAACATTATAAATGTTGTATATATTTCAGTCAGGATGCATCACTGAACTTGGGCATTGTAAATTCCACATGCAAGAGGAGCCTGCAGTTTATCATTTATGGACCCCTTAAATTTCAGGGTTTATACATATGGTATGATTAAATATTAGCAAGTTAAGATGAGAATTATGGCTACAGAGCCGTAATATTAATCATACGGAGATCTTTATATTCGAACACAAGTGGAAAACTGCAATGAACTCAGCTGGAAAGCTTGAATAAACCCTCTCCCTCATTCTTTAATATTGTCTAAAGCTAAAAGGTCCTTTCCTACAAAATGAACTTTCTAGCTTTACTTTTGACTGCAGATAATTACTTTAGAATATGTTAAGAAACTGACTACACACTGGTGTCTCAGGGGACAGATAGGGTTCTAAAAGATGAGAGGACTTGATGTACAATTTGGGTGAGAAGTTTAAAAAAAAAAACCTAAGTAAGTGTGTTGTAGATATTTTTATTTTGGTACAAAGTTTTTTTAAGAATTTATTTTTTCAGGATTCTATCAGAAATATCAATATAAATTTATCACCTTTAAAAATATTTTCTAGCTTTATTATTAAATGGGACTAAAGAGGGGTCATCTTTTTAAAAACTGTCATTAATCACGTGGAACAACCTATTTGCACTCAGATTTTAGTTTCTCATGCTGGCCTGTACCCAAAAGAAACGAGAGTTCTTTGTGACAGGGAAGTTAGGCTGATCCAGGACCTTCTTGTTGTTACCAGAGAGAAAAAATATTAAAAGAATAATAATAAATTAAAAAAATAAAGGTGATGGTGGTGGTAGTGGGATGTTAAAATGGTGGAGCCAGTTAAAGTGACTTCTGCAGTGAAGTTGTTTTAAGCATTGTAAAGAAAATAATAATTCCTAAAGCTATAAGTCCCTAATATTACTCAACATAGGCACATAATAAGAGGTTTTTTAAAAAGAAGGCAGCCATAAATTTCCAATAAATTATCATATAAGGTTTATATCGAACAACTTGAACAGCACGCATACTACATTCAAATTTTGTTTAACATCTAAAGTTAAAACCTGCAAAATTTTCGTACTTTCCACTGCACCTAGTTATTAAAAAAATACCATCTCACATAAAAGACCATGGTAGGTTATGCTCCAGCACCCATGGTGCTGAGGACCCCTGTATTTTGGTGTCATTTGGTCATGAACAGCCTGGGCTTCCCTGTAAGGCTGGTTGGCTCATGATTCTAAGTGATCCTAAGATAGCTCCCAGCAGTTAAGTAGGAAGAGGAGAACCTCTCTGCCGTTCCCTCTCCTCAGTCTGCTCTGGACAGCTTTAGCCCCATGCTTGCTTCTAGGTGGCCAAGAGCCTCCTCTGCTTTTGCTCTGATTGACTTAGATTCATTAGAAAACACACTTGAATTAAGGATGGGGGCAGATTCCTCTGATTATCTGGAATGAATTCTTAACAAAATCAGATACTGTTAGGAAAAAGGATGGTGTAACGGGTGGCTGATAGGCAGTTAAGCATGGCAACAAGCAGCTGTAAAGTTTTTTTTTTTAACCCAGATTTGGAGTAAAGAAAAAAGCCTTGGGAAGTCAAAAAAAAAAGTAACATTAAGTTGTGATAGAGATTAAAGGATAAAGTTGTAAAAATTATCATCAAAGCCACAGTAACAATTATGTAAGATGAAAACCTAAGAACATTGAAGGGATCTATGATGTGCAGTTTGGAGGGAAAAATAGGAACTTGGAAAAACCAATTGTAAGGGTACAGCCCCTATATGCCAGTTCTCCTCAAATTATCCAGGTTTCTGTGTCCCAGTTACAGCTCTCCAATTTATAGCCCAAATTTGTAATTGTATCCTACTCTTAAATTTTCTACTGATAAGAGTTGGTTGAAATTGATCTAGTTAATTCCACTCGTGGTAAGTACTAAATGACTATACAGTCCCTGTGAAAGTATGTAAGTAGGGATAGAGATGATGAATAAATGACCCAAAGTAATTCAACTTGATTATAATTATATTAACAATTTTTGTAAACATTTCATAATTTATGTAGATTTCTTTTCTGCTTCCTAAGGTGTTTTTAATCTCTTGGAAAATCATGATTTAAGTTGTAGGTGTTTTAATTGCTTAGGAAAATTATGATTAATATTTAAATTATTTAAAATAATTCAATCAATTAAATATGATAATGTTTAAAGAACATAAAACTGTCAGATTCATAAGTTAAGAAAAAAGTGAAAGAGTATTTTTATTTTTAATTCCCAAATCACTGGATGTATAAATAAAATAGCAAGTTTTATAAGTTGAGCTTAAGGGATTTATGGATAAAAAATTATATTTAGACTTTTAATAGAAATTAAGTATAATGATTATAAAGGTTATTTTCCACACACACAGTTTCCCTTCAGATAGTACCTAGGATCAGGTTTTGCATGCTATGAGCAAGGATACGATTTGGGGAAGGTAAAGAATGTATGCCTCCCCCAGCAGGTATATATAATAGCATCTGTGTAACTTAAGACTTTGGATTTATCGACTAAGGTGATGAGGATTCTGGCTATGACTCTTTGGTGGTGTAAATTATGGAAATCAAAGGACAAGAAAAGGCCCCTGAGTAAGATAAATATCCAAAACATCACTTCTTCCCTCTTTATTATGTATGTGGTGATAAGATCAGAAGGAAAGAATTGGGAGGGGCTGAAGACTACTTTGCAAAAGTGGAGCTGGTAAAATCTTCACTGTCTTCTTTTATTCAGCCTTGGACCAGGGTTGTATTTGAGTTCATAGTGTTGATGGATATTGTGTTATTGAGAAATGAATCAAGTGTTTGTAAGTCACCTGGCCTCTCCTTTTTAAATTGCCCTTAAGTCCCAAAGGGCTCCATGTTTGATTGATGAGAATGGTGGAGGAGGGGTTGAGGGGGGGTACAATGATGAGTCCCAGTACCAGTTCCTTATAGTTTGGCTCTTTGCTGTAAGCACCTAAACCTATGGGTTTTCCATGTGGCATTTAAAACCTAATTATAGCAGATGATGCCAGTGAAAACATTATCTTGAATTCTACAAGTTTATCAAATATCTTGTTTCCAAGTGAAGGATAGATAGCAAATATATTATGATGCCAGTATGATGGACATTTGAAAGTTCTGCTCTAATAAAAGACAACCTTCTAAGCAACTCATGTGCACTTAGGTTGGATCAAAGGCTTTGGAACACTACTTAAAGTGGTTCTGTTATAGAGCTTGAGAAAGCTTCATACCACCCCACTTCCCTTTAGTTTTAGGAGAATCCTTTCTCATTTGCTGTAGGTATGGATCATAGTGCTAACCAAATTAACACAGGTTTTCATGCTTTTATCAAAAGAATGTGTTTCTTTGACTATAACAATATCATAGAATTCATTCCTCCCCCTACTTCCACCTCCATTAACCATGACAACAGACAATGTTCCTTAATAAAATAAAAACAGAAATTTAAAAAAAAATGACAAGAGCTGCTGGTGGCCTGGTCTACCATATTATGGCAATGGGAATAAATTCAGGATATATTTAGTAAAAAGGATCGATTGGACTTGGA
This sequence comes from Ursus arctos, assembly GCF_023065955.2. Classification (NCBI taxonomy): domain Eukaryota; kingdom Metazoa; phylum Chordata; class Mammalia; order Carnivora; family Ursidae; genus Ursus; species Ursus arctos. The sequence continues at coordinate 37,677,739 of NW_026622875.1, read as the reverse complement.
TAAGAGGGATAAGATAGTGTATTAGTCCAAATACTCCAAGAAGCAGCACCAAGAATGGGATTGAACATGAAAAAAAATTTGTTAGAGGAAGGACCTTTGTAAGAGAAAATAGTGAGCTGAATAAGGTGGGGAGAACCAGCAGATCATGATGCAAGTCTAACCCTAAATAAAGGCAGGGAGAAAGTTAGGTGCAAGTGTTCTAGATTACCATACAGTCTAACAGAATTCCTACAAAGTTGTTGGGGAGTCCTCAAGCTAACATTGGCCATCTGAAGAGACACTTTTCTCCAGGAATGGTTCTACCATGGTATTCTAATATCCTTCATCACTGGCTCTTGGGAATCATGGGCTCAGGGTAATTTTGTGGGAATGGCATTTCAAAGGTCATCACTTATAGCCCTAGTTGGTGATCTGTAGGTGCTTTCGCCTGGTCACCCTTGATGACATCAAGGATAATCCTGAGGTTTCTCACTTGAGCATCTGGAATATTTATTAAAATAGATACTCGAGGACATAAGGAATTCAGGCTGTACTGGGCTGAGGCACATTCAAGTAGACAGATTGGAACTATGAGCATATAATTTAAAAATAAGGATATAGAACATAAATAGTACAAAAATGAGCAATTTGGGTTGGAGATAAAGATTTGGGGAAAATTATCAGATAGGTGATAGTTGTAGATGAGATGAGTGTCATGATGTAGAAAAGTACAAACTAGGGTAATGGAAGGAATCCTCAGAGAAATGGTTCCTGACCTTGAAGGGATGTGAAGGAATTAGTTAGGTAAAGAGGGTGGAGCAAACGTACTCAAGACAGAAAGGGCATCCTGTGCGAGGGTGTATGGGCAGCAAGAGCATTGTGCCTTCGAAGCTCTGAATTTCTTTTGGTGGGGTGCATATGGAAAGTAGAGAAGTCCACAGTGCCAGGCCATACCAGGCTTGCTAGAGTTCAGATTTTGAATGATTTCAGGTACAGGGTGACAAAATGCATTTTAGAAGACCGCACTGGTGTCGGTTTTAACGTAGGAATAGTGTGTCCTCTAGTAAACTAAAGAGGCCTACTCCATCTAAAGAGCCTAGGGTTACCAGGTTTAAATAAAGAAAAAAACTGTAATTTTTATGGGAGATTCCTAATTATAAAATTATTAAAATAGTTCAAGTAAAAATCACATACTTGTGCATTTTGTGGGGGCCAGTTTTCTGTGCCTTTCTGGGTGTGCCTTCTGGTAGGCTTTAACTCACACCTGCCACGTTGCGGGTTCTGAAACGATAGTTCTGAGCATTGCTATTGCTCTTGTTGTTAAGAAACTTCACCCCTATTGACTTGGATTTTAATTCTTTTTATGAATGAAGTTAAATGTTACACTCTCTGCTCTCTCCCTCTCCTCTTCCTACCTCCCAGCAATTTGCAAGTCCCTCCCAACCCTGCCCCTCCATGGGTTACTTCACTGCAGAAATAGTTATCTTTTTCTGAATTTTCATTCACTGTTTATATTGCTCCAGGATCTAATGCTCATGGCCCTGCTGCTTCTAACCTCCCCTCCATGTTCAGTCTCTCTGAGACTTCTGTTTTTATCTGCCATCTTTGCTACTTTGAGCCCTGCCACTGCTTCAATCTGCCTCTCTGACTTCTCTTGTCCCATGTCTGCATTTCTTTCTTTCTTTCTTTTTTTTAATTTAAATTTCTCAATTTCCAAAGTATCTGAGTTTCCATGTTGACCACCTTGTGATAGGCAGTGACAATGTTTCTGAATCTCTCATAGTTTTTAGTTGGTGAACTAATCACTCATATAGAATGGGATAATCTTTATGTTTTAGCAGTGTTTTTATTTTGCAAGGATTAGAAAACAATGATTGAGAGTATAGGCTCTGCAGTTAGATGGCTTGAATTTAAATCCTGTATCTACTGCTTTCTAATTACTTAAGTAACTTGTACATATGTTGTTTTATATCCTCAAAGTCTCAATTTCCTTATTTGCAAAAATGGGAATGTTAATAATATCCTATAGGGTTATGGTTTGAATGAAGGAAGTTAACCCATGTAAAGGGTCTATCAAAATGCCTGGAATGGGATACATTTTCAGTAAGTGTTGGTTTTTGTTTTCATTATTAAAGATTTTCCCCCTTCCAGTTATTGTAGTATGTTCTCTCTTCCTTTCTCACTGTTTACTTCTTAGATTTAGAACCATTCCAGAAGTTTCAAAACTCTAAACAGCTCTTTAGTATACGTATGATTTCCCTACATATGTTTCTTGTTGTTGTTATTGTTTTTATAGGGAGGATGTTGAAGGGATTGGTTTTTATCTTACATAATATCTGGATTTACTTAATAGCAAGCTGTGTTATAAATAAGTATCCAGGTAAAACTAGAAGTAGAAACCATAGTTTGTGAATTATAGCCACAAATATTAGCACATTGGGGCAAAATGTGGAATAGAAGACGGAAATAGACTGAGAGTCAACAAACAAGAGTACTTGTAGCATTACCATTGAGTAGCTGCCAGCCTTAGTCAAGTTTAGCTTAATCTCATGGGTCCAGGTGGAGACTGGACCAAACCTATGCTTTTTATTCAGGGATACTCATATGCCAGGACTTTAGACTTCTGTGACTACAAGGGTTTAAATAAATCCATAGTATCAACATGGACATAACTTCTGGAGCACAGCTTTACTCAATGGTTTGGGGAAAGACACAGTATCTGAAAAATAATAGTAAGATAAATATATTACCACATTTTAAAGTAAAGTATGTGACTTAAAAGAAATTGGAATTAATACCTTGGCTCGTTTGGATTAGTTCCTCAGATATGCTGGAGTGTATGTCACACCTTCTGATATATTTTGGAAGAAATTTGAGAAGTCTCAAACCTCTAGGACCAAAATGTATTAAATTTACAATGTCTGTCTTTATTACTGTCTTTATACAGCTTCAATAATGTCTTTCACTTAAGGTCCTTGGTTATTGGAGCGCCTGGGTGGCTCAGTCATTAAGCGTCTGCCTTCAGCTCAGGGTGTGATCTCCGCGTTATGGGATTGAGCCCCGCATCAGGCTCTTCCGCTGGGAGCCTTCTTCTTCCTCTCCTACTCCTCCTGCTTGTGTTCCCTCTCTCTCTGGCTATCTCTCTCTGTCAAATAAATAAATAAATAAATACAATCTTTAAAAAAAAAAAGATCCTTGGTTATCAACAAAATGAATATAATATCCATTCTTATTTATAAAATATACACCTTTAAAATAGCTTAGTATAAATTACATTTACAAAGTTTTGAAATAAAAATATGTATTTAGGGGGTGCCTGGCTGGTTCAGTTAGAAGAGCATGCTACTGTTGATCTTGGGGTTCAAGTCCCACATTGGGTGTAGAGATTACTTAAACAAAATTAAAAATTAAAAAATAAGTATTTAGGGTATATTATTTACATGCTTTTTGCATTACAGGACATTAAACATATATTAAATAAAGGTGTTGAGTCATTTCTCAAGACCCATCCCTTTTTGGTTAGATTTTTAAAAGTGCAATTAAACAAAATTTATCCATAAAAATATTAATAATCTTGACTATCCCACTGCCCATTTTAATGATGACCTAGTACTAATTTCTCAGTAATACTTTAGGGAAATACTAATGTCATTATTTTTTATATAATTGCTGCTTGAATTGTTGAGTTTTGCTTGAAGCTATTAATAAGCCAAGGTAGGTGAATAATTATAATTTCTTTTTTCAAAGAGTATTTGAATATTTGTAGTCAATTCTCATAAAAACTCATGCAGATAGAATTCTGGACTCTGACCTTATCATCTACATTATTTTAATTACTTTTGGGTTCAAATGAAAAGTTCCAACAGACTCCCATATAATGAGTAACACTTCATGTTATTTGTAAATTGTCATACTGACTTGAATCTGTAGGTACACTGGCAAGAGATTATTCAGTATTCACCATGAAAATTTGCTTTCTTTTCAAGTAGATAATATCAGGATAATGATGCTAGTATTAAAACAAAAACGAGTGTGCAAAGTTTTATAGGTAACAAAAAGGTCACTTTTTATTTTCGAAGAGATGTCTTTTAGCCTGACTTTTTTTTTTTTTTTAATATAAAAAGAGAGCAAAGACTTAAGTCCTTTCCCCATGGCTATTGACATAACAGTAGTTACTGTTAATTTGGGAAAGATTATTTCCTGACCCCAAAACTTATTTGACAAAATTTGTTAAACAACCATACAATTCTTGGGTAGTAATTTTCTTCAAATATTATACTATTATTTTGTACTTCTTCTGAACATGCCACATGATGCTTGGGTCTTCAAATGCAAAGTAAAAGTAGGGATAATTTCAGATACTCAGTTCTAAAAAAAGGCCTTCTGAAATACATAGATTATTACTACAGATTTTTTAAAAAGATTTTATTTATTTTAGAGAGAGAGAGTGGCAGAGGGAGAGAGAGAGAATGTCAAGCAGACTCCACACTGACCAGGGAGCTCAAAGTGGGTCTCCATCTCACAACCCTGAAATCATGACCTGAGCCGAAATCAAGAGTCACACACTTAACCGATTGAGCCACATAGGTGCCCCATTACTGCAATATTTTAAATAGATATTTGTTATATAAATTACTACCTACCGAATATATTTAATATCTACCACTTAACATGGGAAGATGAAATGAGAAAACATGTGTTAAAGAATTTATAACCTATTGAGTAAGCATATAGTTAGCATTGTCTTAACTCTGCTCTAGGTCTGTGTGTCTCTATGGACATGCAGTTATAAAGTTCAAGTTCTTAGAAACATTGCCTATGAAGCACAGCAATTTTATCTTCATGAAATACGTGCTTAATTGCTAAAGAAATTTTGTAAATCACAAAGGGTTTTCATGTATGGAGTGCCTTTCTTTTCTGGTTAATAATTAAATATTTTAGAATAAGGTAATACTATTTTTTTTTTCCTGGTGTTAAATTTTTCTTTGACCTACACCATTGAAAATTGTTTTTTCTACATTGATATTTGAATGATTTGCCTATTTGTCTGATAAATGTACCTGAGCATTTTAGGGTGGATGGACCTGTTTTGCAAATACACTTAGTGTTTTATATTTCCAACTGGGGCTTTTTGATTATTAAAAATATCAAAAAGTTTATTTCCTAAACAGGAATTCATGGAAGAGTATGCATGTGTGTCAAGCTTTTAATAGTTATGATGATTAGTGATAGGCTCTGAAATCAACTGTTCCAATCTGAAAAATATTGGAAGGTAAGAAGATTAATTTTACAAATAAGGCAGTATGCAGGCAGGCAGAATTTGATTGGAGATAAAGGTCAGTAGCCATCTGTTCCTCAGTCTTATTTAGAAGAGCAGAAGGTGTGGTATGTCATGCCCAAGCTGTTTTCAAATGCGTGATAACAAAACATGTGAAACCATTTGGAAGGTAAATTTTCTGAAATTTCACCTTGAGACAAATTGCATGCTAAGATAAACAAAATAATATGTTTAGTGTCTGCTAATTATTTTTCCTATGGATTTTGAAAAGTTTTGCAGCTTCCTAACCTAAATGAATGTACCCTGGAATGAGTCTTTTGAAACAAAGTACAGCAAACAGAAATATCACAGAACAGAGGTATGAGCTCTGTACAGCAAATTCTGCAGATCTGCCAATGATTAGCTAGTTTCTCACATAGAAATTTTATCTACCTGTTCTTTAAATGTGCTAATCATTTATTATTATGATCACCATTATTATTATTTACTCTGGGTATACATGCATCTTTGTAGAATTTTTGTGAGAACCTATGGGGCAATACTTTTGAGCTGTGATGTCAGCAGACAGGAAACCTTACTAAAGGTTCTAGGTGGGTATGGGCCTTAAAGCAATAAAATATGTAAACATGACAACTCTTTTTAGCTGCATCAACTCTTTTTGGTATTCCCACAGCTGATCTCAATTTTCTCTTTTTATAACAACTCAGTAAGGGGTTTTACCAGAGCAGACAAGCATGAAATTAATTTTCCATAGAAGTTTACTGATGCTGGGAAACTTGCTGGTCAGTAATATTGATAATAAGTCCTATGCTGGCTTGGCTGTTTCATTTTCTTCTTTTTAATTGCAGTGAATTTTATCAACATCAATTCTACAAAGTATATAATATGCAAAAGGTTTAACTGAAGGAATATGGGTTCTTTTCATATTTAATCTCCTAACTTTTAGCAAGATTTATAGTAGTACAACACTCTGGATTTTTTTGCTAATAGCAAGATAACTTAATGATTTGTTTTGGCACTTGCTGCATTTCACATACAGAATGCTGGAAGAGAGAAGCTGCCCCAATACTCCATAGACTAACTAAAGAGCTGAGACTCCTCTTAGGCTTTTTTAGAGCTTGCAAAACTTGAATATGTTAACTCTAATTTGGATAATTTCTTTCCCTATCTTGTTAAGTCTAAAATGCCTCTGGTGTCTTGCCAATCTAATAGATATCTGTTAGATGTAACTGTTCCTTCAAATTCTTTAGGAATTATATACTGCCTATTTTAAGGGTATAAATTTTTGATTAATAGGAGAAGTCATCCCTAATTTTGTGGATCTAAGAATTTTCGGTTGTTAGCTACCCTCAATTGTAAGAGGAACTTGTAAAGCATTTATACAATCTGGGTTATTGTGCTGAGAGTTTCGCTATTCAGCAGATCTGGTTTGGGGTAGTGGCTTCTAAAAACTGGTCATCTGGACTGCTCTTGAGGTGCCTTGCTCTCGAGGTGACCTTTCTTAGACAACCTCTGCCAAATGCATCACTTTCTTGTCTTAAAGGCCTCAGCTTGGTTCTCCCCTTTCCACGGGGTGCATCACTAGGGGTGTGAGCTCCTGCTGACTTTCTCTCTCCCTGTTGATAACATTTAAAAGGAAAAAAATCCTCCCTTAGTTTTTGAGACTAGCATGTACTTTGTAAATGGTGTCCTGCGTATCTTCAGAAGAGTGAAAATTTCACAGAGGTAGCAAATCTCCTGCTACCCCTGGAAGGTAAATGGATATATTGTTTGATTTTTTACTATTTAAATGTATTTGAGAGCTAAGAGATTGGATGTGTAAGAATAGAAAGGCAAACTCTCTGAAAGGATTGTGACAAGTGGGAGATGAGGTGAGAAGAGAATGCTTCCTGCCCTCTAGCCTCCCTGCCCTACTCTGCCCAAGGGTTGGAACAGACTTGTGCTGTTTAACAAATACTTAAAGAACATTCATCAGGTGCAAGGCAAACGCTAAGTTAAAGGGCTGCTAAACAAAAGAACAAAAACAACAAAAGCCCGTGGTCCCTATCCTCAAGGAGCTCATGGATAAAAATGTGCAGGGGAATTTTGACTAAAAATTGGAGACTATGGATAAATAGGTAACCATTTATTGAATGCTTAAATGTATTAGCTCATTAAATGCTGGTAACTATTCATGAGGTAGGTACCATTATTTTCAGCATTTTCTAAAGATGAAGCTTGAAGTTCAGGAAGGTTGAGTAATTTGCCTGGGGCAATATAGAGCTGGGATTTGAACCAGTGAAAACCTGGATCAAACATCAGTGTGCTTAACTGCTATGCTGTAACTCTCCATCCTCCTTGTATAACAGCAGCACTTACGTGTTCTTACAGAAGAGGAATTGATTAATTCTGTTTGATTAAAGTGTAGAGATGGATTTACAATGGAGTGAGCAGAGTTTTGAACTGAAATCAGGAGTTGGATGCTTAACCAACTGAGCCACCCATGTGCCCTTACATCACAAACTTTAAGGACAGAAGAAGCAGGGGATAAAGTTGGGGAGGGGAACAGGGCTGAATTCTGAAGGGTCTTATAAGCAATGTGAGATGATTAGAATGTGGATTATGGGGACAGCATCACTTGGTGTCTAAACCTGGAAAACAGAATACATTTCAAGTATTTCCGTCAGGAGGAACTCAATCTCCAGTGGTAATGGAGGGGTGGAAAGCCCAACAAAGGATAGTGAAGTAATCCAGATACTTAGCATAGCAGGAAGCCCTGAGTCCCCTAGGTTGTAGGAACAAAGGAAGGCAGTGTTGTTGCTGTATCTCAGGACCCAGAATTACTGGTGGAAGCTGGGTCCATTGAGCCTGACTTGTCAGAGAGGGAATGCAGCTATTGCCAGGGATGCTAAGTCATTAGGGTAAGGGGTTAGGGGGAAAAAGAGTCCTCCATTCTCTGGCCAGTGTTTCCCAGTGGACAAACAGCAGAAGCCTGGGGAATGCTCCTAAGGAGTCAGCTCTCACCCCCTAGCATACAGATCAAGGAGGGAAAGGAAGGCATGAATCTGAGGGGACAAAAGATCTAGGACCACCACTGTAGGGTTGTATCATGTGAGACATGTGGCTGGCTATAATTTAGAATAGAGATTAGGAACAGAGATTGGTGGAGTCACAGAGGTCATTTGGAATGCTGTTGCATTTGGCGGGCTTAATAAGGAGTAGAATTAAACTAGGGTCTAAAGGAATGGATCACTTTTCTCATGACTACATTGTAGGGAAAAATTTCATAAACAAGACACAAAAATCACTAACCATAAGTGAAATGATGATAAATATAATCATATTAAAATTGAACATTCTATTTATCAAAAGACAATGTAGAAAACAGCAAATGCAAATTATAATCTGGGAGAAGATATCTACAGCACGTATAATCAATAAATCATTAATTTTGAGAATAACGCTGCTACAAATCAATAAAAAAAATGAAAAACAACCAAACAGAAAAATGGGCAAAAGGCATGAATTCACATTTCACAAAAGAGAAAACCTGAATGGCTAATAAGCATATAAAAAGATGCTCAATATCAGTAAACTGGGAAACGCAAATTAAAACCACACCCATGATACAATTCACAGTAACCAGATAGGCAAAATTTAAAAACTCAGATGCTATGAAGAACTGAAGGTTACTGAGAAATAGGAATGCTTATTTACTGATTCTGGGAGTATATGGGCATAGCCATTTAGGGAAAGCATTGTGGTGTTACCTTGCACACCCCCAAAAGATATTCCTGTATATGTGCAACATTGTATTTGTAAAATAGTGACTGTTGTAAAAATAAAATTAAAAGAAGTAAACAATGAAATAATCAGAGGCTACTTAAAGACCTATTCTAAGATGAACAAATACATTGTGTCAAATTCATACAACATAATTATATACAACAGGGAAATGAATGAGTTATAGTTCACCTGCAAACATGGTTGAAACTTGAAAATACGAAGTTGAATAAATATATTAATCATGGAAGTATATAAGTAAAATGTTAGTAAGCATATAAATAAAATGTTAACATTGAAAAAGTCCAAAATATATAAAACTTAACCATACACTATGTACATATATGTATATATAACTATGACAAAAAGTTACATTCAAAACTTCCATGAAGGGACACCGGAAGAACTTCATAAGAAACTTCTGTTTGGTGGAAACAGATATTTGTGGTGGAAACAGATATTTGTTATAAAATTAATTAATCCTTGTTCTTTTGTGTTATAATATTTTACGACAAAAGCGTGTTTTAAAATTAAGGAGGCTTAGAGCAGCAGGGAAAATAGAAGCAATGTTCTAGAAAGCTAGGAGACTTGAGATCTTAGGGTGTTACAGATTGTCAAAAACTGTAGAATTCTAATCTATGAGAAAGCAATATTTTCCTCCATGGAATCATTAATTCCCCAATTAAAATACAAGCTTCCTGAGGAGAGGTATTATACCTTTCATCTTTATGTTCTAATAAAGCTATAGTAGATGTTTATGATTTAGAGTGATGATGGTGCTGAAGGGAAATTAATTAGCCTTTCTCCTACCCTCCTCCCATCCCCATTCTGTGATTGCGGGAAAAAAATCTCCCTAATCATAGGAGAAACATAGGAAAATTGGACTCTATCTCATTCTAGCTTTGTCATCAATCAGATAGGTAACCTTAAATAATTCACTTGGCTTCTTTGGCTAACTAGTTTCTTTAATTTCTGAAAGCCGAGGTTGTATCAGAAGTTCTCTTCCACTTTAAAATTCTAAGGTCGAGGATGTCACTGTAGAGATGGATTCATCATCTGCAGACCTTTCCACTTTTATGCACATAAATAGTTGTTTCTGTGCTTGAAATCCCTAGTTACAGCCTGTCTTTTTTTGCATAACTGATAGCAGACAGTTTTTATTCTGTGTGAAATACCTTATTTCTGATTGCTGTACATCAAAATGATGGGTTTGCCATAATTTCTCAGCTGTCAACTTGAATGTTTTTAGGATTTGGGGTGTCCTTGAAGTGCTTTGTTTACTTTGTTGGTATTGTACATAGAAAATAGAGAAACACATGATCCTAGCTTAAGAGTCTAGGGCACTTGATTTTGGTTGGTGTTAAGCATTGACTTTTAAACCACATTATCAGTTGGCAAATTTAGTTTTTAAATGCATTTTATTGTAATCTTGCAGAAATAAACTACAAATTCAGTTCATTTTCTGTTTCTGTCTGATGCCAGAAAGTAGAATGATCCAACAACTATATTTTTATGAATTCACATTGGTATTCATTTCTAAATAACACTATCCATAATTTTTACTGTACCTATTTTAAGGACATGAGTTTGACATCTATAATTGTTGCTGTAAGTCATGAGGATAAGCTTCCTCTTGCAAGAATGTATTTCTCTTGCAGCATATTTATTTTCAGAAAGATTCAAATTTAATAGTGAAATATATAGGCCTATTGGGGATGCCAGCAGTATCAGTGTTAGAAGAGGGACATCATTAGTATCAAATATTGTTGAATTCGAGAGAGGTGGCTGGATTCCTCTAATGTTCATGCATGTGAACAATTCTGGAATATTGGTTCCAGCATTCAAGTTGGGATCAGTTTTCAGGTATGCATCTTTACATTATCTGTTTTGCTTACATGATCCCAGTTTTGTAGTTCTTGGTGTAGAATTATTCTTTAGGTGTAGTACACAATTAGCCCTATTGTAAGAAAACAAATAATTTTGCTTTTACCAAATGTGTGCAGAATGGTCTTCTATTATTTCTAGGCTAGTACACGGTCAAGAAAAAAATGATTAGAAGATTTATATATGTGAGGCTGTATATGGGTTCAAAAAGCTGTTGCGATTGATGTCTATGAATTCATTCCTTCATTTAACAATTTTTCAGTCAATGTCTACCTTGTTTCAGCCATTGTGAGTATTTGAAAACTGAGAGAGAGAATAGACTAGTTGTCAGATGTATTTCCAAGTTAATCCAGGAGTTGGAAATAAAGATGCATTCTTCTCTGAACCTATTTTCAGCATTTGGAATTTTACTCCAGGGTCAGTACACAGAAACAGTTGAGGGACAGTCACTCCCATGGGACAATTTTCCAAGAGAAAAATGTTAAGGAGAAGTCAACTTAATCCACCAGGACAGATTCTCTAATTGTTTAAACTGGGTTCTAGAAGGACAGTGATCTAAATGGAGCTATGAAAATGAAGATGGAAAATGCCAGGGTGGAGTATTCTAAGACTTGGCTTTACTACTGCAGGTAGCTAGAAGTGAGTGAGGTCCTAATCTGCACTTATAGCTAACCAAGGAATTTGTATTTTACTGCTTAAATTTTGAAAATTGTGAGATTGCTTTAAATCCAGGAAATTGTTGTTAGAATAGAGTATGATTTCTGAAATCCTACTAGTTGGGCTCACACCTGAGATTTGTGACCTTGAGTAAAGTATATTACTCATTTGTATTTTAGTTTCTTCAAGTGGGAGTAATGATAGTGCTTATCTCATAGGGTTTTTGTGGTAGAAAATGAGATAATGCATGTAAAGCACTTAATATAGTGTCAAAGATAGAGTAAACATACATCAAGTAAGTATTATTATCCATAACATACTTTAATTGTAGTCAATTAGTACAAACAGTCTTAAACTTGGAAGAGATCCATTACAGGAATTTTCTCCAATATATTTTTGAGAAATGGTTATGGAGTAAGCGTCCTATTTCCTCTCGAACAGTTCTAATCATTAGAAAATTCTTGCTTGTTGAGCCAACATCTGTAGTGTCTAACTTCCATCTATTGTTTCTGCTTCATGGAGCTTCATACATTTGAGCTTCCCTCCATGTGGCAGCCTTTCAGATTTAAAGACAGATATCTCATTTTCCATATGTTTTCTCATTTCTATAATAAATCTTCTAAATTGTTGGGTTTATGTTATAATCTTCCATTTATTTGAGGATGGTGTTGGACTAGCTAATTAGATAGCCAATCTGAACTCCATTCTCCCTTATCTGTCTTCAAAATGAAGTTTGAAAAGCAGCTAAGGGAGCTATGAGACTCCATTTTCACCAATGAGGTATAAGGAGAACTCAGCTGGAGACTTTGGGAAATACTTGTTTTCTAGCAAAAGTGATTTTCCCAACTGGCATTGTCCCTTCTCTTTATCTCCTTTCTTCCTATCTGGCGGGAGAAAATGATTACTGGAGCTACAGCAGCCATATTGCAGCCTCGATATAATGAGTTTGAAGGCAAAAGTCAGCAAGCTAGTTCCACAGGAGTGGAATAATCAAAAAGAGCCCAAGACTTGTTGACCATGTCTGGCAGTGAATCTAAAGAAAGCCAAAACTAAAATTAGCATAATCAGATATAGGAGTTTTAACTTCTAACTCAACAATGCACAACGTTTCAGACAAATACTTGTAATTAATATATACCATGTCCATCTCCTCTCTTTTCAGCACAATATGAAAATAAAATTAGCTTTACTGTTTTATAATACTTTGCAGTCATAAATAGCCTCTTAAGCAGCCTAACAACTGGGTATTTGACAATTATCTCTGGGAATCTCTTTTTACAAGTAATTTTTCAACTGATAAGAGATGTTTAGTACTGCTATGTACTATTACAAATTTGCGTGAAGGTGCCAGCTTAGGTGACAAGTCGAGACTGAAATCTCAACCATGCAACCCTGGCATGAGACTACCTTCTTCTAGAAGAAGGGGGACATTTTTCCTCAACTTCAGAGCAGAGGGAATCAGAACCCACTAGTTACTTATCTCCCACAGTACCATGACAATACCACAACATTGCCCTGGAAACAGACACCATTTCCAAAGGAATATGGAGCAGGAAGACATTATGGAGCAGAAGTGACCTTAAAGGAAATTTGAACTTTGAGTCGATGGGGTATTTACTCAAACAATATTATTTGAAACTGGAAGAGACTGAATTAACTTTGATTTTAAAATTAAGTCTTCCATCCTCTTCTCTTCTGCCTTCCCCCACATTCCATCAGCAGGGAAGAGGTCTCACCAGGAAGTTGTTGAAGCTCAGAGACATCCGTGAGCTACTTTTTTGTGTTTGCTTGTGTACCTTGTGAAGGCCAAGGCAAGTCACTCCAGGATGTGCCGCTTTGGCATGCAGATTATTTCAAATTGAAGACAATCAACGCCCAAATGACTCAGGAAGAAACTTTGATCTCCCCATTAAATTCCTAAAAGAAATGATCACCATAGATCACTACAGCATAGTGTGAACTAGGTGTGGTAGACAGGGAAGAATTTAGCAAAGTCTGTTTGTTAAAATTCCTCTCTCTGTCCCATTGTTTCTGTGTGGCCCAGCAGCCATTTGTTGGCCAAACATTTAGTCTTTTTCATCTTCTGAATTGCTTTCCTTCCTTTTGAAGTCCCAGACCCCTACCTCTTCCTTAGTTCAGGATGACATATATACCTCATTTTGCCTGTCTTTGAAATCTCATGTCTGTGTGGGTTCCTGGTATGTATGTAATTAAATTTTATTTTTTCCTGTTAATCAGTCTCATATCAGTTTAATTCTTCTAGCTAGTCTAAGGGTAGAGGGATTATTTTTCTCTCCAGCAACATCTTAATTGTGGTGTATGAATTTCAACCTCAATACATATGTAAAATTTGCCACCTATTCCAAAGGGTAAGAATCAACCCTAATAGGAATTATACATGATAACACACAACATGTATAAAGTATAAGTTCTTGCCCTGGAATTGCTTACAATCTAAACTGGAGAAAATTAACATTGATATAAACATTTCTGAATATAAGTAAAGCAATTCTAAGTTCATTACGCAGTTAGTGAATATTGTTCATTTGCACAATTAAATCGTATGCAATCTTTCCTTAATTATCTTTCTCTATTTTAGGCATTTTAAAATTCATGAGATATAACAATAAATACAATAAAAACTTTCCAGTTTTAAAGAATTTTAGTTAGTATACTATAAATAAGTGTGGATTGAAAACCATGTAGAAAAAGAGATGTAAATAGAACAACTGCCTTTTCTTAGTTGTTATTTTAGGAAATTTATCAAAATGTGAACTTAATTTCTGTTCAGGGCTGGAATTCTAATTGAAGTAGGCTGTTTCCTATATGGTATAATTTGCATAGTAATATTTTTTCTTTTTCTGATTATTGAAATTCAACCATTAGTGGTTCATTCTCTAGGTGCAAGCATTGTGGTCTTTCTGTAGGCCTTTTAAAATGCAAATGCACATGGAAAAGTGCAACCAAATTAAGTTCTTTACAATTTAGAATGGTTGCAAATATCAGATGGATTCTTTTCTCAGCATAGCAACATAAATGTTTTTAGGTGTTTGAAGTGAAATACACAAAGTAAGACATTAAAAGTAGGAGGGATGGCAAATTTTCAGAAAAGTGAGTGGAAAGGCTAATCCAGTAGCCTGTACCTCACAATTGTAGCTATTGCCACTCCATTTTTTTTTCCCATTCTGTATGTGTGTAGGTGCTAACTGCTGTAATGACCACAGCATCTCATGAACTGAACAATAAAAGAGAACATTCTGACAGGATATTTGACACATGGTGACACTGTCAGACCCTTGGACATTGGAGTCTTCCATTGTTCCTCTGCTTCAAATCTACAGACAACAAGGGGAAAGAGAAGGAGTGAACAGGTGTTTGCACAAAAACCCCAGAAGATTTTCGGGGCCAAGACTTGAGGCCAGTGTTTTCTGTTGATATTTCTCTGGTCAAAAGTAATCATAAGTCTTTTTCTGGATGCAAGGGGGTTGGGAAAAGCAGTTTTTCCCTGTTCCCAGGAGAAAAAGGA
The DNA here is from genome assembly GCF_023065955.2 of Ursus arctos. Lineage (NCBI taxonomy): Eukaryota > Metazoa > Chordata > Mammalia > Carnivora > Ursidae > Ursus > Ursus arctos. The sequence continues at coordinate 37,662,653 of NW_026622875.1, read as the reverse complement.
AATCATTTGGTAAACATAACTTTCCTGCCACTGTTAGCTTTCAGAATTATTAATAGGAATAATCATCTTAAAGGCAAAAAAGTCTTGAACATCTGAAGTAGAACAGAAATTTGTTTGGCACTAGATATGATTTTCCAAGTCGGGGCAAGCCACTTCATAGTCACATATAACATTTCCCATCTAGAGTAAATCAATAAGTACCGACTGAGTTCCTGTTGTATCAAATATATAAAATCATCACTTTCGTTAATACCTATTTTCTACATATGTGAGACTCTATGTTGCCTACACTAAAAAATTTAAGTACAGTAAGTATATTAGATAGAAAGTTTTATCTGCTATGTTCAGATCAGTAGGTCACTTAAAACAGGGCATACATAACTCAAGCATTTTTATTTTTAACTTAGTACATATAAATGCATATTCACCATTTTTTTCATGTAGGGCAGAGATACTCCTTTCAATATGAGTGCTCATAGTCATCTATCTTTTGTAACTCATGATGCATATTCTACCTGGTGTACATACTGCGGGTTTCCCATCCAACAGCTACTCTCCTTTTTTAATTTTTATTTTTTTCCCCCTAGTGTCCTCCCCTTTCCCAAATGAATTGGATGATTTTCCACCTTATCAGCAGATGATGTTAGGTATTTAACTGGGTCCTGGCCAATGAGACACAAAAGAAACCTAAAGAGCTTCTTTGAAAAGCATCTTTGCTCTTAAAGGGCAATACCCGAGGGATCCCAGGATCCCTTTTCGGCCTTTGGCTATTGATTTATGAGGGTGGGATGCCTTGAGCTGCTGCTAGGAAATAAATTAGGAAATAATCCCCCCCACCCCCCCCCCCACCCCCGGTCCGTGTGAAGGGTGTTGTCTCTGCATCTGGAGAGTAGCAGGCATCCTTACTACTACAGATAGGGAAGTCAGGGCCCAGAAGCTCTGTAAAGAAACCTTGTTGCTTCATTAATTTGCTACATCAAACTGAAGCTTCTTTGCCTTGGGGACTCTTCACAAATCGTTTCTTTGTCTAAAAGGTATAAAAGCTGCCTGCTTTGGTCAGTTCTTTGAGTTTCATATTTCTATGAGCACATACAAAAGTAAAATTTGTTTTTTCTCCTGTTAACCTGTTTTGTGTCAATTTAATTACTAGACTAGTCCAAAGAACATAAAAGAGAAGAAAGGAAAAGTTTTCCTCCCCTGTGGTGCTGAGTCATTTGGTCAGAGACAGTCCAGAAAGATATTAGTAGACAGCAATCACACTCTTGAGAGTTAGAGAAGAGAATTGCTTCAGGATATTCCCGAAGGATATTTGCTCCAGGAGAACACTGTGTTAGAGAAACACTACAGCAGTGATTCTCAAATTGAGTGTGTATCAGAATCTATACCTGGAGGGCTTATTAAAACAAAGGCTGAAGGGACCCACAGAGTTTCTGGTTCAGTAGGTCAGGGGTAGAGCGCAAGAATCTGCATTTCTAGTAAGTCCCCAGGTGATGGTGATGCTGCTGGGCTAGGGACAACACTTCGAGAACAGTCTCTAGAAAGAGAGATTAGTATTAGGCAGGAACAAGAGAAAATTTTGCTTCCAATTTTTTTCAGTTGTGTACAGGTTAATTTTCATAAAGCAGTACTTTATTCACATTTCTAATTTGCTCAAAAATTTTGCTCTTTATTTTCTTCTAAATAAAGTCATAATAATTAACTAGACATCAAAAATCATTAGCAGTATCCCTAACCTTTCAGCTATATTCTTGACATACTAGTCTACTTTTTGGCCCTCAAAAAGATTTCTAGGTCTTCATGCTTTTTACACATTTGTTCATCTGATTTGTTCTTCTTTTTTTGTCTTCCTTTCTTCACCATTATTTTTGCATTTCAAAATCCAACCTCTTCTTGAAGAATGAACTAAATTCATTTTCCTTCATTAAATTTTCTCAGTTAAGTAATAGTTTCTTACTTTGGACCTAGTACATACTGTTTGTACTTTGTCATGTGTATTTTGTAAAACATTCTATTCCCACTTATTGTAGTTGGAAAAAAACCCAAATATTTTTATAGCATTTATTTTGTGGCAGTCTTTTAAATTCTCAGACTCACCCTATGACACAGATATTATTATTCTATCCATTTTGTAGGTAATTTACTTTTCTATAGTTCATTGTTCTTTAAATTTGTTACATGATATCAGACATGTGATTCAAATAAATTTGTGTTCCCCCAGACTACCCATCACAGTACCTTGCAAATAATAATGTTTATTAAAATAATAATTGCTGCATTCAAGATAGGTTTCTTTGGGTTGCTATAAAGCAGTAATGATGAAATATTCAAATACTTGGACAGGTTAGTTCTACAGGCTTCTCTGTAAATTCTGATCATGAGGAATGACAGATCGATGTGACTGTACAAAGACCTACCTGCTTCTCTGTCCTCAGTTCAGGATAACTCTGTAGGGTCCGTTCAGCACAGAACTGTGGAATGGGTGGAGGCCTTTGCTGAGACTGCATTGGAGTTCAACTTTCCCTTTTACTCAGTTCTGCTTCCTTTACCCTCTCATAGGTGTTGACCTCAAGGGCTCTCCCTAGTAAACTTCCTGCACGAGGATTTCCATGTCTCCAAGTCTGTTTCCTGAAGAACCCAACCTAAGACAAAAGGAATGTGGACAGACAGCACTAATATAGTAACTCTCTTTTGCTTTTCTAGAGACAACATTTTAGAGTGGAAATTAAATATGCTTTTTAATCAAAGAAATTGGAGTTTATTAGGTACCATCTCAGGGAAGTTACTTTATCTCTCTGAGCGTGTTTTCTCATCTTGGAAGAGTGATTTTACTAGGTTGAAGACTATCCTACTGCAACATTTGACAAAATCCAGGTGCTCAGTACAGGGAGGCCAAAAGTGGGTAAAGCTGAATCACTAGAAGGCTAAATATCTAGAGCACATTTTCTGAACGCATCCCAGATGTGCTTTTTATTAATTGTGTTGTAATACTATGTCTTGATTTGTAGTAAAGCTTCCTCTTCAAGAAGCCACATGAATTCCAAGTACTCAGAGTTCCAGGGGTGAGCTTTTCTCTCAATTTTGGGAGTAGGTGCAATTTTTACAGCATGAGAGACTGGGATTTACAAATCTTCATCTCAGACAATGAGAGTTATGTAACATCACTGACTCCTGCTTCTCATTGGCTTCCAAGGCCGAGAGATTGGCTCTGTGTTCATTCACAGCATTGGTGTTGACCCACTCTGTTGACAGCTTTGCTCTCCTTCCTTGACCCAGTTTTCTGTTTCTATTATCTGATTTAATTGTTATGGCCTTGGCATTTTATTATAAACCACCATTTTGGAAAGTGTTGGGCTAAGCATAAATTGATGTCCAAGATTTCAATCTTGAATCTTTCCCACACTAAATACAACCTGTATTTTTGTGAACTTGATCAGTCTTTCCCTATAATCCCCGTCCATTATTCACATTTGTGTTTCATTTATAGCCTTTTCATCTTGAACTGTATATTCAGCTATCATATCTAAAATGAGCATCAACCCTAAACACCAACTACTATGTATTTAGTACTTACGATGTACCGAGCATTATACTAAATGCTTTACAACAGGGGTTTACAAAGGGTAGTTTCTAGGCCAGAACCATCAGCATCCCTGGTAAACTTGTTAGAAACTCAAATTTCTGAAACTCACCTAAAATCTAGGAATATACTAACTCTAGGGGTGAGGCTCAGCAGTCTTTTTTGACAAGCCCCCTAAGTGATTCTGCTGAATGCTCTAATTTGGGAACCACTGCCTTGCCAATATTCTCTCCTTTTATTATAAAGGCCTAAAACTGAAAGGAACATAGTCTTATCCCTGTTTTATGCTTGAGGAAACTAAGACTCAGAGAGATTAGGTAAATTGTGCAAGTTCTCACACATTCCAGATGGCAGCACAAACCAACCCCAGGTCTGAAAGACTTAAGAGTCCCTCCTCTCAAGTTCTACTCCATGAAACCCCTCATTTTTGGATCTCCTACAGTTTCTACTTTGTTGATTACTAAACTTGGTTAAGCCATACTGCACACTTTGTTTCTGTATTTTTGTCTTTGAATTTTCCTAGGAGAATAACAAATAAAAAAGCCGATTAACTTCATTATAGTAAATGTATATGTTTTACCCCTGAGGTAGGTTCCCACCTTGTAGGATCACTAGGTGATCTTTCTTCTCATCTCTTGTGGATTTCCTGTGATATCTCTGTCAAAACTTGTTCCAAATATTCTCTATTTTTTTCTAGCTCACAATGCTATTTCTTCAGTAGAAGTCCTCATCTCTGTTTCCTAGAGATCCAAGGACAAGATGATGTAAGCCTTTCTTACATCCTGCCATTTCACTTTAGAATCTCAGTACATCTTCTTGTTTCTATTCCTGTGTTCTTTCTTCTAAGGAACAGGTGACCCCTTTCTCTGTTAAGATTGATTACCTACACTCTTGGTTCACTAGTTCTGTTTTTCTGTTCAGATGTTGCTCAATCAATTCTCACCTGGAACTTCTTTCCCACACATTTGGCCCTTTAACCTCATCAACAAAGTATGTTTGGACTTTCCTTTTTCTACAGAGGAACAACTTTCCTCAATCCTGCCATCAGTGCTCTACCCCCAATCTCTCTCTTTCATCTTCAGGTGATTGTCAAATTTCTTTAAAGAAGAATCTAAGATTCTTCTTAAATCCTTTGCCACTCATAATAGTGATACCTTTTTGGTACAAGAATATTCTTATAAGTAATCAATTAACTTTTTAAAACTAGATCCTCCTCCAGAACAAATCTAAAACCTTCCTCAATGGTTTTAATGTTTCTCCTTTAATACCTCTGTCCCATTTGTTATCTGTTGTCAGTTCTATCTCTGTAACAAAACTTTTCCCTAACTTTGTTTTCATGACATTGAAATAACAGAGCCCACTTAGCCATCTCTTCCCATCTTTTCGGTTATGATTTGGTGTCTTTCTATCAAATTATTAATTCATTCAGTGAACATTTTTAGAGGCTACTATGTGTCAGGCTAGTGCAAAAAAATATAAGTGAGGAAAGAGTACACTCTCTCAATCCTTAAAACTGCTTTATGCAGAGGGTGCTGTTATCCGTGTATCGTGGATGCTGATACTGAGGAACAGGAAACGACATAGTTCTAAGCTTCTCTCCTAAGCACTTTGTGTTTCTTTCTCTATTCAACCTCACTAACTTAACATTCTCCAACAACTTAACTCTATATACATGCCCAGGGCTCTAACACATGAAGGCGAACACAAGCTCTAACCCAGAATCTATTTCCTCAAAGCAGGCTTCTTTTCTTAACTGTGTAATCATCTGCACCTGAACATCTCCCCCAAACCTCTGACTAAATATGTCCAAAGAGAATTGATTATCTGATAGCCTTTCCCCAATAAACATAAAAATACAACCAACTGTAAGTTTCCTTCTTGACTTCTCAGTTCTTAATGGTGTCACCTATTTCTAGTACTCCAGGCACAAAACCTTAGCTATCTCTTGAATAAATCTCTCTCCTCCACACAGTTGCTATATTACTGTTCATTATGTCTCCTTTTAAAGATCTTTATATTTCATTTCCCACAACTGGTATCATTGTTTGTATCTTTATGATCTTTTACCTGTGGCTTCCACTGCTTTCTAAGCGCTTTCTACAACTCTATTTCCGGCTTCTAGTTCACCTCTTTAGCTTGTTTTATCAAATCTTCTTGCTGTATTTCTGATCATGGTGGTCCCCTGCTCAGTACTTCTAAAGTGAGGTACAAACTGCTCAGGGTAGCAGTCATAGCACCTGCCAATCTTTCAAGCTGTTTCTTCCACCTTCATCCATGTAGTGTTTGTTTGGGCCAAGGGTCCACTACTCCCCATACATTGCTGCTCTTACTTTCACCTTAAGTGTCCTTGCATTTTACTTCTGCTTGATGGAATCATATTACATTTAAAGGTTTGTCTAGAATGACTTTCCTTCTAGGAAGTCTCTCCAGACCTCTCTGCCTTTTGAACTCTCTGTGCTAATGTGTTTGGTGTTCTCTTGTGGCACCATAGACTGCGTAATATGGCGTTTATTGGTATATGTAAAATTGTCCTTTCAAAGCAGGAACTGTGTCAGATTCTATTCACCCCAGGAGAGGCCTTTACCATGGTAAAGACTTATTAATACTTGCTGAACTTGGGGCACCTGGGTGGCACAGCGGTTAAGCATCTGCCTTCGGCTCAGGGCGTGATCCCGGCATTATGGGATCGAGCCCCACATCAGGCTCTTTTGCTGGGAGCCTGCTTCTTCCTCTCCCACTCCCCCTGCTTGTGTTCCCTCTCTCTCTGGCTGTCTCTATCTCTGTCGAATGAATAAATAAAATCTTTAAAAAAAAATACTTGCTGAACTAAAATGATAGGATGAGTGTTTATTAATTAATTAATTTATTTATTTTTAAAGATTTTATTTATTTGACAGAGTGAGAGAGAGAGCACGAGCAGGGGGAGTGGCAGGCAGAGGGAGAGGGAGAAGCAGACTCTCCACTGAGCAGGGAGCCTGATACAGGGCTTGATCCTAGGAGACTGGGATCATGACCCGAGCTGAAGGCATATGCCCAACCAACTGAACCACCCAGGCGCCTCTAGATGAGTGTTTAAATCCAGACACAAGCATGTGGAGAGAGAGGATCAAGCAAAACTAACATAGTCGTGCTAAGTTGAAACAACAGATCTTTTAGTGCATTTACTATATTTCTCTTTTTATTTCTTTCTTCTTGGCATTTACTCTTCCTGGTTTTCTTTACCTTTTAGCTTGAAAAGTGACTTAACTACCTGATAATACATACCTGAACTGTGCTGCATATCTGCTAAAGTGAACAACTGGCTGAGAGGATGAATAGACTACACTTTAGAGGATGTTACTTAGCATTTTCTTTCTAAATGACCCTGTGTTTGCAGGGTGGTCACTGCTGATTATTTTTCAGAGCTCTCTTGAGAACATATAGCAAATTACCATTATCTTTATATACTTTCATCAACATTAGTGTTCTAATAATTTTATTAAGAGCAATGATTAATGACCATAACAACAGCATTGTATATGTGAGGCATTTTATACCTTTGCACTCTGTTCATGTTTTTAAGTTATTTGGCCTCCATAGCATTCTGAAACCCCATGAAAGACGACGGTATCTCAGTGACTTGTTATTTCAGATCATCTTACAAATTGTTGGGGGCTCAGCTGATACTAGAAAGCAAGTTTATATTGTTTGTGTTCTGCAACTCAAAATGTGGTCCTTGGATCAGCAGCCTCTGTCACACCATTAGGCTTGGGAAGAATCTCAGGCTGTACTCCAGATCTATTGGAATCGAATCTGAACTTTAACCAGATTCCCTAGATGATCAGTGTAAAAAACAAAGTTTGAGAAACACCCCTCTACTTCCTAAGAAAGGACAACAGAGGGTGTGTTTTCATCCCCAGGGTACTGTAGTTGGGGGGAGGGAGTAGGGAAGGAGAGAGAGAGGGCAGGAGAGGGGGAGGTAGGGGGAAACAGAAGGAGGACTGACAGAGGTATCTGGTGAAGGAAAAAAAATCCCAGTAGGATTTGGGTCTCTCAAGAGGGGTGAGAACTGGGGTTTTGTGGAGGTGGGACTTTCTTGTGAATTTGTAGTATCTTCACTCTGTCACTTTGTATCTGCACTCAGGTTGGAGGCTCACTGTTAAAAAAACGGGGAGGGGGTGAATGAGGAGTGAGGTGGGGTTTTTTCAGGTAGAACTGTAGGCAACCCAGGAGGATAAATAAAGGACCTAAGCACAAAAGGAAAGCCCCTTTCCTGAGCCTCCTGAAGCAGCTCAACCAGCTCATTTCTAATACCTCTAGTTTCTAGATGCGTTTCTCTTCCTCGCATTTCCCCTTAACACTCAGGATCCACTCACTCCATTAAAGCTAGTTGCTCGCCTCTCGGTTTCTTTCTCTCTCCTCAGTCTTGTCTCTTTTCCCGGGCACCCCCGGGCCGGCCCCTCCCTCCGCGCCAGCTTGCACCTCTCCCCAGCTGGGTGCACCTGAGGCTGGCTCGGGCTCCGGACGCGTGCGGAGCGCCACCGGGTGCGGTGGAGGCAGAGGCGCGCTGACAGCCACCTCCAGTCCGCGCCTGAGGGACAACACGCGTGGCTCTTGCTTCAGGGACTGTTTTCCGCTGCAGCCGCTCACGCCTCGCCTCGTGGTGACTATCACCACCGAAGCTGCAGGCGGGCCGTTGTGCGCCCCCGGGGCCAGCCAGCCCGGGTGGCCGCTCCTGCTCCTCCCGATGCCGGGGCCAGGGCGCCGAGCGGCCGCCAGCAGGAGGATGAAGGGCTCGGCCGGTGGAAGGAGAGAAAAGCTGCTGGGGGCGACGAAAGCTCAGCCCAGCCGCGGTAAGTTGAGCGCAAAAGAGGTGTTTCTCGGTTCGGGTGGCGGAGTTGGCTGGGGTGCTGGGCACCGTGCCGGGCTTGTCACCCCGCAGGAAGTGAGGCGCATGGAATGGGCATTTTCATGGTCCACACCCGGGACGGCTCCCTTTCTTGTGTACCCCATAACATCAGTCTGCCCCCATGCCTTTTCAGCTCAGCGCCCAGCAGAGATTTGAGGTAGATGTGGGGGTCGAGGGGTTTCGAGGAGTGTCGAGCGCGGAGCTTGAGGGGCTCCCACTGACTGAGACCAGGGGCAGAGGAAGCCGCGGCGGGGGGCGACAGGGTCAGCCAGGCTCCGGCTGGAGCCGAGGGCTGGGCCACCGAGGAAGGGCCTGTCTCCTATTGGGTGTGTGTGTGGGGGGCGCACTCCCTCCTCGGGAAACCTGGCGAAGTTGTTGGGATAAGAAGGCACAGCGGGCCAGCTTCGTAATTACCTTTTCTTTTTATTTTCTCCCTTCTTCGTCTTGTTTTGTTTTGTTTTCTTTCATTTTTTGTTTCTTTTCAATATCTTCAGGATGCACAGGATTTGCGGGCAGTGTGGGGAGCTACTGTGTTATAGGAAGCCTTCCTCCAGGGGAATAATTTTAACATTTAGGGTGGAGTTGGGGGGTTAGGGGTGAATCAGTGTACCGGGATCAGATTGCTTCCCTAGTCCAGGGAACTGAGTTCGATGAGAGAGCACAGGGGAAGAACCTTGTGACTTCTTCCATTTGGAGAGAAGTTTTATGGTGGGTGCAAATTGGGGTCAGAAGAAACCTGCCTTGCCCAATACCATGTTGCCGGCCCCTTGTGAAATGCTGAATTCCCTATCTGTCCCTCTTACAGTTCAGATTTGTCTGCATCATGTATTTTTGGAGATGATGGTTGTCTGCTTTAGCCTGAGCTGTGGCTAAAGTAAAAAGGGACGTGATGTTCCTGGGTATTTGAGCATCCCCAAATTCTGGAACCTTGAACTGACTTCGAAGACTACTTTGTGTTCTGTAGGTGTAACTAAGGACTCTGGAGCTGGTGTTTTTTTATGACATTCCTGTGGTGCTTTCTGGGGATGTCATGCGGGAAATTTTTCTCTCTTCTCTTGAGGCTGTTTGCTAGTTGTCTGTTAAAAGTGATTTTCATGTCCAGTCAATTCTGGTTCACTGTGTTCTCTGAAACCAACTGGAAAGGCTTATCTCCCTCTGGGTTTTCATGTCACCCTTGCCCTATACTGGGTAATTTAGTCACTATACTCTGGTGTGTAAGCATGAAAAGCAAATATGGGTCATTTCAAATTATGTAGATTGATGCAGCACAGCGTGTCTGGGGTTTGCTGCAATTTCTTCACATTTCCTTCCAGATGTTCCTCGGAAATTAACTTGAACACTCTATCCATGGAGCTAAAACATAGACTGGGGGAATGGGCAAACATCTTGAGTTAATGTATTATCTTAGATTTCAGTAAATGAAATGCTGGGAGCTCACTGTGTTAGGAAAAAGGAACCTAGGCCAATATTGGATGTCTGGACTGTTTTTGCTCTGTGACAAAGTGTCTGAAGGACCTCTAGGGTCATTTGACAACAACAAGAACTATAGTAATAATGACATCTAACATTTTTCCCCCTTCACTGCACACTAAGCAACGTATTAAGGGCTTTACAGCTCCTATAAATACATAACAACCCCAAGAAGGCAACATCCTTACATCTTCATTTTGTGGATAAGGAAAAAGGAGCCTTAGACATGTAAAATTTGAAAAAAAAATCCAGAGTTAATGTTTTTCAACTCAAGATTGCTGGACTCCAAAATTCGTTCCTTTAGCCACGACACAATCTTCTTGAACCTCATTTGAAAAGTGGGAGTATTATCTGAATTCTAAACCCCATGAAAAATTAGTATGGCAATGACCACATCATAGATTGATTTATTTACAACTATTTAAAATGTTTAATTTAACAGAAATGTTGAACTTAGACTTCAAATCAAATGAAAATTGTGTAGCATTTATGTAATTTGGTCTCCCATCTCTAGAGAGAGCTAAATGCTGAGGTCTTGGTGTTCCCCTTGAAAATGTTCCTTCTTTGAGCCCCTTTATTGTAAATCAATAGTAGTATAGTCTAGCCTTTCTCTTAACAATGTGTGATTTATAACATCAAACTTACCTGGTGCTAACATTATGTTTGTATGACTCTCTAGAGTTATCCTGAGGTCTACCTGGACACTCTTATATTTCAGCCAGCTTATAATTAATGCTCAGATCCTAACAAGATGTTGAATTTCTATTAAGAGATACTAGCAGCTTGTTTGAAAATTTCCTTTCTATTTTCAACAGTATTTTCAAAACAATTACACCCCCTGCTATGATTTGCTATTTACTAGGTGTATCAAAAGTTCAGTAATAAAAAATGTTTGCAATTCAACAAAACATAGTGTCTCATCTATGATAACAACTTCTGCTAAAAGATTCACATCCAGTTGAGAGCTTATTTTATCTGAAATTTAATTAAGATGTTGCGTTTCATCCTTAAAAGTGTATGCAGGTAGTTGGGTACACGTCTTTCACTATTTTCTTGTAATCTCCAACTGTATAAATTCATTAGTGATGAGTTCTTCAGATAATTTGTGTTCGTGCTTGTCTAAAGATTTTGAGGTTTTAAAACTAAGAGCAAGAACAACAAATAAGATGCATGTGTCATAATTCTTCACAAGCTGTAATTATGCTTATCTGGGGAATAGTGATATATGTTAAGTCATAGATCTGATTTGCCTGCACATGAATGGAATTATCAGATAGAAGTATATAAATCCATGGGGGTACTAATGATCTTCACATCCCAGATGTGGGAATAGGTTTGGAAAATAGAGAATCTTTGAGAAGTTAAACTATTTTACTATGTTTCATTGCACTCGCATAGTATATTATTGTTTTCAAATAAAACTACATTTCTCTATTCTAGTAAACTAGTGGTTATTCCCATGATTTCTTTTGTTTTAGGGTTAAATTGTGTTTTCTGGTAGTAACTAGCATTGCATGAAATATAAATTTGTGTCTTTTCTCTTGATAAATTTGAAGCCTTAAAAAATCACATTTTGCCTACCATAAACGATACACTTCTGAATATATATGGGTTTTAGCAGGAATAGAAAAAGTAGTGTAGTAATAACTTGCCTAGAGGTTTTAGTTTTTAGAAGTAGATAATGAAGTTGTTATAGTGGTTAACATGTTTAACCTTAGTAATGAAGTATTGAAACTAATTTTGAATATGAATTGTTGAATTGCAAAATACTTTATGAGGAGTATCTTGTAAGTGGGTTAACCTTATAATCACATGAACATGTGTTGTGTGTTTTACAAATTTTTTTCAAGTTTCATATTTACACAATAGGACTATTATTTTATTTGATATTATTTGGTGATTTGAACAACCAGATCTCTGGAAAATGATTTAAACTCGATAAGCATCTGAGTCACATTGATATCACAAACTGAAAAAACTAATATTGGGGAACAAATTTTAATTTTGAATGTTTCAAGAGCTTAGATTTCAAGGTAGGTGAGACTCCTTAGTTTTTTGACAAGTGTTCTAAAAAGAGTTTGAATAAGATAAAGCCTATGGTTTGAACATCAGGCAAGCACTTCAGTAGCGTCTTAGGAAACCTAGATCAGCTCAAATGGAATTATGTGCCTGAAATTCATTAGTGTAATTAATCTTTTGAAGAAGTGAATAACACATTAGAGATCATTTAAAAAATTACGGTACATTAAAAATGTGTTAATTTATATATTCTAGGACCTCCTAAAATTAGGAATAACTCCCCTTTCTGGATTGACCCAGCCTTAACTAAAAAAAAAATAAAATTCAATGACAGAGAACTTTCAGGATATTGAGAAGCAGAGATGAATCAAATTTCTTCACAAAGTCTTTATCCCATTTTAAATGTGATTTTAATCATATCCAGATACTGCTGTACCACTTTTAGTGTTTTTCCCAGATTGAGGATGGGATTTAAAGAGTATCTCATTCCTTAACCTACTGATGAACTGGTAGAGAATACTAGAACAGCATTCTAGAGTGGCAATAGGGAACTCTAGACCGTTTAATGACTTTATTACTTTGTCTATAGTGTCATCCAACCATATGTTTCATTTTTTGCCTTATTTGGAACACAAAGGGACAGTTCTCCCTGATCTGGAATTATATGTACCAAAGCAGGCAAACATGCAGCATTCCTAAACTGGTCTTTTAATTGAGAGGTTTACAGTAAAGGAGAGTTCTTACTTTGCATCCATGTGGTTACATAGCCCATCTTCTAGCAAACAGTACTAATCTTGGCATATTTTGATTACCCATTAGAACTATCTGTCACCATGAGAAGAACAAATACTAATACAGTGCAGTGTTAGGGAGATCCATTTGATGATTTAACTAAGAGTTTCTCATAACATGGGGTCAGATGTTTTCTGTTTAGTTTTTTTTTGTGCTCTTGTAATGTGTCCTTTTTTTTGTATCTAAAGAGTTAATCACTGCTGTTTTTATAATTTATTATTCAAAATCATTAGAGTTCTTTCTCCTTTAACAATCTGTCATCTGGGGATGCCTGGGTGGCTCAGCTGGTTAAGGTGTCTGCCTTCGGCTCAGGTCATCATTCTAGGGTCCTGGGATCGAGTCCCATCCCCCACCCCTTGCTCAGCGAGGAGCCTGCTTCTCCTTCTCCCTCTGCTGCTCCCCCTGCTTATGCTCTCTCTCTCTGACAAATAGATAAATAATATCTTTAAAAAAACACACACACACAAACAAAAAAAGATCTCTCATCTACTCTCAACTGAAATGAAAGAAAAATTAATGAAATGTTTCTATATTATTCTTATTTTACTTAGAGGAATACACTTAAAACTCCAGAAGGCATCCTGAAAAATCTTGATTTTAAAACTGTTTTGTTGAGAACAACTTTTATGAGTTGGTCTCAGTGTACCAAATCTATCCAGAACACCTAGAATTTAAAGAATAATGATTTTAGGTACTGGATTGAGTTCTCAGGTCGTTACAAGTTTTACATTCATAGTACAATTTGGCATTAAAGTTATAGAGACAAAATAGTCATCTAACATGATGTAGCATTTAAGAATGTGAACTCAAGAACTAGAATGCTGTGTTTGAATCCTTGCTCTGTTCCTTAAAAGCTATGAGAGTTTAGTCAACTTAACTGTACATTTCTTTGCCTTATCTATAAAATGGTGGTATTAAGTGACCTATCTCATAGGTTGATTGAAGACTTAAGATGATATGCATAAAGTACTTCAAATATGTCTAGTACTAAGTGAATATGCCATAGATATTAGCTATTTTTAGTCATCATCATATATCAGTTTTCTATAGTTAGTGCACCAGATTGCCACAAACTCCATGGCTTAAAACACAGAAATGTATTCTCTCACAATTCTGGAGGCCAGAAATCTGGCATCAGTATTACCGGGCTGATATCAAGGGATTAGCAAAGGTGTGCACCGTCAGGAGGCTCTGGGGGACCTTGTCTCTTGCAGCTTCTGGTGGCTGTTGGCATTCCTTGGCTTGGGGTCACATTACACCAATATCTGTCTTTGTCTTCCCATTGCCTTCTCCTCTGTGAGACTAATTTCCCTCGCTTTTCTCTTACAAGGACATTTGTGATTGCATTTAGGGCCTATCCTGGTAATTCAGAATAATTTCTTATTTTAAGATCCTTAGGTTAATCACATCAGCAATGATTGTTTCCCCAAATAAAGTGAGATTATAACGTTCTATGGGTTAGGATCTCAGGGGCTGGAGTGGGGAGTGGGAGGGTTGGATACACATTATTTTGTGTGTCACATCATCATCCTCATATTCTTATACTGTGCTAGATATGTGAAAAGATGGCAGAACCAACATAACTAAATTACGGAAAACCTAGAAAGGATCAGAAATTTCATGTATTTTTGAAGCACATTGTCTTAATTTATGTTCAAATTTTGACCAGATTTTTAGATCAAAGACTTCAGGGCAATTAATTCTTTTCTGTTCACATTAACATAATCCAGTCAGTAAATATTTGATGAGTGGTTACTATGTGCTGATAGAGTACTGGTGCTGGGGATATCAATGTTGATGGGAAAAGCAAGGCCCTGGACTCATGGAGCATTTAGTGTATTGAAAAAAGTAGCTAGACAACTACTACCTTTCAACTAGTACTTTTATGAAGTACAATTGCCTCTTTATGTTTAATCTCAAAATTTTAGGAGCAAAGAATTGCTATTAAACTCACATTAGAGATAAAGAGATAGGCTAAGAAATACACATACACATAGCTAGTACAGGACAACTTTTGAACTCAGTGCCTTCTGGTTGTACTGTATATTATAAAATAAAATATTATAAAATAAAATAAAAATAAAAATTAGGAACAAATATAACAAAATAAATAAAAATGTACTTTTAGCAATATCAACAGAATTTTGTCAACCACATGATTACTAGAAATATCAACTAATAAGATATTATGGTTAATTGGACTTGAGTTTAGCTGAAAAGTTAAGAGCTTTTCTTCTAGAATTGTTATATTTTGTATTTTTTTCTAAAGGATAGTTGATTTTCTGGCCTTAGTGAATCAACACTATTTAATTACTTATTCTTTACCTTTTTAAAAAAAATCATTTATTATTTATTTGACAGGGAGAGAGCTCAGGAGTAGGGGGAGTGTCAGGCAAGGGAGAGGGAGAAGCAGACTCCCCGCTGAGCAGGGAGCTGGGATGGATCCCAGGACTCTGGGATTATGACCTGAGCCGAAGGCAGACGTTTAACTGACTGAGCCACCCAGGTGCCCTTATTCTTTGCCTTTTTAAAGAAAATTAATCATAATAAAGAACATAAAATTTGCCATCTTATATAAGTGTACATTATAAGTGTACAGTTGAGTGACATTAAGTACATTCATATAGTTGTGCAACCATCACCACCACACATATCCAGAACTCTTTTGTTCTTGCAAAACTAAAATTCTATCCCCTTTAAACAGTAATTCCACATACCCTTTCCTTCCATTCCCTGGCAACCATCATTCTACTTCCTGTCTGTAAGATTTTGACTACTGTGAGTACCTCATACAAGTGGAATTGTTTAGTATTTGTCTTTTTGTGACTGGCTTATTTCACTTAGCTTAACGACCTCAAGGTTCATCCAGGTAGTAGCATATATTAGAATATTTCCTTCCTATTATAAGTACATATTGCATTTTGTTTATCCTTTCATCGATGGGCACTTGGGTTGCTTCATATCATACCTATTGTGAGTAATGCTGCCATGAACATGGATGTATAAACATCTCTTCCAGGCTGCTTTCCTTCGTTAGGAATATACCCAGAAGTAGAATTCCTGGATCATATACTAATTCTACTTTTAATTGTTTGAGAAACTACCATAATGTTTTCCTTAGTGGCTGTACCATTTTTCATTCCCAGCGCACAAGGATTCCAGTTTCTCTGATCCTTGCCAAAACTCATTTTCTTTTTCCTTCCTTCCTTCCTTCCTTCCTTCCTTCCTTCCTTCCTTCCTTCCTTCCTCTCCCTCTTTCTTTCTCTTCTTTCTTTTCCTTCCTTCCTCCCTCCCTCCCTTTCCCTTTCCCTTCCCTTCCCTTCCCTTCCCTTCCCTTTTTTCTCTTCTTTCTTTTTTTTTTTTTTTTAAGATTTTATTTATTTATTTATTTGACAGAGATAGAGACAACCAGCGAGAGAGGGAACACAAGCAGGGGGAGTGGGAGAGGAAGAAGCAGGCCCATAGCATAGGAGCCTGATGTGGGGCTCGATCCCATAACGCCGGGATCACGCCCTGAGCCGAAGGCAGACGCCTAACCGCTGTGCCACCCAGGCGCCCCTCTCTTCTTTCTTTCTTTCGTTCATTCGTTCTTTCTGTTGTTTTAATGGTAGCCATTGTATTAGATATGAGGTGGTATGTTTTCATTTGCATTTCCCTAATGATTAGTGTATGGTTTGTATATTGACCATTTGTATGGTTTGTATATCTTTGTATATCTTCTTTGGAAAAATGTCTGTTTAAGTCCCCTGCCCATTTTTTTTTTTAAATATTTTATTTATTTATTCAACAGAGATAGAGACAGCCAGCGAGAGAGGGAACACAAGCAGGGGGAGTGGGAGAGGAAGAAGCAGGCTCATAGCGGAGGAGCCTGATGTGGGGCTCGATCCCATAACGCTGGGATCATGCCCTGAGCCGAAGGCAGACGCTTAACCACTGTGCCACCCAGGTGCCCCAATCCCCTGCCCATTTTTGAATTAGATTGCTTGTTTTGTTGTTCATGTTGAATTTTAAAAGTTCTTTATATAGGCGTGCCTGGGTGGCACAGTTGGTTAAGCATACAACTCTTGGTTTTGGCTCAGGTTGTCATCTGAGGGTCGTGATCTTAGGGTTGTGAGACTGAGCCCCACATCAGGCTCCATGCTCAGTGTAGAGTCGGCTTGAGATTCTCTCTCTCCCCCCCTCTCTCTGCCCCTCCTGCTCGTGCTCTTTCTCTCTCAAATAAATAAATCTTAAAAAAAAATGTTCTCTATATCTTCTGGTTAATCCCTTGTTTGGTATTTGATTTGCATATTTTTCCCATTCTGTGGGTTGCCTTTTTACTCTGTTGACAGTGTTTTTGATGTGCAGATTAAATATTTTTCAAAGTCCAATTAGTTCATTTTTTCCTTTGTTGCCTGGGCTTCTGATATCCTATCTAAGAAAACGATGTCCCTTCTTTACCTTTTTGGTAATGAGTTTGAGATGTTTTAAAACAATGTAAAATATTGTTAAATTAATTTACAAAAGAAAGGACTAGAATAAGAAGGAATAGACTATAGTTGCAGACTAAAATACGAATAATTTCACAAATGTAATATTGACCAACAAAGGCCGGAAAGTCCAAAAAGCCTGATTCTATTCACACAAAGTTCAAAATTAAGCTAACCTATGAATACAGCAGAGTTATCAGGGTGGAAGGGGGCAAGGTGCTGAAAATGTTGTGTTTCCTGATTTGAGTGTTGATTACATGAACTAATTTACTTGTAAAAATTCATCAAGTTGTACATATGATTTATGTACTTCTCTGTATTTGAATTATACTTAAGAAAGTTAAAAATCAATTTGTCATTCAGAAGCACATGACAAAGAGAAATTTCCTTAGGAGTAGGAAAGGTGAGTAAAGAAATGCTCCAAGCTATGTTCTAAGGGTTTATTCATTTCGAAGACTTGATCCATAGATTTGGCCCTAAATTTTTAAACAATAGTTAGATCCATTGACACAGATACCATCAGAACTCTGTTGTTCAGGAGAAAAAGAACATTCCTAGGACTGAGACTGGAGGGAATTTTTCCCCTGAGTCTTCATGAAAGGGGAATTGAATGGTGCAGTGAACAACATCTGTGTTGTTAATGTAGCAGAGACTTTCATAGGAATCTTTCTTACAGAGTACCAAGCAGTTTAGTTACTGGATGCTTAACTTTGGCTTAACTCTGGTTTGGCTTAATTTAAGCATTTCAGAGTTTCTGGGGGAATGGAAAAGCCATGTATCCCTTAGACAATGCTTTATAAATTTTGCTCCCTTTCATGACACTTTTCGCCATAGTTCCATGGCAGTGAGCTCGAGTCGACTTTCTTAGACAAATCTGTAGTGCTGGTATTTTTTTTGAAGTGTTAAAAAACTGGAGTCAGATTGACTCTTTGGGGATCCTGAGAAAATGGATACCTTCTAGGAATGAGAGGGTATGAGCAGCTGGCAAGTCCATATTTTCCTAAAGAATTAATAAGTAGGATACAATGAACTAATTTAGATTTCCCTTGACAATTCTTCATAGTTCTTCACAGGCCTCCCTAAGCATCAATAATCTAGATAATGATAGCTACAGTCCCATAGAGAATAATTCCATTATGGCAGGGACCATGTTGTATTAATCTTTCTACCTCTTGTAATGCTTGACAGTGCCTTGAACAAAGTAGGTATCCCCAAAAATTGTTGAATAAATAATTAAATTCCACTCTGTGGTAGACATAGAATTTGTACAAGATTGAGCTAAATAATTATCAGATGCTAACGATACTCCAAAAATTGCATCAAAAACAGCAAAATAATCTATCAGATTTTGGTATATTGTGTCATTTGCTCTCTCCAGAGTAAAGTAGAAACAGCTCAGTTATTGGTTAATTAATGTCTTTAGTCATTATTTTTGAATAATGTCTAATAAAGTTTTTTAGCACCTCATAAAGAAGAGTTTGACTTTAAGAAATTGTTTTCAAAATACATTTTTCAGTTCCTATGGATTTTGGTGAGCACTCTTATTTGTAAAAATTCCTTATTAATCAGTGGCATAACTCTTAATTATTTATTAATCATAAATTATGTCTGATGCCAATGCATACTTCTTTGACTCTTTGTAAATAAAAAACCATAACAAGTTAGCCTGAAGAGATGATACCAGAACTTTAAAAAAATGTTTTCTCTTTTTAGATCATAAATTAGAACATGATTTCTCAATTTAAATTTTCAAAAGTTGAAGGGGAACCATTCAGAACTCAAAGGAAGTTAGAAGAAAGGATTTCTTCCTTAAGAGATTGCCTTTACTTTGTTAAATTATGATGTTTTAGCAGGCATAAGAAAGTTTGAGAAAAACTAAATACTATTCAAGGTAGAAAAGATTGCCATTACAAATGATGGGATTCACATTTCTATGTCCATTTAGAGCAAGACTTCTTTTCCTGTTAATGCACATAGTAAAATCTTACATTGAAATAGTGTTTCACAGAATACAGTAATGACAGCTGTATTTTCTTATTTGTTTCTTTCCACAAATTAGGGGGGTAGGTGTTACCATTAGCCACATTTACTTTTTTTTAAGATAAGGAAACAAAAGTTCAAGTGATTTTGCAAGGCCAAGTAACTTGGAGGTAGCAAAGTTGGATCATGAACCCACCATGTCTGACTCAAACCGTGATGTTCTCTGTGCTACATTGAATAGTTTCCTTTACTTTTCACATACGCAGGGAAATAGCTTCTGTTAAGTCTATCATACATTGGAATGAATTACCGGGGACAATGATAGTATATGACTGGAATGGAGATGAGAACAATCAATAAATGACAGTATTAAGGGAGTACTAATGAAACTTTAATTTGAAAATTGCTCTGAAATGTATTCCAAGATAGGTTTTATAACCATACTCAGATTTGATGTGAAGATAAACTAATTTTATGCAAATGCTAAAGTGACTTTAACAGTTATGTTATATACCTTGATGGGGTCCTTAAGGAAAATTGTCAGGACCATTAATAAGTTTCTAAATTGATTAGGCTAATTTGGTACTCCAAAAGGCATCTTCCTATAAATTAATGCTGCCTATTACATTCTGATTATAGCAAATTGCTTACTTTCCATGACCAAGTTTGAAAGCTTCCAGTCTCTGCATTTTTGTGCTTTCCCAGTTGTTGGCTTTCCATTTGGTCTTGCCACATCAGAACAATGAATCATCTTGTCCATTAGCTGAGTCTGGAAATTCTGTGTTATTCAATGAATTTGTTTTTACTCCATCCCTTTGATAATTTGAAACCTGGCAACTTAACTACTTTCCCAAATGTGTTTGTGATGCAATGTCAACGAGTTTTGTTTTGAACAGCAAAAGACTGCAGTGTTATTTTTTTTCATCTTTATAAATCAAATGCAATATTTTAATAACTGACATTGTGTGCTTCAGAATAATAAAAGGTTTAAGGTAATAGTAGCGAGTGATCTCTAGAGGGGCAGCATAATCAAATAATATTAGAAGGCTCTCAATTTTTATAACCTGATGGAAACAGAAATGTGCCAACTGAGTGATCACCCTGATTATCAGAATCTCATAGGAATACACAGTTATTCATTTCTATTCCATGAATTCCTACTAAAGGAGAGTCAAAACATTAAAGTCAAAGTGTTATTTGTTTCTAACACTTAAAGCATGAGGTGAACAGAGGGACACATAGTGAGACAACGTATGTCAACAGAATGTGCCTCTCATGCCCCCTACAGTGAACAGGGCATACAAGGGCATTGGTATTTGTTCATTTTGAAAGAATTTTTAAGATTTCATGCCATTGCTTTGCTATTAAAATAAACAGCATTGGATCTTGGAAGTTGGCTCTTACTGAAGCATGAGTAGAGTCTAGTAAAAATGATGGTAATAAATTATCAAAATTTGGTTGATTGTCATAATGTGTATAGAGAATACAGTAAAGTATGTCCTTTAGAATACTGCCAAGCACTCCACAATACTTATTATTTGGAACTAGAATCATGGTGCTGACTCCGTGAATATGGCTGTGTGTGTGTATGCGACTATAATATGTGTCCACATACTAAAGTAGTTTGGAAGTCATTGGGAGGTTAGTTTGAGGATGGTTTGGCATATTTTTGTGGAAAATCGTAAAAGTAGTTCACTCTAAAAGAAAATTACCAGGCATATGTTTCAAAGAAAAAAATCATGCTCTTCCAATAGTCTAGTAAAGGTTTATTTAGCTCTTACTTTATTAGTTCCTGAAATTTTTCAGAAAATGAAACGAGTGTTCAGAGTTCAACTGTGAATGCACTCCAAGATAACATTGAAAATGTCCCCAAAGAGAATATTTGTTAAAGCTAGTCAAGTGGCTGTGATTTTAATAGGATAATCCCAACCTCATGTGTCATGACGTTTGTAGCTCTTCTTTTGCCTTCCATTCAAGTAAGAAAGTGATCCCATAAACAATTTTGAGAACTTTAACTCTCTGTTAAAAATACCTTTTCATTGAACATTATGCTGCCTTTACTACATATATCTCATTCTCTTTTACAACCCACAGGAAAAAAAAAATCATATGGCCAAGGAATAGAAATGATATCATACGTTCATTTTTTTTACATATGATTTATAACTAGTTTTCATGCCAGTGAGAGATTTACTATATCTGTAGGGCATCATTTCCTGTCATTTCTACTAGTATTCCTATTGTCGTCTCAAGCTGAGTTCATCATTTTGCCCCTAAATTCAGCTCCATTTCTTCTTTACTTGACTTTTTCTTTCAATACCAAGACTGTTTTCTCAGAGTTTAACTATTTGTGTACATTAAATAGCAGATACCAATCTTGACTTACAATGACAGCAATTACCTTGTTAACATTTTTTGTTAATAATCATGAGGAACCTAAAAAAGTCCTATAGTTAGTATCATTAAATTTTTTTTCAGATCTCACTATTACTGTGACCAGTACTAAATTTCATCAATGTGCCCAAAATAGCAGAGCATCTACAAATATTCAAAAAAGTTTTTCCTTTATTTTTGAGCACAATGCAAAAGCTATCTATTTTATTTTTCTTTCTTGTAAAAGGCTAATACCAGCTCATTTTTAAGGAGGTATTGGATTCTGCAAGACAGAAAAATCTCTTGGAAGTTGTGTAATATTTCTGTATATATTTTAATTTATTTGAATCAATTCCAGCCTCCTCCTAGCATTACCCAATGATGGTAGATTGAAAATGGCCATGCTAAGAGAAACATTCCGCAATTATATTTTTATTTTGTTCCTACAAATTAAGTCAAAATAGGCAAGCAGGTTTTCATATTTCTCTTCTTTCTTTCTTTCTTTCTTTCTTTCTTTCTTTCTTTCTTTCTGTACAGGGAATCAAAGCATCACACTTTTTGCTAGATGTCAGAAAGGGGTCATCTGCTTCCATTTCCTGGGTTCTGAGCCTGGATGTGTAACGAGATGGGTTGTAGGATTATGATATTGGGTCAGTAAATCACATAGATGGTTCTTACAACTTTGGAGATGAGTATTTGCTTTTGCCATTTAAAATTTCAGTTACAACTGGACATCCATTCTCAATGTTGTTCGTTCTTCTGATGCTCAGTGTGTGCCTTCTTATAATGGCCATTC
This sequence comes from Ursus arctos, assembly GCF_023065955.2. NCBI lineage: Eukaryota > Metazoa > Chordata > Mammalia > Carnivora > Ursidae > Ursus > Ursus arctos. Next base: position 37,640,289 of record NW_026622875.1, on the reverse strand, counting down.
TAAATTTTGTCCTGCATTTCAAATCCTTGGTCCAATGTCTGCTCTTAAATTCAGAATCTTATCTGGTTTCTCCTTCTCAGGTGGAATAAAGATCATTAGATAGGCATGCCTTCAAATTTTCCTTCTCTCATTATCAGTCATAACTTTATTTATAACCATCCTGATTCACATACATCTCTATCTCAAAAGAATTGCTGTCCTAATGCCCGCTTACCTATTTTATGATCCCACTTCCTCCTGGTACCTCTTAAACATTTTATCAATTACTCATCCTCTCTCTTAAAACTTCACTCTCTCTGGGGCGCCTGGGTGGTGCAGTCATTAAGCGTCTGCCTTCCACTCAGGGCGTGATCCCGGCGTTCTGGGATTGAGCCCCACATCAGGCTCCTCTGCTAGGAGCCTGCTTCTTCCTCTCCCACTCCCCTGCTTGTGTTCCCTCTCTCGCTGGCTGTCTGTCTGTCAAATAAATAAATAAAATCTTTAAAAACAACAACAACAAAAAACCAACTTCACTCTCTCTTTCCATCTCCTCTCCCTCCAGATCTGCTATACTCTCCTTTCTATATAGAATAATGTCCTTCAAGCTGCTGCCCTAAATCTCTCCTTGTAATCATTGTCAAACTTTTGGAAAGGGCAGTCTCTGTGCTTTTCTTTCATTTCTTTACCTCAATTTGTCTTACTTCTGAGACACTTTTCAAGGGTTACACACGAACTTTATATCAAGTCCAAAGGTCTCTTTTCAATATTACTTAGTCCTGAACATGCTGAAATATTTGACTCTGCTGACTGTCCTTGTTATTCATTCAACAAATACTTATTGAGTGCCCAATACAGCGTAAAATACAAAACCTGGAAATATGGATAAGATTCAGCATTTTATTTCCAGGAACTTAAAGTTAACTGGGAAAGGGGGAAATGATCAATTTAAAATAGAACATGTAAAATGCTTGTAGTGATTAGGTCTGTTTACTAATCAGTCACTTGGAAGGATTGCAGTACTCCACTCTCCTGAAGTAAGGTTATGACATGTCATTTGCTTTGGCCAAGAAAATGTGATTGGAAGTGATTTGTCATTTTTTGGCCAAAGACTTTAAAAGCTGGTGTGTGGTTTGTTAGTTTCCTTTCCTCCTTCACAGAGACCAACAATGTTTCAGATAGTGGGGGCTTTGATAGCTCAGGAAGTATCAAAGTGAGGATAATTTGCAGTGAAGGCCCTGCTCATCTGAGATGAACATGTTGTGTGAGCAAGAAGTAAGTCTTTGGGGACACCTGGGTGGCTCAGTCAGTTAAGAGTCTGCTTTTGGTTTAGGTCATGATCTTGGGGTCCTGGGTTCAAGCCCTGCATTGGGCTCCCCACTCCGTGGGGGGCCTGCTTCTCCCTCTCCCTCTCCCTCTCCCTGCCACAACCCCCTGCTTGTTCTCTCTCTCTCTGTCAAATAAATAAATACAATCTTTTTTTTTTTCTTAAAGAAGTAAGTCTTTGTTTCCTTAAGTCACTAAGATTTTAGGACTTTGTTACTGCAGTGTAACCTAGCATATCCTGACTGATGCAGTGCTACAGGAAAATATAAAGTACTGTGAAAATAGAACCCTGCACTTCCACGCTTCTACTAGACTTTTCAGACAGTATGTCCCAATGTCACCTTGAACTCAGCATATTAAAAATAAAATTTCTTTAAAAAAATGAAAGTAATTGCTAAGCAGTTCGTGATTGAATTTAATTGTCTTGCCTCTAACTGAAAAGTGATGGAGGGTCTGTAAGGAAATGAATTCACAACCAACTATATGCATTTCTTAATGTGCTGGTTATTGTATTTTAGGGCTATTCTGAAGTTTGTATTTCCTTCTCTACAAACTTCTTGAAACTTAAAAACATTTCAAGTTAGAGATTTGGGGATAATGATATGCTTTGGTCTATTTTTCTTCCTATCTGAAAGCTTCATTGTGTTAAGGCTGGAAAAGTACTATGTAATTATGTGTGTGAACTTCTTGATAATCTCAATGATGGAATTTTCTTTTTATGTGCAAATGCTTATTCCTGCACTTTTCATATAATTAATGTGCTCACAATAATATAGGACCTATTATAACTTGCTATCTCATTTCCTATACATACTGAAGAGAGAGTATTGTCTGGATGGTAAATGTTTTGCTCACTTAATGGTAGACTCTGATTTTGTTACCACCCTTAGCTCTTGTTCTTGATATTTTATATCATCTTTTACTTTCTTTTAAATATCTCACCAAAGACTTTATTTTGTAACACGTCCAATAATATATATATATATATATATATATAAAACTGAGGATGACGTTGAACGGACCAAACCTTTAGAATGCCCTTAGCTTTGATTTGTGCTCATATTTGTTACATTATTGCTCTGTCTTCATCTCTTTTTTTTTTAATGATTTTTTATTATATTATGTTAGGCACCATACTCTGTCTTCATCTCTTAAGGAATTAAGCCATAACAGTCCCCATTCTATTAATCTATGTAATCTAATATTGATTCTTGAAACCTATCTTTACATTTCTTTGAAAGATTTGGTATATGGAGAATGATTTGGGACACAGAATTCCAGCATTGAGAGCCTGCTAACATTTGATTGAGATGGGAGTTTCTGTGGCCATGAGGAAGGATACCATGATGTTTGCCCTCTTTTTGCCTCTTTCCTCTTCCCTTCTCTTAGGCCTACCCTCCCTCTCTGCTGCCCCACCTCCAAATACCCCCATTAAAAACACTTTCCTTAAGAAATCAAGGTGATACTGAAAAATCCCATAAAGATAACAGTCAAAACAACAGTGTGTGTAAAATTTAACACTCCATATGCATCAAAATATACCTCCTGTGGGATTTGCTGTTTCATGTGTGGAGCATTTTACAAATGCTCAATAATAATGCAAAACAGGGTATCTGTGATGTATAAACACAGATGCTTTGGTTAAATACTGTTTTCATTGTTTGGTCTCTTGGTTTCCACCTCCAGCTAGTCACTGGAACCCAAAGTAATTAAATCTCAAGCTGCTTAAAACATGCCCATGTGCTCCCACAGGCATATACCCATATATGAAATAAGAGTTTTTATTATCCCACATATGTTTTTCACATGTTTGTTCTTTGGAAAGGAATTGGAAGTATTTGTAACCTATATGCGAAATAATACTAAAAGGATAACACATGGAATTCACTACATTAAGTATCTATTTATTGTAATACAGCTTTTCATGTTTCATAGCTTCTGTACATCATGATTTGGAAATATATCTTTCCTAGTCTACACGCTCCACCATTAAATTTGTTATGCAGTTGTAAACTGTGTATGCTAAAAATTCTTTATTCCTTGAGTTAAGGACAAATGAATATTCTTTTCTTACACTCTATAGATGATTCAAAGTCATAATACCTTTTAGATTGCTTCATATTTGGTGATGATATTCTTTTGAGTTTACAAAAATTTTCTTTTTTTCCTGGAATCAATCTATCTTTCCTTCTTTCTTTCTTTCTTTCTTTCTTTCTTTCTTTCTTTTCTTTCTTTCTTTCTTTCTTTCTTTCTTTCTTTCTTTCTTTCTTTCTTTCTAATGGAGGATCTTTTTCTTCATCATCTTGCTAATGTTGTCCAGCTTCTTCTAATTACTTGGAATCCATATAAGGATCCTTCTTTAAGTTTTCATGAATTCACTGGTTTCTAGGTTTCCATTGCTTTCTGGGCCCCTCAGACAGCTTCCACTATGAGATTTTATTTCATTTTTGTATGCTCCTATTTTCTTCTATTTCATATTTCCCATGTCATCATTTTCCTGGATCTTACTGTCATTTTACTGGAATACATATTAGATAACTTCTGTTAGAAAGGCTGTGTGTGATGTAAAATACATCTGAGTCTTTGCAGCAGAGTTTACAACATATATCCAATGCTTTAAAATGTATATATCATTTGATATAACAAATGTGTGGGGATTTCTTCTAAAATGAATTTAATGAAAATATTATACTATTTATAAAGAGTTCATGATAAGTTCGTAGTTACAAATCCTTTGCAAGACAATGGAGACTATGTAAAAGACCTCAAAATGCATCCTAGCAACTTGATGGGAGGTAACCAAAACACATCTATTGACATTAAATTACACTTACTATAATGTGAATGAATAAAAAGAATCACAATCAAATGTAGATTTTAATTTTTATTCATTTTTATCATTACAGGTGTATAATAAGGGTTATAGACAGTGTTGTGCAATAGGATGTTCTGTGATGAGGGTAATGTTCTATATCTGTTTTGTCCAATATATTGTAGCCACTGGTCACTTAAGGTTATTGAGCATTTGACATGTTGTTAGTGTGACTGAGGAACTTAATTTTTCACTTTGTTTAACTTAAATAACCACAGCACCATATTGAACAACACAGGTGTAGAAAACTATTATGTTCCAAGGTGTTAATCATGATTGTTTCTAGTAGGGATCATTGATTATAGGTTTTCTTACTTTTTTTATTCTCATCTATATTTTTAAAATGAAATTTATGTTAAAAACAGCACAGGAAACTTTATTTTTAAGAAAACATGCCTGATAGATATTGTTAAACTATGAAAAACCATGGCATTTAAATCATGATTTAATGTTTTAATAATATATAAACAAATTGTTCATTTCTTTAATATCAACATTTCTGCCATATTTTAGAAATAATTAAATTTTCATAAGGGATCTCCTTCTGTCTCTTGGATCAAGTTTGTGTTTTATTTATTTATTTATTTATTTAAAGATTTTATTTATTTATTCAACAGAGATAGAGACAGCCAGCGAGAGAGGGAACACAAGCAGGGGGAGTGGGAGAGGAAGAAGAAGGCTCATAGTGGAGGAGCCTGATGTGGGGCTCGATCCCATGACCCCGGGATCACGCCCTGAGCCGAAGGCAGACGCTTAACCGCTGTGCCACCCAGGCGCCCCCAAGTTTGTGTTTTAAAGAACAGAAAACTATTTTTAATAATAGCAACAATGGCCAGCATTTATGAAGACTTACACTAAGTGCCAGTCACTGATTAACATGTACTAACTCATTTAATTCTTATGGCATACATTTGAAAGATATGCAGATACGTTCTCCATCTTACATAAAGCATCTGAGGCATGGAGAATTTAAATAGGTTTTCCCAATTACTTAGCTAGGATATAGGGGTGTGGAGGGCAAGATTCTGACTTTCAAACCCAGGCAGTATAAAAGCCCTATAATTAGCATAACTCCATCCACATTCAGCAGAGAGATTTCTAGTGAGAAGGAGATGGAACATTAGATTTAAGAGAGAAGATAAAGCAAGAAAAAGGTAAAGGAGTTGAGAGTTCGTGTGTGTTTGTGATAAAGTTTTTCCACGGAATTTAGGTGAATAAGATGGAAAATGAGAGCAGAGCAGAGGAAAGAGGAGCGTTGAGATGTGGTGGGTAAGAGATAAAAAATCATGTCAGTTCTGGTAGAAGAACATGTGAGCAGGAAAGATAGGAGGTGGTAGTCAGAGAGTGGGATGTCTGAGATTTAGGAGGGGTTTCACTTATTTGCAGTTAAGACTATAGATACAAGTGTATGTAGCTGGGGTAGGATAGAGGGTATGATCACTGTGGGTTAAAGAATTGAAAGAACAGGCGTGGGAAGGGCATCTACATGCATGAAATCACCATGACATATGACAGGAATAGTTTTGGAGAGAGTGATAGTGAGCCAGGAACTAAAATCTTGTAGTGGTTTGTGGATGACCACACCAAGGAAGGGGCCAGGTGCTGCATTGTGCTGTCATGTGATTCACTGCCATGTTCTATTGTTCCTTGTAACCCCAGGTTCTGGCATGTAGTAAGCAGTTGTATCAGGACGTCAGGAATTCCAGCTGGGCCTCTTTCCTGCACCTGGTGCGGGGCTACCACAGAGACTACAATAATAAATCAGGGAGGAGTAATTGTATCTTGCAGGAAGGTTCCTGAGCTGCTGACCTTGATGAACATGATGCTGCTGGGGCATGGATATGGTCCAGGAGATGTGGTGGAGCTCATAGAAGGAATGCTGAGGGCACAGCCTGTGTTTCCACCCTTAGCATGGCACAGATAAATGAATTTCCATGGATAGAGGGCCATCCACTGGGTGAGGAGATTCCAGCAGCAAGAGGCTTTCGCAGGGCTGATGGGTTCAGGTATGACCAGATCACCCACACCAGGAAATTGCTTGAGGTGGTGGGAGTGAGGAGTATGACAAGTGTAGTCCTCTTGGGTGCTGCCCACACAGAGGAAATAAGCAGGAAGCAGTGTCTAAGATCACTGTTGGCTTGTGGGATTGTTCAAGTAAGGAAGAAACAATCAGAAGAAGACGACAGATGAATCTCCATGGGCTAGCACGGGAAAAAATAATCTTTTCTTCCTACCTCATCTGCAGTAGAATAGGAAACTTTCTGGGGTGGAAAAAAAGTTTTGACATCAGCTGAGGCCTCATGTCCTTGCAGGCAAAACTCCAGAGCTTGGAGGAAGGAGGGGAAGAGGAGAGCATATAACCCAGCACAAGACTCAAGTTTTAAAATGGTTATGAGTGGCTCTTGGTAACTGAAACAAACTCCTAGATTACAGAATTAGACTGAAATCTTGTTAGGGGAGCCTGTTGCCTAAAGCAAAAGGAGACTTTAACAGAAAATACTTGATAGCAGTTTTTAGAAATCTGTGTATGCCCCAGATTTTTACTGACCGAATATTTGTAGAGTGAATGAATAACTCAGACTCTATTACAACTCAATATTATGTACTAAAGACCTGAGACGTTTGTACATACATCTTTAGTGACAGGAAATTACAGAGACCTGGTGGCTAGGTCCTCAACAGGTCAAGATGAAGCCACTCTTCTAAAAATGTGTTAGGAAATAATTATGTTGCAGGAATCAAAGATCCAAAGAGAAATTTTAATTTAGAATCCAAGAATCTTAAGACAACTCTCCATCTGGGCTGTGAATTACACTTCTCACCTCAGAAAATGCAAGCCTCAGTCACACCATGTCATGCACAGGAACAGGGTCACGTGTAATTGTGAAAATGGGGCTCTGCTAACCCTGATGGATAGAAACTATCACAAACACTTTGTAATACTTTTGTGAACTTTGATCCTATGCCTAATTGAACATTGTCATGATCTCATTAGATGAGGAATTAAAGGAGCTCTTCCTGAGTTTTAAGCAGGAAACTGATAACTTCTGTCTTACTTTTTTTCTCCTTTAGATTTTATTTTATATATGCTAAGAAAAGTAAGGATTGCAAACTACCTTGAATTTCAAGTTATTACAGACTTCTCAGGCTTGCAGGGAGAAAGAAAGTCTGTGATCTCCATTGTGCTATGCAGTCACATCTTTCTTGCCTCTGTGGAAATGTCTGTGGCTGCCTCAGATAAGGAAACATTGATGTATTCCTTTTATGTTGGCTACATGAATAATATGAGGTAATGATGCAAAGCATATATAAGAGAAAGTCGTGCTTAAGGGTCAGTGAGAAGAAACAAGAAATTCTTTTCTTTCTCTTCAAATTGGCACCATTTTCATTGCATATTTGGAAGGGAAAATAGTTTAAATCTCCCACTCATACTTAACCTGATTTTTGAATTACCCCCCTGCCCTTTTTTGGTAGGGAGGGAAGCAATTTAGATCTTTATACTATGAATTCTGTGAATCCCATAATTGTGTCATTACTTGGAATCAATGTTGAAGATACGAGTTAATCTTAAACATGCTTTGTGCTGATGGCTATTTATTTAGTCTTAAACTACTACCATTTTTCACTGTTGGCATGTTTGCATTGCATTTTCAGCTTACTCTGATTATATGGAGTTCTTGGATATATTTGTATTTGAAGCAATTTAGTTATGGCAAGCGTAGTACTTATATTGCAGCTTGGTGTGTAAAAATCTGATTCAGATTTTTGAAATGCGCTGTCTAGGAAGTGACACTTAAAGTATTTTTTTAGCCAGTTTGTCCAGGTGTTTCAGCAGTTACGCTTGTTAATTTTTAGTAATTATATCTCTTGTGTCTGAATATCTCTTTGAGCAGACTATTTCTGGAATATAGATTGTTCTAGAAAGTTCTAAAAAAGAGTGGTCTAAGGAGAAACCATAAGTGAACATTATATTGCTGTGCTTTTGGGGGGAGGATTTTGATAGAATCTCATAGACTTTACAATGCAGTGTATTTGTTTAGCTAAATTAAAATTGCTATTTTTGTTGTCAAACATAAACAATTCTGACTACTTTGCATTTCTATCTTATAACCTGGTTAGTTGTTTTATCAGTCTAATTACTTTTTTAAATTAAACTTTTTATTTTGAGATAATTGTAGATACACATGAAGTTGTAAGAAATACTACTAATTACTTTTTGCTGATGTCAGTATAGCACTGTGGGTAAGAATATGTGCTGAATTAGAAAGAAGCAGGTATATTCAACCTGGTCTGACATGTCCTAGTTATGTAATCTTGTGCAGCCTCACTGAGAGTTTCTTCATCAATTAAGTGTGAAAAATAATTTAAATCTTTCAGGATGATTTTAGATGCACTCAGGGTATAGAGTGCACCTGCCACTCCTTAAGTGGTGGTTATTATTAACAGTATCTTTAAGGTGTTGTGATGAATTACAGCTTTTTTTAAACCACAGAATAGAGCTCCCACATAGCAAAACACAATGGAATGTATGCTTAGATTTATACATTTGTACATTTAAATATTTATGCACTTAATATGGGTACTCTTTGAAGAATGGATCCATTCCATAAAGGAAGCTATAATTACTTATGGAAAAACTCCGAATGTGTATCTTACTTATAAGAAAAATTATTTCTTGGAGTATTGTTACTTGGATATATGGTTATCCTTTCCACTGAATTATAAGTTCCATGAATATAATGGCTAAATAGAGAAATAGTGTTTGGCACACAGTGTGTCTTCCAGAAATATTAATTAAGGTTTTGCCAAGGTTTGTTAAGTCCCAAATCAATAGCTTCCAGAAATAGATTTGTTTTGAGCTAGTGTCCTACATGCTTATCATTAATAGAGTTTGATTAATTGTGGAGAATAATTTTCATATTCAACATTCTATTAAGATTTCATCCACACTTAGGTTCAAGGGTGAGTATGTAAACAGATGGGTAATGCCAGTCTAAAGAGTTCAGCACAGAGAAATTTTTACTTAGATATTTCCCAACTACACATCTCTTTCTTTTTCTTTTTAAAAAATAATACTGAATTTCAAGTGAGGAGACACTTTAAATAATGCAAAATGGAGGCACAATCATAAATAACAATTGACTTAAAATGTTAAAACAGTTGTACATGTTTTGTTTTGTTTCTAGTCTAAACCACGAGTAAGGAAAAATAATTTGTATAAAATCAGTTTGGCCTAGAGTCTTGGGTAAGTCGTATAGGTGTATTGGACATCCAGAACTGAAGTATTGTGAATTCATTCATAGGATAGAAGAACATTTTAGTAAGTTCTACTGAACATTGTGTAGTTATATCCTGAGCAAATGAATTTAACTTAAGTGAGTTCACTTTTACTTATATTCAAGTTTTATTTCACATTTTACACAGTTGCGTTATTATATTTCTTCACCCTTGTTTAGTAATATTATGCTTATATCTTGTATCTTACATTATTAATTGGTTAATGTCCTACTGTACAATTCAGAACACTAAAATAAAATTAATAACAGTGCCTAGAAGTTTATAGAAGTTAGTAGTTCTTAATACACTTTGGAACATCTTTTCATTTTGTTCTCCCAATAAGTATGGTGAGACTCAGATTATAAATATTACATTGGAAACTGCCTAAGAACTCAGGTGCCCCTTTGATTTGTGGTCCAGTGCATTTATCATCTTCCACCAATCCTTGATTATAAGTGGCTTCTGTTTTTTTAAATGAGAAATACCAGACACAGTAAAGCATTGGGTTTGGTCCCAGAAAAGTCAAACCTCATAAAAAATGTTTTTAAAAATATATGCATTTGCATTATTTTGTTTATTTCTCACCCTTAGTACTAGCATGTGGGTTAAGAAAGGCAGGTGTCACCAGTGTACCACTTGAGGACTAGACAGGGAGCTAAATGATTTACTCAGAGGTCGGCACTGCTCCTGGACCTCATAACTTGTAGCTCCACATAGAGCAGTCTTTTAGTAAACCACAGTGTTTCCACACAGTGCTCTCACTGCCACCGTTTGTTCACATTGTAACAGTGAATGTAGTGAATGGGTAACTCCTATCATAATTACCTTGGGTTAGCTTGATGGTCGGCTGCTGCTACTGTTATTCAGCCAAACGAGCATTCGTTCATTCACTACAGACCTTCCTTGAATCACTATGGGATTACACCCCAATAAACCCATCGTAAGTTGAAAATATCCTAAATCAAAACGCATGCAATAAACCTATTCTACCGAACCTCATAGCTTAGCCTAGCCTACCTTCAGCATGCTCAGAACACTTACATTAGCCTACAGTTGGACAAAATCATCTCACGCAAAGCCTGTCTCATTATCAAGTATTGAATACCCGTGTAATTTACTGGATACTGTTCTGAGAGTGAAAGACAATGTTTGTAAGTGTATGGGTTGTTTACCCTCCTGAGAGTGTGGCTGCCTGGGAGCTGCTGCTGCCACTGACCAGCAACACAACAGAGGATTCTACCGCCTGTCACTAGCCTGGGGGAGGATCAAAATTCAAAGTTTAAAGTGCAGTTTCTATTGAATGCATATTGTTTTTGCACCATGGTTAAGTCAAAAGGTCATAAGAGATTGTAAGTGGACCCATTATAAGTTGGAGACCATCTGTACTTCATGGACTCCTTCCATTCTTTGAAGCATTTAATGTGTGTTAAGTACTCGGCCTGCTAAGATGACTATATACTGGGGGGTTTTGTCTTGTTTTGTTTTTTTGCCCTTGAGAAATCTATAATCTGGGGAAAGAGTCACAGGCTTCTGCATTTTAAGCAAATATTAACCTAAAAGGAGATTAATTCTGTAAATAAGATAGAAAGATTAATTACTTGATTCATGAATGTAACAATTAGCATTTGCCCTGGTTGGAATCATTTGCTCTCAGATACCTATCAGAGAAAACAACTTTATCTATTTATACTATTTGGTAACTAGCTTTGTTTACATGCCTGTATTAGTTTTTCTAGGATTGCCATAACAAAGTACCATACATAAACTGGGTGGCTTAAATAACAGAAATGTATTTTCTCATCGTTCTGCTAGCCAAAAGTCTGAGATTAAGTTGTTGATAGGGTTGGTTTCTTTGAGGCTTCTTTCCCTGGTTTGTAGATGTCTTTTTCTGCATCTTCACATAGTCTTCAACCTCTGTGTCCTAATTTATTCTTCATATAAGGACACCAGGAATAATGGATTAGGTCCCATCCTAATGACCTCACTTTAACTTAATTACCTCCCAAAAAGTTCTTTCTCTTCTTACAATCACATTGTGAGGCAATGGGGGTTAAGACATCAGTCTGTGAATTTTGGGGGGACATAACCCACAGTAATGTCTAACAATGGGCTTAATTTTTTTTTAAAAGTCTATTAAACAACTAGTTGCTTCTTTTCTCCTATAAATGTATTCTCCATGAAAGACATACAGCAGGGTAAAGAACATATACTATTGATTTTCTAACTGTAGACTTTGTTTAGATTTCATACATGCTGCAATTGTCACAGAATGGCAAAAATGAGGATACTACAATTTTCTCTGGAATTTATTCATGTTTTTTAAAAAAATAAGACACAACAATCATGTTGAAGGCAAGCTCTAGATTTGTACTTTCCATTTTATCCAATCTAGTTATTTGAGTGGTGGTTGGGTTTGTAGAATTTTCTTTATTTATATGCAAAATTTAAGTTTGAGACTATGAACTCCAATATGAATGCAGTTTTAGAAATTTTGGTTTCCAGATGCCTGGGTGGCTAAGTCTATTAAGCGTCTGCCTTCGGCTCAGGTCATGGTCCCAGGGTCCTGGAATTGAGTCTCACATTGGGCTCCCTGCTCAGTAGAGGGCCTGATTCTCCCTCTCCCTCTGCAGCTCCCCCTGCTTGTGCTCAATCTTTCTCTATCAAATAAAATCTTAAAAAAAATTTTTTTTTTTGGTTTCTAAGATTTCATAAGAGTTTTTGCTATCCCTTTGTGAAATCCGTGGTGTTATGGCACATAAAATTAGCTAGTCTTTTTTTTTTTTTTTAAGATTTTATTCATTTATTTGTCAGAGCACGAGCAGGGAGGAGGGGCAGAGAGAGAGGGAGAAACAGACTCCCCACTGAGCAGGGAGTCTGATGTGGGACTCTATTGCAGGACCCAGGGATCATGACCTGAGCCAAACGCAGATGCTCAACTGACTGAGCCACCCAGGCATCCACAAATTAACTAGTCTTAAAATAATTTTATAGACTTAACAACTTAATTTAACGTTTGTAGTGTTACTACCAAAAGCTAAGTGAGAATAGACTCTTCTCACTCAGATTTTGATTTTGTTGAGCAGTGAATGGCCCCGACTTCTGCTGCTATGTCTGATCGTTTGAAACTGCATTTTTCTCATGTTAGGTATCCTTCCCTCAAACTGACTTAGCATCAAATTTCCTCTTCTTCTTTGGGGGCTATGGATCAAGTATAGTTTACTATTATGATTCAAGGAGAGACTTTTTGACTTTAGTTGAGAACTGTGTAGATCAAAACTCAAGGAGATAAATCTTTCTTCCCTGCAGTGGTTTGACCTAAAATAACTGTTCCAATGCTACTGATGATATATTTTCCTGTAAACTGTAGTTGTTTTTTTTTAAAACCTATTTTTAAAAAGGATATCCATGATAAATTTAATTAAATGCATTACTCAAATAGAAATGATTAAAATATGAATAACTATGTTGTAGACCAAACCACATGATTTTGCTCAGTAGCCCAAAATGAAATAGATTTTGGGAAGGATAATAAAATACACTACATAGTACACAATATACTATACCTCTCTCTTTTGTGTCACTTTCCTTTTTGTGATGTCTTATCTTAATACTTGAAATTTTACTTCTTGTTTCAACATATTTATATTAGGTGGGATTTAAAGTCTCAAACTGTCAATGCCTCATGTGGATATTTGTTTTTTGTATTGTCCCATTAGCATATTAACAACAGGTGACCGATTAAGAACTAGAACAGAATAAAAGAGAGCATTATGGTAGTGGAGTATAGCACTTTGGAGAAGAAAAAAAATTCTTTTTCTTTTTAAAGTAGGAAAAAGTATCAGGTTGTATTTGAAATTTACACTTTTAAAAACTACCTGGTTGTCTTCATTTTCCTGATTAGTGTAAAGTGTACTGAGTTTCTTTTGGAATCAGGGAAGCGAATGGGATTTTTAAAATAAATAAATAAGTTGACACCTAAGCCTTAGAACAGTTCTCAGATGGTATAAAAGGCAACTCTAAACGGTGTCCAAGGGTCAAGTGTCCACTGCCTGGGTTTAAATTAAAAAAAATTTTTTTTTTAAAGATTATTTATTTATTTATTTGACAGAGATAGAGACAGCCAGCGAGAGAGGGAACACAAGCAGGGAGAGTGGGAGAGGAAGAAGCAGGCTCATAGTGGAGGAGCCTGACGTGGGGCTCGATCCCGTAACGCCGGGATCACGCCCTGAGCCAAAGGCAGACGCTTAACCGCTGTGCCACCCAGGCGCCCCTAAATTAAAATTTTATCACCTACTGGATTTGGTTTGTTGGACACATTTATTTATACCTCATAAACTTGTTTTCTTCTTACTATAACGGGATAATAGTAATTTGTACATCATAAATCAAAATAAGGTAATGAATATGGAGGCACTTCACTTATTTGAATCATAGCAAATGCTCTGTAAATGTAACTTGGTATCATTGCTATTAAAACATTTCAGAATAGAGTGAAGGGAGATTTCCCAGTATAGTGGCTCAAATAATCTAGATTCTCTTTTCTTCTAACAGGTAAGTCATTATTTATATTTTATACAAATATTTTTGAAGAAAGTAATTAAGTATTTTACTTTTTTTTTTTTTTTTTTTTTTTTGGCTGAAGAAAGTGGAGAGAGTTTATAGAAAGCCTGGCTTATAAATTAAGTCATTCTATAAGCATAAAAGCTAATGGGAACAGGAAATAAATTCTGATATGCAAGGGGATGCCAAGGGAGTCAAGCAGACATTCAATTTCCATTTCTAGCACAGTGCAGTTGGGTTCCACAGGAAGCAGACTCTGGAAGGAGATTAGTGTGCAAGGAGTTTGTTGGGGATCAACATGTGTGAGGGAAGAAAAGATAGCAGGACTGAGACTAAGGGAGAAGCTGGAATATGATGCAGTCACATAAAGCGTTCAGCCAAACTGTGAGCTCTAGAACTGGGATGGCTCCTTAGAGATGTCCCAAGTTGGTGCAAGAGTCCAGCCTTTATATCCCCACATTGACCAGCCATTGGATACAGGCTATCCTGGAAAGGGGGCATGACCTTTGCCAGGGGGCTCTCTTCACCTGAGTGAATAACAGGAGATAGGTATGACAGCTGGGTGTCAGCTAGTAGCATTTCTGGAAGCTGAAGTCTTGTGGGGATACCTGGGTGGTACAACACAAAGCTCACAACACAGTTGCTCTCCTGTACAGAACTATTCTGTTTCTTCTGTACATAGTTATATTAAGCATCCATTTATTTATTTGGTTACTGTCTGTCTTTCTACCAGAATGAAAATCCCACAACAGCAGGGATGTGCCTGTCCTGTGTATTTTCATTGCTTAAAATAGTACTTGGGACATTCTAGCCAATCATTGCCATAAAAAGTAATCCAAGATATTTATTTAACAAAATAATTTGAAGCCTTGGTGTTATAAAATAAGGAATTTACTTCATGTGGGATGAGGTGAGTAATTGCATAGTTTTTAATTATTAGACAAGTAGGTACATATATTTTTGAAGTCCAAACAAAGAAATTTATTATTGTAAGGCAAACTGAGGAGTTGGGAACTTTCTATTCTGAATCTAGGCTGATCTGGTCATGGAATTACCTGAACAGTAAAATAATTGGGTTAATAGAGAACTACCATAAGCATAATTCATAATAAAAATAATAATGCCATTAATCATTATTAATATAATTTGCATTTTTTACTATTATTGTTGTTATAGCTAATACTACATCCTTTGATTGTATCTTTGGAATATCAATGTGTGGGAAATGTTATACTAGGATCCATGGTCATCATAAACATTTAAAAACTTGTAGAAACTTAGAGCTAGTGCTTCTCACAATAAGATCCCCAAACCACTATGACTGAATTACATAGAAATCATGTAAAAGTAGAAATTATGAACCCAGAGCATCTCACTGGGGTGGGGCAGGGCAACTGCATTTTTTGAAATCTCCCTAGGTCATGCTCTTGCACCCTAATGTTTTAGAGCAATTGGTTAGTTGATGAATTGATGGATAGACTATAAAAGGTCAAGAAGAGAAACATAACCATCATTTATTCCTTATCTGTTTTGTGCGAGGACTGTATTACGTGTTATCTTCATTATTTTTTTTTTAAGATTTTATATATTTATTTGACAGAGATAGGCAGAGAAAGCACGAGCAGGGGGAGCAGTATAAAGAGAGGGAGAAGCAGGCTCCCTGCCTAGCAAGGAACCCAATGCGGGGCTTGATCACAGGACCCTGGGATCATGACCTGAGCTGAAGGCAGATGCTCAACCAGCTGAGCCCCCCCAGGCACCCCTATCTTCATTAACTTTATTCAATTCTAACCAAAGAAAGGCTGAAAGATAGATAGTATTATTCTTGCTTTTTAAATATGAAACTGAACTTAGAGGAATTACTTGTACTACAGTTAGCAATGAGTGGAGATAAATTCCAATCCTGGTCTGACATCAAAGCACATTTTCTTTCTGCTGGACTGTGAGGTTTCTCTCTCATGTAATTTCTCTCTCTCTCTCTCTCTCTCTCTCACACACACACACACACACACACACACATTTGTATAAATATTCAGCAAAACTCAGACAAAATAGAAGAGTTTGTCATTCATCTTCACAGGAAGAATATACAGTTATGCAATAAAGTAGCTGCAAAGAGGACAGTCTTTGGGAAGGCATCATGAGGAAGGAGGGTTAAGTTGGATCTTAAAAATTGAGTGGGAAGTGGATTAGAAGAAAAAAGTAGGAAGAATTTTCTTGGTTGTTCATCTTAAAGAAAAAAAAATGTATGTTGTAAAAGGTTACGTAAAAGGTTACACAGAGGTTACATGTGCTCTGAAGTGTTGCTACTCAGAGTGTGGGCCACAGACCAGCAATATCAGCATCACCTGTGAGCTTGTCAAAAGTGCAGAATCTGAGGCCCCGCTCTGGATCTGCTGGCTCAGAATCTGCATTTCAGCAGGATCCCTGGGTGAGTTGTGCACAGTAAAGCTTAGGAAGCCCAGCTCTGAAAGTAGTGGGCCAGTGTTGCTAGAACCAAGAGTATAAATGGACTATGTTAGCAATATATATCTGAGCCAGATTGAGAAGTCCTTGTGCTTCAAGACTAAGGCATTAAGATTTTAATTGTCCAATACCCTATCAAAATTCTAAAACATTTAAGATGAAAAAAGTTAAAATACAGGAAAGAAAATGCTATTTATTGAGAAGACCATTTAAAGGGAGCAGCAAGAATAGGAATTACTTGAACTGTGGTTCTCAAAATGTGGTCCCAGGAGCAGCAACAGCAGCAGCACTACCACCACCACTAGACCTTGTTAAAATGCAGATTCTCAGACCCCATGCAGAATCAGAATCATTCTGAATCAGAAACTGTAGAGGTAGGATCCAGCAGTCTGTGTTTCAAAGAAGTCCATCAGGTGATCTTGATATACATTCAAGTGTGAGAACCACTGGTACTAGCAGCACCGAGTGCGACATTGGTTTCTAATAAAAGAAAAATAATAAAATATTCTAGATCTATTCTTAAGTGCTCTTAGACACATGCATAATTTAAACTGGATGGGCATTTGTTAGAAGGAATTGGGGAGCTCCCAGAATCCATGAGATTACTAGGGAATGAGGTAAAAGAAATAGGCAGAATCCAAGGGTATCAGAGAACATGGCCATTGTCAAGGTCGAGTCATGGGTATAATCGATAGGGTGCTCCACTGGTACTGACACAGATACTGTTGCCACTGGACATGTTTTGCTGTTCCTAGTAGGGTAGTCAATTGTAATTAGGCACCTAGTTTTTCTGTCTGTCCCTTCAGTTCCAAAGCCCTGGGGAGTAGTTTTTGATTGGATGACCTGAAGCCAGATGTTTAACTCCAGATCCAAAGAATAAAGAGAGGGTGTATCTGGACACTTTTGGCTCCTCCAGCAAAAAATTCCCTGAGATGAGATAGTAGATATGCCATAATAATTTCTGGATTTTTGTTGTTGTTTAGTGAATAGTTTTAAAGATACTGACTTTTTTCTTCATCTTACTGAGATATAATTGACAAATAAAAGTTGTGTATACTTAAGATGTATGAACTGATGTTTTGATATCTATTATGAAATGATCACCACAAATCAAGCTAATTGACATAATCATCACTTCACATATTTACTTTCTTTGTGTGGTAAGAATATCTAAGTTCCTTTTTTTTTTTTTTTTAAGATTTTATTTATTTATTTGACAGAGAGAGAGAGACAGCCAGTGAGAGAAGGAACACAGGCAGGGGGTGTGGGAGAGGAAGAAGCAGGCTCCCAGGGGAGGAGCCTGATGTGGGGTTCGATCCCAGGACTCTGGGATTACGCCCTGAGCCAAAGGCAGACACTTAATGACTGAGCCACCCAGGCGCCCCAAGAATACCTAACTTCTACCCTCTTAGCAAATGTTAAGTATACAATATAGTATTTTAAGTATAGTCACATCGCTGAACATTTGATCTCTAGAACTATTCATCCTGCATAACTGAAACTTTGTAACCCTCAACTAACATCTCCCTAGTGTTTCCCCCATATTCCAGAAAAAGAAGTAAGAAGTATCCGAATCATAAAGGAAGAAGTAAAATTATCTCTTTGCCAATGACACAACCGTATATCTGGAAAAACCTAAAGATTCAGAAAAAAAACAAAATAAAACAAAAACCCTAGCAATAATAAACAAATTCAGTGAAGTTGTAGGATACAAAATCAACATAGAAAAATCATTCATGTTGATATACACAAATAATATACTGTCTGAAAAGGAAACTAAGAAAACAATTCCATTTATAGTAGCAACAAAAAGAATAAAATACTTTAGGAATAAACTTAACCAAAGAGGTGAAAGGCTTATACTGATGGTTTTAATGATGGGTTTTGAATCTGCTCTTTATATCAGTGCTGTCAAACAGAAATACAATGCAAGCTATATGTATTTTAAGTTTTATGGTAGCTACGTTTAAAAAAAATAAAAAGAGATGAGAAAATGTTAACTATTTTACTATATATGTCCCAAAATTTATTATTGCAACATATAATCAATATAAAAATTATTGAGATTCATAGGATATACATATATTTTTTATTGTGTCTTTGAAATTATGTGAGTATTTTGCACTTAACAGCATATCTCAGTTTGGACTAGTCATATTTCAAGCTCCCCAAATCTACTTAGAGCTAATTGCTACTATTAGACACAAAAACTTTAGATTATTTGGTATCTTCAATTGTGATTTGAAATACTCAGGAGACTCCTCGACAGAGGTCTCTTGAACAAGTTTTTTTACAAAAACATTTAGAGCATATGACTAACATAACACAGTTATGTTTTTTTTGCAAGACTAGGGTATTGTATTATGTATTCTTTGTTGGTGAACTAACTTCATTCATGGAAAATCACTTTGGAAAATACTGGACCATCAGTAGTTCAACACTGCTTCTCTTTTTCCTTTCTTGCTTAAAAATCTCCAGCAGCTGTCTGTTACATATAGGTTAAAATCTATCCTCTTACAGAGATCTATTCTTTAGGTAGTTTCCATTGAATTCTGTCAAAAAGTATTTCAGAAATGATGGGATAGATGTACTTTTAGAAAGGACTTATTCAAGTAGAAGGAAAGGGAGATAATTCTAGATGCAGGGAGAAGAGTCTAGAGACTCAGATTCATAAGGTTTGACAGTAAAGGAGCAGCAGAATTTGATTGTGGGTTTATAGGACAGGTTAAAGACAATGGTAGCACTGAGGTTTTAACCTGAGTAACTGGTAAAATGAAATTACCATTGGTAGTAATTCATTGAATCTTTTAACTCATTCATTAATTCAGCAAAGGTTTATGAAGTGCTTACTAGGTACTTAGCACTATTCTAGAAGCTGGAGATATTATCATAATGAATAGTAATACCTCTAATTTATGGAGCACTTACTGTGTGTTTGAAATTGATATATGTGCTTTACACAAAAACACAAAACAGTATTGTTTTAAGGATTATAGTATATACCCTGCTTTAGGAGATGGTAAATGATAAGTGGAAGAGCTCAGAGTATAACTTAGTTTGATTCCACTGGCAGTTATGAATTTGGTACTCATAACCACTACATTTTACAGCCTCTAAAAGAGATGATTGTTACTCTGTATAATACTGATTTCTGTGGGAATGCACCCTAAAATGAATAGAGAAAGAATGGAGGAGAAAGAATAGAATGCCACTTTGCTATTCAGATAATGAATATGTATTTGGGGCTTGGTGGCGCTAAGCTAAGGCTTGCTTAGTGCAACAATTAGTTGAACATATGGGATCACCTTCTGGAGAGATCAGAGGAGGATTTGTAGATTTGTTGATCAGTAAACTTTTGTCTGTAAAAGGCCAGATAGAAAATATTTTGTGGTTTCCGGGCTACGTGGTTTCTATTGCAACTACTCAACTCTCCCTGCAGCAAAAGAAGCCACAGGCTACGTGCCATACATGGGTTGTGATTGTGTTCCAAAACGTGTGTATTTTCAAAAGCAGGTGGCAGGCCACATTTGGCTTATAAACTCTAAATTGTGGATTCTGATATAGATAAAGGTATTATTATATTATTGTTGGAGTTTGAAGAGAAATCAGTAATCATGAGATTTAATTTCCTCATTTTTATAAATGATGAGAGCCAGAGATTTTCAAAATCACTGATACTGCTAGAACTAGAATAAAAAGACATGATTCCTTAATTTTTATTCTAGGTCTCTAACTCCCATACTTTGATACTCTGTTTTGAAAGACATCAATTGTCACCTTAATGATGCTGGAGTTATTCTACATGAAAGGCCATGACCTGGACCTGCCATTGACCTAGTAACATGGGAAGAGATAGATTATGAAAAAGAAATACATCATGGTTGCATAGCAATGAATTTCCTTACGTAATAGGTAGATATTAAGGCTGATAATGGCTCCTTCCCTAGCTCAAGGGTATAAAGACTGTGGCTCTGGACTCCTTTAATCTACTGGGTTCCTCACTCCATGTGGGTGTAATTAATCTATCATTTCGTAGCATATTTGTGTGGATCTAATATGTCCTATTATGCCCTTGTATCTGTATCTTTTGTCCTGTTCACATTGGTTTTTGGTTTTGTTTTGTTTTAGAAAAAAAATTTGGGTGGGTGTCAGTTGCCATTCATTCCAATTTTAGAAACTTTTGTTTTCAAGGTAGTGATTTAACACACAAGCTTATAATTTATATTTAATTTAAAATCCATCTTTCGTAAGAATAATTTTGAGATAAGCAAAATTCTGAATATCTCCCCAAAGAGGTAGTGTTCTATCTCCATTCATAGACATTTAGTGTAGTTTCCTTTTTTAAATGAAATTTTTAATTGAGTTCTTGAAGATGGCTGAGTTTTATGAAGCAGAGTGGAGAATGAGTATTAGTACATAGCTGATGACTCAACTTTGAGAAATGTTCACAGAAAGTAGGAGACTGCAGAGAACCACAAATGGTATAGAGAAGATCTCAGAGAGCTGGATAGAAAAACCAAATAATTCAGAGAACCAGAGATTCAGGGGAAAGAGTTGGAGGAGAAAATAGTAATGTTGAACAGTATGAAAAGCTGCAGAAACCATCACTAGACCTGGTACTTCAAGGTGATTAATGACATTTTTAGTGATGTTGCAATATGATGAGGCCAAAAACCAGTGCACAGATGCCTAAGTAGCAAGAAAATAGAGCAGGTGAGCATTAACTTTAGAAACTTGGGCAACTAAAATGGTTATGGAAGAGAAGCATGGATCATCAGGTTGGTTGGTTGTTTTGAGAAGGAAGCTTTTGTTTATATCTGAACACTAAATGGAAAAGGGTAGTAGAAAAGTGATATATTAATACCTAGCAGTTTTTGGATGATGTTGAGGGTTTTCAGCTCAAATGTCAATACTAAATATGTACTTTATTCCACGCCTTTCATCTCTAATAGCTTCTTTGGGGCAGAGATATGGTTTACTAATTTTTAGGTTTTCAGCACCTAACATGGTATATGGCACATAGTATGTATTTAATAAATATTAGTTGAACTAAAAAGACCACTCACTGTTTACAAAGAAAGTGAGAGAATAACATGATGGACAATAATGTGCTATACCAATGTATCCATGAGTAATTTCCAAATTTCCTAGCTACATAGTTGGGTAACTTCAGTTTCCTTAATTGTTTCATGGTATTGTGCTTTTAGTATTTAGTTATTGGGCTTCAGCAAAAACGACTAAACCTTATACATGATGGCAAACAAAACTAAAAAGAGGACAGTTTCTAATAAGCAAGGCAGCGTGCAGGAGCACATACTTTTTTTTTTTTTTTAAGATTTTATTTATTTGTCAGAGAGAGAGAGAGGGAGCTGCAGGCAGAGGGAGAAGCAGGCTCCCTGTTAAGCAAGGAGCCTGATACAGGACTTGATCCCAGGACCCCAGGATCATGATCTGAGCTGAAGGCAGTTGCTTAACCAACTGAGCCACCCAGGCATCCCTTTATTTTTATTTTTTAAAAATATTTATTTATTTATTTATTTTAGAGAGAAAGCATGAGCAGGGGGAAGGGCAGAGGAAGGGGGGAGAGAGAAGCAGACTCCTCACTGAGCCCCATGTGGGGCTTGATCCCATGACCCCCAGATCACGACCCGAGCTGAAACAAGAGCCAATGCTTAACCGACTGACCACCACCCCCAGATGCCCCAGGATCACATACTTTAGAGCACATACGGAAATATAATGTGCATGCGTGTATGTGCGTGTACATATTTATAAGGTATGTAGATATGTCTAGATCTACACACATATCTAAACATCGACAGTGTTTTCCTTTTTTAAAAAGCCTAATACAATGGTTTTGTTGCACATTATCTTTGTCTTTACCTTCTTTTTGTATTGGGTCATAGTGAATTTCAGGTCTAAAACTCTTGTTATATTCCATGCTCTGAAAGCAGCTCGAAGTAGAGAGAGAGGATGAGCAACTTCAGGCATTTATATTAAACTTATTCCTTAGTCAGCCCCAATTTCCGTTTGCCCTATACTGATATTTCTGCAATTTCTGTTTATCCATTGTGAACATCACGGTTTTCACATTTCCTTCATACAGTGCACTCTGCATGTATACAGATCATGGATTATTATTAAACTCTTCATGAAACTCTATGTTATCAAAACTAAGATATTTTCTCTCATGTGTTTATGTCTCTCTTTGAATTACTAAACCAGAAATTCATAGAGAAATCATATATTCACCAAAGTTTTTCTCAGAAAATAGAATTTTCCGAATAAATAACTTTAATCACGTGTTACGCTATATGGAGGGTTAAGTGTGCACTAAGTGGAAATTTCTTAAGATAATTAAGACACCTGCTGCAGTTCTCTTAGATATTATCAGTCACCTTCCTTTTACCTACTTTTCATGTTTCTCAACTTATTAGAATAATATTTCAACCAAATGAGAAGTTTCTATGCTTTCAACATTTTATTAGAGGCTCTGAGACAAATGAAGTATAGTTGAGACAAAATTCCTACCCTGGGGGAATTTCAATTCTGGTTGGGAAACAGGCTGTGTTTTTTCTTTGTTCAGTCAGATTGCTGTATAAAAAGTTGTTGGAAAGTTAAAGGACCCACTCTCTTTACTGTCTATGAGGTCCGGCCACCTTCCAGTCAATGAATAACTGTATGTAAAAGCAGATACATTGATAACTCTGCTCTTTCTGGGTCTTTTCTCTCACCTTGTAGATATAAAACTAATGTGGTGCCATTCCTCTCATGCCCTTTTGAAATGTTATGAATCCATATAAATAGAAAAGGAAAAGGAAAAATATGGTAAAAAAATGTTTTTAATTATTTCTGCTACTTAATTTCCATTAGTGTTGGTCTCATTCTAAAATCAATAAGCATTTCTTTCTTTCCTTTTTTTCCCCCTGGGCTCTGATCTTGATATATTTTTCTTTTTCGAAAATTTTATTTAAATCCACTTAATTAACATATAGTGTATTATTAGTTTCATAGGTAGTGTTTAGTGGTTCATCAGTTGCATATAACACCCAGTGCTGATTACATCACATAACCTCCTTAATGCCCATCACCCAATTACTCCATCCCCTCACCCTCCTCCCCTCCAGCAACCCTCAGTTTGTTTCCTATAGTTAAGAGTCTCTTGTGGTTTGTCTCCCTCTCTGATTTCATCTTATTTTATTTTTCCCTCCCTTCCCCTATGATCCTCTGTTTTGTTTCTTAAATTCCACATATGAGTGAAATCATAATTTTCTTTCTCTGATTGACTTATTTTGCTTAGCATAATACCCTCTATTTTCATCCATGTCATTGCAAACAGTAGGATTTCATTTTTTTGGTGGCTGAGTAGTATTCCATTGTGTGTGTGTTTGTGTGTGTGTATATATATCTTCTTTATCCATTCATCTGTTGATGGACATCTTGGCTCTTTCTATAGTTTGGCTATTATGGACATTGCTGCTATAAACTTTGGGTTGAGGTGCCCCTTCATATCACTATGTTTGTATCCTTTGGGTAAATACCTAGTAGTGCAATTGCTAGGTCTTAGGGTAGCTTTATTTTTAACTTTTTGATGAACCTTCATATGTTTTCCAAAGTGGCTCTACCAGCTTGCATTCCCACCAACAGTGTAAGAGGGTTCCCCTTTCTTTGCATCCTTGCCAACATTTCAACAAGCGTTTCTAAAGTCATGTTAAGTTTGTCCATGTTTCTGTAACCATTGAGTTAATTGGTTATTTTGGGTACGTTTTAATACCAAGAGAGCATTTTAACTATATTTGTTTTGGTAAAATGTGGAACTATCCATTCTTATAATGAGTGTACAGATTTGGAAAAAATGTCATGGAAAAAGTTAGGCTTTATTTCCAAATGTTGAATGATTCATAAAACATAATTAGAATGATTTACAAAGTGTTACTAAATGTATAATTCTTAATGACTTTCTACTCTTCAGCAACAAATAAATGAATGGGCTTTTAAGACTCTTGAATTATTGTAGGTAAAAAAAAAAAAAAGCTTCAAGAGGTATGCATTAATAGTGCATAATATATCCCTTCCCCACTGACACTATGGTTTTTTCCTTAGGAAAAAATAAAGCCCTTTCCACAGTAGTTTCGAGGATGTCACTCATTACCATTATGTCTGTAATAAACGATCTTAGGCACAGGTGGCATTTCCCTGGAGCACTCTGGTCCTAACATATTAAAGCTTAGTGTTTCAAGATTACTAAACCATATTATGTTAAAGTGTGGTATAAAAAAAATGTGGCTGTTTTTAGGAATGCTATACTAAACAATAGTTTCTTTTTTATAAAAATAGGAATAATGCAGAAAAAATTTTGTTCTAGTTGGTATTTAATTTACTAGTTGTAAATATGAACATTTGATGTGTAGTAAAATACTTGAAAATATGCTCTGAAAAATAGCCATCATATGTGACAAGATAAAAATACATAATTTTCCCCATAGGTCACCAGCCTAACTTTTGAAAATAGCAACTTGGATTTCTTCAAAAAGTCACATGGAGTATATAAATAACCTGTGTGTAATTAAGACCAAAAAAAAAAAAAAAATCAGAAGGCACACACTAGAGTTAGTGCTGAATAAGTCAGTTTCATAAAACTATTTCTGATATAGTTGAATGGTTATTGAGTTCCAGCAAATAAAAACAAAATTAGGTTTTGGTATTATGCAACTTTCAGTACTTCTTCAGTTATTACCCTAGGAGGACAACTCTAAATATTTCACTTGAAATATTACATATTTCCATAATACATTACAATGAACTATATCTTTGTTTATATGTTGAAAATTTATGGATTTTACTTTATTCATTACTATATCTTTCCACTTCAAGTCAATGATTTTTACCTGGTAAGGCTTACCCAATGAGGAAACAAACACACTGTCTGGGTTTCCTTGTAGGTAGGGTTTAGTTATAAACATTCATATTTCTTAATTTAATCTATATCAGTAATTTAATATATTTAATCTTAACAACAGTGCTGGATAGTTTTTAAAATATAATTGATTTTTTTTTAGTGGACTTGGAATTCTGAGCACATGTATATTTCAGAAAATTCAGAAAAGCCTAAAGTAAAAATATAAATCATCCAAAAACTCACCACCCATAGATACTTAGTATTTTCATTTTTGCAGACAATACAAATAATACTACATTTTAAGCCAAAATACATGAAAAGAGATGTACATTTATGTAATGTTATTGAATAAAGGTTCACGAATTAACAGTTTTTAAGTCTTATTTTAATTTGTAAAGAAATACATGTTTAATAGAAATCTGGAAAATAAAAGTAGAAGAAAAATCTTCAGAAATAATTGTGACAGACCTTTTGGTTTATTTCCTGTGGTTTTACTTCTACACACATGCTTATATATGTCAATGCCCTCCAGGCAATGATCAACAAGAACACGCCTTGAACAACTTGAATTTATTACCTATTTTGGTGAGGAAGAATATGTTACATGGGGACTGTTGAGTAAGATAGTATTAGGAATGTAACAGTGTATTAGAAAAGATTATAGGATTTAGGTTTGGGTTAGTTGATTTGGAGGAGGGTTTTTGGAATTGAGGCTTTGCTTTGGATTAGATGCTCTTAGGAAGCAGGGCTAATGCTGTGGTTATGTTAATAAACCTACCTAGGAAAAGAGAAGACTAGATTGAGACTAATGTTGTTGGTAAAGAAGCAATAGTCACTCACATTAGCCTAGATAGTGGAATGTTCAGTCATTTTTGTGGTTTGACAGTGTTCATGATTTGTCTGTGTTCAGGCATCGCAGAATGATCTTATTTTTGTCTGGAACCATCATGATCATAAAGTAGCCTTATCTGATGTTGGTGTTCTGTGAAATTCTTAATGTTCAGCAGGAGAACAAGACCTATCTATGAAGGCCAGGCCAACTCATGACAGCACTAAGGCTTTTTTGCTCCTGGATCACAGGGGCTGCTTTTCTCTTTCTCATATATTATGGTCCTTTTAACATTCAATATAAAATATAATACTCTATGAAAGCAATAAACTTATTCCATTCATTGTTGATATTTGGTTTCTAGCAGTTTTATTATATAATATACACCCATGAGGCTTTTCTTTGTAATTCTTAGTGCTTGTAGTACTACCGGAATCTATGGCTTAATGTAGTTTATACATTTTGGAAAATTCTTAGTCAATATTTCTTCAAATATTTCTTCTGCACTATCACAACTTTCTTTTTTCCTTTTTAAATATTTATTTATTTATTTTAGAGAACAAGAATGAGAGTTAGGAGGAGGGGCAGAGGGAACGAGAGAGAGAAGAAAGCCTCAAACAGACTCCTTGCTGAGCATGGAGCCTGATATGGGACTCGGTCCCAGGACCTTGAGATCATGACCTGAGCTGAAATCAACAGTCGGATGCTCAACATACTGAGCTACCCAGGCTCCCCTCTATCACAACTTTCTTACTGAGTTTCCAATTACACATTTACTAGACCTATTTACTGTATTTCATGTATTTCTTACTCTCTTTTAAAACAGAATGGTGTAAGTTTTAAATCTGATCATTACGGATTTAATCATATCACTAATGATGTTTCTTTCTAAGCAGAATTTTGGAAAAATTAAGCGGATCAGTAGTGTTTCTAAAGTAATTCATAGCAAGTACAGAAGGCAACATAATTTGATTGTCTATAACTGATACAAAATTTATTCTCAATTCATTTAACAAATACACATGCCCATACTACATAACTGGCATTATTCTAGTGTCAAGTATGCATTTACTCAGACACAAATCTCTCCTTGCATGGAGTGCATATCATAGTGAAAAGAAGTTCATGGGCTAGCTAGGGGAACCAGAATGAGAGGGAAACTGGGAAGAGAAGTGGCTGATCAAAACTGAGTCATTTTATCAGATGATCTGGTAAATTACCAGGTACCAAAGGAGGAGCCTTGAAATATCATTGTAAGGCTTGAATTTCAACTAAGAATCCCAGGGATGGAAACAACCTCAAAAACTGTTATAAAGGGAGGGAATAAGAATAAAGGCATTAAAAAAAATAAAATCCTACCTAAATGATCCTCAAATCTAAATTTTAAAATGATTGAATAATTTTACCTTTAAGAAAGATAGTAAAGACAAAAACAAAACAAAACAAAACAAAAAAAAAAAAAAAGAGAAAAACAAATCTCAACAACTAGTACCTAAATTCACTCTAGATAAAACTGATGTTATGGAATAGTCTGACAAAGATTTTAAGTAAACATATGTTGAATGCTCAACTGGATAAATGCAGGCTTAATTTCCCTTCAAAATTAAAAATGAAAATATGAAATAAAAGGCAGAAATGATAGAATAGTTCCTGTAAAAATGAATCAATTAGAAATTTTGGAAGTAAAGCATACAGTCACTGACATAAAAGCTCAATAGATTGGATAAATACAAGATTAAGCTCAGTTTAAAGGTGAGTCAGTCAGTTTGCCACCCAGATAGACAGGGAAGCAAAGATATGAAAGAGTATTTAAGCAATACAGAAAATAGTTTAAGGGTTATAACACATGCTGACCTATATGGTAGCTATTGAGTATAAGGGACAAGAAAGCAATTGAAATGTGGCTAGTCCCAGTTGCTATGTGCTATAACTGTAAAATACACAGCAGATTATAGGGAATTTGTTCAAAAGAAGAGTGTGCGATATCTCTAATAATTTTTATATTGATCTTTAATAATTTTATATTGATTTATATTGATATATGGTAATGTTTTAGGTATTTTGAGTTAATTAACAATTATTAAAATTAATGTCATCTTTTTAAAAAATTTTTAATGTGGCTACATAAAATTTTAAGTTATGTATGTGGCTTGCATTACATTTCTGGTGGGCATTGGTGATCTATATAGTATTTATGCTTATGCAAGAGTTCCTGAAAACAATATAGAAGGAATGGTGGAGAAAAAATATTTGAACAGATACTAGTGAAATTTTTCTACAATTGGAAAAAAAAGATAATTATAGTCACATGGTACATCAGGCAATGTTCAGGATAAATAAAGACATACTCAGAAAGTTGGCAATGAAGTTGAAGAAACTCAAAATAAAAAGAACAATTTCAAAATTTGTAGGTTGTACCAATGGGTTAACTATGAAAAACAGTTGGATCAATAGTAGACTCTTCTGGAGGCCACAGAAAATGGAATAATGTATTTAAATTGATGAGCAAAAGTAACCGCAATCTAAAAACATTGTGCCAAAACAGATACTCAAGTATAAGGAAAAAAGAAAAGGGAAAATATGTATTTTCAAATAAACAACATGTAGTTAAGTTTACCGTCCATATGTCCTCACTTGAAAGATTTCTGGAGGAATGTATATCAGCAAGGCTAGTGGACCAGGGGGAACCTTGGGATACAAACAGGCCTTGAAAGTGAGAAAATATTAGTAACTTTAACTCTTTTTTAGTAACTTCTTTTTTTTTTTTTTTTTTTGTTTCATAACAGGTAAAGTAATAAAATGGGTGAGGCAAATGTTCAGTGTTAAGTTAGAGTATGCTAACACTAGGAGTATAGAATATTCATAGTCAAAAATATGAATTATGAACTTGATGGTAATCCTAAAAAAATATAATGCATAGTTTCCAAAATAGAGAAGAAGAAAAGAGGGATCCATAAAAATGTAATTCTATTGAATTGCCATAGGAGTGTGAAGTGAAGGAAGAAAAAAAGTCAGAGGTAGAAGAGTTGGACAGTAAGCAAGAAACAAAAGAACTTTTTTTTTTTAAGTCCAGATGGATCAGTGATCACATCGTATGTAAGTTGATTACACACTGATTAAAAGTCAGAAATCATCAGATGAAAAGAAACATAACCTAAATAGAAAGCATTTGTAAAATATGTAGATGATGCAAAACAAAAATAAAAAGGAAGAGAAAAATGTTCAGAAGAGTTCTTACCACATACTAGGAATTCAATAAATGTTACTTATCACTTCACAGTTTTCTTCCAGATGACATGTTTTCATATTAAAATTATGAAATTATTATATACCTCAAAGTGTTCAACAGAGACAAAATGAAGAGAAATGCTTTAAGAAACAGCAGTCGTCTTCTTTGTACACGGTCAACATTTACAAAGCGTAGGAACAAAGGTGATAAATCACTGATCTGTAGTTCCCTTTCCCTGGCCTGGAGCTCAGTTTAAATACACATCAGGGTCTTTTCATCTGCCAAACAGTATGCAGTCTGTCACCAGCTGGGCAAAATAAGAACAGACGGTACTACTGGCTCTGTGGAGATCTTAGTCTGTCAAAGAAATTCTTAACTGAGTAGATGGATCCAGTTGGTTCATGTGAACCTTCAGGAGATCTTTGGACTTTCAGAAATGATAGACAGAAATGTGGCTTTCTGCATTTTGTCAGTGTGATTGATCAATAGCTTTCATCACGTTTAGGAAGAGTTGCTATCCCTGCAGAATTTAATACCACCACTCTAGGATTGGTTAGCTAATATGTGCCCATGAAAGTTAAAAGGAGAAACAGAAAGGCACGCTTTCACATTTTTTGATTTTTTTTTTTACTTACAATTTAACTTAGAAAATTAGATTTCTCATTTTACAGTAATTGTCATCTGAAAGACACTTTTTTCCCCTCACTCTCTTTGGGCATAAAGTAGTTCTTACATTATTCAACTTGTAAGGTTTAATGCTCCTGACAACCAGTTTTCAAATTGACTTTTGTGGCCCATTCTCAATTATACTTGCAAATTAGTAAGGGTAGTTGAGTGATAAAAAGAAACTCTTGGATAATCTCCAAACCTCATTTTAGCCAATAATTTCTGCATATTTCTCGTTCATTTTTTTTCTTACAAGAAGTTCTTAAAATAGGTTTCAAAAATAAATCATTTGGATTTTACTTCCATCTACTGTCCCTCTCTCTCCTCCAGCAAGGATATTAATGACCCATAGCAAGAGACCTGGAACCTTGTAAATGGCCCAAGGAATTTAAACATGAGGTAATTTCCTATTTTCTGGCACCCCAGCTGCTTTTATCAGCTTGCTTTCAGCCTTATGATAAATGTAGACATAGGTGTGAATAAATAATGTATTTCATGTGTTGTGTTCTCATAAGCTTGCTAATTTTCTTAGGCAAAATTGGATAAAAGTTCACATAATAAAAACATATGTAATTCATTAGAATTTTACTATTTTATGTAATATGTAAAAATATGTAATTTATTTTTTATGTAATATATGGTTGCCTTTATAATAAGTGAAAACCTCAATTCAAGGAGGTTCTGTGGTATTTAGTAACCAAGCCATCGTAGATAGAGCTCTGAGATCAGCTCATCCTTTTGAGTTTAACTTTTGATAATAATTTTATATTATGTTTTAGAGTATAATACAGTTTGTTACAAGCAGAGTATCTTTTAGTGAGGACTCTACCTAAATTTATGCTACCTAAATATAAATTGCAGCTTTACTGCTACTCATAATTAGAGTGACCTTGGGCAACTGACTTGACTTTTCTAAGCTTTAGTTTTCCAATTTCTAGAGTGGGTATTGATATCATCATCGTCGTCATCATCATCATCATCATCATCATCATAATGATTTACAGGGTCATTTCAAGGGCAGAATAAGATAGTTCATATAACATGGTTAACATAGGCCCATTTTCAGGGAAGGAATATTTAATAAAAGAATACTTTTTCTCTTAAATATTCAAGTAAATCAGTCCTTCCTTTTTTCTACTTTAGCATAGCAAATATAATACTTTATTAGTTTTCTCTTCTCAAATATTTCTGAGTATTAATAAAGAATGTTTTCTTGATGTTATAAAGCAATTACATACAAACTAGGAAGAAAATCCCACAAACAGAATACTGAGTGAACATCAAATCCAGAAAATTACATACAGGGGCGCCTGGGTGGCACAGCGGTTAAGCGTCTGCCTTCAGCTCAGGGCGTGATCCCGGCGTTGTGGGATCGAGCCCCACATCAGGCTCCTCCGCTATGAGCCTGCTTCTTCCTCTCCCACTCCCCCTGCTTGTGTTCCCTCTCTCGCTGGCTGTCTCTATCTCTGTCAAATAAATAAATAAATCTTAAAAAAAAAAAAAAAAAGAAAATTACATACAGCCTGATTCCATTTACCTCTTGTTAGGGCAGGTAGTGATTGGAATGCAACAGAAGGGAACATTCTGAGGTGCTGGGAATGTTCCTTTTCTTGAACTGGGTGTTCCTAAGACAATTGTATTTAGTTTGTGAAAATTTATTAAACTTGAGAACTTTTTTTTTCTTTAGAGAGAGAGAGAGAGAGAGAGCAAGCGAGCTAAGTGGGGGGAGGGGCAGAGGGAAAGGGGAAAAATTTATTTTTAAAGATTGATTTATTTGAGAGAGACAGAGAGCATGAACGAGTGGAGAGAGGAACAGTAGGAGAGAGAAAGAGAATCCTCAAGCCGACTCCCCATTGAGCACAGAGCCCAGTGCAGGGCTCCATCCTAGGACTCTGAGATCATGACCTCAGCCACAATCAAGAGTCAGATGTTCAACTGATTGAGCCACCCAGGAACCCCTAGCTGAAAACTTTTGAGCAATATACTTCCAAAGGTAGATTTACTCACTAAAAAATTGTAAATGCTTTTTTTTTTTTTTTAAACACCACTCCATCTAGGTATTACTTGTCCTACCTTTTGACCATCTACCTGATGGTGATGCTCCATTGTTGACTGATTTCTTCTTGCCTTGTTACCTTGCCTCTACTTTCTGTGTTCTAGCTTGTCCTCTATATGGGTTCAGACCTCTCCCTTTAGTCTGAAAGCATAGAGTAGAACAGACTGATAAAACTTTCCTCATGACGTGCATGGAGAATGACAGAAAAGAGTTGAGCCATTGCAGCAAATGCCTCAGAGATTAGCAGGAGCAGAAATGCATGGATAGAATCCTCTGCATGAGTGCTTGGCTGGCTCTCCATAAGGACCTTGGAGTGACGTTGCACTGTGGCCCACACACCCCTCCATACCCCCCAACTGCAGGAGTCTGATGTTGCTCCCTCTTCTCTAACAGCATTCTGGGTCCCCATATTTCTCTATGGCTTGGGGAAAGCAGTTTCCCCTTTGTCTGAGACTCAAGTCTACTCCAAAGTCAGCATAATCAGCATAGACAGGAATTTTGACTACAGTGAACACACCCTATTATAAAGCAGGGCACAATAAAGTGTAAGTATTCATGGCCTTGCCCCTTGTCAGGTAATGAATGGAGATAAGACTCAAGTCCATATTCAGAGAAGCATAATTGAACCACATACTTTAGGAACTAACTGGAGGGAAAAACAGAAGGGAAGGCAAGAAGGAGAAAGAACCTACTTTTCAGCTGGAACTAGAGACCACTTAAGGGAAAGGGAGCCAGTGTGTCCAGATTCTCCATGAAAAGGGGGAATTATTGAACTCCTATGAAGTATGGTATTTGGGGAAAGAGATGGATCATGCTTGTTAGGAAATTTTGCCTTTATGTCCTCTGCACCACCTCTCTAGAACATTCTCAGTTAAGAACTTCTAGGCCCTTAGAGAAAAATGTGATTTATTTTGTTCCCTCATGATCCTAGATAAGTGTTGAGAGGGCAAGATGGACCAGTGTAATCAGATTACATTAAATATATCAATATACAAAGATTTATTGCACAGTTTTCCAGAACTTATCATTTAGGGATAGTTTTTTTTTCTTATTTTTTGTTGTATAACTGAATGATCAATTCAAGAACTCATCCCACTTGTTCTTTCTCCCCACTAAAATAAGAACAAAGGTACATTCAACACCATCAGCACCTCTAACCATATTTAAAAGTGCTGAAACTAGATTTTCAAATTAGTTTATTTTTCATCCCAAATTTTAAAAATTCCTGGAACAATTTTCTAACAAAACTCAAGGCCAAAACACCTGGACCTCCTTTCCTTCAGAATTTGTATAGCATTCTGTGGCATGCACTGTACTAAGAACTTTACATTTTATTTATTTAACCTCTACAACAAACCTATGAAGTGGCTACTATTATAATTGTAATCTCCATTTTACTGAGGAAGAAACTGATGCACAGAGAGGTTAAGTGACTTGCCTAAGGTCACACAGCTGGTAGTGGTAGAGCTGAGATTCAAGCTCAGATAGCTTGCCTGATCCATGATCTCACTGTTTTATTGTCTCTAAGAAGACCACTTTGTCAGTCTCATACCCAACGTAGATAGTGACAATAAGTTAAAGAGGAGGCAGAATTAAAGATCACACTTGTGAATGTAGGTCAAGGTGTAAAGAGGGCAGTGAAAGATCTCTTTCTAGATTGTTCTTGCTTTATTTTATATTTCATTTTCCAGTTGCACTTTAGAATTAACTTGTCAAATTGCATTAAAAATGCTATTGAAATTTTGAGTGGGGTTGTACTGAACATATAGATAATTTGGGAAGAACTGAAAGTTTTAGGATATTGAAACTACTATAGAATCATGAAATACTTTTCCATTTTATTTCTTCTTTTAGTCAGCAAATGTGTATCTTTTTTTCATCTCAGTTGTACACATCTGTAATTTATTTCTGGTTTTATTTGTGTTACTACTATGAATGGACTTCCATCATATTATAAATCCTATTTTTGGTATATAGAAGAGTCATTAAATTCTGTGTATTTATTTCACAAATGGACTCCTTACTGAAATACCTTAATAGTTCTAGACCGTTGGGGGAGATGATTCATATTCTTTACTTAACATATTAGCTGACTCATTGTAAGTATATAATAAAGGTTACCTGCTATTATTTTTTATTAGCAAACAGATTCAATTTATTATTTTACAAATGATTTTGTGTCTATGTCTGTAAGTAAGATTGTTTTGTAGAATTTTTATGTTAACTTTTCTTTTTAAAAATTGACTTTTAATAATCTTTAAGAATGAACCAGTATTAAGTACTCCCTTGCTTAGAAATAAGAAATTTAGCCATCTTTAGGTAAATTCCACAGTCTCCCCTTTTTGCCTCCCAATTTTGTACTCCTGAGATTTCAAGTCTAGACGGTTGTTATAACTAAATACGTAAGCATTGTAAGTCATCCGTTGGTGATCAGAAGCAAGGAGGGTGGGGAATTTTGTGACTCAACACTTTCCCACTTTGCACTCTGTTCCCCAGTCTCATCTTATCATCAGGAACCCTTGGGGGCTTTATGACCATCTAAGATAATGGGAAATGTCTTCTCAGATTTGAGCCGGGCATGTCCCCATAATATAACCAGAACAAGGCCCAGGAAGGGATCTATCTTGGGAAGAGATTGAAATAGGGAAACCTGTGGGCCCTGAGCATGGGAATGATTGATAGTAACCCCAAATATTTGTGCCAGATCTCCCTGCAAGCCGCAAAGAGGTTGGGCATCCTTCCTGCCCTGAGAGTACAGGAAGAGCAGGAACCAAGAAGATTCTTCTGTAGAGGCCTTTTACACATTTTCTGGCTGTGAGGGTAGAGACTCTGTCCTTTTGACCGTCATTGGGACTATGGTCACCTACAATCTAATGGATCCCAGTGAGAGAAAACAGAACAATAGAAGTCCACTTAAGATACCCTAAGAATGAGAAAGAAGAACAGAGCAAACAGAACACCTACCCAGGACTGTTGGCAGAGATAGATGGTAACATGATTAAAAATAATAAAAAAATACTTACATGCAGAATGTCTGTCCTGAACTTAAAATAATTTATTTCTGAGCTTAATAAATTCAGAAGAGTTGAAGGAGAAAAAAATCATTGGTTGGGCAAACGGAAAGGCAAAGCATAAAGATGGATACTATGTGAGAAAATATAAGAGATGTGAATATGTCCAATAGATATTGTATGTAAATAATGCTATTCCATGGAGAGAGAGAGTAAAAAAAAAAAAAAAAAAAAAACAGGCGAAGGAAGGACAAAAATTTAATAATAGACTAAAATATCCCTGAACTGGAAAAGTGGCAGACTGCGGAGACTGAAAGAGCACAGTTGGTAAGAAAAGGCTGGGATAGACTGGTAAAATTCTTTTTTTTTTTTTTTTAAGATTTTATTTATTTATTTGACAGAGGTAGAGACAGCCAGAGAGAGAGGGAACACAAGCAGGGGGAGTGGGAGAGGAAGAAGCAGGCTCACAGTGGAGGAGCCTGATGTGGGGCTTGATCCCATAACGCCAGGATCATGCTCTGAGCCGAAGGCAGACGCTTAACCGCTGTGCCACCCAGGCACCCCGACTGGTAAAATTCTTAATGCCCAAGGTTAAAGGTAAACCTTATAAAAATCTGTCAAGTCCAGTCAAGTTTCCTAAAAAAAGTCACACTCATTTTACTTCTCTTTTATAGTACTGGGAGATAGAGTGCACTGTAGTAGTGTCTAGACTTCAGAGAGAAAATTACTATAATGTAGTATTACTATACTAAGTCAAGATATCCTTCCTCTCTTGAGATGAAAGAAAAATA
Organism: Ursus arctos; assembly: GCF_023065955.2. Taxonomy (NCBI): domain Eukaryota; kingdom Metazoa; phylum Chordata; class Mammalia; order Carnivora; family Ursidae; genus Ursus; species Ursus arctos. Next base: position 37,604,331 of record NW_026622875.1, on the reverse strand, counting down.
ATTCAGGATATAAGTAATCCAAAGAAGAGATCCTATGTCCCTGTCTGAACAAAGTATTTAAGCAAAGACCATGAACAACGAACGGTAGCACAAATTAGGTAAAGATAAAGAAGGGAGTAAAATAGTATTGAGAAACAATGTATATGATATTAAGTAAAGATAAATTGCCTGGGAATATATATAAGTGTGAGTGAAGGACTCTATAAAATATATATGCTAACCAAGTTTAGTAACAGCTTGGACTTAAGGGGCTAACGTTTCTGGGAAAAAGCTATGAGAGGGGGAAGGAAAAAGTCTTCTAAAGATCTCAGTTTATAGGGGATGTGAGGGCAATAACCGGTGGGGCGGGGAGTGATGAGTAACAGTGGGATAAACAGGTTTTGTAGGTAGGGGATATAGTAGCCTTAAAAAGTAATTGTAGTATTGTCAAGACACTCTGTGAGAGTATAGCTAGAAACAGGATGGAGATCATTAAAAGAGTAGAAAAGCACAGCAGATCTTTATATTTCACAAAGGAAATGGTGAAAGGAACAGTGTCATTAACACAGCAAATCTAAGAAAAAGGAAAAAAATGAAGAAACAATGCTTGAAAAATGAAACAACAATTTAAAACAAGTTGAAAGGAATAAAATAGAGTATCAGTCATTACATTAAATATAAATAGACTGGATTCCTGCATTAAAGTGTAGGGACTTGTAGAAAGGGTTAAAAGAAGAATATATATTTTTTACATGCAACACACTTAAAACGAAATAATGAAAGGTTGCTAATAAAGTGGTGGTAAAAAATATACCAGGAACTCAGAGGGAAAAAAAAAGGAAGATCAGCAGTGTTAGTGTCAGGTGAAATTAGAGTTAAGAAATCCAAACAGGATGAAATGTGAAATGAGATATTATAATGAGAAAAAGTACAATTTGTGAAACAGTTACAAAAATCAGTTTATGTACCAAAACCAAATAGCATGATTTATTAATTATGTTTTTCCATAAATTGACTTTAATTTCAACAAAATGGTTAGTTTTATTATTTTAATCAATTTTTGTTAGAAGAGACAAATCTAAACAATTAAAAATTATATTCAAAGTGTACAAAATTTAAACATATTTCATTACAAATAGAAATAACTAAAATATTAATAGAAATAAGTAAAATATTGAAGAATCAATTTACAAAACATCATTAAGGTTATTTTCCCTTGAAAGTATTTAAAGTTATCTATTAAAGGACAAAATAATGATATTTTTTTAAAGCCAACATCTTAAAATCAGTTTTTAAAATTGAATTTCATTCTATTAAATAGTTTCATAAAAATAAAATTTCCCATTCTAGTGTGTACTAGAACTCTAAGAATACTAGGGAAATAAATCTTAAGGCAAGAATTTATTGAATTCATAACAACTGAAAGGAAGGATTTGGGACAAGTTAATTTGTCTTTCCCTTTCCTGGAGTATTAATCCCACTCAAATCCTCATTGAGCTTTAAAGCAGTATTTATCTCTGATATTAGCTGCAGAACAACCCATAAACCTTAATGACATTCAGAAAGAGACATCTTTATTTTTGAGCGCGCTGGTTAGGGAAGCGTTTTCCCAGGGACCTTATCAGTATAAGTTACAAGAATGGATGCTGAGGATGCACAGACCATCAGATCTCACTTGAGGCACACATGCACTCTTTCAAAAAAAAGTTTGTGTGCATGAGTTTTTGTGATATGAAGACTCTTCCAAAACAATGCCCAGGCAGGAGTCTTTTTTCCTTGCACCCAAAGTAGTTCTGATTATAAAATACCTCAAAATAATAAACAGAAAGATAGATTTTCAGGTTAAAATCCATGGGATAGCAACAGCTGCTCTCAAAAGAAAAAGTATAACTAAAGTGCTATCACTTAAAAAAATCTGTCAAAAATTGAGAAAACTTCAAGACCAACTCCTTCATGTCCAAGTTAAGCAACGTTGTCTGTGATACCAGTTTTCTTCTACTTCTGGCTTTGTGATCATCAGTCTGCCCTTATCTTTTTGTATTAGATCATTTTGTTGGTATTTTGATAAGAAATCATCTAATTACTTTTCAGGAGCATAGCTTTTCACAGGAGGACATTGCGAGGCAGTGTTCAGGGATTTACAAACTAGACCCAAAAACTATAGGGAAATCTGAGAATCCCTTAACATTGTAAGCAAAAATTTGTATTTATTCTTAATTACATTTTTCTTCTACATGGAGTAGAAGATTTATGGCTTTTACCATATTCTTTTTTAAAAATTTAATTCCAGTGTAAGTAACATACAGTGTTATATTAGTTTAAGGCGTACAGTATAGTGATACAGCAATTCTATCCATTACTCAGGGCTCCATCCTGATAAGTGTACTCTTTTTTTAAAAATTTTTATTTATTAGAGAGAGAGAGCGCTTGCACCAGCGTGCAAGAGCAGGGGGAGGGGCAGAGGGAGAGCGAGAAGCAGGCTCCCGCTGATCAGGGAGGCCCGCATGGGACTCCACCCTAGGACTCCAGGATCATGACCTGAGCCCAAGGCAAATGCTTAACAAACCGAGCCACGCAGGTGCCACATGATAAGTATACTCTTAGTCCCCTTCACCCATTCCCCCATCCATCTCCCCTTTGGTAACCATCAGTTCCCTTTAGTTAACAGTCTGTTCCTTAGTTTTCCTCTCTCTCTTTTTGTTCCTTTTGATTGTTTGCTTTGTTTCTTAAATTCCACATATGACTGGGACACCTGGATAGCTCAGTTGGTTAAGTGTCTGCCTTTGGCTCCGGTCATGATCTCAAGAGTCCCGGGATTGAGTCCTGTATCTGGCTCCTTGCCAGTGGAGAGCCTGCTTCTCCCTCTGCCTGCCCCTCCCCCTGCTTGTGTGTGAGCTCTCTCTCTCTCTCTAACAAATAAATTTTTTAAAATTCCACATGAGTGAAATCATATGGTATTTGTCTTTCTATGTCTGATTCACTTAGCATTATACCCTATATATTCAAACATCCATCCCTATTGTTGTAAATGGCAAGATTTCATTTTTTTATGGTTGAGTAATATTTGATTTTTATACAAAGAACCCCCCCGCCCCCCATATCTTCTTTATCCATTCATCTATTGACGGACACTTGGGCTGCTTCCGTAATTTGGCTATTGTAAATAGTGGTACAGTAAACATAGGGGTGCATTTATCTTTTCAAAGTAGTGTTTTTGTACTCTTTGCGTAAATACCCAGTAGTGGAATTACTAGATTGTATGGTAATTCTATTTTTAATTTTTTGAGCAACTTCCATATTGTTTTCCATGGTGGTTGTACCAGTTTCCTTTCCCACCAATAGTGCAGGCGAGTTTGTTTTTCTCCACATCCTTGCCAATGCTTGTTCCTTTTGTTATTGATATTAGCCATTCTGACAGGTATGAGTGATATTTCATTGTAGTTTTGATTTGTATTTCCCTAATGATGAGTGGTGTTAGCATCTTTTTCATGTGTCTGAAGGCCATCTGGATGTATTCTTTGGGGGAATGTCTTTTCATGTCTTCTGCCCAATATTAATAGGATTACTTGGTTTTGGGGTATTGAGTTGTATAAGTTCTTTATGTATTTTGGATACCAACCCTTTATTGGGTATATCTTCCACCATTCAGTAGGTTGTCTCTTAGTTTTATTGATAATTTCTTTTGCAGTGTAGCAGCTTTTTATTTTGATGTGGTCCCAATAGTTGACTTTGCTTTCATTTCCTTGTCTCAGAAGACATCTTGCACAAAAGTAGTTAGAGCTAATGTCAGAGAAATTACTGCCGGTGCTCTTCTCTAGGACTTTCATGGTTTCAGGCCTCACATTTAGATCTTTAATCCATTTTGAGTTTATTTTTATGTATGGCTTAAGAAAGTGGTCCAGTTTAATTCTTTTCCATGTTACCATCCAGTTTTGCCAACACCATTTGTTGAAGAGAGTGTCTTTTCCCCATTGCATATTCTTGCCTCTTTTGTCAAAGATTAATTGACCATATAATCATGGGTGTATTTCTGGGCTTTCTGTTCTGTTCCATTGATATTTGTGTCTTTCTTTGTGCTAGTACCATACTGTTTCAGTTTCTACAACTTTGTAGTATATCTTGAAATCTTGGATTGTGATACCTCCAGATTTGTTCTTCTTTTTCAAGATTGTTTTGGCAGTTCAGGGTCTTTGGTGGTTGCATATAGATTTTAGGGTTATTTGATCTAGTTCTATGAAACATACTGTTAGTATTTGATAGGGATTGCATTCAATCTGTAGTGTAGACATTTTAACACTATTTGTTTTCTCAATCCATGAGCAGAGAGTATCTTTCCATTTATTTGTGTCATCTTCAATTTCTGCCAACAGTTTTATAGTTTTCAAAGTATAGGTCTTTCACCTTTTTGGTTAAGTTTATTTCTAGGTATTATTTTTGGTGCAGTGTAAATTGAACTATTTTCTTAATTTCTCTGCTACTTCATTACTAGTGTATATAAATGAAATGGATTTCTCTATATTGATTTTGCATCCTGAAACTTTACTGAATTCATTTATCAGTTATAGTAGGTTTTTGGTAGAATCTTCAGTGTTTTCTATATGTAGTATCATGTTATCTGCACATAATGAAAGTTTTACTTCTTCCTTACTGAATTGGATGCCTTTTATTTCTTTGTCTTATCTGAACATCATGGCTAGGAATTCCAGTACGATATTGAATAAAAATGATGAGAGTAAACATCCTTGTCTCGTTCCTGATCTTAGGGGAAGAGCTTTCAGTTTTCCACCATTGAGTATAATGTTAGCTGTGGGTTTTTCACATATGGCCTTTATTATGTTGAGGTATATATTATTATTCCATCTGAACCTTCTTTGTTGAGGATTTTTTCATGAATGAATATTGCAGTTTGTCAAATGCTTTTTCTGCATCTATTGAAATGCTCGTATGGTTTGTATCCTTTCTCTTGTTGATGTGATGTATCACACTGGTTAATTTGTGAATATTGAAACAGTCTTGCATCCCAGGAGTAAATCCCACTTGATCATGGTGAATGATATTTTTTAATGTCTTGTTGGATTTGGTTTGCTAATATTTTGTTGAGGAATTTTGCATGTATGTTCATCAGTGATACTGGCCTGTAGTTCTCGTTCTTAGTGGTGTCTTTATCTGGTTTTGGTATCAGGGTAATGCTGGCCTCATGGAATGAATTTGGAAGTTTTCCTTCTCCTGTTTCTTGGAATAGTTTGAGAAGTATTATGTATTAACTCTTCTTTAAATTTTTGATAGAATTCATCTCTGAAGCTGTCTGGTTCTGGACTTTTTTTCACTGGGAGCTTTTTGATTACTGGTTCAATTTCAGTTCTGATTATTGGTCTTTTCAAATTTTCTATTTCTTCTGGATTCAGTTTTAGGATGTTGTATGTTTCTAGAAATTTATCCATTTCTTTTAGATTGTCCCTTTTGTTGTCATATAATTTTTCATAATATTCTCTTATATTCTTTTGTGTTTTTGTGGTGTCAGTTGTTATTTCTCTTCTTTCATTTCTGATTTTGAGTCCTCTCTCTCTCCTTTTTTTTTTTTTTTTTGATGCATCTGGATAAAGGTTCATCAATTTTGTTGATCTTTTCAAAGCAGCAGCTCCTAGTTTCATTGATCTGTCCTATTTTTTTTTTTTTTTTTTTTTAGTTTCTTTAGCATTTATTTCTGCTCCAATCTTTATTATTTCCTTCCTTCTACTGGTTTTAGGTTTTGTTTATTCTTCTTTTCTTAGCTCCTTTAGGTGTAAGGTTAGGTGGTTTATTTGAAATTATTCCTACTTCTTGAGGTAGGCCTGTATTGCTATCAGTTTTCCTCTTAAAACAACTTTTGATGCATTCCAAAGATTTTGGACCATTGTGTTTTCATTTTTTAAAAATTTCCTCTTTGATGTCTTGACCCATTCATTGTTTAGTAACATGTTACTTAACCTCCACTTATTTGTGCTCTTTCCAGATTTTCTCTTGTGATTGATTTCTAGTTTCATAGCATTTTGGTCAGAAAAGATGTATGATGTAACTTCATTCTTTTTCAATTCATTGAGACTTTTTTTTATGGTCTAACATGTGATCTGTTCTGGAGAATGTTCCATGCACACCTGAAAAGAATGTGTGTTCTGCTTTGTTAGGATGGAATGTTTCAAATATATCTGTTAGTTCCATCTGGTCCAGTGTGTCATCCAAAGCTTCTATTTCTTTGTTGATTTTCTGTTTGGATGATCTATCCATAGATGTAGCGGAGTGTTAAAGTCCCCTACTATTGTTGTTTTACTATCGATTACTTCCTTTATGTTTGTTATTAACTGCTTTATGTATTTGCATGCTGCCATGTTGTGTGCACAAATATTTAGTTTTTTTTATTGTTGGATTGTTTATTGTTGGATTTTTTATTGTTGGATTTTTTATTTTATAGTGTCTCATGTCTCTTGTTCCAGTCTTTATTTTAAAGTCTGTTTTGAGGATGCCTGGGTGGCTCAGTCAGTTGAGCGTCTGCCTTCAGCTCAGGTCATGTTCCCAGGCTCTTGGGATCGAGTTCCTCATCAGGGTCCCTACTCAGCGGGGAACCTGCTTCTCCCTCTGCCTGCTGCTCCCCCTGCTTGTGTGCGCGCGCGCGCGCTCTCTCTCTCTGACAAATACATAAAATCTTTAAAAAAAAAATAAAGTCTATTTTGTCCAATATAAATATTGCTACTCTCACTTTGTTTTCACTTCCATTTGTGTGGTAAATACTTTTCTATTCCTTTACTTTGAATCTGTGTGTGTCTTTAGGTCTGAAATGAGTCTCTTGTAGGCAGTATATTGATGGGTCTTGCTTTTTTATCCATTCTGTCACCCTGTGTCCTTTGGAGCCTTTAGTCCACATTTACATTCAAAGTAATTATTGATAGGTTTGTATTTATTGCCATTTTGTTACTTGTTTTGTCATTATTTTCGTAGTTCTTCTTTCTTCTCTTGCTCTCTTCTCTTGTATATGCTTTGATTGTTTTTCTTTAGAGAGGGAGAGACAGAGAGAATCCTAAGCAGGCTCCATGTCCAGTGCAGAGCCCAATGAGGGGCTCAATCCTACGATCCTGAGATCATGACCTGAGCCAAAATCAAGAGTTAGATGCTTAACTGACTGAGCCACCCAGACGCCCCTGCTGTTGTGCTTCTTACTTTTCTTACTCCTGCTTATGATCTTTCCTTTCCACTCAAAGAAACCTCTTTAATATTTCTAGGAAGCTGGCTTAGTGGTGGTGAATTCCTATAACTTTGTTTGTCTCAGAAACTCTTTATCTCCTCTTCTGAATGATAGCATTGCCAGATAGAGTATTCTTGGCTGTTTGTTTTGTTTTGTTTTGTTTTTTGTTCAGCACTTTGAATCTATCATGACATTCTCTCTGGCCTGCAAAGTTTCTGCTGTTAAATCAGTTGCTAGCCTTTGGGGGTTTTCCTTGTGTGTAACTATTTCTTTTCTCTTGCTGTTTTTAAAATTCTCTCTTTATTGGGTCACCTGGGTGGCTCAGTCAGGTAAGTGTCCAACTCTTGATTTCAGTTCAGGCCATGATCTCAGGTTGGCAAGATCGAGCCCTGTGTCCGGCTCTGCACTCAGTGTGGAGTCTGCTTGAGATTCTTTCTCTCTCCCTCCCTCCCTCCCCCTGCTTGTGCTCTCTTTCTCTCCCTGAAATAATTAAATAAAATCATTTAAAAAATTATCTTTATCACCACTTTTTTGCCATTTTAATTAGTATATGTCTTTGTTTGGACCTCGCTGGGATGATTTTACTGGGGGAAAGGGGGTGGTTCATTGTGCCTCCTGGATGTGGATTTCTGTTTCCTTCCCCGCTTTTGGGAAGTTTTAAGTTATTATTTCTTCAAATAAATTTTCTGTCCCCTTCTGTTTCCCTTTCCTTTCTGGGATCCCTATAATGTGAATATTATTATTCTTTTTTTTTTAAACATTTTATTTATTTATTCGACAGAGATAGAGACAGCCAGCGAGAGAGGGAACACAAGCAGGGGGAGTGGGAGAGGAAGAAGCAGGCTCATAGCAGAAGAGCCTGATGTGGGGCTCGATCCCAGATCGCTGGGATCACGCCCTGAGCCGAAGGCAGACGCCCAACCGCTGTGCCACCCAGGTGCCCCGAGTGTTATTATTCTTGATAGTATCACTGAGTTGCCTTTATCTGTTTTCATTTTTTATTTTTTCTCTCTCTCATTCAGTTTGATTGCTTTCCATTATTCTGTCTTCCAGGTTGCTGATTTAGTCTTCTGCTTCTTCTAGTCTACTATTCATTCCCTCTAGTATATTTTTAGTTTCAATTATTGAGTTCTTTATATCTGATTGGTTCTTTATGTTTTCTGTCTCTTTTTTGAGGGTCTTACTGAGGTCTTCTAGTGAATATCTTTATATTAGTGATTATATTTATATATAGTGATTATATTAGTGATGAGAAGATAGTGAATATCTTCTCAAGTCTAGTGAATATCTTTATAACCATTACTTTAAATTCTCCATTAAGCATATTACTCGGGGCGCCTGGGTGGCTCAGTCAGTTAAATGACAGCCTTCGGCTCAGGTCATGATCTCAGGGTCCTGGGATTGAGCTCCGCATCAGGCTCCCTGCTCAGAGGGGAGTCTGCTTCTCCCTCTGCCCCCCCCCCCTTGCTGGTGCTCTCTCATTCATGCCCTCTCTCTCTCAAATAAAATCTTAAAAAACTCTCAAATAAAATCTTCTAAAAAAAATATTACTTATTTCTGTTTTGTTTAGCTTTTGTGTTTTGATTTTGTCCTGCTCTTTCATTTAGGACATATTTCCTTGTTTCCTCATTTTGTCTAACTCTCTTTGTCTGTTTCTATGTGTCAGGAAAGTCAGCTACATTTCTTGCTCTTGAAGAAGAGGTCCTGTAGTGCCCTGCAGTGCAGTGTCCCCTGTTCACCAGAACCTGGTGCTTCAGGGGTGTCTCCAATGTGTATTCCTTTGCCCTACTGTTGTAGCTGAGCCATGTTTGCCTTCAGTCCAGTCATCTGCAATGACTCTTTGCTTGTTTTGGTCAGATTTTGGTCCCTGTGTTGTTAGTGGGCTGTCTTGGGCTTGAGTTGGGTCAGACCAGGCAATTGCCAGAACTGTGGTTGCACCAGTCTGCAGGGTACTCATCCTATGTTGTCCCCTGAGAGGCTTTTGTTGGTGGGTGGGGCCTACAGTCAGATCAGCTTCTGTCCCCAGCCCACTTCTGGGGCCACAGCCAGACAAGTGTGCATGGTTATTTTCCTCTCTCCCTGGAACACAAGTCACTTTAGACTGGTAATGGCTGTTGGGGCTGCTTACACACTGCCATTCTTATGGTGCTGCTTTGGATGGACACCTGCCAAGGGTGTGTATGTGAGGGGGTGAGTTCCCAGGAGAGTGAGGGGCAGGCACTTGATGCCAGCAAGATCCATGCAAGTCCACTGCAGTAGGTTACCTGCAGTCACCCTGGAAAACTGTGTGGCCAGGACGCAGAGGGCAGATCTACAGAGTGCCGAGATGGAGTCACTGTTAGCAAGCTAGGTGGAGAGTGTTTAGGCTGTGATGGTTCCTGCAGATGTCAGTGTCTAGGCTGGGGGGCAGGAGAGGGAAATGGAATCCTCCAGTTCTTTTGTTCATGGAAAAGTCTCCCAATCATCCCTGCCCCTCCAGCACATGCTCTGAGATTAGTAAACAAATCTTCCATCTGTATATCCTAGGCATTTTTCAAACTGCTGCATCTATGCTGTATCTCAGCAGGGCTGTTTGTTGTGCTGTCTCTTTAAGGGTGGGGACTCAGTTTCCTATCACACTTTCGGTCTCCCCCAGCCTCACTGCTGATTTTCAAAGTTCCAGGTGTTGAGCTCTGCTGATTATAAGAACTCTTGAAGTTAGGCTCCTCTGGTTTTCAAAGCCAAATTTTATGGGGATTCTTCCTCTTCCTATTGCAGGTGCCCTGTGCCTGCAATGCCTTGTGTGGGGTCTACTCCTCTCCCTCCCCTGTCCCCATGGTGTCCTTCCCTCCAGTGAACAGTCCTGCAGTTCAGTTCCGTGGGTCAGTTTGGCTCCTAACAGCATTGCCACCCCTTCCTACCCTCTTTAATGTGGACTTTTCTCTACATTTGGCTGTGGAGAATTTGTTTTTTCCAGTTTTCAGGTTACTCTTTGGGTTATTTACACTAATGTGGGTGTTATTTTGGTATATCCATGGGATGAGGTGAGCCTAGGATCCTCCTACTTCGTCATCTTCCCCGAAAGTCTCTTATTGTATTCTTAAAGAGATCTATGAGGGGCAAGTGCTTCTATGAGTCTCTCTGTGAATTTTATTGATATATCCTTTGATCCTAGCATTTAAAGAAGAACATCATTCCTAATGTCCAGTATAGTCATTTGACAACTTTCCCCAAAGTTTTTCAGTATTTCTTTTGTTTTGTAAATGCTACTTGAAAAAAAAAGTAATTTATATTAATTTTGATGAAATTTTAGAATTTCTAGTGAGGCTTTTTCATAAAAAATTCCTATAATATTTCATATTATTCTATGTGTTATTTATTGTGACTTTAATAAACACGGATATCTATTCAAAAGAGCTCTTTGAATTAAATAATACTTATTTAACTAAAGATAATTTAATTAATGTTCCAGATGATATTTTATAAAACTTTGTAAAGATCTTTACATGTACTAGAGATTAGGTAAAAATATAGTTTCAGTCCTTTTCCCCTCATATGCCTTTAAAAAACTATTTGCCATCTAGTGTTCTCTGTGGTGTTTATATTAGGCAGCTGCATGATAGTTATAAATTTAGCTTTTGCTTTGTGCTAATTTTTGGCATATTTTTTGAAATGGAACAATTTCTAAAAGCCTGCACTGCAGGCATTTAAGGTAAATTCTTTGGTCATTTATAAGGATAATACTCATGCTTTTAAAAAGCACAGTATTCTCCCTTTTAAAAAAAAATGCATTGTAGAGAACTTAACCTCTGAATATTTCCTCTCTGACTATAGCTTTCATTTTCCTTATTTCTAATGATATTTATCTTCTCATCATTGACCTCTAGCTCCTTAATCATTTTTTTTTCTATAGTACATCTTCATTTCATATGCTGTACTTGATTATTTCAGCAATGTTCAGTCCAGTAGGCTATGATTCCTTTCTCTCAAAAATTGGAGAATTCCTGGGATCTTTTCCTTTTAGTCTTGTGTTGCTGTCCTCAATCTTGGATAATTTCTGCTACTTAATGTCTGTTTCTCTGCTTGCTGCTTCCAAAATATTTCTGAAGAATGTCAGGCAGTGGGCCAATTTATTTGACCACCAATTCACTTAGTGCTAATTCATCTTGGCTCCTCTCTCCATCAGAAACACTTATACTCAACTTTAATTTCTCTCCTACTTTATTCTCTACATCTCTAGCTCCATAATTTCCCGTTTACTTCAAGACTCTGACCTGAGTCTCTTCACTCTGGAGATGCACTTGTCTGATTCTTTATTGATTTATCAAGGTTATCTGATGTTTGCCCTCTTCATGATTTTCTTTTCCATGTCAAATTTTCCCTGCATCTTCATCCACTTTCTCAATCTTGCCTCTTTTATTTGATAAAAAGATGTTATTTCATCCTACTTAAGGCTTCCTTCCCAATGGGGCATTCAGTGAATTTCTACTTCCATTTTTTCACTATGTTAGGTTAGTTGTCCTCCTTCCCATGCGCAGTCTCGTAATTTTCTCAGAATTCTTCCTTGCAGTTAAAAAAAATATTAACTGAACATTTTGACTACTCCTAATGTACTGACACTCAATGGCGTATTTCACATTAATTATATAATTTTATCATTAAGATAATCTTGTGTGGCAAGTACTGTTATTAGTCCCATTTATAGATGAGCATGCTGAGTCAGAGAATCTAGCTCAAGATAAAAAATAGACTCAAATTTAGGCCTATATTACCCCAAAACAAGTATTCTTAAGCATTTAATTCTTGTTTTATAGCTCTCCTTCCTTTATCTAACTTATTGGAGAAGAAAGAACTACTTTTGGTTTCTTAAATGTTTCATTCTTAGTTTACTACTTAAACACAGTGTGCCTCACACATGGACATAGGCCCATTTCATTTAAAACCCTGTCCTACTGCTGACTTCTGTGGTGTTTGATGTTGTCCGTAAGACAACTTCTTCCACTTTGAATTTCTTTTCTCCCTCACCCTTTCTGATGTTGTAGTCTACTGACACCACTGTCTTCACTTGTGTTTCCTTAGTATTTTTCTTTTTTCTCCCTAGATAGTGTTCCCTAAAGTTCTGTTACATAATCTCTCATCTGAGTATCTCATCCTCTTGCAAGGTTTCAAATATCATCTATAACTCAGTGTGTCCCTATTATAAACATTAACTTTGAAGTCTCTCTCAGTTGCCAGACCTGAATTTCCAACTGCCTTATGATCATCTCTGCTTCCTTTTTCTCCCTCTTTTTTTTCTTTCTATGTTGTTGTTGTTGGTGGTGGTGGTGGTGGTGTTTTTTTTGTTCTTTGGCCTGTAGCCCTGATTTCATCATCTCTCTTTGTGAATATTACCTATCACAATAACCTTGATTGTTTGCCTTGAGTCATTCTCTTATTCAATTCAATCTTTGCCTTGATAGCTTTGCATAAGCAGGCCTTTCTTCAAAGCTTGGATGTATTGAGCCTTTATCATTTTTTTAACCCATACCCTATGTCAGTTCACCTTCCTCTTGATCATAGTACTGTCAAATTCCCTCCATTGCACAATCCTTCCATCACTTGTTTTGTTTATGTAGAGCAGACTCCAACCTCACTTGTAGGGGAGCACATAATTCATGTCTGGCCACGAGCAAATGGCCCTGATGATTGATTTAGAGATAGAACACAGAGCCACTCAGACTTCAGGAGGAGCATTATTCTTAATGCGGGATCTGCCCAAGAAGGTGAAAATTGGTTCTTGTTGGGGGAGATGAAAAAATCTTAAATTTTATAGTGGTTTGTGGACCTCTGGAGCTGAACCCTACTGTTCAACCCTAAACAGACAAAATCTTATTCCTTAATTTCCGGTGGTGGGGGGGTACGGTGAGGTATGGCAATTAGGAAAAATGTGTTAAAAGTGTCTGTGGGGAAAGATAATTTAAAAATCTTGAGAAACACTAAGCTAGAGTGATTGAAAGAGAGGTAATCATCTCCTGTGGGACTGGCATCTGAAGAAAATACAGGTTTGATCTTCTGTAATCCTTTAATGCTATAAAATAACAAGACGTCTGAGACCAGAGACAAAATGAGGAAGCACACTCATGTATCTCTTTGAGTTAGTGTTTTTATATTTTTGGGCAAATACCCAGTAGTGCCATCACTGGATCAGAGGGTAGTTCTATTTTTAACTTTTTGGGGTACCTCCATGCTGTTTTCCACATCGGCTGCACCACTTTGTTTTCTCACCAACAGTGCAGAAGTGTTCCTGCACATCCTTGCCAACATTTGTTATTTGCATTGTTGATTTTCGCCATTCTGACAGGTGTGGGTGATATCTCAGTGTAGTTTTCATTGCATTTTCCTGATGATGAGTGATGTTGAATGTCTTTTCATGTGTCTGTTGGCCATCTGTAGGTCTTATTTGGAGAAATATCTATTCATGTCTTCTGCTACATTTATATATATTTACTTTAGCTTAAGTTTTTTTTTTCTTTAGCTGTAACGTTGTTTGCATTGTAAACTCCTCTTTTTAAGACATCATTAAAAATGACATCTATACCATAGTCCTCAGTTTTTCCCAAACCATACTGTAATAGAAATTTATCCATAAATTAATTTTAGTATTTTTTGTGTTGTATTTTTTTAAAAAAATTAATATGGCTATATTCTAGTGAGATTACATGATTTTAGGGTTTTTATGAAGATTGTTTTTTTTTTAAATCTCCAGGTTCTAGTAGAGTGCTTTCAAAATAAGAAATGCCTAAGAAAATTGATTTAATTGCGTTTTTACTTGTAGATTACTGTGCATATTCAATTTTTCCTCAATGCTTCTGAAGAGAAGAGGGAAGTTGATTATCAGAGCAGTATCTATACATGTCAAAGAAGTAAAACCTAACCCAAAGGGAAGAGAACCAGAATTTCATAAATGATGAATTAACTGAGTCCCTACATACTTAGCCATTTTTGTCACACAGAGTCAGTGGAGTCTAAGTGGATAGTGTGAGGACTTCCAGCACTATGGTCCAAAGTGGTGGTTGGTATTGAAGAAAGGATGATTATAGGGCTCCAATGCCCCAAGTGATGTCTTATTGCATAATGCATAAATCAGGGCTAATTTATGTCAGAACTAGCATCCTTCATCAGTCTAAAGGCAAATATGCCACTTGACAAAATTGTAGGTATGTGGCAGTGCTGCTGGGAATACTGATTTCATAGCTTGACAGGGATGGTAATTGTAAAAATTGACATTTTATTGTAGAATCATTTGACTTTCTGAGGCTTTAAAAAATACCAGATGGTATCATATTATGAGACAGCAAAGCACCAGTATTGTCATCTTTTCCTCTGTGCTTTTGCATCACATCTTCAACCAGGATTTTTTCCGAGGTTTATTGAGATTTAATTGACATATGACATTGTATAAGTTTAAGGTGAACAACACAGTAACTTTATACATGTATATATTGCAAAATGATTACCACAATAATGTTAGTTGACATATATCTCACAAAGTTATAATTTTCTGTGTGTAGTGAGAACTTTAAAAATCCACTCTTTTTCAACCAAATTAATATTACAAGTTTATATATGCTCAGCTGGTATAAAATTCTTTAGAGTGTATTTCTATATGTTTAGAATTTTTTCTGGATTTTTTCCATCTGTTTTTCTCTGCCTTTGCCTAGGTTTGACTTTAAAACAAATCTAGCTGAAAGAATAAGCAGATAAATATACGTGATACTTTTAAAAATAAGAAATAGAAAATGTACCCTATTGAAAATGAAAACACATTGTGAAGATACATTCATTATTAAAGTGATAGAATATTAGAAATATTAACACCTAAAGCAATCTAATACTGTTTTTAAACATTCTGTGTAAGGAGAAAAAAAAATCATGTTCACATAAAATCAAATTATCTTTTTGTTTTTCACTATATATAATTTTACTCACAATGAATTAAAAGTTTTTAATATGAAAGTGAATGTATTAATATTTATGTAATCTTTTATATCTGGATATAGAAAATCTAAGCATAAAATCATTTTATGGTAATAGAAAAGACTGATAGTTTTGGCTTCATAAAATGTAACAGCTCTTCAACATGAAAAGCTTCATATATAAAATTAAAAGCTGAAACAATTGTATTTAAATAATATGAGAAACAAAAGCCCTTACTATATAAATTGTACCTACAAATCAATGAAAAAAATGTTAATTAAAAGTGGATGAACCGTATTACACATTAATACAAAAATGGGAAGGAAGCCTAAGAAAGGACTGTTGGACCTCAACAATACTAAGAGGGCTAAACATGAAACAACATACTAATTTTCACTTGCAAAATTTGTGAGCATTAGAGCAAATATTATTTATGGTAAGATTAGAAAGATAAATGATTCATGGAGTTTTAAATTCATTTTTACTTTCAAGTAAGCCATTTGACAATAAATATTAAAATATTTGAAAGTGTTTATTTTATTTGGGTCAGTAATTCTCCTTCTAGGTATTTTCCCTAAGCAACTAATCAGTGGTGCAACTGTGGGGTTAATTGTATTAATATTTGTAACAGTGAAAACCTGGAAATCGCAAACATTTTCAAAGTTTACTAATGAATCAAACACATTATATTATACTACGAAATACAAGCTTTCAAGATTTTAGTTATGTAGTAATGGTGTTAATTATGTAACAGTGTGAAAGTCAGGCATTGTATACTAGGCTCTATGGTGAGGACTTCCATGTAATAACTCATGTTCTCACAGCCATCCAGGAAAGATACTTTTTCTGTTTTAAGTATAGTAAGATGAAGGTCAGAGAAGTGAAATTACTTGCCTTTGTCCACAGAGCAGGTAATTTTTGAAGCCTGGATAGAAATCCAGGAAATTGTTTCTGGAGCCCACTTTTAACTTTTGTGCTCTGGTGTCCCCAGAATGGTCAATGATCACAATCCAGTGTTGTGAAAACAAATGTGATACTGTGCTTAATACAGTGTAAACTCTGGACCCGAGCAGATGTGTTTATCAGCTGGGGTCTTAGCTCTGCTTCGATCAACCCCTGTCCCTGTGCAAAGTAACTCTAACCTCCAAGGGAGGAACTGCTTGTTCAGTCTAATAGAGCATCAAGCCTCTGTAAATTCACTGGGGATTGGCAGGTTTTCTACTTATTTTTGGTCCTGTAATGTCTGTTCCTACTGGGGATGTAAAATTCCACCCTGTTGGTCATTGGTACCTTTCTCTCTGGGATATCAAAACTGGTTCAGAATGATAAGGTACCAAGATGGGCAGTAGGAAGACTAGAAAGCTGAAGTATAAAAAGAGTGAATTTTGAAAAGCTCAAATAGATTAGCTGATTATAGACAAAGAAGGAATAAAACTCTTTCCAAAGAGTGACTGACTTTTGCAACTTAACCAAAAACAGGACATAATTCAGAAGTGAATTTGGTCAACATAATTGTCAGCTATCATCACTGGTCTTTTAATTATTTTAAAATATAAGAAAGCTATCGAGATACATTTTAGTTTATTCTCGTCCTGGCCATAACTTATCTGGAAGCTTGTCTTTTACGTTTAAATTTTACTTAAATATTTCAACTCTTGAATAGAATATATTTTTGACCTTATATTAGTACTCTCTTTATATATATAGCCTAGACAAAAATAGTTCAGTGTCCTTATTTTCACCTTTAGAAGTGAAAAACTGGGACAAGGTCATGCCCTCTTAAATCCAAGAAGTGTTTTATTTATATACTTGCTTCTCCCCTTTCTTTGAATGCTTTATTATAGGAAGGATTACCATATGAATAATTAAAGTTTTAAATGTACAGGGCAGAGATAAGTAAATAGTTACAGGCAAAAACTCATTTTTATTTAAAGTAAAAGCTGCAGAGGAGAATTTCAGATGGTACTACTTTCTTAAGAAAGGACAAATACCTTCTTCCTTTTCACATTTTAGTGCACTTATTCAAAATGGTGAATAGCCTGGAGATTAACACAAGGACTGTTTTTCCTTTTTTGTTTCAGATCCATTAGTGGAATATCTTGGCACCCTTAGAGCTGCACAGTGTGGTTTTCTGGGTTATTATTTCCTTCCTGGCAGTATTTTAATACAAGTACAGAAAATGGAAAAATTATCTGTAGAGCCTCCCATTTTATTGCAGAAGCGATGCAGGGATTAATCAATTTGCAGTTAGAGAAAAATTCCCTAAATTATTAAGCGAACTTTTGAAATTTATTAATTTGCAATTCACAGAAGGATTTTGCCTATATTTGTTTTCTCTGTTGCTGAGAGAAAATTGGAACCTTACATGAAAAACGGATTGGCCCCAAGTTCATATTCTGCATGGTAATATTTTTGTAAGTCATTGTTAAAAATCTCCACAT
The DNA here is from genome assembly GCF_023065955.2 of Ursus arctos. Lineage (NCBI taxonomy): Eukaryota > Metazoa > Chordata > Mammalia > Carnivora > Ursidae > Ursus > Ursus arctos. The sequence goes on along the minus strand of NW_026622875.1, from coordinate 37,586,760 downwards.
TTTGATCTCCAACATGGCCTCTTTATGCCACTACTTTGTTTTTTTCAGAGTAGTCTAAGTCTGGCATGAGTTCCACTGTCAATAAATTCTAATATTCATAAACTCCGATCTCAGTGCTTTTTCCCCATGCTGCCTCTGTCAGGAAGTGACAGTGAGTGATCCATTGTCAGAGAACTTTTACCTTTTCCATCTCTAAGTTTCCTTTTTGGTTCCTTGGGAATCATTTACTAGAATTCAAGGTAATGATGCCACCTTTCATGAAAAAAAAAAAACAAAAACAAAACGTAAGGCAAGTGTTCTTACAGTTTTTGTTTTAAGAATGTGATTTTCTTTAAATAATTTACTTAGCAAGGATAGTAAACTATGGTATTAATACTTTGGAACTTATATAAAGAAAGTATGGAATTCATATGAAGGAAAGAAAAAATATTTTTTTGAATTATAAAATTCTATTCAAAGAGATGAGTAATAATCTGAAATAAAGACTACAATTCAATTTTCAGTAAATCTTTTCTAGAATAATTATTATCTGTTTTTCTTTTTTATGGTCTTATTTAAATTCCAGTTAATCTACAACATAATATTAGTTTCAAGTGTAGGATTTAGTGATTCAGCACTTCCATACAACACCCAGCACTCATCACAGCAAGTGTGCTCCTTAATCCCCATCACCGAGTTCACCCATCCCCCTACCAACCTCTCCTTTGGAAATCTGTTTGTTCTCTATAGTTAACAGTCTGTTTCCTGGTTTGCCTCTTTTTTTTTTTTCCTTATGATCATTTGTTTTGTTTCTTAAATTTCATATATGAGTGAAATTATATGGTATTTGTCTTTCTCTGACTGACTTATTTCGCTTAGTATAAAACTCTCTAGTTCCATCCATGTTGTTGCAAATGGCAAGATTTCATTCCTTTTGCAAATGGCAAGATTTCATTCCTTTTTTATGGTCGACTAATATTCCTCTGTGTGTGTGTCTGTGTGTGTCTCTGTGTGTGTATGTATGTGTATCACTTCTTCTTTATCCATTCATCAGTTGATGGACATCTGGGCTGTTTCCGTAATTTGGCTATTGTAGATAATGCTTTTATAAACATTGGGGTGCATGTACCCCTTTGAATTAATATTTTTGTATTCTTTGGGTAAATACCCAGAAGTGCAATCACTGGATCAAAAGGTAGTTCTATTTTTAACTTTTTGGGGGAATTTCCATACTGTTTTCCACATTGGCTGTACCTCTTTGCATTCCCACCAGCAGTGCAGGAGAGTTCCCCTTTCTGCACATCCTCACCAACACCTGTTGTTTCTTGTGTTGTTGACTTTAGCTCTTCTGACAGGTGTGAGTTGTTATTCCGTTGTTGTTTTGATTTGTATTTCCCTGATGATGAGTGATGTTGAGCATCTTTTCATGTGTCTTTTGGCCATCTGTATGTCTTCTTTGGAAAATGTCTCTTCATGTCTTCTGACCGTTTTTTAATTTGGTTATTCATTTTTTGGGTGTTGAGTTTTATAAGTTCTTTATATGTTTTGGATACTAACTCTTTATCAGCTTATGTCCTTCGCAAATATCTTCTCCCATTAATAGGTTGTCTTTTAGTTTTGTTGATTATTTCCTTCACTGTGCAGAATTTTTTATTTTGATGAAGACCAAATAATTTGTTTTTACCTTTGTTTCCCTTAACCTCAGGCGACATATCTAATAAGAAGTTGCTATGGCTGATGTCAAAGAGGTTAATGCCTGTGTTCTCCTCTAGGATTTGTAGGATTTCGTATTTCACATTTAGGTTTTTAATCCATTTTGAATTTATTTTTGTTATGGTGTATGAAAGTGGTAAAATAATAATTATTTTAGTATTTTTGGCATCTAAAAGTAGATTTTCTTTGTGCTTTAAATAATTTGCACTCTTTTGGAAGTTTCAGTAATCTAAGATTATCAGAGCTCTTTAATTACTATTTCAGTGCTTTAAACTGTGCTACTTCATGCTCTTTTATCCTGACCTAAAAGTACGTGGAACTTTCAAGAGGCCTAAAATAGAGTATAGAGTTTGAGTATACATTGAAAAAATCTGATTCAGCTAGTTAAAAAATTAAAGATAATTTTAATTTTATTTGGTTTTAAGGTACTTCATTTTTCTTTTATAATTATCCCCTTAGCAACATATTCTGTGTTTGATGTTATTAACCTTCCCTCCAAATAAGCAGCATTGCTTCTTTGCATATATGTCTTAGGTACTTGCCTTACAACTTGCCTAGTTTAAATTATCTTTAGAAAACTTTATTTTAATAAGCAGAGAGAATAAATTCTGGGCATGTCGATATTATGACCTTCAAACAAACAAACAAATACCTTATTTCTTACATCCAGGTCAACAAGCACATACACACACCTATACCTTATTCCATAAGAAGCTGAAGAGTGTACCCCAGTGCATTTGTGCTACGGTTTCCCCAAAATACCACATGTGTTACATCTGTGTGGTTGGGTAAATGACACATGCACACAGATACAGACATAATACTTGTAAATTTTCCAAATAACCACATCTTTTCCTATGCCTTCAATTTTAACCTACAAATGGATGGCTTTCAATCATTGCGGTCAAGAAGGTTTCCAAAGTCTATACCTATATTCCAGTTTTGCTCCCAAACTTCAATTCTTTGATCAAAAACTTCTTATTACCTACTTTAATTAAGTTTAATGTCTTCATTGTGGACTCATAGGCTTTTTGAATTACAGCCTCAGTCTGTCATTAACAGACTTGTCTTCATTCTTTTCTTTCTTCTGCTTGTTTGAATTAAACTTTTTTTTGAAACACACTCCCCACCCAAAAGGACTTTTCTCATGCGGTTAATTTTGTCTTTCACTTACTTCTCTGTTCCACTCTTCATGGTTTGTTCCCATGCTTAGAAGCCTTGGGTCTATCCCAAAATTTGAACTCTAAGATCTAGAGGAATAAAAGGAATTCATTTCCTTTATGACTATCAAAGTCAGTCCCTTCTATGGAGCCATTAATGAGATATCGTGCTTACCTCCCTGGAGCTCTAATGCTCATTTACACAGAACCTCTGTAAACATTTCAAAGAACCTTGTAGTCATTTTTGGAGTTGCATTTTCCCTTATCAAAATGAAGATGCCTTGATGATGGCCAGTTCTTCTGAAATATAACACCTGTCATTTAGCTCATTAGCTTTATGTGTAAGTAGGCCTAGTCTAGAATGCTGAAGTCCATTCTTCCCTCACCCCTACAACCAGTTATTAGCAAATCCCATCTCTCTGTCTGAAATATCCCATTTGACTTACATTGCAACGATACAAAAGATACATACATGAAAAGGATTTCTCTCCAGTTAAGCTGCTGAGCCCTTACCTTGCTAGAGTAGCAGCTTCTTCATCAGCCCCAGCGTCCTCCTCTTCCTCCATCCATATAGGTAGGCTGCTTCATCTTGGTTCTGAGGGTGATTAATTAATGGAACCTTAGTTTCCTCTCCATTTTCTTAGAAATATTAATGAGCAGACAAAAGAAAAGGCGTGAAGATAGACTAAGCTTGGTAAATAAAATAAGAGTATCAACTTAATAGTATGCTATTCTCCTGAAGGAACTTTTACAAAGAGTGTGCTCCATGTGCTAAACCAGGACAACAGGTGCAGAAGAAAGAGAACACTTTTTTAACCACATGGAGAAAAGTTTACCTGACTTGATATCCATGTATAAGAGATTTAGAAGTGTCACTTGCCCAAAAACTGAAAAGGACTTCTCTGTGCCACCCTTATCAAATTTGTATACATGAGAATGGCTTATGATTTTTAAATGTAACACCAAAGGCACATTCTATGAAAGAGATAATTGGTAGGCTTTACTTCATGAAAATTGAAAAATTTCTGCTCTGCAAAAGACAGTGTCAAGAGAATGAGAAGACAAGGGAGAGACAAATCTGATCAAGGAATGTTATCCAAAACATACAAAGAACTCTTAAAACTCAACAATAAAAAAAACAAATAATCCAATTAAAAGTGGACCAAAGACCTAACAGACACCTTGGAAGATATATAGATGACAGATAAGCATATGAAATCAAGCTCCACATAATATGTCACCAGGGAAGAGCAAATTAAAACAATGATGAGATATTACCACACACTTATTAGAATGGACAGAATCCTGAGCTCTAACATCAAATACTAAGAGTGATGTGGAACAACAAGGACACTGATTCATCATTGGTGGGAATGCAAAATGGTAGTCACTTTGCAAGATAGTTTGGCAGTTTCTTATAGAACTACACATTCTCATATTATTTGATCCAGCGGCTGTGCTCCTCATTAGGATTTGAAAACTCATTTCCACACAAGAATTTGCACAAGGATATTTATAGAAGATTTATTCGCAATTGCCAAACCTTGGAAGCAACCAAAATATCCTTTAGTAAGTGAATGGGTAAATAAATAAGCTGTAGTATATGCAGACAATGGAATATTATTCAGTACTAAAAAGAAATGAGCTATTAAGCCATGAAAAGACATGGAGAAACCTTAAATGCATATTCATAAGTGAACAAAGCCAGTATCAAAAGGCTACATAATGTATGATTCCAACTATATGATAGTCGGGAAAAAGACAAGACTTTAGAGACTGTAAAAAGATCAGGGGTTGGAGAAAGGCATGGAGGGATGAATAGGCATAACACATAGGGCTTTCAGGTCAATGAAAAAAAAAATCTGTATGATACTATAATAGATGTTTATCATCATGCATTTGTCTAACCCCTAGAATGTACAACACCAAGAGTGAACCCTAAGGTAAACTGTGGACTTGAGTAATTATGATGTGTCCGTATAGGTTCACTGATTGTAAAATAAAGCACTTGGTGGAGAATGTTGATAATGAGGGAGGCCATGCTGGTGTGAGAGCAGAGGGCATGTGGGAAATCTCTGTACCTTCTGCTCAATTCTGCTGTGAATCTAAAATTGCTTTAAAAAATTTTTTTTCTTTTAATTTCCTTAATGAAGTAGCCAGGGTAATTTATGCACACCCCCACCTCCATCCTCATCCTTTTCACTAAGTAAGAAAAACTTGAACTCAGAAGGAGAAAATATGAGTGAGTAGTGGGGAACTCTGACTGTTATAGTTTCCTTGCCCTACTTTTACAAGGAAAGAGCTGTAGACTTTTAAAAATATAGGTGGGGGGGGGATTTTCCATCACCTAGTAAAAGAAATAGTTAACAGCTAAACATCTTTATTTTAATCTTAAAAAATTATTTATTTCAATCTTTATGACAGGAATGTATTACCAAACCTTTTTGAGTTAGATGTGGCCATGTGACTTGTTTCTGTCAGTGATGTATAAGTGGGTGATATGCATCACTTCTGGGCATGAGGTTTTAAGAGCTGGTGTCTCTATTCACTCTCATCGCTTTCCTATGCTCTGACAACGGTGACAATCCACAAGATGGAAGTTTCATCACTCTGAGGTTCTGCATAATGATGGCATAAGACAGAGCCCAGTGCTGACTGTAATTTGAATACGTCATATGAGCAAGAGATCAACTGGTGTAGTTTTAAGCCACTAAGACTTTGAGGTTGGTTGTTACTGCATTATAACCTCAGATAGTTGGTAAATCAAGAACTGTTAGGTACCATATTCACGCAATGATGAATGAATTTAAGAAAAAAGAAAAAATCTCTAAAACCTATGAGAATTTATCTGAAACAACAAAAAGAGTAACATAGTATCTGGGAGCAGATAAATAATAACACAGTTTGGGAGAAAAAAGGAATTATATGTACATTTAGAAAGCTTCTACATTGTGTTTTCAATAAAATCTAATAAACCATAATTCATGAATAAAGAAATTATAAAGAATAAAGTGATAAAAAAAGATTTTAAAAAACCTGCGTAAGATGAAAGCTGAGATTAAATAAAAGCTAGATGAGATAAGGAAAATATTTGGAAATTAAAATGCAAAAGTGAAACAGAAGTCTTTATTGAATAGAACAGCAAAATTAACACTATAGAAAAAGAAAAATAGTACTGTACTAAGGACTCAATGCTCTCATTATGAAAAGAAATAAGTAAATGAACTAATGATTTTACTAAAACAGAGAGGACTTAAACTGGATGTCTACTGAAGCACATATTAACTGAAACACAGGGAAACAGCAATGATAAATAAAATACCCAGCTGCTTAAAAATCAAAAATACTTTTTATATACTTAACCATGTAAAGAGAGAGAATAGGAGATATGCAAAATAGCAATGAGAAAAATATTTTAGCCATAAATATGAAAAATTTTTGAAAAGAGAATATTAGGTATAGTTGGAAATCTCATTATGGTAATCATTGTTCAAAGAAAGAAAAATGATCAAAATTGGTCCTAGAAGAAATGGTAAGTATGATTATATCACTAACCATGAAGATACTAAAAATTTATCAGAGAATTATCTCCATGAGGGTCCTGGCCTCAGATGGATTTAAAGGTTATTTGCTTCAAAATTTCTGGCACATAAAGAGAAAAGTCTCCAATGCACTTTACAATGTCCACGTAGCATTGAAATTAATAGTAGAAAACAAAAAAGAAAGCTGCACATCAATGTCAGCTAAATTATATGTATTCAAGAATCTTAAATGAATGCATATAATTTGAATTCAACATTATATAAATCACAAACAGAAAGGAATTTGGCTTTTTAAATATTATATCTTAAATCACAAAGTATAATGTTTGTTACATTCAAAACACATTTCTGATGAAAAGTCATGCTTAATAGGAAAATGTATTGAGAGGGACTTTAATTTGAGAAAAAAGACAAGAAAAGCCTCCTCTCGGCATTTTTATTGAAAATTATATTGGAAGAACTATGCCACAAAAAAAATAGAAATAGGTGACAAAAAAAAAAAAAACTGGAAAAGAGGAAACCAAATTATTATTTGAGGTTTTACGATTTTCTCCATTCAAACCACTATATATATATATATATAGAGGAGGGAATTGGATTGGGGACAAAACCCAGAACATGTGCAAGGTGAAAACTCCCATTGATAGTTCATATAAGCTAGTGTTCTGAGACTGCACTGGTAGCTGCAAAGGAGGATGGGAAAGTCGTCTTCCCCCTCAGCAACAACTTGTGTGGCCAACAATCTTACCACTACTTAGAAGAAAATGGATATTGGGGTGGGGGGCAAATCCTGGCAACTATCAGAGTTGGTATGCACTAATCATGTTCCTTATCAGAATATAATTAAGTTAGCAGTGTTAACCAAAAAGATGAACTCTCACCTTTCAAATTTGGAAATTAGAGAATTAATTAAAATTTTATACCTTTTCATAATTAAAACTCTTTTAAAACTAAGAATAAAAGACAATTTGCTGTCAGAGCTACTATCTGACATTTTACTTGTTTCCTTACTTAGAGAAATAAGACAAAAATATATACTATTCCATTCAAAATAAAAAGAAAAGTATCAGGTAACTAAGAAATTAAATTTAAAACCTCGAGGCCTTGGGGCTGGGTACCTGGGTGGCTCAAGTGGTTAAGCATCTGCCTTCGGCTCAGGTCAGGGGTCCTGGGATCAAGCATCAGGCTCCTTGCTCAGCGGGGCGCCTGCTTCTCCCTCTCATGCTCTCCTCTCCCCACCTTGTGCTCTCGCTCTCTCTCTCTCAGATAAATAAAATCTTGAGGAAAAAAAAAAAAAGAAAAACTCAAGGCCTTTTTGGAAAAAAAATGAAACTATTTGGAAAAATATTAGAAAATGAATAAGCAGAGAGCCACAATGTCTAAAATTGTAAGGATCTTAATTCTCTCCAAATTAATGTACAAATTCATCACAATCCAATTAAAAACCCAACAAACATGTTCTGTCTGAATTGAAAATTTTATTCTGAATGTGTATACAGAAATATAATGCCATTATATATATATGTAATTTTACAATCGATTGGTAGAAATACAAATTAAAATCGTAAGAAAAGTAAGCTTATAGAAAGCAGAATCAAAAATTTTAAAACTGTGACAATATTAAGTGTTGGTAAGGACATGGAGCAACAGAATCTGTCCCAGAGAGCCGGTGATAGTGAAAATTGGTGTAGCAGTTTTGGGGATAAATTTGTCAAAACAGAGTAAAATTGAAAATCTGCATTCATACATTCTGAAAGTGTGAATCCGATTGCGCAGTTGAGAAAAACTCTGCTAAGTGCATGAGGAGACACAAGTAAAAATGTTCATATCAGTGTTGTTTGCAAAGTGTAAACATGGAAGCAACACGAGTGTAATGAATAGGAGAATGAATAAATAATGAAGTGTATACTCTCAACAAATAATGTTAAGTACAATAGTGAACCAATATGAAGACGTACAAATATCAGCACAGATAACAATCTCAAAAACCCAATAAAGAGCAAAGAAAAGCAAATTGCAGAGAATATATGCAGTGCAATACCCATTATATAAGTTTTAAAATATGTGAAACAATGGTGTCTATTGCAAAACAGTATGTATTTGTAGAGAACACCAAGTTCATATACAATAACTTAAAATGATAAACCCTAAATTCATAACAATGGTATCCTCCAGGGACAAGAATGAGCAACAAGTTAGGGTAGAGGATTTAGCTATTTTTTCTATATTTCACTTCTTAAGTTTGTTGTTAAGTACAGAGGCTTTTTTCTTTTTTGTATGTCTGAACTTTTTTACTCCAAAAAAAGAAGTTCTTGTTTTAATTAGTATTCTTACAGAATGTTTTGCTTTTGCTGTTTTTCAAATTAGGGTTTGATTCTTGTTGATTCTTGTTACTCATATATATTCCTCAGTTCTCTGTATGTAGCATAATCCTTCTTCAAGTAGGAAATGTTCTCAGCCTTTGAGTCACTCAGGGCCTACATTAAAGTAGTGACCTAAAGAGTGATTTTGAGAGTACACTTCTTCAATTTTGCTTTTTTTTTTTTTTTGTCAGTTATTGTAGCTATATTCTGAATTATAATTGTCATATAAATTATAATCTTAAAAGAACAGATAGTAATTTCCACCACAAACTTGTATAGATGTTAGTCATTTTATTGGTTATTAAAGTCACCACCAACCTCTTTAATTTCCACAGACCCAGTGAACCCTGAAAGCAATTTGAGAAGAGATGCTAGTTCATTATTGATAGAAGCATATTCTCCTCCTGACACAAGCTCATAAAATTTGAATTATGGTAAAAACTGCTCTATAATATGTTTTAATCATAAAAGGGCCTTGGCTCTGACAGTGTCCCCTCTGCCAAATCATGTTTTCCTAAAATTAAGAGGAATTGAAAGAATGTTGCAATTCTTTTTTTAGAACTATCTAACATAATGTGGTTATAATTGCATGAGTTTTTTGGAAAAATAAAATGAAAGATCATAAGTCCATGCCCAGTATGCTCAGGAAACTTTTAAATGAAGTTGAGCAATTTATTCACTGTTTCTCAGAGCCACTTATTGTTTTGATGCAATGAAAACTGAATCCTAGTAATGGAAATCTGATCATTCAGAATCTTTTGTTTTATATTTATTTTTGAATTTTAGGCCTGCCTCTTAACACTACTTACAGAATTCAGCTTGAGATGCACTGATGTAGCATGATACGAGAAAAGAGCGCTATAGGTGGTCACAAAATGCCGCTTTTTCCTTCCTCTCCACTTGCTTTTTTGAAACCTCTGTCAACTTTGCACCTCCGCTAAATGGCACACTGTACAATGACCTTTAAGTCACCAACTCTGATGACCTTTCCTACGTTTTTATTCTCTTTGAATACTGTGTGTCTTTTGAAATTCCTAACAACCTTTTAAAAAATTCTACCTTTAATAGCTTCCATTTCCCTTCACTTTAAATTATTTGGCTTAATTTTTTAAAACATGAAGAAGTATCTGCCTGTTTTAATAAATCAAAGATAGGGACACATGTGAGAAGAAGCTCAGAAACTCCCTTTTCAATCCTATTCTGTACCCTCTACTGATCCCAAAAGTTATCTGTGTTAATAGGCTTGTAACTGTCACTGCTCTGTGACAAAGCTCTGTCACTACTCTTCTCAAAGCTATGGAAACATATTTGTAGATGTGCAGGTTATTTTTTGGTTTCACTGTCTATAAATATTGGACTAAAATGTACATTGCATGTTAAACATGTTTTTGAAATATAACCCTGTATTGTGTGCTTCTAGATCATGGCCATTCATTTTAATACTTATATTTTTATATATTTTATATGTATTTATCAATACTTTTATAAATTTTTCTATATTATGTTAGAATGTGCTCAGTTGTACATTTCCCCACATGTGTTTACTTAGTTATGCTGTGTCAGAGAGGGCTATATGAAAAGGAGACAGGAACATGAGTCTGCCCAGGGTTATACTGTTTTTGACACTTTCAGTTCACCACCCAGTATCGCCCAGATAAAGAGGATTTCTGCTCTGGGCTTTGCCTTTTGCGAGCTGTGCTCTGGCACTGGCCCCTATCTCAGTGAGGTAAGAAGTTTGCAGATCAAGGAGCTTGTTCTTTTGTAGTCCGTGTCCGTCCCTTTAGACTTTGCTCTGGGTAGGCAGAATCCTGGATTCCTCCAGGGTCTGTGTGAGCCTCTACCCTGGGCCATCTTCCCAGTGGCAGACTGTGCCAGAGATCTGGCCAAAAGTCCACTTTTTTCAGATGAAGGGAAAGGTGGAGGATGCAAATGGGTTTGGGATATGTTATCTGGGGTGTCCAGGCATATGTGTGAGAGGCCCTACTAGAGGGTCTGGGGATGGGAATAAAGTGAATGGTCCCAGTCTCGGAGTGGAGTCCAAGGAACCAGTTGGTTTCACTGTACTGCCACATTCTAGCATGAAGACCTGAGAAGTACGAGAGCTCTAAATTTGAGCTTGGGCCTTCAGGTCCTTAGGAAATTGTATGTGTCAAGATAGGAGAACATGATAATCCTAATAGTTTACTAATTTGGTATGTAACAAAAATACAATCAGTGACATAAATAATTAGGAGGTATGAGGCTCCGATGAATATTGGTGCCTTGGGACCTGCCAATGTGAGGATGGGCCTGTCATTGCTTTCACTGTTGATGGTTGCTATGGAGACTCTAAGTGAACTCTGTATCCAGGTATTTACATTCTTGTATCAACACCTCCCCTTAACTCTGGGCTTTCCCTTTGGCTTGCTTTCACCAACAGAATATAGCAGAAGTGGCTCTCGGGAGAAGCCATGCATCATGCCTGAGACCCTGTCCTGGGAGGGAGCTCAGGCTACCCGTGTGGAGATATCACATGGAGGCTCTTATGGCACCCATAGAGGTACACAGCCTTTGAGAAGGAACGTTCTATTCAGCAAGGAGTGCAGTTAGCTGGGAGCTGCCAGCTGATGCTCCTCTGGGCTCCACCTCAGTGTTCAAGCTGGAGCTAGGCTTTTCTCAGTCAGCTCCCACCTGTGACAGGGCAGGGTGGGAATACCAGGGTCTGGCCACTGCCCAACATGACAGTCTGTGCTGTGGAGCCCCACAGTGAATGGACTGAGACTTTGTCCTCAAAGTCCAAGGCTCTCCCTGTCAGATTGTTTCCTGCCTTCTTCCATTTTATAAGTGCCAAATCTGTTTCATGCACTGAAAGCATTCTCTGCCCAAGTAGGCCTCCTCGCTCTTTCAACTTTCATAGGCATTGCACAACTTATTTCCCCAGAAAACTGCTGTTAATCCCAACTCCCTCTCGGTATCTTCTTCCTGGAGGACCCAACTGACACAGCTGTAGAGGCATGAGCCAGCAGCAAGAACCTGGGACTCAAGCAGGCGACACTGGTGGAGTCATTTCTGCAGTCCCTAGCCATTCAGACTCCCCCAGCTGATGCCACATGGAACAATGACAGCTTTCTGCACCAAGTGCTGCCCAAATTGCAGAATCCTGAACAAATGGGGAAACACCATGGTTAGAGACTCATAAATTTTAGGAGTGGTTTGTAGCAATTGATCATGAAACAGAAATTACCTGAAGCTAGTGAACTCATAGCAAAAAACCTAACCTAACACCTATGGCATTGGCTTGATTCGTAACCTTTAAATTTTAGATATTTAAATATATGGCATGTGGACCTCCATTTGTGCTCTTGCTCCAGGCCTGCATATTTTACAGCTGGGCCTGCCGTTGGTTACCGTGAAACTTTGCTATTTCTTTTCTTCTCCTTTGCTTTGAATATTCTTATGCACTTTGTCTTGTTTCTTTTTCCATCTTCTAAATGTCTGTCTCCTTCAAAGAGTAGCCTTTATACCGCTTAATCAGAAACCCAATTGGGAGGGACCACAAACCAGGGGTGGTACTTTCTCTGATCACATCTTCCAAAGGTTATGGCTTTCAGTGGTTGCTGAGAGAGTGGTGGAAATTGTTAGATGAAAAATTGTTAAGTAAGGGCCTGAGACATCAGAGATCAGATTGTGTGATGTGTAGACAAAGTAATTAAAAAAAAAAAGTGGTACGTTATCTTGTATGTTCATCTTTTTCTACCAACTGAAGGTTCAGGTCCATTTCCTTCACCTGGTTCAGGGCTGGGTCATCCCACTCATGACAGAGACTTCTTTCATGGAGGTTGAAGTGCTCTCTGTGAGTGTTCTTGTTCTGACTTTTTGGTGATTTGAGCCATACTCATACATCTGTGTCCAGTTTTACTTTACAGAGACTTATTTTTAATTAATTTTCCGTGATGTATTTATCTTATGGGGCCTGGAGCCAGATCACAGCCTTTGAACGCATGCAAGTCACACTCATCAGTTTCTCTTCCTAGTGTGTGAACGCTGTGTAGCCTACTCTATATCCCATGTGTTTGTATCAAAATTCAAGCTTTTTTCCTAGAAGATCACCTTGATTTTGTCCAAATATTACACCCAAACATATTGGGGATATTTTAAATACTACTTCGCTATAATTTATCCAGCTTCTGAAAGACTGCCAAGTTTGGTGGAGGAATTTTTACAGTTTATTATTCAAGTGTAGAGAAAGAATTTATTGTTACCTATTATATGTGATTCCAAACACATGTTACTGTTATTACCAGCATGATGACTTTCCATTAATAGGAACACTGGAGTTTTCCCACTAATAATAGAAATTAATGGGCCATACGCAAACATTTTGAAACCAATTATTGTTCTATAGTGAAAGATGTATGTGAGTGTGCATTTAAATAGATAGACAAAGATAGATAGTTATTCCTCTGGTCCTGTAATTGAAACCAGGTATCTAGTTTTCCCACTTCTTTGGATTAATTTGTTGAATGCTTCTTTTAAGCCAAAGGATATCTAATAGTGGCAACAGATTCTAAGATTTACTGCTTAGTAACTTTGTAATAAGAGCCAAAAGCATTAAATTTATACTCAGTCTTGATGTCCTATTTATTTTGCATTCTTATAACAATCTAGAATTTTGCATCTTTTTTTTTTTTTTTTTTTGCAATTGAGAAAGTAGAGTCTAAGAGATGTTAAGTAGTCCACCCATCAACACAAAACTGGTAACTGTTAGCATCAGTATCCACATCCTGCTGTTTGACCCTGAATTTCATGTTGTCTTTTATTTTATTTATTTTAGCCTTGAAGTCTTAAATTAAATTAGTGTATCCATTTAGCTAGCCAGTTAAGAGCATGAGGAAATGGAAATCAATTGGAAATGAAAAATGAAAAGAAATGGAATATTATACACACACACACACACACACACACATATACTTTTCCACATGTATGTTTTCATATATATGCTTTTATATACATTATTAGGGAATATATGTACATATTTCCTAATAATAAAATAAGGAATACATCCACAGGCACAATTTTCCTATCAGGAGAGATCCTGTTAGAAAATAGGATAAAAATGTGACTTAATACTGGAAGCTCATCAAGGAAAGAAATTGTACAAAGAGGCACTAGTAGGAGTGTATAGTTTCAGGGAAGCTAAAACTATCTGCCTCCTCTTAGAGCCTGCCATGATTTTGTTTCTTACACCTACCCAGTAGAAGTACATACAGCATCAAAGTTATCTTTAGAATGACCTCAAGGTAGATCTTGAGTGTATGTATCCAACATTCCTCTACCAAATACCCAAGAGAATATAATATATTAGGGGGAAAAGTATCAGTAAGTCTAGGGAAGAATAGAAATACCAATGTCTGGAGAAAAAAAATTATTAAACCAAAATTTAACATAGATGAAATGAACAAATATGTCAGGATTTTACAGTTGAACTCTTAGACCAATGTTTTAAAGCTTTAGCATTCATTAGAATCACCAGGACCAGATTGCTGGGCTCCCTTCCCAGAGTTTCTGATTCAGTAGTCCAGGAGTGGGGACCATGAATTTTTATTTGTGGAAAAGTGCCAGGTGATGATGCTGATGCTAAAGTTGATTCTTCTGGTCTGGGGACCACACTTTGAGAATCACATCTAACATGTGAGGCTTTGGAACATCAGGGGAAAATCTCCAGATGGAATTCCTTTGAAAAAAAAAGGGGTGTGACCTCAAATATATGAATACCACTGTGGAACTAATTTCTAGCTTCCTAGGTGTTCAACTAGATATAACCATAGACACTGCCACAATTAGCTTGTAAGAATAATTACTGAGAGAGTATCATTGACCAAAGAGAAATACATTGTATTGGCTCTGGAAAAAGTACCAGGTTTAGTTAATAGAAAGACAATGTTTGAACTTTCTAAATTAAAAGGAAAATGTACACATTAAAATCTTACGGAGAAAGGAAGATGAAATTAGGAATTCATGTGACCACTAATTAAGGTGAGCTGAGGACATAGTTGGAGTTTAATCGGAAGTAACAAAGGGTGCAATGTATTTCTAATGCCAGGTTGCCCGATAACTGGGGCTTGCTCTCCTAGGTAGCAAAATTAAAATGACACATGCAAATTAAGATCATAACCAAGATCAGGTTTGTGGAAGCTCCTCAGAGGGGTTTATAATGTACAAATAATAAGATGGTGTTTGATTTGTCTGTAAAAGAGTAAAGTTGAGCATCTATATTGCTTCTCCAGGTAACTCTAATTCAATGGAGATAATAAATCCTGTTGTTTACTTACATTATTTAACCTATTGGCATTATGATGGGGGGGGGGCAAAAACTAAAACAAAAACAGGAACCCAGGATGAGACAAATACAAAAATGTGTTCTCTTGGAGATCCTGTAACTGGAAAAAATTCAGTGGCTCTACTTAGAATCATCTCTTGATTTTATGGTTACTATAGAATTTTGCTCTAGAAAGTAATGGAAGTGGAGCAGGAAGTCGACAGCAAAAAACTACCAGGAAAAGAATGGGACTGTAGCACAACCTTCATGATTTCTAACAATCAAATATAGAAAACAAATCATTTGTTACAGAAATAAAACTTCATGCCACTTTTATATCTCACCCCTTTCCTTATCTCTTGAAGCATTTAGGTTTTTAAGTTAGCTGTGTACAACTATAGATAAATCTAGATTTTTCATTTTGACACTCTTGTGGACTTGTTACTTTCTAGTAGACGTCTATAGAATCTCTCATGTATTTCTAGTAATAGTTCTGGTAGTAGACAATAAAGTGCCATTCTCCATGAGACTCAACTAACAAAAATTCAAATTAAAGCGCATAATCTTTTCATCTATAAATAGACAAAATCTTGAACTTTTGTACAACACTTAATTCCAGACTACCTTAGAAAAGTATTTACAGTAATGTGAGATGAAAATATAATGATCCACATCTACAGCATTTTATGTGTTAAAGCAGCAATGAGATAAAAATTCTACCTATATGTCAGGGCTCAAAGGAAAAACTTTCTGTATTCCCTTCCTGGAAAAACAACAGCAACAACTTTCAAAAGCATATTGTAACTCAACAAATGATGAAATTAGAAAATTGTGGAGGTGATAGAAAGTATATTAGATGCTGCAGAATTAGTTAATTAGAAACCGTTAATCATTTGGGTTGGTTGTAACACATATACCATAGACTAGGTGGCTTAACAAATACTTACTTCTCACAGTTCTGGAGGCTGGGAAGTCCAAGATCAAGACACTGTCAGATTCGATGTCTGGTGAAGCCTACCTCCTGATTCATAGATGATGTCTTCTTTCCATAACCTCACATGGCTGAAGGGATGAGGGGGCTTTCTGAGTTTCTTTATATAAGGACACTAATCCTATCTAGGAGGTCTCCATCCTCATGGCCTAATTACCTCCCCCAAACTCTGCCTCCTAATACCATCACATTGGGGGTTAGGATTTCAACATATGAATTTTGGATGGACACACAATTTGACCTGTAGCAGAAAACAACATTAAGAATTCACTTGGCTCTCAAGAAAAAAGGTAGAGATGCAAATTAAGGGGAGAAACTTCTCTTTTCTCAGGGAAATAACAGCACAAAGTATGATTATCTTGTATGAAGATTAACCAATTTTCAATTGATTTTATGAATCCAATGCGATTATGATACCAAATCTGAGAGAGATAATGGAGGAAAAGGAAATTCCTGACTAATTTCTCAGATGAAAATTGAAATTTAAATAAATAAAATATTAAAATTGAATTTTGCTTATTGAAAGAATGTGCATAAATGAGATTAATCCTTAGAAAGCAAGTTTTTCAATATAATTAAATCTGTTACAAAACATCACATTCAAGAGAAAATATTTCTAATAAAAGAAAAAAGAACAGGGGCGCCTGGGTGGCACAGCGGTTAAGCGCCTGCCTTCGGCTCAGGGCGTGATCTCGGCGTTATGGGATCGAGCCCCACATCAGGCTCTTCAGCTATGAGCCTGCTTCTTCCTCTCCCACTCCCCCTGCTTGTGTTCCCTCTCTCGCTGGCTGTCTCTATCTCTGTCAAATAAATAAATAAAATCTTTAAAAAAAAAAAAAAAAGAAAAAAGAACAAAGATACCCCTTATCACAAACTCCACTATATTTAAAATAACTCAAAAAGTTATTGGTAATGCAAAAAGACAGTAAAGAGGTATAATAATTTTAACTACTGTGATGAATAATATAAAGCCATCACTATTTGCAAATGTACTTAATCAACTAAAATTTATTATAAATAAAGTTCAGTAGAGTACTCCAGTATAGATGCTATATCGGGAAGCTATAAAGGTTTACATATGGTACAATGCAAAATTGAGTAAAAGATTATGTTTAATAATTTACTCTCAATTGATGTACTTTGAGATAAGATTATCAAGAAATATGTTGGACCCTAATGATCAAAAAAAAAAAAAAAACTCAAAGGGGAAGAAAATAAGACTTTATGAAATGTATACTGGTACGTGTAACTTTGTTCTACAAATCAATGATCAATGTACATTTTTAGCATAATCACAATGACTATTTTAATGATTTTTGGAGGAAGCTTTGCAAAATAAATTTAAGTTTGTAAAAAGGAAATAAAATAGTTAAGACCATTTTGAAAAAGAAGAGTAAGGCTATAGGAGGAGGGAAGGGTTGTATTAACAACAACAAAAAAGAAATATTCTCTAAAACTAAAATCATCAAAATACTAATAATTTTAATTCAATGACTAAGTATTTACTGAGCATGTATGAAGAGTGTTGGATAGCAGACCTAGTTCAACTTGTCATGGTTATATACGTAGTATGGATGGACTTTGGCATCAACAAACTTATTTTCAATCTATTTCCGTCCTCCCTCTCCCCAGCCTGTTCAGTGGGGATTGACATCAGGTCTTCAGTTTGGGGTAACTGTCAGATATGGTTGGTACAGTAACAAAATTCTGTGTGCTTTGCCCAGATCTGGAACATCAACAGGAACATCAAGAAAAACACCCAGATTTACTAGCCAGTTTCTTGAAGAAACATCAGAGAGGAAATAAAAGGAAGAGAGAAAAGATAAAGATGGGTGAAAGAAGTGCACAAAAGAGAGAGAAATAACAAAAAAAATAGGGTAGGAGGGAAGAAGGAAGAAAAAAAGGAGAGAGGGAGCAAGAGGAAAAAAAGAACAGGCAGAAGAAAGGAAGAAAAGAAGGAAAAAATAAAATGAATTATCAATTTAGAACTGTGCAGATAAATAAAAAAGAACCTGGAAATGATTAGACTTTAAAATACGATAGAGAAGCTATTAAAAAGAACACATAAGATTTTTAGAAAATGGAATATAGGCAATCAATTAATATTAGGGGACAGAGTTAGATCCCTATTTCAAGTTATGTAGTCAAAGTACAGAACAACAAAAATTTGCAAAATATATGACAAAAATCAGTATCTTTCAACATGCGAAGGCATCTTATAAATCAGAGAGAAAAAATCAAAACACTGAGAAAAGTAGGTAAAAGTAATTAGTGTATGATTTGTGAAAGATGAATGGAGTTCGTATTCACATATGAAAATATTTAGACTCCATAGTAGTAGAGAAATGTAAACTGAAGTATGAGTGGTCATTTGTTAACTTAGATTTCGGTACATATGAACACATATACAAACAACATTTTGAGAAAGATGCAAGGAAATTGGTTTTCATATACTTTTGCTATTGGGACATTTGTGGAAGGCAATTGGGAAATATGTGTGGTCACTTTGATGTCTCTCTTTTAGGACTTTATGCTAAGGACACAATTACAAGGGCACACAAAAATACACATATTGATTAGTGGACAAATCATGGCAAATCTCTGCGATGGAATATTATGTAACCATTTAAAACCCCCTGAAGGTTTCAAAATATGAAATGGCCAGAACATATCCTATAAGTGGAAGTTGATTTCAAAATAGCACACGTATTATATGCAGCATTTTTACTTAGTGTTCTGCATGTAGCTATTTTCACTTGAGACTATCTTCATTATGAAGCTGTAACTAACTTTGCTTCTTTTTAGTTTAATACATCTTCGAAATCTCTTCTCAAAGCCAATGTAGGCGTTTGTCACATTAGGGATGTTGTGGTGGGCATATCGGGCTGACCTGAGGCTGCTGAGAAGCCTACTGGTATCTGCTTGAGGTGAATAGAGGGATGTAGAAAGTATGTGCAGGTCATTTAATAATATCGTGTGTTATGGCCATACTTTTAAAAACATTGTTAAATAAAAGTAACTCCAAGGCTTCTGCGGACTTTAAAATTCTGTGGTTCTCTTATATCCTGTTTTTGTCTCTTCATTCCTTACCAGTCCTTCTTACATTGACTGTAGTACTGGGAACAAGAGGGATCTAGAACAGGAGTGGTGTCACATTTCCCCTCATACCTGGTAGCAACTTTATTTCTTAGCTGATGAGACCCACTTTCTTTCCTGAATATCTGATTAGCTGTTTTGATCCTGGTCTTTCACAACTATCTGGCTGTGATTCCTGTTTTATTTACTTTGCTGAGAAGCTGTAAGTTCCTAAAACTGCTTTCATAAGTCTTAGGAAATGATTCCAAAATTAGGAAGCCACTGTACATGGGGTAGTTGGGAAGTTGTGGAACGTAACCTCGTGGCCAAAGAAATGTATGATGTTCTGCGTGAATATTTTAAACTAGTGTTTTTAATATCCCTTGAAGAACTTTATTCAAAGTTCCAAAAGTGGAAGCAACAAATATTCACGTTGTTTTTTCAATTAACGAGAGAGAGTATTACCATTTTTTATAATTGCATGCCTTGCTGATGTAATACAAATTGTGGATTGTGTGAGAATCATAAATATGTTTGTATAATCTTTTCTGTGGATCACTGACTAGATTGTGCTGTCAGAAGAGGAAAGAAAATCCATACTTATAATGAGCCCTGGTATTTACTTTTATGATACTGAGAGAGTTCAAATACTTTCAATCAGCAGAACAATAATACCAACCACAAAACTTCATTTATAGTCAACATATTCTTTTTGGGCATGAGAATCTACCATTCCAATTTTAAATGGTCTTGACTGAGATGATTGAAACAAAATGATCTTTTCCAGAAAATTCAAGAATTCAGAGCTCTTCTTTCTATGAGTATTTTTTTTTAAGATTTTATTTATTTATTTGACAGAGAGACAGCCAGCGAGAGAGGGAACACAAGCAGGGGGAGTGGTAGAGGAAGAAGCAGGCTCCCAGCTGGGAGCCCGATGCGGGGCTGGATCCCAGGACTCTGGGATCACACCCTGAGCCAAAGACAGATGCTTTAGGACTGAGCCACCCAGGTGCCCCTATCTGAGTATTTTTTAAACATGGTTTTGTTTTTGTTCATTATGCTCTGTATTATTTTGCAGGTATTAATGCATTACACATTGTAGAAGAAGAATTAGAAACATGTCAATTAGCTGATCTTAAAATTAAACCCAAAATATGTTTGATGGATTTTGTTTATTTTGATAAGTGATAATGCTGAAAGTGTCCTACACCTTATAAAAAAACAATACATTGAATCAAGAGAGATGAGAATAACTGCTACTCTTAACACCACTGTACTTTCTTATTTCAAACCTTTGAGTGTGTCCTTACCTCCTCTATTTACAAAGGAAATGAATTTAAAAAGAAATGCTCTAGGGAGGTAGTTAAGATCTAGTTGATTCCTAAGTGACTAACCCACCCGAATTTATGTCTAGCTTCTTTCTGTTTGCTCAGAATATGGTTTGGTATAAAATTCACTTCTTCCTCAATTCCTCACTAGGAGAAAAGTGGAATAAATAAAAACACACTTAACTTACCAATGTGTCCAATATTTTTCAACCAACTAAATGTAAAATAAGCATTTGCTATTTGTGACAGTCAGGTGTCTCTATTTAGAGCGGGACATGTAAAGTTGAAGATAGGAGTGTTCTGGAGGCTGAGAGATGGATGAGCCTCTTATCACCAAAAACATTGTGGCTTAATCAGAAGCACTTACAAGATAGTCTATATTTGAAGATACCTTCTCTAAGGATACTAATCTTACTTTATAACAAAATTGATATTTCAGTTGGTTTGTCACAGAACCACTGCTTCTAATCACTACTGTCAAATTCCTTTTTCTATCTTTTGAGTTTGTGCAAGGCTTTCTAATGGATTATTCAGCAACATTTAACTCATTGTTCAGTAAACCTAACATTTATTCTGTAACTTTTCTTCTTTGCTTATTTTCCTTTTCATCTCGTTCCTTCTGCATTCACTTTGCTGTGCCATTTTTTTCTTGTCTGCCCTTTTAATGTGATAAAATATTCTCTTATCTAAAATGATTTTGGTTTGTCAAAATAGACTCTCTCAGAAAGGATTTTCTTTTTGAAGCATTCCAGATTCAGATTCTTCTCCTTTCCCCTGACATTCTTACATTATAACTGAATTCTCTCTTATTTCTTTCCTAAGAATGAATGATTCATAGAACAAGCATGCTGAAGTGGGAAGTAGCTGTGTTTTGATACACTGTGTGGTTAGTTCACACTTGCTTTTCTTTTCTTTTCACATGTAATGAAGAAGTTTTTCGATTTTAGCTGTGCCTTTGAAATTAAAATCAGTCATAGTGTCTAACGTTTCTAGAAGGATCAGTCTACTTTTGGTCTGCCACAGAATTTAGAGTTGATGCATGATATGCAAAAGATTTGGAGTATTTGAAAGAGAGTTGTGTTTAGTGATTATACTTATATTTTTAAAGAAGATGATTTCTTTTCGTCGGTGGATGTAGAATGGCACTCTTGTAGTATCTTGCTTCATGTTAATATAAAGGGATGCTGGGTGTTTATTTTTCTGTTGTCTTGGAATTATAGCCAAGTATCCACACGTAATAAAGATTGCCACCAGACACATCATGAACGGCCTCATTAAGGAGTATCAGACCCAGTTACAGGAACATAAACATCACGCCCTACCCTTTTCTTAAAGAACTGCAGGAATCTGAGGGACAGAAGACATTGGGAATACATTGTTCCTGTTGAGGGAATTGCTCTATTCCATCTTTCAGGAAAAAGAAGGTTAGACCTTCCCACTGAATTCAGGTACCCAAGAGAAATATAATAGTAACTAGCATTTATTGAGTATTCAGTCTGTGCCAGGGAGTAGACTAAGCACGTCACACTTACCATGAATTCATCTGCTACCTTCTGATGTAGGAGCTGCTATTATCTCAGATTTACAGATGAGGAAACAGAAGTACAGAAAAGCATCTTACTCAAAGTTACACACAGCTACCACCCACCAGAATCTGGCTTCAACTCCATTCATATTTTCTGTATCTAGATGCTTTACTCATTAAGAGTTATATTGCCTCTCACTGACAGGAATTTGAATTATGGCAAGAAAAGAAGACTAGAACACTATTCCTTGATTGGACAGCTGCTTACACATCAGACTTCCAGATTTGTGCTCTGTTCCTATGTAAGAAGAAATGAAGGCATTAGAAACTCAGAGTGGTTGGAGATAACATCATGTTTCTACCATTTTGTGTGTGTGTGTGTGTGTGTGTGTGTGTGTGTGTGTGTGTGTGGCAGACTGCACAGCATTCCTGTGCATCAGGTAGACATCATAAGAAGTAGAAAGTCTAGGTCCATATTTCCAAAATCCTGCCCAACAGAGCTGCCTATCAGGTAAAGGGACCAAAAAAGTAAGAGCCACGGAGGATGCCAGTGCAAGAGGGAACTGGAGGGAGGATTTGGAAACAGTCTTATCAATCTTATTTCCCATGCAAAGCCTGTCAACCCAGACCCCATGAGAGAGTCAGCATTTGGATTCCTGCCTAAAGGAGGTAGTTGTTGAACAAGAAAAGACTACAATTTTATCTTTTTTAAAAATTCAGGCATAATTGACATAAAACATTCTATTAATTTCAAGTGTAGAACATAATGATTCAGTATTTGTATAAACTATGAAATGTTTACCACAACGTCTAGTTTTCCCATCATCACATAAAGTTACATGATATGCACTATAGCCTCCGTGTTATAGACAATACCTCCCCATGACTTATTTTTGACTGTAAGTTTGTACCCCTTTACCCAACCGCCTCTCCCGTCTGGCAACTACCAATCTGCTCCCTGCATCTGAGTTTTGTTTTATTCATTCGTTTTGCTTTTTAGATTCCACATATAAGAGAAATCATGGGGTGTTTGTCTTTCTGTGTCTGGCTTATTTCACCTAGCATAATAACCTTGGGGTCCACCCATGTTGTCACAAATGGCAAGATTTCTTTTTTTTTTATAGGGCTGGATAGCATTCCATTGCATATATCTACCACATTTTATTTATCCATTCATCTATCAGTAGACAAGTAACTTACATATCTTGGCAATTGTATATAAAGTTGCAATAAACATAGGGATGCATTTATCTTTTTGAATTAGTTTTTGTTTTCTTTGGATAAATACTCAGTAGTGGAATTGATGGATCATATGGTAGTTCTGTTTTTAGGTTTTTTTGAGGAGCCCTCATACAGTTTTCCATAGCAGCTGCACCAGTTTACATTTCTGCCAGTAGTGTACAAGGGTTCCCTTTCCTCCACATCCTCTGCATCCTCACCAACGCTTGCTATTCCTTGTCTTTTTGATATAAGCCATCCTGTCAAGAGTGAGTTAATATCTCGTGGTTTTGATTTATATTTCTCTGATAATTAGTGATGTCAAACATATTTTTATGTGCCTGTCGGTCATTTGTATGTCTTCTTTGGAAAAATATCTATTCAGATCCTCTGCCCATTTTAAAACAGGCTTGTATTTTAGTACTAAGTTGTATGAGTTCTTTATGTATTGTGAATACTAACCCCTTACCAGATGTATGATTTGCAAATATCTTCTCCCATTCAGTAGGTTGCCTTTTTGTTGTTGATGGTGTCCATCATCATGCAGAAGCTTTGTAGTTTGATGTAGTCCCATTTATTTTTGCCTTTTGTTACCATTGCTTTTGGAGTCAAATCGAAAAAACTATTGCCAAGAGCAATACCAAGAAGCTTTCTGCCTATGTTTTCTTCTGGGGGTTTTATGGTTTTTGGCCTTATGTTCAATTCTTTAATCCATTTTGAGTCAATTTTTATGTATGGTGTAAGGTAGTTGTCTACTTTCATTGTTTTGCATGTGACTGTCAAGTTTTCCCAGCACCATTTATTGAAGAGGCTGTCCTTTCGTGCAATTAAATCTTTTAAGTGGAAAAAAAATGTAATTTTTTTTCTGATCCTTATCTAAACCTCATCACTGAAAGTCCTGGAAGAGAAGTAGGGGTAACAGGAAGGAAAATGAAGAGCTTATATTTGCCTTCCCTAGCCGTTGACTTTAGGGAAAGGATTGATGCAGGACTGAAGGGGAAAATTAGAGAACTAAATTAGATCAAATTTTAAACTGGATTAAATGAACTGTATTATTCAATACTTAAATTATTAGAAAGTTATTGGATCTGCCCAAGTTAATTTTAAGGCACAGAAAAAGAGTAAAGAGAAACAAGATTATAGGGGGGGAAAGAATTGGGGGGAAAAATCAAACCCTTTCATGAGGTTTATGTATGGATTCAGATTGTTCAGTAAATTAGCCACCTAGGACTCTGATTTGTTATTGTAGATGAGACACTGCTGACTTCAGATTAGAAATATATTCACATGATCACAATAATGATACACTTGGGACAGTACAAAATGGGAAGTTTTATTTTCTGTGACTGTGTGGTTTTTGAATTCAATGTTGTGTACTTAATGACTGCATTTATAACTGCATTGTTTTTCAATCCAATAATAATACACTGAGTGTGTATCTTCTTGACACTGTTGTAGGCCATGTGGTATATAAACATGAATGAGACATGTTCTGTACTTTCTAAGTAAATCCATGATGCAGTGCAGAAAATGTAATGTGGTAGGTAATGATTACAAAATCTAGTAAGTACAGTGGTGGAGACGCAGTGTTAGGAAGCACAAAGAAGGGCAACCGGCCAAGTCGGGAGAAATCAGGAAGGCTTCATGGAAGAGATCTAGATCAAAATATGAAACATATTTTAGAGGTGCTACTCCTCATTTTCTGTACTTTATCTACACAGTACTTTGACCATATTAAGCCTTTATCCGTATCAGGAAACTCCTTCATGCCGCCTTGGACGTTCTCACTCTTTGAAAATCTAATGTTCTTTCATTCTTAAGATTCAGGTGAAAAGCCATTTCTTTAGAAAAAAAGTAACCTGAATTGTAAATCTCAATTTTGTCTCCCTGTTATTTTGTCACAGCTTGCTGATTCCTTCACACCTCCTCATAAGTAATGCCTATGTCAACTTCATTAATACTTTTATACCCCCAGGAAATTATAAGCTTCATGAGACTGAAAATCCTGTTTTCTTTACTGTCGTATCTCTGGCATCTTGTAGGTACACAATAAATATTTGCTGCATTATTTTCATTGTCATTTTGTAATGAATCATTAATCAGTGTGTGATTATTTTGGCCTTTGGCACTTCTTTCTTCCTGCTGCTTCCTTGAATTTAGTGATTTTATTGTTCATGAGCTACCTACGGCCAATCTAAATGGGCCTATTGCCTTTAACTACAATTGTTCCAGGCTTCAACTCAACTCCTGGAATTCCATAAAAAGATTCCTCCCTTTGTATGAATTGCATCAAGGAATTCTTCTAGGCTCAGCTTCTTGAAGCTACTTACATCCTCTTCTCTCAGTCCTTCTCTTTTTATTCATTTCTTTTTCTTCTTTGGTTCCTTGAATCCAAAGCTTGCTTTCTTTTTCTTTTTCTTTTTCTTTTTCTTTTTCTTTTTCTTTTTTTTTCTTTTTCTTTTTCTTTTTCTTTTCTTTCTTTTTTAATTCACTGTCTGGGCACCCGGATGAAAGCCCTCTTTCTAACTCTCACCAGTGCTAATCTTTTGGCCTTCACACGCTCTCCTTCTTCCAGCTCTGAGTGTGTATCTTCTTGACACTATTGTAAGCCATGTGGTATATAAACACGAGTGAGACATATTTTGTACTTTTTACTTCTTTTGGGGAAGTTCCGAGACAGTTTTGGTGTGGAAAGAATTGAATCTGTTGTTTAGAATTAGAATTTTGAGCTGTCTAATGCTTTGGGGGATAGAAAAATAAGCACAAATAAATGCAACACAATGAAATATGATGTTATATTTAAATAGTGCTTAGATTTTCTATTTTTCATTACCAGCCTTTCAAAATAAAATATTAAGTGAACCTATATGGTTAAAATAACTGATCTTTTTGATAATATTACTCCTACGATCGATTTTCAGGTACAATAACTTGAACAGAAAAGGAAGCTAAAATTTTACCGTTTATTATTTGGCTCAATTCTATATTTCTTGCCCTTGACATCCTCATACTGATAATTTTTGGTTTCCATGAGAGTGCCATCAATAAGCAACAAAAGCTGGTAAAAAACAAAAAATGGGGATGCAGATATTCTGTGGCCATTTGTGTCAACAACAGTGATATACATGGTAATGATTAGGAAAATCACATCTTTGCTGTGATCCCCCCAACACACATTTCCCAAATTCATTTTCATACTAAACCAAAAGTAGCATTGTGATATAAGCTAGGAATGCATCACCATCATCAGTTTTCAAATATAAAATTTGTCTCTTCAAATGCCTTGCATGAGCTTATATGGCTAAAAAGTTGGTAGAACTGGGTCTCAAATATAGGTCTAGGTCCAGGCCTGTGTCTGTTAAGTTTTGTACTTTTTTGTGAGATTACTGTGCCAATAAAAGCATTGTTGAAACATTTACTGACTGTATAAGTAATAGTAGTGCCTATCATAAATTAATATCTACTGGCAATTAAAGTACACACTTATTGGACAATAAATCTTTCTAATTAAAATTCTGCACTTCCATGAAAATGATTGGATCCTAGTGCTTCCCCTACTGACATCCGAGAAGTATTGAAATGCACACTACAAACAAAATTGAATTCATTTCTAATAAAGCAGTTTTCTTTTTGTGCCAGTGTTCATCATGACTGTCACCATTTCATTTCTCGTAATTCTTTAAAGACAATGAATATGCTAAATATTTGAAAGTCGCTCACATTGGAATTTTGCCACAGAGGTCTTCTGACATCACCAGATATAAGGCTGTAGATTTTCTGTCATTTTTAAAGTTGATAAAAATATCTTTATTGCCTTTTCCCAATTCCAAACACTCATGCTATCAAAGGTGAAATAAACTTTTGTCTTATATAAGAACATTAATCCAACTTTTAGCTTTTGGAAATGGAACGCAAAGGCTACAACCCCAAGACTGGTAGAGATACTGTTGTATTTTTTAACCTTTGCATAAGTGAACTGTGTCTTGAAAACATCCCAATCTTACATCGATAAATACAGTATAAGCCTCAAAGAACCATTGTACTCTGTAATTACCTTGATTAAAGAAGAATAAAAAAGGTTTCACAGCAATCAAAAGGCTCTCACACTCTTACATGTTAACAGCCATTATCTCCCAGCTTCCAGCGTGCAGGTGTTAGTTGAAGTAAGGGACTAGTTATGCCCTACTGACAGCCTTTGATTAATCTCTTTTGATTAGCTCTTTGCAGAATAAAAAAAAATTAATTTGCTAATCAGGTTTCCTTCTGATTAATGACACAGTAATCATTTAAGGAAATAGAATACAATGTAAAATGTCCCTCACTGAAATTATGCTCTCACTAGTATAGCAGAAGTGTTTATCTTTACTATGTGTTACCATTAGGTATTTGTGAGACATAATATTCTCAAGTAATTGAGTAATACTAGAACCTAGCTGACAAATGTGGCATATTTGATTCTAATTTTTAAATTAGTGATGACCATGGGTTCATAGGAATCAGGCTTAATAAAAGAACCATTCAGTATGCATGATAGCTATCCATTGGGTTATCTTATCTCCTAACTGATTGATTTACACTATACACACTCATTCTGTTTTTTTACTCAAATTCAGATGTAATTTATTATGTTGATCTTAGTTTTTATACACTTAAATGTTTTCAGTTTTTATTTTTAGTAGCTCCGTTGTTCTGAACTCTAGTTTAAAAATAGTCTCAATGATTTCAACATTTAAGCTAAAGAGAATAAGAAGCAAGACTTAAAAAAATGATTAACTTTCTTTGAATCTTAGGTGAACATATCATTTCAACTAGAAGATTACATACAAAAGATTGTATTAAGTGCAGAGTGTTTCATTTATACATATTTGACTTCCTTTTTTTTTCCTTCAAATTTAGTAAAATGAATACTTTTGGTATCGTTGACTTTTATTTTCACATTTTCTCACCCAAACTGTTAGAAAGCCAAAGGAATTTAACATCTTGATTGCAATGCACTCTTGGCCAACCTTGGTGAAACAGTTCACACATAAATGAAGTTAAGATGGTGAGCCATTAAAAATCATAAGTGATTTATATGAAGTTGAATTATCCATGCTTCCTTAGGGGCCTATAGTGGATGTTCTAAATAGTCTCTATTAAACTTATTGTCTCAATAATTTTTTCCAGGCCTATGGTTTTCTATGAATCATTAATTTGTCCTCCATATAGATTATTGTGAGATATTATACTGTCCTCATGGTTATGTTATAATGAAAAATGATATCTTCTTCCATAAAGTCCATTAAAAAAGACAAAACATTTGATTCTAGTTTTAGTATTTAGGCAGACAAAGGCAATACAGTATAGTAGCATATATATTTTTTTCTTTCTCCTATGTTCTCTATTCTGGTGGAGCTTAAGTTTTGTTTGAGGTTGAGGTAGAGAAAATAAATTTAAAAAATTGATTTTAGATGTGCATCTTCTAGGAGAAGTGGATCAATTTGAGGAGGTACTTCAATTAGAATCAATATGAAATATTAAATAAATAGAAATATTGTTCATAGTCTGACTAAACTCCTCCTCTTAGTGAATATTACTGCAAGGCTGCCAGAATGTACTTGGTCAATGGCAGCATTTGATAGTGACCAATGTTTCTATCTCTCTTTTCTGTAGGGGAAAAAAAAATGTGAACTTCAGTGGAAACCTATCCATTGTCCATAGCACACCCTTCTGTCTTACCTGATTCTGATTCAGTGGGGATTATTTTACAGTTCTTCATATTGTAGATAACCTCTATGGGTCCAATAGAAATTCAATTGAATCCCCCCCATACTATAGAAAAGATAGTTTTACCTCCATTTGCACATTAATTTTGCACATTAATTTTTCCTGATCTAGAAATGTGCTTTTTGGAATCTTAAACCACTTAAGATATCTGCTTGGTTCTCTCCTGGTTGAAATAAATTCTTTAAGATATATGCACTTTTTATCTGTATGGGAATCATGATTTTACCCTTTTGTGAAAATTATCATTTATCACTTCTCTCTCTAGGGCGCATGCTCTCAGTGTCAGCATTTTTGGCGTTTGGGGCCAGATAATTTTTTGTTGTGAGGGGCCGTTCTGTGCATTACAGGATATTTAGCAGCTTCTCCAGATTTTACATACTAGATGCTAGTAACACCCCCTCAGCTGTGACAACCAGAAATGTCTCCAGGCATTGTCACATGTCCCAGTTGAGAATACTTAAAATCACCCCTGGTTGAGAACCACTGCTATAGGGCAAAATGATATGCTATAATATCCTACAAAATTAGTGTCTTCTTTTTGTTTTTTCATTTAGTGTTTATTGAGTAACATACGTGCATGTGCTCACACACACACACACACACACACACACACACACACAATTGTTTGTGAATAAGACCAATCACAAGTTTGCCCAATAGGACACTTGTAGCTAATTCCATTTTATGGTCATATCATTTTTATGTAGATTCTTGTTTACCTTTTAGACCTTAAAAACATTCTTTGTTACTTCAGGAAAATTTTCTTATTTTACTTGCTTTCTCTTTTTATCCTTTCACTTTTCCTGATTTTTTTAATTTGTAAGTTAAATAATGGACCTAGTCATAGCATAACTGTATGCAATATATCAGTAAGTCAGCAATAGTTGTGTAAGTGAAAATAGTTGTCATTAATGTGGTCCTCTGTTTTCCCTCAGAGTTCCTGGGAGTTGGCCATGGAGGTAACCCACAAGTAAAAGATTAATAAGTGAGAAGCTATATGAACACTTAGAATATATTTTGGCACATAGTATGTAATATATGTTAGAAAAGATATAGATATTTAAGACATATCTAAGATACTATAGTTGAGCTTATTGGTGACAAAGCCAGTCAAGGAATGCAATTATTTTTTTAAAATTTATTTATTTATTTGTTTATTTATTTATTTATTTATTTATGAGTAGGAGGGAGGGAGGGAAAGAGCGAGCACAAGCAGGAGGAGCAGCAGAGGGAGAGGGAGAAGTAGGCTCCACCCTGGGATCATGACCTAAGCTAAAAGCGGAGGCTTAACCAACTGAGCCACCCACATGACTCCTACAATTATTTATATATGGTCCTTAACAAAGAAATACGTCAGATCCTCAATACAATAAATATTTTGACACTTATCTCAAACGGAAATAGAAAAAACAGTTTTGTGAGTAGAGGGGTCATAGTGAAGACACAATGATAGATCACATCCTCAGAATATCCCTGCCTGAACCCAATCACAGTTTTACAAGGTTGTTTCCATCAGTAAGGAATCATAGGTCACTGGTCCCTGTGCACCCAGAGAACATGCTTCTGCAGGGCAGAGTAGAGGAGATGTAGTTATTAAGTTGTGGTCAGTCAGTACATATTTAATTGAGTGTATTCTGGGTAGTGTCCTAAGTATCAAGAATATAAAATAAAACTTTAAGACAGGCATCCAACTCTCAAGGAGTTTATATTCCCAGGGGAAAAGAAAGCTGGTAAATTATAAGATGAAAAATAAGATAATTCCAGCTATTGAAAAGTGCTAAGAAGGTTTGAAGTAGGGTGAAATGATTGAGCCTGACTGGTGGTTTGATACATGGCGTTAGGAAAGTTAGGGAGACCTCTTTGAAACAAAATATTTAAGAACAGTTTAAATGATGAGAAGGAGGCAGACAGGAAGGTCTGGAGAAAAAGTCCTTCAAGCCGAAAGGATAAGTACATAATTTTGAGGTGAGAATGAAGTTGATATGTTTCAGGAAACACAAACCTGGAGCATGGCTGGGGTGGGTCAACTCAAGGGCATGGGGAGAAAGTTGGGTTGAATTTGGAAACGTAGGCTGGGGTCAGATGAAGTGCAGGTTTGTAAACCATGGTAAGACATCTATTTTTTATTCCAAGGGTAATTTCTTTTTCTCTATGCAATCAAGTTCAGTTCTCTTGTGTTTATCTTCAAATTATTTGAGAAAATCCTTGGAAGTTTGAAGGAAAATGTTTGCAAGAGAAAAATGTTTTAGAATTAAAAAAAACCTGTATAGAAAGATTGTGTAGTAAATGAGGGGCGCCTGGGTGGCACAGCGGTTAAGCGCCTGCCTTCCGCTCAGGGCGTGATCCCGGCGTTATGGGATCGAGCCCCACATCAGGCTCCTCCGCTATGAGCCTGCTTCTTCCTCTCCCACTCCCCCTGCTTGTGTTCCCTCTCTCGCTGGCTGTCTCTATCTCTGTCGAATAAATAAATAAAATCTTTAAAAAAAAAAAAAAAAGAAAGAAAGATTGTGTAGTAAATGAACCCAAATTCATCTTTTCTTTCTCTCTTTCCTCCTCTTTCTCCTTCCCCTCCAATACACAAGAGCTGTTATTGCTGTCTCCTATCATGACCCAAAACACAGTCCAATGTATTACCAAGTGCATTTCAAACATTTAATAACAGTGGATACTAAGAAATGAGTGAACAGATGATTGAATAGATGGATAGATGGCAGGATCTCTGGTTCATGGGAGAGAATGTCCCAGAAAAAGTTTGCAGGGATGGGGCATCTAGAGGCGGTACTTGGGTAAAGACATCAAAGAATGATACATAGATAAAACCAAGAATGGAAGCTGTCAAGAGGCAGAACCATCAAGGGTTGCACTTGGAAATTAACAAGAAATGGTCCAAGGTTAACACAATAAGATGTGTGTGTGTGTGTGTGTGATATGGGTTCTTCACTTCAGAATTTTACAGAGCATTTCAGGCTAGAGAGAGAAAACAGAAAAATTATATAAGTGAATTCAATACATTTATTAAGGTGCATACATTTAAAGTAATTTTATTCTGGGTAAGATTCAAACCTTATTCAAGAGATAGAACACATTATTGTACTACTTTTTAGTGAAAAAATACCACAAACAATATAGACTATTACCGCAAATAATGTAGTAATAACCAAGGGTTTCATGTTGTATAGATTTATATTTTCTATATGCTTTCTTATTATACAACAGAACATTTACATTTTATTATACCTGGACAGATACATTACACTATCACTTATTCTATATAATAATATAATCTAAAATGAGAACTAGGCATTGCTTTTTTAATTTAAATGTAAGTGTGCCCAACAGAGAATAAGTTTATATAAACATTTTCAAGTGTGTTAAAGAAAAATCAAGAAAATATGTGCTGTAGATTTTAGCTGAAGAGGAATGAAGCAGGCTTCTCAATATCAAAATGAGAATCAAACAATGAATCATGGAACACTACATCAAGAACCAATGATGTACTGTATGGTGACTAGCATAACATAATAAAAAATTTAAAAATGAGAATCAAAAGCTGTATTTGAAAGCCTTGTTGGGTAGCTTCAACTTTTTAAAACTCTAAGATACTGTCCTAAAACCCCTAACTGTAAAAATCATTTAGGCATTTGAAGGACATTGAGGCTATGTTCACAAAGTGAAGGTAGAAAGAGTAAGTGACCACTAATGTTCCATTTGAGCTGTGAGCTAAACAGGACCCCTTTCCAGGGAAAAGAACAGAAGGTTAGGCACAAAATAAGAACTAAATGTTCTTCTCTGTAGCTTTGCTTGTCAAAGTTGGGGAGCTCACAGGTCAGCAGCTTTTTTTTTATTTTTTTTATTTTATTTATTTATTTATTTATTTATTTTAAAGATTCTATTTATTTATTCGACAGAGATAGAGACAGCCAGCGAGAGAGGCAACACAAGCAGGGGGAGTGGGAGAGGAAGAAGCAGGCTCATAGCGGAGGAGCCTGATGTGGGGCTCGATCCCAGAACGCCGGGATCACGCCCTGAGCCGAAGGCAGACGCTTAACCGCTGTGCCACCCAGGCGCCCCAGGTCAGCAGCTTTTTAGAGACAGAGTTTCAGACTCCACCCCAGATCCTGGTAGCCAGAATCTGCCCTTGACCGGGTACCTGGGTGCACGCCACTCCTGTTCTAGTCCGAGAAGTGCCCCTGCAGACTGTGAAAGAGCACTGATAGAACTTTGGGTTGTCTTGTCAGCACGGGGTAAAAAGAAAGGGATGTAAGTGAGAGTAAGCCAAGATTTGCCACTTAAGGGTCATTAGCGTTTGGGGTTAGCACTGATGTTTAGACCAGAAACAGGTTTAAAGAATGTTGAAAAGATGATTTTATGGCATTGTGTTTGGAGGTCATATTGACAGTTCTGCATCTACCAAAAAAAAAAAAAAAAAAAAAAAATTCAGTTGTATTTTCTCTTTGGAGACCTTGAAGAAGCTGGAAAAATCCTTTTCCCCATGTTGTCATTTAATTCCCGTTCACCTTGCAAGCTATCTCTTTTCTTGAAATACCTTTTATGTCTCTAATGGCTAGATGCCCTCCCCTACACTCACAAGTGTTCCTTACTTGCCATGCCCTCCAGAAAGGCATTCTGAAGTCATCAGATGGAGTCTGAACTTCCTTGGCTGTATCCTAGCCCTGACATTAAATTGCTTACAAGATACAGATTTGAACTTGTTCTCAAGACACCCGTAAGTGCTCGAATTTCTAAGAAATATCTGATGTTAGCCCCTCACTGTGTAATCATGCCTCCTGCCTTTAGTTAACTCTCGAGGGCTTCTGTAATCCTTCGCCACCAGGGTTGTCTCTGTTAGTTCTTATGTTCATAGATTCATTCAGGCACTTCTTCCCTCGTTCATTTCACATTTCCCAACTCTGTGTTAGACAGTAGCTTAGAGCGGGGGGGGGGGGGGGGGGGGGGGGGCGTGGCGCGAGGAGGGGTTGGGATACAGGATAAATAAGCCTCAGGCATGGCCCTTGGGAACTTAGAATGATTTAATGGTTATAGATTTCTCATATACTGGCAGTGCAAGCACACTTGTTTGTTTATTTTCTCATTGCAAAGAAATGCCGGAAAATATGAATGGGCCCTTTTTTTCCTGACAGGCTGTGGTATATGGAAATGAACTTTTATGATAATAAATATTACTATTCAGTTCTTAGGATTTACCATGCATGCTTCTGAGTGGATTACCTGCCCTAACTCACTTAACCCTCCCAACAACCACATTCCCCTCTACCCCACATTTTCCAGAAGGAAGGAGAAAAGACAGAATTAAGTACCTGGCATAGACCAGAAAGCTGGCAAGCAGAAAGGCTTGGATTCAATTCAGATGGAAGTGATCTGGCTCCAGAGTCCTCACCTCCTAAGATTCACTTTGAAGCGTGTTGTCACCTATAACATAAAGTGCCTCTCACTACCTTTTTGATAGATGAAAATAATATCTCCCTCATTTTATGTTCCCATTCTCTCCTGTACCAGAGGTCTACAACTTATGGCCCATGCCAAATTTATTTTTGTAAATAAAATTTTATTGGAATGCAGCCATGCCCATTTATTTACATTTTGCCTCTGACTGCTCTTGTGCTAAAGTGACATGGGGTGAGTTGTTGTGGCAACGACCTTCGGCCTGAAAGCCTAAAATATTTATTATCTGGCTCTTCAGTATAAAATTTGCCAGCCCCTGTTCAAACATAAGTATAAAATCAATTCATACCTTATGTATTACATAAAACAATTTGAGTAGTAATGCTTTCTACACTGAATATAACATTTAGAATAAAACTTAATGGAAGAAAATAAAGAAACTACATTTATTTCAGGCATATAATTTTCAAATAGTCTCATAGAATTGGAGGGTAATTCTTTCTTTCAAAGATATGGCTGTTTTATGCCCTTGCTGAGTGCCTTTGTGGATGGCACCAGGGACCCTGGTTTTGGGAAACTAGGTTGCATACAGTTACCATTTCCTTTTATTGTTATTTCATGTCTCCAAGCTCAATAATGCATTTTTGTTAGCAATTATTTAGCACCACCTGAAACTGCAGAATAACTTTATGTAATATTTTCTCGTGTAGGGGAGCCTGGGTGGCTCAGTCAGTTAAGTGGTGGGCTCTTGATTTCTGCTCAGGTCATGATCTCAGGGTCATGGGATTGAGCCTCAAGTCAAACTCCACGCTCATAGGGGAGTCTGCTTGAGAGTCTCTCTCCTTCTCTACCTCCCTTTGCCCTCTCCCAGCTTACGCTCTTTCTCTAAGATAAATAAATAAAATCTTAATGAAAAATTAAATAATAATATCTCGTGTAGTACATATTTACACTGTCATTGGAAAAGAAGAGAAAGAATATTTGCTTTATTTCAGTTACTGGAATGCCAAGATTTGAAAAAAATACTAAATCAGATTTATTTTTATTTTTTCACTTTAAGTGGGAATGCGGTATTTATCTGGTTCCATCAATGCTTTTCATTGCCTTTTGTTTCACATAAAATATGAAAAGTATGTTTTGAGTAATTTTTTACTACTTTATTTACTTAGAGTTTAATTTGTTTTTAATAATTTAATAGATAAAATCAAAATAGAGCATTTGATAGTATATGCATCATTCTAATTTGGGAGTACATCTAAGGAAAGCAGTCATTTGCACAAAATCATTTTACATGACAAAGTAAAGGAAATTGTAATTAAGATAAAAATTATGGTGTTTTAATAAAGTTGAAACGATTTTTTTTTTTTTAAGATTTTATTTATTTATTCGACAGAGATAGAGACAGCCAGCGAGAGAGGGAACACAAGCAGGGGGAGTGGGAGAGGAAGAAGCAGGCTCATAGCAGAAGAGCCTGATGTGGGGCTCGATCCCACAATGCCGGGGTCACGCCCTGAGCCGAAGGCAGATGCCCAACCGCTGTGCCACCCAGGCACCCCGAAAGGATTTTTTTTCTTAATCTTTCCTTTATTGTTCATCTGTGGTTGTGAATTTGCATTTCTTACTGAGAAATATTGAAAACACTCTTCATCTTATTTTCACTGAAACTACAATCTTTGAAAGAAAATTCAATCCCTTTCAAAATAAGAAAGAATTATAATTTTATACATGCAAATTATTCTTTATGTTGTTTCTTAAAATAGCTATCTAAATATGCAGTTTTAAAAATCATGTTCTTTGGTAAAATATGATGAAATACAGTTTGGTTAGAATTAGAAATTAAGAGATTGATTCTTTAAGATATGACAAGGAAATGTATGAATTTCCATACATGTAAATTTTACTGGGAGTGTTTTAGACTCTGTTATTTATCCTTTGAAGCTTAATTATTAATTTAGACATGTAATAGATACTTCTCAATGCTTTTCCCCATGGACATTTGATACAAATTCAACTGTCTTTTTTTTTTTTTAAGATTTTATTTATTTATTTGATAGAGTAAGAGAGAGAGAGAGCAATCACCGGAGGAGAGGAGAAGCAGAGGGTGAGGGAGAAGCAGGCTCCCTATAGGGAGCCTGACAAGGGGCTGGATCCTAGGGTCCTGGGATCATGACCTGAGCCTAAGGCAGACGCTTAGCTGCCTGAGCCACCCAGGCGGCCCCCAAGTTCAACTGTCTGTTTGGGATTTTTTTCTGAAGGAAGCCATGACTTAGCTTGGTTCATTTACTTATTTGAATAAGTAAGTGGACTTCTTTATGGTCTACTAATTAAAATTCAGAACAGAGTAGCCCAGTTTCTTTGTGTTTTGCTTTAAATAATGCATGTAAGCTGTGGATATTTAGAATACTGTGTCAAAGTTTTGAGCACTATATTTATTGTCATTTCATATCCTTGGTAGGAAAGTTTGTTTTGCTTAGTTTTGTGAATGGAATGATAATGATGGATGACACCACTTTTCCCAGAAAAAAGAACTTAACTCCACTTGGGTATCTGTGCATCATCACATACTCAGGAATGGACTCTCTGATAATATTTGAGCAGCCTTATCAAATAATGATAAAGTTGAAAGCAGTAGTCAAGGAGAGAGCTGCTTTGGAACATGAAATATAAATATATATCAAATTGTAGAAATAATACTTTTGCAGCCAGAATGAATAATTTCCATTACATATTGCTTACCTGTCCTAACTGTTCCTTCTCAAAAACACCGAAGAATGTTGATATTCAAGCCAGTCCTTTTGATTGCTCCTTCCTTTCATGTCCATAATGCTATCACTCAGTGAGTTTAGACTGCTGACTCACAGGACTGTGTCATAATCCTTCCGTGACAAAAATTGATTTGATAGCGTGTGTTAGGTTGATGGCGACAAGGTCAATTGAGTTCGATTTGCTTTCGTCTCTAAGTAATCAACTTTGTTCCTCTGGTATGTGGAGACCTTAAAAGGCCTGGAGAATTTTAAATGTTTCTACTCTACAAATGTTTATTATTCAGATACAAAAGAGTTCATTTAACCTCCTTTGCCTATAATGTTTCACAAAAAGATTTTGTAATTTCATGATGAAAGCTTGTTTTTTTTTTTCATTTAAAAATGATTTCAGCACTGGCTTTTTTTTTTTTTTAATCATAGGATATTCTTAGCTTAAACACACCTCCTCAGAGAGGTCTTTCCTAATCATATTATCTGAGTATATCACGCTATAATTCTCTGTCTTTGGCTATAGTTTTTATCTTTCCTTGATGCGTACCACGATTTGCAATTATGTTTGTTAATGCTTACTTCTTTCACTAGTTTGTCAACTCTACAAGAATCAGGGCTGGGTCTGTTTTGCTCATAATTCTATCCCAAGCACCTAGTTGCAATCATGACACATAGAAGGTGTTTAACAAAATATACATTGAAAGAAAAACATTGTCCATTATCTGAGGAGTTTGGAGTAGATGACAAGGAAATCCTGAGGGTATTACAGAACCTGGCTTGGAATTCTCCTTGGCTTGAAGGGGTTCAATGCAATTATTTGAATCCTTTCTTCTGATACTGGGAGGAAGAATGGAAATTTAACGACCCCAGCTTCCAGTTTTGATCATGAAACTTTTTTTTATTACAATGCAATTCATTGGTATATATACCTTTATTCATTAAGTCATTCAGCAAATATTTATTAAGCAGACCCTGTGTACCAAACACTAGACAAATAGGGCTCTTTCTCCAGTAGATTTTAGAATGCAGTGGGGAGACCCACATTAATCAAGCAAACATTTTTAGAACATGTTACACATATATACCATATAAGTATAATGAAGAAATCAATTAGAAAACCTAATTTAAACTGTGGGGAGAAGAGGATCTCAGAAACTCATTCTAAGGAGCAGGCAGGGTCTTCTGCCTCACCATGTCATCTCTTATTAGCTATTCTGCTTTGACTCTAGTTGTTGCAGAACTCTTATTGGATTTATGCCTTACTGGGTTCAGAAGATCCCTAGTCCTTACCATGTGGACACACTTCTGTCACTGACCCATTGTCTTATGTCCTAGTAAGCACTTACCTTACCCAGTGGGATTGGTGTCCTGCCCTGTGACCCATCCCCTTTTCCTGGGATGCTGCCAACTTCCTCTTTGCCAGTCCTTTCCCAAGGAGAAACACACTGTTTCCTGTATAGTAGTTGTTGGTTCACTTCTGTTGTGGATTAACTGATGAACACTGTTGCTCTGCTGCTAGATTCATGTTGTCATACACTTCCTGCATTTCTGTCAGGACATAGCCCAGATTTACCTAAATTGTGACTTGATTTTGATCAGTCAGATTCCTCCAGTCTTCTCCCACTTTGAATCTCTCTTTTGTTTTTTTCTACCCTCTTTACTCTATTTCATGCCCTTCTGGGTTCTATATTTTTATACTCACCTTGTTGATGACTGTGAAATATGCTACACATATTTACATTTTTTTTAAGTTTTTTTTTTAATTTTTATTTATTCGACAGAGATAGAGACAGCCAGCGAGAGAGGCAACACAAGCAGGGGGAGTGGGAGAGGAAGAAGCAGGCTCATAGCGGAGGAGCCTGATGTGGGGCTCGATCCCATAATGCCAGGATCATGCCCTGAGCCGAAGGCAGACGCTTAACTGCTGTGCCACGCAGGTGCCCCTAAGTTTTTTGTTTTTTTTTTTTTTTTTAAGATTTTATTTATTTATTTGACAGAGAGAGAGAGACAGCCAGCGAGAGAGGGAACACAAGCAGGGGGAGTGGGAGAGGAAGAAGCAGGCTCCCGGCAGAGCAGGGAGCCCGATGTAGGGTTCGCCCCAGGACCCTGGGATCACGCCCTGAGCCGAAGGCAGATGCTTAACGACTGAGCCACCCAGAAGCCCCCATATTTACATTTTTTAACTTTTCTGATCAGAGTTTCTCATCCTCAACACTATTGATATTTTATGTCAGATAATTTTTTGCTGCGGGAACAGCCCTGTACATTGTAGGAGGTTTAGAATCTCTCTCCCAGTTGCAAAAACAAAAAATGTGTCTAGGGGCACTTGGGTGGCTCAGTCATTAAGCGTTTGCCTTCAGTTCAGGTCATGATCCCAGAGTCCTAGGATCGAGGCCCGCATTGGGCTCCAGCCCCTCATTGAGCTCCCTGCTCAGCGGGAAGCCTGCTTCTCCTTTTCCCACTCCCCACTCTCTCGCTGTTTCTCTCTCTGTCAAATAAATAAATAAAATCTTTAAAAAAATGTATCTAAACGTTGCTAAATATTCTCTGGGGTCAAAATTTCCCCAGTTGAGAACCAAATATGCTTTCAAGTAACCAAGGTATGTTTCACACATACATTTATTCATTCTTCTACTCATTCAATAAATATTTATTGAGCACATACTTGGTGTCAGAGCTGTTCAAGGCATTGGGAATACCACTGTAATAAATGCAGATAAAACCTTTGCCCTTATAGAGCTCACATTTTTATAGAAGGAAAATATAAAAAATAAACAATATAATACCAATTCATGAAACACACGATGAATTAAAAGAAAGTGAGGAGGTAGAACACCATTTCAGAGGGAGTAGTTAAAATCTTTCTGAGAAGATAGCTTTTGAGCAGAGACAGAAATGAAGGGAAGTTGATAGCTTTGTGAAGATTATGGACAGAGTGATTGCAGAAAGAAAGAAACAAAGTTCCTGAGAGGGAACAAACTTGTGGTGATAGAGATGTAGCAAGATGACCTATGTAGTTAGAACTGAGGGAAGAGCAACTGGGTCAGCGTGATGGTCCTGGGTATGATGAGAAGTCACTGGAAAGCATTGAGCTGAGCAATAATGGAATTGGATTTTTAATCAGGAGGGGACACTCTGGCTGTTCTGGATAGAACTGACAGTAGTAAGGGAGCCAAGAATGGGATTGAGGAGATCCATTAGGAGTTTGAGTTAGGGTGAGTGAGAGAAGATCAAGGCTAGAACTGGGGTGA
Source organism: Ursus arctos (assembly GCF_023065955.2). Lineage (NCBI taxonomy): Eukaryota > Metazoa > Chordata > Mammalia > Carnivora > Ursidae > Ursus > Ursus arctos. Next base: position 37,546,392 of record NW_026622875.1, on the reverse strand, counting down.
TGATGCTGGAGGTGTTAAGATGCCATTGTAGTAAGAGATGTCTTTTGAAGGAAGGCCTGCTGTGCCTGCTGTTGGATTGGATGTTGATGTAGGTGAGGGGAAAAAAAAAAGGCCCAAGGCTGATTTGTAGACATGTGACCCTAGGTGACTATTTCTGCCATTTTCTGAGATGGACAAGACCGGGAGAGGAGCAGGCTGGGTGTGATTAAGACCTTCATTTTGCATATTTTAAACATGAAATGGCAGTTTGTGGTGATGGTGAGTGTAAGTAATTACTTGTACTTTGATTATCTGTTTTTTTCTGTCCCCTCAAGACAGAAGTGTATATAGTAGTTGGTGCAACTTTTTTTTTTTTTTTCTTTTAAATGAGGAAACTAAAGCTCAGAAATCTTCGGTAAGGCAGGATTTGCACACAAAAATTCAGACTCTAAATTGAGACTCTGAAGGAGTACCCTTAATTAATGCTGCCAGTGATTTTCTGATGTTTTTATGTTAAAATTCAAAAACAGGAAGCATTTTCTGTTATACTTTGCAACAAATAAAAAGTAAGTGCAAGTCCAAACTGAAAATACATGTCTCTAAGCACTTATATTTCTCTTTATCTCTATTATTATTACAATGAAGGATGAAATTATGAAAAAAAAAATACATGAGTGATTGGATGTATCACAACACAATATGACCAACTTCCTCCGAAGACTGGTTTTGGGTCCTGGTCTTTTTTCTTATCCATTCATCAATGTGCATAATTCCATACATCCCTTGGAAGATTTTTATAGATATCCACCTCATAGTTAGTGTGCAGTATTTGTAGTATTAATAAAAGTGGTTTCCACTTGCATGTAATATCTTTTTCCATCTTTTCATTTTCAGTTGTGTGTGTCCTTGTATTTAAAGTGAGTCTCTAGTAAGCAGTATATAGATGAGTTTTACTTTATATTCATTCAGCCACCTTATGTCTTTTGATTGGAGCATTAGATTTAAAGTAATTATTGATAGGTATGTGCTTTTTGCCATTTTGTTAATATTTTCTTGTTGTTTTTGTAGTTCCTCTCTGTTCCCTTCTTCTCTTGCTTTCTTCTTTTGTGGTGATGACTTTCTTTAGTGGTGTGCTTACTTTCCTTTCTCTTTTTCTTTTGTGTGTTTGCTATAGGTTTTTGCTTTGCAATTACTGTGAAGCTTACATATAACAACATCTCTATAGCAGTCTATTTGAAGTTGATAGCATCTTAAGTTTCATCCCATCCTAAAACTCAACCTTATTTTTCCCCTGCCATGTTTTGTTTTTGATGTCACATTTACATCTTTTATCTTGTGTATCCCTTCACTGATCATTGTAATCATACTTTTAGGGGTACCTGGTGGCTCAGTCCGTTAAGCGTCTGCCTTCAGCTCAGGTCATGATCTCCGGTCCTGGGACCGAGCCCCATGTCATACTCCTGGGTCAGCAGGGAGTCTGATTCTCCCTCTGCCTCTATCCCTACTCGTGATTCTCTCTCTCTCTCAAATGAATAAATAAAATCTTTTTAAAAAATCATATTTTCACTACTTTTGTCTTTTAACCTTTATGCTAGCTTTATAAGTGATTAATCCACTACCTTTTCTACATATTTACCTTTGTAGTTAGATATATTTTTTCATATGTATTTTTATAACTAATTAGCACCCTTTCTTTCCTGTCAGGCCAATTTAATGGTGAAGAACTTCTTTAGCTTTAGCTTGTCTGGAAAATTTATCTTTTCTTCACTTCTGAATGATAATTTTGCCGGGTAGAATATTCTTGGAAGTGTTTTTCATTCAGCACTTTGACTATATCTTACCACTCCTGTCTGGCCTACATATTTATGCTGAAAAACTTGCTGTTAGTCTTATGGTGGTTTCTCTGTATGTAACAAGTTGCTTTTCTCTTGATGCTTTTAAGATTCTCTCCTTGTCTTTAACTTTTGACATTTTAATTATAATGTGTCTTGGTGTGGGTCTCTTTGGGTTCCTTTTATTTGGAACTCTCTTTGCTTCTTGGATCTGGATGTCCATTTCCTTCTCCAGGTTAGGGAAGTTTTCAGTTATTATTTCCTCAAATAAAATGTCTTTCTCTCTCTCTTCTTCTGATGCAAAGCTCTATGATGCAAATGTTAGTCTGTCTAATGTCCATAGTTTTTTAAACTATGCTTTTTTTCCTTTTTTCTTTCTTTTTGCTGCTCTGATTGGGTGAGTTCTACTGTCTTGTCTTTTGAGTTGACTGATCTTAAATCCTGCTTCATCTAGTTTGTTTTTGAATCTCTCTAGTGTATTTTTCAGTTCAGTTATTGTATTCTTTAGCTCTGTGACTTATACTTGGTGTTTTCCTACATGTTCCATCTCTTTGTTGAAATTTTCGTTTTGTTCCTGCATTCTTCTCCCCAGTTTGGTGAGCACCTTTATGAACATTACTTTAAACTCTTATCAGGTAAATTACTTATCTCCATTGTATTAGGTTTTTTCTGAAGTTTTATTTTGTTCTTTCATTGGGAACATACCCCTTGTTTCTTCATTCTACCTAATGCTCTGTGCTAGTATCTATACAATAGATAAAACCACCTCTCTCAAGTCTTGAAGTAATGGCCTTGTGTAGGAGGTGAACCTTGTTGTTCAAACCCTCCTACGCTCTTGGTTATCTCTCAAAGCTTTGTGCATGGTCCAAGCATCCTATTCTGTTTTTAAGAGTTCCAAGTAGTTGAGGATGTGCCAAAACTTGTCAGTATCCCAACAGGGAGGATCTCAGCTCCTAGATTAAGGCTCACTGGAAGCCATATCCTCAATTAGTAGCTTTTAAAAGTATGCAAATATAAAAAAATAAATGTATGCAAATATGTATAGTTTGGTAGGATGAAAGATTAAGCCTGCTAGCTACCAGTTACAGGTGATCAAGAGGCATATTCTAGGTGGCAGCTGTAAAAATTGGGGCATCAGACTCACACAAAAGTTCCCTTCCAGGTAACACTAGTGCTCTGGAGTACAGCTAGCAAAGCATGAAAAGATGGCACCCACCAGTCTTTGTCCCTGGAGAGTGTTGTAGCAAACTCTTGGGTGCATGTGTTAAATTACATGTCTGCCCTTCAGACTGATGCTTTAAAGCAAGTAGGAGAGCCTTATTCACTTTAAACATGGGTGTGATCACCTCTTTCTGAGATGGGCCCTGGGGTGGGTGAGTTTAAGGGTATGAGACCTTTTTTTTATTGATGGGGGACGGAAGATGAAACACTTTTGAAGTTTTTATTTTAACTCCAATTAGTTAACATACAGTGTTATAGATGTACAATATAGTGATTCAACACTTCCATATAACACCTGGTGCTAAATGCATGAGCCCTTTAAGAACAGTTTCTCAGATCTGTAGAGTCTTTTGGGTTTTGAGGTGTGAATCTCATTGGTTTTCAAAATTAGGTATTTTGGGTGCTCATCTCTCAAGTGTATGTCTTAAACGTTGGGATGTGTCATGTTAGGTTTGAACCCTTCACTTCTCAGGTAGGAAGCTCCTGGTTTTGAGTTCCCACTAGGTTGTGGGTCATTGCATTTGAGGTAGGGTATATGGTGAGAATGTATCCAAGCTTCTACCTGCTTTGATGTTGGTTTCTTTTTGTTTATCCAATGTGTAGTTGTCACATGACCAGCCTTTAGGTTATTTTGAGAAAATTGTTCCATTTGTACCTGTAGACTCCTCTGTGAGAGGATGTGAGTTCAGGATCTTTCCACGTTGCTAACTTGCCAGTTCAGAATATTATTTTTAAATACTGGAATTTAAAATAAAATTGGAATTTTTAAAAATAAAATGGAATTTTAGGTGCACCTGGGTGGCACAGCTGTTAAGCGTCTGCCTTTGGCTCAGGGCGTGATCCTGGCGTTCTGGGATCGAGCCCCACATCAGGCTCCTCTGCTATGAGCCTGCTTCTTCCTCTCCCACTCCCCCTGCTTGTGTTCCCTCTTTCGCTGGCTGTCTCAATCTCTGTCAAATAAATAATAAAATAAAATCTTTAAAATAAAATAAAATGGAATTTTAAAAAATAAAATGGAGCAATCTATTCTTCAGAGTTTGTATATGTGACACACTCAAATAGGAAGATTAAGGAGAGTTTAATGAAAAGAACAAGGAATAAATCTACAGGGGATGGGACACACCACAGGGCTTGAAGGATATTGCCAACTTTAGACTTGATAGGGAACTGGAGGGATAAGTTTCAGAAACTTAAAGGAACAACCCTGTTGGAAGATGCCCACAGACATATACTATAGCTTTTGGTAGATGAACACAGCAAAGTTGAAGCAACATGGCAGGGGCAATTGGAGATTTCAGCCTCACATTCCCCCACCCTCAGGTCTCCTTGACAACCGTCCCTCCACACACACATTTGCTCAGTCCAGTCAGAAAACAAGAGTCCCATTAGGGCAGACCGTAGATGTCAGATTCCCAGGCATAGAAAAGAGTGAGGAAGGGTGAAAGTTTCTGGAGGGGCAAATCAAGCACACTCATTGACTCAATTATTAATTCTTATTTTTAATAATACTAGCTTCTGGTATACCTCATACATCCTCATCTGTTCTTCTGAAACTATTTTGAATGCTTACTGCACAGGCCTTACTGTGCTAATTCACCACCTCTTATCAAACCAGATATCACCCAGTGTGTTTGCATACCACTTTGCACTGTAAATCCATGTCCTAAATTGTTTTCCTAATATTATACTGTACCGGTTTCTACCTAGTCTTTAACTATGATGTGTCAGCCTCTCTAGCCATTTCTCTCTCTAGTCTCCAATTACTTAAATATTTCCAAGTTCTGTTCTTACCCCTTTGCTGTTAGAGGGGTGTGGAAGTGCAGGAAGTGGTGGGTAATAGAAATATACAGGTAGGAAGGTAGGGAGGTAGATGTAGAAATAGATAAATAGATATTTCTGGGAGAAAGACTATTGTTTAAAGTAATTGCAGTTTATTTCTTATGCATACTAATCAAATAATTACCCTTATTGAAATCATATTAAAATGCCATTTTAATTTCTTGAATTTCTGAAGGATTCCATAATAAATATGTTTTAATTTAATTTTAAAATAATAGCATAATAACTAGCTTTATTAAACATATTGCTTCACTAAAAATTATTTCCACAGAAAAATTGGTAAAAACACATTTCTTCAGAATTAAAAATCTGGCTATAGTTTTGAATTTGATAAATAGTAGGTATATCATATTCAACATTTAAAATTAAAACCATAACCAAAAATTTATAGTTGAATTAGCATTTTTATATAGGATAAAATAAGAAGATATTTATTATGTTAGGTAAAAATGCTTCCTTTTTGACAACAAACAGATTTATAACCATTTTGCTAATGAAACCTTGTTCAGTATTAAATAGAAATCCTAAAATATCTAACTTTCAAATTGATGCTCATTTTATTCTTCCTACAAGAGATTACAAAATGATTTATAACCTATCAAAATCAATTCTAATGTAATTTTCACTTATTGGATACAATAATCACAACTTTTAATTAGAATATAATTTAATTTTCCATTAAAGTCTATATTAGCACAGAAAGCCTGAACGAAATGTATTTGAATAACTTACTACTTAGAGTGTAGCACATTGAAAATAACCTGATTAATTGTGTCTTTACATGATTAATTGTACATACTAGGTGCTTATCTCTTTCACACATTGAATTCGTTTCCTTTATTACCCTTTTTTGTCACAACAGCCTTTCTCTCTTTTATGTGGATTTTGAGGTCCGAAAGTAGAGAAGTACAAGGTTGATAATTGTCATTCAGAGAGCATGAGAGGGAAAAACTATTTTCATAATAAAGTTATGATTCTTATTTGCCTTTTTTCACTGTGTTGATGCTTCCACTGGTGGTGAACAAAGCAACAGTGGTAAAAATGATGGCACTTAGTGCAAATCAAGACAGTGGCACCAACTGTATTAGTGATCTTGGGCTCTTCATGTTATGTGCAGACATTTTTAAAAAACAATATTGTTTAGACTTTAATTTTTAGAGCAGTTTTGGGTTCATAGAGGGGAAGGTTCAGAGATTTTTCCATATACCTCCTGCCCCCACATATGCATAGACTCCCCCATTATCAACATCTGCCAACAGAATGGTACATTCGTTACAATTGGTGAACCTACACTGACGCATCCTAATTACCCAAAGTCCATAGTTTGCATTATTGTTCACTTTCGGTGGTATATATGCTATTGGTTTGGAAAAGTGTATGATGAAGGACATGTATCCATCATTATGGTGTCATACAGAGTATTTTTAATGTCCAAAAAATCCTCTCGTTTTATTTAAGAAATTTTCCTATGAGCAGTAAAACATTTGTTTTATTAAATCTCAAATAATAACTATACTCATCTTTTAATATTCTAGTGACAAAAACAGGAAGTACATATAAAATATTTCTACATACTGTAATATGACAGTTATCTCCAGAAAAAGTCTGGAGAAAAAGTGACTGTTTGAATTGCAGGCTAACCTAGCAGCTTTTTTCATGGAGTGTCAATTGTACTTGAAAGAACAACTGACAAACTATGATTATTCATACATTGGTAATTGTCTGAATGAAGTGAACTTATCATTTCAAGGAAACTAACTCTCAGTATTTTCTGCCAATGATAAAATTCAAGCTTTATTTCAAGGGAAAATTAGAATTTTGCCATACTTGAATCTGCCACCACAAGTTAGACAGTTTCCCAATTCTTAATGATTTTTCTGATGAGCTCAGTTTTAATTTTAACAAATGGTGTTTAAATACACACACACACACACACACACACACACACACACATACACACACACACACACACATTACACAGTGAAATGCAGCAAAATTTGGAAGATCAATATAACTCAGTAAACCAATATTCTCTAAATGAGCTATGCATGTTATAAAATCACTCATGAGAGATTTACCAAAGTGTAAGATAGACTATTTATAATACTTTATTGATAATATTTCAGAAAGCATATAGCAACTAAGCTTTACAAACTATCCATATTAAGCTTTATTGTAGTATCAATATCCACCATTCTTTGGAAGAAGACTTTAAAGGCTCCTTCCTTGTCTAACTATATGCCTTCAATAGACAGGCTTTTCTTTGTATACTTTAATCAGAGCAATACATTGTAACAGATTGAGTACCAAAGCAAAGAGACTGGCATAATTATAAAACAATGCCACTCTTCTCCCTGATTTTATTTTTGTTTTGGTAAATATAGGTATTTTTCATATAACATGTTATGTATTTTAACATGCAATGGGATTATAATTGTTATTTTAAAATGAATTAATATATGTTTAAATAATTTCTCTACATTTTCATTTCTGATATGGCAAGTAACAATAGACATGACTCATATAAATAAAACCTCTTTGGGATTTTCAATAATTTTTTTAAAGATTTTTTTAAAGTAATCTTTACACCCAACGTGGGGCTCAAACTCACAACCCCGAGATTAAGAGTTTCATGTTCCACTGACTGAGCCAGCCAGGCTCCTCAAGAGATTTTCAATAATTTTTAAGAGTGTAAAGGAGTCTTAAGACCAAAAAGCTGGAGAACTTCTACAGTCGGCCAAAGTAGTTAAAGTCTGTTCTTAGATGCCTTTTTGGTGGGGGAATATTTTGAGTTCTGTCCAGAGAAACCTTTTTTTTTTTTTTTTGTCATTCTTCTAAAAGAACAAATTTAGTTGTGAAAGCAAAATATTTTTCATGATACTATGCAGAGTATATTGTGAATCTCTTCCAAAATAGCAAGAAAAATATTTGTTTCACAACTTACTTTTGAACCAAGCTCCATTTAAACATTCACAAATCCTGACTTGAGAAAATTGAGCAGTATTCTTTTTTCTCTTACTCTTCCTCATTGAGTGTTACATAAATGTAGCCGCATCAGCAATTTCTTTTTTTTCTTTTTCATATGCCCCCTCCCTTTTAGAGCAAATGTTACCTCTAACATTTATAGCTTGTTCACAGTAGTAGATCCCAAGGCTTGCAAAGCAAATTATTCTAATTAACTTTCTTTGGCAGAGTTTTTCCTAGACAGACTAAAAATAATCTGCTTTAGTTATAAAGAGTAAACCTTTCTCCCACCCTGAATTGCAAACTCATCAGTTTATTTGATATCCTATTTTACTTCTACAGGAAACATTTAGCATTGAGTCTCTCTAACACCTCTCCTTCATAAGAGAACTATTTTATTCTTAAATAGTGCTATATAGACTCAGCTAATAAAAGATTAAATATAATGTAAAATATTTTGTAGTATTTGCTGACCTGATTTTTCTTTTGCAAACATCAATAGAAAGTGACTTGGTACAAAAGTATGTGATCTTGAGATGACCACTGGGAATTTTATATTTCTTTAGCATTTCACATCAGTTCTCTGATTCAAACCTGGGAAGAATTAGAGTCAGTGTAACAACACTTCTATTGTCTACTCATTTACTTTACTAGGAGATATATGTTTCAGTCTTTACAGGATTCACTGTCTAGAAGAGAAGACAAATTTACATAGATACGTGATTATAAATATGCATGCACATAGTGATTAATGCAATATATAAATTGTGTGCAAAACTCTGATATAGCACAAAGGACAAGTGATTTATTCTTTTGGGTATTGGAGGGATATTTGGAATGCCTTCACTGAAGATGCTATATCTTAGCATCATCTAGAAAGATGAATAGAAATTTGGGAGGAAAATACATATAGTGTGGATATTTTATTCAGAGAAATAACATTTGTAGAGATCTTAGAAATATGAACCGATATCTTTACATGTTGATTCACAGGTTCCTCTATATTAATGAAGCATCAGTTACTGAATGAGGCTTGGACGAGAAATAGGGCTGAGAAGCAGAGAAAGACCAGATTAGGGAAGAGTTTGACTTTATCCTGCAAGTACATGTAAGTTATAGAAGAGTTTAAAGAGAGGAGTGACTGAGAAATTTGAAGTTAGCGCTACAGAAAAGAAGACTGGAGGAGGAAATGGCTGCAGTAGTCAGAGTGCAGAGGAAGACAGTCTGAACTGAGAAAGTAGCAGTATGAGTGAAAAGGGTGAAATAGATTTAAAAGGGGTTTTGGAGGGGAGATTGACAGGACTCCATCTTCACATCCTTTTCTCAGATGCTGGGCAGGGTGGAAGTGTTCTTTATCTTCCTTCATCTCCAACATATATGAGCCTCTTAGAATACGTAGACTGCACATAGATAAGAACTGCACATTCTAGAAAAAACCTACATTGAAAGCAAGAGCATAATAGAAGGTCATGGAGTAGAGGAGAGAGAGGAGAAATCACCAGGGAGCTAGAAGGGAAAATGACAATACAATTCTAGTTAAGGGACAAGAAAATTTAAGACATATTGGGCAATTGGACAAAATACAGAGAGGTCTGCTGTGATGACTGAAAGATATTGGTACATTGTAACATTTCTGAGAGTGGTAATATCTGGTGGTGCTTTAATTTGAGAAATGTAAAGGAATGGAAGATGTTCATATTTTGAGTGTAGAATTGAAAGATTCTGTTAAAGGACAGAAGGCATGAGCACAGATAGAAACTGAGCTAAGAAGTTTGTCAAAAGAGATTGAAAATATAGACACAGGTTTTCCTCTGGTGGTGCTAAGAAGCCTATTGACTGTTATCTGGAAATTGCCCTTGGAAACTGGGAGGAAGCTTACTGAGGTCATGGCATTTGAATCTCATGACTCTTATGTGTGGTCTTGAAATACATCACTGTTTCTGCTTCCTCAGGAATTTTATTCTTCTTCTGACTGGGAAAGCACCTGGGTGGCTCAGTTGTTAAGTGTCTGCCTTAGGCTCAGGACGTTGATCCCGGGGTCCTGGGATCGAGCCCCGCATCAGGCTCCTCTGTTGGGAGCCTGCTTCTTCCTCGCCCACTCCCTCTGCTTGTGTTCCCTCTCTCTCTGGCTGTCTCTCTCTGTCAAATAAATAAATAAAAATCTTTAAAAGAAAAAAAAAAAGAAAACACCTGAGGTCTCAGGTCATGGATAACTTTTTCTCAAAGAAATCTTTTTTAACCTGAATAACATTCTTTGTCCTCATGAACCCATTCTTTAACTCTTCCGGATCACAAAATGTGCCATTGACATTTACTTGTGTTAAGTCTGTCTTCACTAAGGAAATGTAAACCCCATGAAGACGGCACTGTTTTTGATTGATCACATAAGTCCAAGATTAGTGACAGAAATTGATGTTACAGAAGATAGTCATTAAATATTAGTGGAATGAATACATATATAAAGATGGCAACTGGAAATTTTGGTTATAGAAATATGGTCTTAAAAGACAATAGGCTAATCGCTTATCAAGACAACTACCACACTACAAACAATAATAACAGTAAAGGTTATGTGACAGGCAGTGTAATATCACCATCTCATTTGTAGAAAGAAAGAAATTATATTATAAATTAAATATATCATATTGCTACCTCATGACTTACACCCACATAGATTCTAAATAAAACAAAATATAGAAGTATATAGTTGGGGAATAATTATCTGCAATCTGACCCTGTGAACAGAAACTCAAAACAAAGATTGATAAATTCTTATTTTATGATTATTAATCATTACCTGTGGAAATAATCAAAAGCTTCCCCATTAACAAAGTTCAGATGTAACTGATAAAGCATAAAAACCAGTTGTGATATACTGGGAAGACTTTTATTAATAATGGAAGCATTTCTGCTGATCAATAAGGTAAACATGAGTCCCAATTAGGAAAAAAACAAAAAACAAAAAAACAACTGAGTGAAGGATATGAAATTAAAACTCTCAGGAAAATAAATAGAAACTAGTAGTAAACATGCATATAAAATCTTATGACTTCTCGAGGGAATGAACATTAAATGGATAAGGAAATATCAACTTTTCTTATCAGAATGGTTTTCTTTTTTGTTTTGTTTTGTTAAGTGTGATGTTAGAGTATTTTTAAAGACTGAAGATAGGCATGTAGGAGCGTAAAGTGGTATCACCATTTTGGCAACTAATTGGCAATATGCATCCAAAACCCTTTGACAAAACAATTTTGCTAAGATGTTTTTAATTTTTATTTATTTATTTATTTTTTAAAAGATTTTATTTATTTATTCGACAGAGATAGAGACAGCCAGTGAGAGAGGGAACACAAGCAGAGGGAGTGGGAGAGGAAGAAGCAGGCTCATAGCGGAGGAGCCTGATGTGGGGCTCGATCCCGTAACGCCGGGATCACGCCCTGAGCCGAAGGCAGACGCTTAACCGCTGTGCCACCCAGGTGCCCCTAAGATTTTTTTTAAATAAAGTTTTACAAAGAGATACATTTCAGTAATATTGATGTAGCCTTACAAAGAATAGAAAAAAAAGAAAAAAAATGCTACAAATGTGAAGTCAATGAGGTATTTAAATTATTAAATATCTACAGGATGAAATATACCTTACAGTAAGACAATGTGATTACAAAATTTGTTTTTGCTTATTGTGTTTTTGCTTATATGATAAAGTTTACTTGTGTAATTAGGAAATGCTATATATTCTATAATAAAAGGTGTGAAGAAGTAGAAAAATAAATAACCTTAGTATAAGCACAGAAGAGGCTTGCTAGGTCAAAGAAAACTCACAGACCTAATACTCCTGATAGAGATTGTCAAATACTTCAGAAGGCTGCTGTCAGTGGAGGGGACACTGTTTACGTGGGGAAATAAAATTAAATATGTACAATATACATTTGCCAGTTGAATAAGCACGTTATATATTACTTCTTTAATTTGCACTATTAGGCTTGCTAGTAAGATTTGAAAGTTTTGAAATGTTTATTACTCCTTTCCATTCCTTCTTTTATAAATTGTTTAGGCATGTCTCTTCTTGCTTTTGTTTCTACAAGAGACTCTTGGGTTCTCTTTCTAAGTGATCATAAGAGAACTGTATACATTAAGGTCATTGATGCTTTGTAGATTATCGGTATTGTAAATATTTCCCCCAGTTAATTATGTGCTTTTAAATTTGTTTATGGTGTTTTCATTAACATACAGAAAAAAAATTAACTTTTAAGTAGTCATAACTACAAAATTCCTACCTTTTTGTGCTTAGGAAAGCTTTTTTTTTAAATTTAGTATGTTTGGATGGGGCAAATCTAATTTTACTTTAATTTCCTAATAGTTAAACCAGCACAAATGGATAATGTTTTATTTTCCTACTGATTTGAAATGCTTCTCTGCTCATATTTATGCTTGTTTCTGGATTTTCTCTCTTGTTCTGACAATCTGTTCAGTCATTCTTGTGCCAGAGCTACACTGTTTTAGTAATTATATTTTCTAATGTGATTGCTTATGTAATATTTTCTAGATTGTTATTGTCTAATTATTCTTCCAGATCAAACTTGGAATGAATGACAAAAATCCCAAAGTAACCTCATTTGAGATTTCATATTAAATTGCATTAAACTATAAAATTTAATATAAGAAAATTGGGATCTTATTATTGGTGAGCCTCCCTATATTATGGTAATATATATGTTTTACCATTAAGCAGATTTTTTTTTTTTTTAAGATTTTATTTATTTATTTGACAGAGAGAGACAGCCAATGAGAGAGGAAACACAAACAGGGGGAGTGGGAGAGGAAGAAGCAGGCTCCCAGCGGAGGAGTCTGATGTGGGGCTTGATCCCAGGACTCCGGGATCACGCCCTGAGCCGAAGGCAGACGCTTAATGACTGAGCCACCCAGGCGCCCCTTTTAAGCAGATTTTTATTTATCATTCTTAGCATTATTAAAAGGGAAGCTATTACAATTATTATATTGGTTGCAAACTTTCTAATCTTTTTTTTTAATTCCAGTATAATTAACATTCAGTGTTATATTACTTTCAAGTATACAATATAGTGATTCAGCAATTCCATACATTCATTACACAGTGCTCATCATGATAGGTGTGCTCTTAATCCCCATCCTCTATTTCACCCATCCTCCCAACCACCTCCCCTCTGGTAACCATTAGTTTTTTCTCTAGAGTTAACAGTCTGGTTTGTGTGCCTTTTTTGTTCTTTATTTGTTTTGTCTCTTAAATTCTACACAAGAGTGAAATCATAGAATATTGTCTTTCTCTGTCTGACTTATTTTATTTAGCATTATACGCTTCTGGATCTATCTGTGTTGTTGCAAGATTTCATTCTTTTTTTCCCCTTTTTTCCTTAAATTTAATTAATTAACATATGGTGTATTATTAGTTTCAGAGGTAGAGTTCAGTGATTCATCAGTTGTATGTAACACCCAGTGCTCATTCCATCAGGTGCGTTCCTTAATGTCCACCACCAAGTGACCCCATCCCCCTAAGCCCCTCCCCTCCAGCAACCCTCAGTTTGTTTCCGATTATTAAGAGTCTCTTTTGGTTTGTCTCCCTCTCTGATTTCATCTTGTTTTACTTTTTTCCTCTCTTCCCCTGTGATCTTCTGTTTTGTTTCTTAACTTCCACATATGAGTGTGATCATATGATAATAATTGTCTTTCTCTGATTGACTTATTTCACTTAGTATAATACACTCTAGTTCCATCCACATTGTTGCAAATGGCAAGATTTCTTTTTTTTTTTTTTTTTTATGGCTGAGTAGTATTTTATTGCATATGCATGCCACATCTTCTCTATCCATTCATCTACTGATGCACATCTGAGCTCTTTCCATAGTTTGGCTATTGTGGACATTGCTGCTATAAACATAGGGGTGCACGTGCCCCTTCAGATCACTACATTTGTATATTTGGGTAAACAGTAGTGCAACTGCTGGTCGTAGGGTAGCTCTATTTTCAACTTTTTGAGGAAACTCCATACTGTTTTCCAGAGTGGCTGTACCACCTTGCATTCCCACCAACAGTGTAAGAGGGTTCCCCTTTCTGTGCATCCTTGCCAACATCTATTGTTGCCTGTGTTGTTAATTTTAGCCATTCTGACTGGTGTGAGATGGTATCTCATTGTGATTTTGATTTGTATTTGCTTGATGCCAAGTGATGTTGACCATTTTTTTCATGTGTCTGTTGGCCATTTGTATGCCTTCTTTGGAGAACTGTCTATTCAAGTCTTCTGCACATTTCTTGATTGGATTATTTGTTCTTTGGGTGTTGAGTTTGATAAGTTCTTTGTAGATTTTGGATACTAGCCCTTTATCTGATAAGACATTTGCAAACACCTCCTCTCATTCTGTAGGTTGTCTTTTGGCTTTGTTATCTGTTTCCTTTGCTGTGCAAAAGCTTTTTATCTTGATGAAGTCCCAATAGTTCATTTTTGCCTTTGTTTCCCTTGCCTTTGGAGATGTGTCTAGCAAGAAGTTGCTGCAACTGAGGTCACAGAGGTTGCTGCTGCCTGTGTTTTCCTTCAGGATTTTGATGGATTCTTGTCTCACATTTAGATGTTTCATCCATTTTGAGTCTATCTTTGTGTATGGTGTCAGATAATGGTCCAGTTTCATTCTGCATGTGGTGTCCAAATTTCCCAATACCATTTGTTGAAGAGACTGTCTTTTTTCCATTGGATCCTCTTTCCTGCTTTGTTGAAGATTAGTTGTCCATAGAGTTGAGAGCCCATTTCTGGGCTCTCTGTTCTGTTCCATTGATATATGTGTCTGTTTTTGTGCCAGTACCATACTGTCTTGATGATTACAGCTTTGTGATCGAGCTTGAAGTTCAGAATTGTGATGCCACTAGCTTTGGTTTTCTTTTTCAACATTCCTTTGGCTATTTGGGGTCTTTTCTGGTTCCATACAAATTTTAGGATTATTTGTTCCAACTCTGTGAAAACAGTTGATGGTATTTTGATAGGGATTGCACTGAATACATAGAATGCTCTAGGTAGCATAGCATTTTAACAATATTTTTTCTTCCAATCCATGAGCATGGAACGTTTTTCCATTTCTTTGTGTCTTCCTCAATTTCTTGCATGAGTATCTGTATTTTTCAGAGTACAGATCCTTTACTTCTTTGGTTAAGTTTATTCCTAGGTATGTTATAGTTTTTGGTGCTATTGTAAATGGGATCTAATCCTTAGTTTCTCTTTCTTCTGTCTCATTGTTAGTTTATAGAAATGGAACTTATTTCTGTGCATTGATTTTATATCCTGCCACATTGCTGAATTCCTATAGGAGTTCTAGCAATTTTGGATTTTCCACATAGAGTATCAGGTCAATGTGAAGAGTGAGAGTTTGACTTCTTCCTTGCCAATTCGGATGCCATTTATTTCTTTTGGTTGTCTGATTGCTGAGGCTAGGACTTCTGGTACTATGTTGAACAGTGGTGTTAGTGGGCATCCCTTCCGTGTTCCTGAGCTTAGGGGAAAAGCTCTCAGTTTTTCTCCCTAACGAATGGTATTCACTGTGGGCTTTTCATAGATGGCTTTTATGATATTGAGGTATGTTCCCTCTGTCCCTACACTGTGAAGAGTTTTTGTCAAGAAAGGATGCTGTACTTTGTCAGATGTTTTTCTGCATCTATTGAGAGGATCGAATGGTTCTTGTCCTTTCTTTTATTAATGTAGTGTATCACATTGATTGATTTGCGGATGTTGAACCATGCTTGCAGCCGAGAAATAAATCCCACGTCGTCGTGGTGAATAATCCTTTTGATGTACTGTTCGATCCTGTTGGCTAGTATCTTGATAAGAAGTTTTTGCGTCCATGTTCATCAGGAATATTAGTCTGTAATTCTCCTTTTTGGTGGAGTCTTTGTCTGGTTTTGGGACCAAGGTAATGGTGGCCTCATATAATGAATTTGGATGTTTTCCTTCCCTTTCTGTTTTTTGAAACAGCTTCAGAAGTATAGGTATTAATTTTTCTTTAAATGTTTGGTAGAATTCTCCTGGGCAGCCATCCAGCCCTGGACTCTTGTTTTTTGAGAGATTTTTGATTACCACTTCAATTTCCTTGCTTGTCGTATGTATGCTGGCTATGGGTAACCTATAGTTTTAGGAATGCATCCATTTCTTCCAGAGTGCCTAATTTGTTGGCATATAGTTGCTCATAATATGTTCTTATAATTGTTTGTATTCTGTTTTGGTTGTGATCTCTCCTCTTTCATTCATGATTTTATTTATTTGGGTCCTTTCTGTTTTCTTTTTGATAAGTCTGTCAGGGTTTTATTGATCTTATTATATCTTTCAAAGAACCAGCTCCTAGTTTCGTTGATCTGTTCTACTGTTCTTTTGGTTTCTATTTCATTGATTTCTGCTCTAATCTTTATTAATTCTGTTCTCCTGCTGGGTTTAGGCTTTATTTGCTATTCTTTCTCTAGCTGCTTTAGGTGTAAGGTTAGGTTGTATATTTGAGACCTTTCTTATTTCTTGAGACAGGCTTGTATTACTATATACTTCCCTCTTAGAACCACCTTTGCTGCATCCCAACGGTTTTTAACAGCTGTGTTTTCATTTTCGTTTGTTTTCATGATTTTTTAAAATTCTTTAATTTCCTGGTTGACCCATTCATTCTTTAATAGCATGCTCTTTAACCTCCACGTATTTGAGTTTTTTCCAAATTTCCTCTTGTGATGGAGTTCAAGTTTCAAAGCATGGTGATCTGAAAATTTGCAGGTAATGATCCCAATCTTTGGGTACCAGTTGAGACCTAATTGGTGACCCAGTATTGATCTATTCTGGCGAATGTTCCGTGTGCACTCGAGGAGAATGTGTATTCTGTTGCTTTAGGATGGAATGCTCTAAATATGTTTGTGAAGTCCATCTGGTTCAGTGTCATTCGAAGCCCTTGTTTTCTTGTTTATCTTCTGCTTAGATGATCTATTACAGTGAGTGGGGTGTTAAAGTCCCCTAGTATTATAGTATTATTATCAATGTGTTTCTTTAATTTTGTTATTAATTGGTTTATGTAATTGGCTGCTCCCATATTAGGGCCATAAATATTTTATAATTGTTAGATCTTCTTGTTGGATAGACTGTTTAATTATGATATAGCATCCTTCCTCATCTCTTATTACAGTCTTTGGTTTAAAATTTACTTTGTTTGCTATAAGGATTGCTACCCAGCTTTCTTTTGATGTCCATTAGCATGATAAATGGTTTTCCACCCCCTCCCTTTCAATCTGGAGGTGTCTTTGGGTCTAAAATGAGTCTCTTGCAGACAGCATATTGATGGGTCTTGCTTTTTTATCCAATCTGATATGCTATGTCTTTTAACTGGGGCATTTAGCCCATTTACATTCAGAGTAGTTATTGAAAGATATAAATTTACTGTCACTATATTACCTGTAAAGTCACTGTTTCTGTATATTTTCTCTGTTCCTTTCTGGTCTGTGTTACCTTTGGTCTCTCTCTTTGCTTAAAGAATCCCCTTTAATATTTCTTGCAGGGCTGTTTTAATGATCACAAATTCTTTCAGTTTCTGTTTGTCCTGGAAGCTTTTTATCTCTCCTTCAATTCTGAATGACAGCCTTGTTGGATAAAGTATTCTCGCCTGCATATTTTTCTCAATTAGCAGCCTGAATGTATCATGCCAGTCCTTTCTGGCCTGCCAGGTCTCTGTGGATGGGTCTGTTGCCTGTCTAATGTTTCTACCATTGTGGGTTACGGATCTCTTATCCCAAACTGCTTTCAGGATTTTCTTGTTGTCTCAGATTTGCAAGCTTCACTACTATATGTCGAGATGTTGACCTATTTTTATTGATTTTTTTTTGGGGGGGGTTGTCTGTGCCTCCTGGACTTGAATGACTTGAATGCCTGTTACCTTCCCCAGATTAGGGAAGTTCTCAGCTATAATGTGTTCCAATATATCTTCTGCCCCTCTCTCTCTCTTTCTTCTCCTTCTGGGATCCCAATTATTCTAATATTATTTCACCTTATGGTATCACTTATCTCTCAAATTCTTCCCTTGTGATCCAGTAGTTGTTTATCTTTTTCTCAGCTTCTTTATTCTCCATCATTTGGTCTTCCATATCACTAATTCTCTTTTCTGCCTTATTTATTCTACCAGTTAGAGCTCCATTTTTGGTTGCATCTCATTAACAGCCTTTTTGATTTTGACTTGGTTAGATTTTAGTTCTTTTATTTCTCCAGAAAGGGATTCTCTAGTGTCTTCTATGCTTTTTTCACACGCAGCTAATATCTTTATAATTGTTATTCTGAACTCTAGTTCTGACATCTTACTTATGTCCATACTGATTAGGTCCCTGGCAGTCATTACTGCCTCTTGTTCTCTTTTTTGAGGTTAGTTATTCTATCTTGTCTTTCTGTCCAGAGAATGAACAAGACAACAATATAGTAAAATGGCAACAATGGCCCCAAAGAAATATACACAAATCAGAAGAGACCCAAAACCGAAAAAATCAATAAATCAACAAATCAATAAAAAATAGAATATAGTCAGACAGGTGAACAGAACAGAGGAGTACACTGGATCCTGTGTGTGTTTTGTTCTGTTTTTTTTAGAAAACTGGATCCCAAAATTTTAAAGAACTAAAACTAATGTATATACAAAAATAAAATTAAATGCAATGAAAGGATAGAATGTAACTGTAAAAATGAAAATTAAGGACAAACAAACAAATGAAAAAGAATATGAAGAGCTTAACAGAACTGAGTAATACACTGTATCCTGGGTATATTTTGGTTTGTTTGTTAGAAGAAATTACATCCCAAAAATGTAAAGAAAGAAAACATATATATATATATACAAAAATAAAATTAAATATAGTAAAAGGATAGAATGTAACTATAATGATGAAAATTCAAAAAGACTGCAAAAGAGTCGATAAAATAAGAAACTGTTTGAAAAGGAAAGAAAAAAATTAAAATTGAAAGATTAAAGAATCATGGGGGGAAATGCCATGAATTCTATATGCTGTATTCCCCTAGCACTGGAGTTTTGCAGTTCTATGTGATAGGTAAACTTGGTCTTAGCTGGATGTTCTTGATGATCTTCTGGGGGAGGAGCCTGTTGCATTGATTCTCAAGTGTCTTTGCCCTGGGCAGAATTGCACCACCCTTGCCAGGGGGCCAGCTAAGTAAGCAGTTTGGGATTACTGTATGTGGCTTTTGTTCCCTGAAGGCTTTCTGGCTCCTTTAAAGTATAGGAATGAAAATGGCATTCTCCTGATCCCCAGCCTCAGACTGAAAGCTAGCACTGCCTCCCCCGCCCCCCGCCCCCTCAGTGCACCTTAGGGAAAAACAGTAACTCACTCCTGTCTCGCTGGTGTCTGTCTGCACTCTGTGCTCTCCCAGCCTGTGACTGGGCATTTTTATCTCATTTACATGACCCTGGTTCAAGTCTCCAAACCCTGCAGATTCCCGTTGTGCGAACCCGTGCAGCTCTTCCCATGTTAGACAGGGAGATCTCCCCACAGTTCTGCTGCTTCCTGGGCTCCTGCTTGGGAGCAGTCACCTGACCCTGCCGTGGTTGAGGTTTATGGCCACACCAAGCTCAATGCCCACCCTTGGGCTCACTGATCGCAGCTGGTTTCCCTTCTCTGATGCCTGGAATCTCTGCTGCACTCAAGCACCCCCGGTCTTCCTGTAATCCCGGGGATCCTGAGACCACACTGTCCCACCTAGGATTTGGCCTGCTTCACCGCGTGAATACCTTTCAGGCAGGACATCCCTCACCAGAGCAGTCCTCTAAAAGTTCTGATTTTGCACTCCGTTGCTATATTACATTCCAGTAGCTGGCTTTCAGAGGCTCCCACCCCCTGTGGTTTGTCTTCCAATATATCACCTTGGATTCACTTCACCATAGCTCCTACTTTGCAGAAAGTGGTCACTTTTCTATTTGTAGAACTGCAGCAATTCTTTTCTTAGATCTCAGGTTGAGTTCACAGGTGTTCAGAATGACTTGATAGATATTTAGCTGAATTCCTGGGACCAGACAAAACTAAGGTCTCCTACTCCTTTGCCATCTTGGAAAGTCTATTTCATTCTTTTTTATGGGTGAGTAATATTTCATTGTGTGTATATATCATATCTTATCCGTTCATCTATTGATGGATACCTGGGTTGCTTCCATAATTTGGTTATTGTAAATAATGCTTCAATAAACACAGGGGTACATGTATCTTTTCAAACTAGTGTTTTCATATTCTTTAGGTAAATAACCAGTAATGGAATTATTGGCTCATATGGTAATACTATTTTTAATTTTTTGAGGAGTCCACACTGGAAAACTCTCTAATCTTTATACCTGAAGATTTGACTGGCAAATGAGAAAAATGCTTTTATAACTTATAATTGCTAAGAATTTGAAGTCAAAGTTGAACATCAAAACCTATGAACCTGTCAAGTGCTCTCTTGATTATAACTAACCTTATGGTTTTAATTACAATAAATTCTGTAAGTTTTTACATCACTGTCTTAGTCCTAACTCTTTCCCAGTCTACCACCAAGATTTAACAATTGTTTCCAGCAACTACTGGACAGCATAGATGTTCCCCAAACACCAAAATTTAACATTTAATATTTTCCTGACCTCTAATGTGACTTTTTTACATGAGTATTCTTTATGTCAGTTACCGTTACCATAGTCTATCCATTTACTTAGGGTGGAAGATGGATATTTGTCCAGAACATTTCCTTCCTTGTCTTCCAACATCTCATCACTTATCAAATCCCCTTGCTCTTCAATTTAGGTTCACACTGTGACACAACAATCATCTTCTTTCGAACAGATTTTACTGTTTCATGCTGGGACTTAATTGTTTGTTATTTCCTGATTTCTATAGAGTAAAAAATACTCTTTAGCCTGAAGTAAGAGGCAGTTTTATGGTCTTGGCCAGTGTGCCTCTTGGTTTTCATTTCTATGTTGTCAACTCAGAAATAACACCTGTGCTTCAGTCACACCAAACTCATTAAGTTTACTCAAGTCCCTGTGTGCAAACGTGATTTCTTTTTCCTGTAATGCTCTTCTCCATTTTAAAAAAATCTCTTGGATGCCCTGAATAATCCTTCAATATCCAGGACAAGCTTTCACTGCCTTCCTCAGCTACCCAGATAGTGTTAGTAAAATGAGATGATATGTTAAATACTCAGCAGAAACCTCAGCACCTAATAATCCCTGAATAAATGGGCATCACTTTTAATAACAGTAGTTTTTTTTTCCTTTTTTTGCTCCCATGGATTCTGTTTATACCTTTTCATATCACTTACTTTGATATATAATGATACTCTTAAACATATCCATCCACCTTGACGAGGATTTATAAAGGCATGAGCTGCATCTTAGGCTTCTTTCTGTTGGATTTATTTCCCCACAGCTCAGTGACCCCTTCCTCTTTTCTGATTAAAAAGATTAATATCAAATAAATTTCCAATGGAGGAATTGGTATAAAATCTAATTAACAGTATTCTTCCCTTCAATTTACCTTTATGAGGACTGAAACACCTGCTAAGAATGCATACAATTGTTTAAATCTTCCTAAGTCAGTATTTTGAAATTTTGAAGCCAAATAGTATAATATCACAGTCTAAAGTTCACATCCAAATGGAAGAAAAAAGTCTTTAGTTTCAGAAATATATCACTCTTTCTCTTTTTTTCCCTGAATTCTTTAATCTCATTTTACCAATTTAAATTAAGTTGTGTTTCAGTTGCAGTTTTTTAAATAACTTTTATTGAATGGTTAACATGTGCCAGGTACTAAGCTAAGCACTTTACAAACGTTATGCATTCCATCTTGACTGCAGTCCTGTGACGTAAATCTCATACGCTCCATTTTACAAAGGAGGAAATTGAACTTTAAAGACACTGTGTGAATTTTCCCAGTTCATACAACATCTGAGTAACAGACAGGGAACTAAAAATAGTATCTCTAGGATGCTGGGCACAAACTCTGAACTATTGTTCTATTCAATTCTTTATTTATAGGGTTAGGTCTATGATAGTAGTTCTCAATGGAGATGGATGGTGATTTTGCCTTTCAGAGGGTATTTGACAATATCTGGATACGTTTTTGGTTCATACAACTGAGGGTAGGGGTCCTGTTGACAGTTAGTGGGTAGAGGGCAGAGATCCTGGCCCAACATAGAGCCTAAGACAGCTCTCTAAAATAAAGTATTATCTGTTCCAAATCAATAGTACTAAAGTTGAGAAACCCTGGTTTAAGGTAAAGGAAGAAAACCTTAAAGTATGAAGACCCCCTCAGAAAATTCCCACATAGAGAAATGTGTGAGGAAGGGGTTGTACCAATCAAGCCTTGCAGTATATGGTACTAAATTTTACATAATATATAGTAATATATGTTTATTTTTGTGGAAGACGAATGTTATCATGGAAATATGATGTTATTGTGCTTATTTCTCTTATAGAACTTAAAACAAGAGAATTTCTTAAATTGTTCAGTGAAGAATAATTACAGTTGACGTTTGTGTAAAGATGATATTTAAGAAGGAATATTTAGTTTTACATATGTACTTTAAAATATCAGATTTTCAAGCCTCATTAATTGTGATCTTGATTATTTTAACAAATGGATATCAGTGAAATTTTTTGAATTTGGTGTAGAGATTTTCTTAACCTGAATTAATATTGAAATTGCATGTGGCTCAGTAGTTGAACACATTTTTGGGTTTGACATTTTCATTTTGCTGAAGCAAAAGCGATTGCGTGGCCTTTGCTCTGATCCCCAGACTTACGCATTAAGGGTCTTAAGACGGGTAAATTGGTATGGAAGCCCATTTTACTGAAGAGGTTGGTAGTTTTTCAAGATGTAATTAGTAAAGTTCTTTGGGTTTTTAGATTCCATGAATTAAGGTTTTCTTGGCAAGGATTCAACTTTAAAATGACTAGGCACCCACAAATTCACACTGGAACTTTCCACTGACAGAACATTTTGCCTTTTGCTCACTTGGTCACTGTTCTGTTTTTGCAATATTCTTTAAATACTTTGCAGCCAGGGATGGCTTCCTGTGTATGAAGCAGTGGCAAAGGGCCATGTGCTTTGAAGGCCCCACCCCATGCTTTGTTTAATCCTCTTTTCCCAATATCTTGAAATTCTTAACTTTTGAACAAAAGGGCCCACATTTTCATTTTGTCTTGGGTTCCCATATTTTATAGCTGGTTCTGTACAGCAAGTGCATTTTGATTACATACTATCAAGTTGAACATTCAGAGTATTGGGGCCAATATTCCCATACACTTCTAAAGGATCAATTAAAAGAAAAGTCATTCCAATTTGAATAAATGACATTTACTTTTTTCCAAGAAAAAAAACAAAGGGAGAAGAGAGGGGTAGCCTAGAGAGGGCAGTAATTAGGAATATACCTGCCGGCAAAAAGTTATCTGTACACTCCATGTATGTTAAAATCTAAATCGATAAATCTGTTTTAGTACCCTTATTAAAATAAGAATTAAAAAAATTAAAAACCTTTTGCAATTAAAAAAATATGATACATGATACAACCCACTCAGGGAATATAATAAGTTATTTTATAAAGATATTTTCTTCTTTTTTAAATTGTAACATATGATTGTACAAGTCTATATTTTGTTACATATAAACATAATTTGGTGAAAATAAGTTTATTACATCCTTGGCTTGTTCTTTCCAAAATTATAAATTTGGGAGTGAATATTTGTAAACATATAGAAATTTGTGCAATATGAACATTGAGATTTGTTTTTTGGCAGAAGTTAGTTTCCATCCTATGTACTTACTCTAGATAATTTGGATAATATCCCCCTGAGAGAAAATATGGTACCCAGTTAGCTTAGAAGGGGTGATCAATATCCTTATAGACTATGTGATAGAGAGGCTTTTTTGCAGAGGGGAAAAGCTGACATGGCATATACATCCCTCTCTTGTTTCAGGTGGACTCTGCTGGACCTAGGTATAAATAGAGGCAACACTATTTTAGCTTCCGCCATTTAGAAATTGAGGATCAGCGTAATTTTGAATAATGCACATTTGCACATTTCTCAGAGCTTTGAAAGGGTTTGTCAAAAACTATTGCTGTTGCTCTTCAGTTATTTATGGATTTATCTCCATCCTTAGTAATTCCCAGCATAACAAATCATCCTGCTGACCTCATGCCTTGTCATTTGTGAAAAAGTGGGTGAACATAGTGGTATGATGCTAAATGAAATAAGTCGGACTGAGAAAGACAGATGTTTTATTAGTTTACTCACATGTGGAATCTAGGAAACAAAACAATGCATAAACAAAGAAAAAGGTGAATCAGACTTAAAGACACAGAGAACAAACTGATGGTTGCCAGAGGGAAGGGGAACTGGGGGATGGGCAAAATGGGTGAAGGGGAGTGGGAGATAGAGACTTCCAGTTATGGGATGAATAAGTCACGAGATAAAAGGCACAGTGCAGGGAATATAGTCATTGGTATTATAATAACGTTGTATAGTGACAGATGGTAGCTACAGTTGTGGTGAGCATAGCGCAACATATATAGAGTTATTGAATCACTATGTTGTACACCTGACACTAATGTAACATTGTGTGCCAACTGTACTCAAAAAAAAAAAAAAAGTAAAAGAATCCACAATGGGGAAATGACAGTGTCTTCAATAAATGTTGCTGGGAAGATTGCATATCCACATGTAAAAGAATGAAATTGGATCCTTATCTTATACCATAAACAAAAACTAACTTGAAATGGATTAGAGAGTTAAATATGAGACCTGAAACTATCAGACTCCTAGGGATGATTTTTTTGAGGGACATGAAACTAAAAGCATAGACAATGAAAGCAAAAATAAACATGTGGGATTACATTGAACTAAGTTTCTGGAGTGTCTACTTCTAAATGACTTCTCTACTCATATGAAGGGTGGCTAGGTTGGAGTGTCTACCAGAGAATTTACAGACGACCTCTCCCAGTGGCTTGGGCTTCTCTCAGCCTGGCAGATGCCTTCCAAGAGAAAGCATCTTAGAGAGACAGGTAACCTTACTGATCTCACCTGAAGAGTAGAGTATCACTTCTACTTCTACCTGCTGTACAGGGCATAGCAGTCACTGCAGAGGTTCAAGTGAGGATACATAACTACTCATAATTTTATTGTTTTCATTCCCTCTCCCTGCCCCAAATTCCATTTTAAATTGTAAAATCTACACTGCAGTTGTCTCCAGCATACTGTCCTTGGAGTTCAAAGCTTTCCTAAGTGGTATCCAGGTCACCATTACTTAGACCAGCACTGAAGCTTCAGATGCCTGAAACCCCAGCCATAACAAAGGAAGGAGTACCTGTAAAGAGCATTGTGATGCCACCAGCTCCACTCTTCAGCTTTCATGGGAGGCACGGAAAAGACTTTGCAGTCCCCCTTTAAAATGTCCACAAGTAGAAATTAATTCCTGCTAGGTTAAGGAAGAGGAGACTAAAGGAGGTTGAAAAATTTGCCCAAGTTCACAGAGCAAGTAAATGACAGCACCAGAATTCAAATCCAAAATCCTGTGCCTCCAAAAAAGTAATGCCAGTTGAAGGAGGCTCAGTTTCTATTACTTTTCATAATGGTGATCTTAATTGTACACATATAATTGTGTGATTTTTAAAAATGTTCTGTCTTCCCCCTTTAACACTTCATGAAAGGTTGAGGAGTATGTTTATCTTCTCCCTTATATTTCCAAACCACATATTAGGAGCTCAATAAATATTTGTTGAATGAATGAAGGAATGGAAATTCAGTATCATCAAGCTTGGATAAAGCTTCACTTGTCTTTCCATACAGCTGTGTGGTCCTGTACAGCCCATGTGGTCATTATGTCCCTTGTATATAACTGGCAATTGTTGGATTTCTCTCCCATTACACAGTGAATGATTTGACTAGAATAACCTTGATTACCTTGGGATGCTGTATGTTGAGATTTCCATGATTCCAGGAAACAGAATCTTCAGAGAGCAAGTTTGTATAATTAGTGAACCATAGCATCAGCTTGACAGAGGACTGTGAAACGATTTTGTCACTTTTTTGTAGACTTAAAACTCATGCTTTAAGTGAGCTTATTTTTATAGAGTATACAGTAAAATTCTTGTTTTTTATACATATACTCTAGAATCCATGGGAAGACTGCCTTGCAAACTGTCATATTAGAAAATTGTGAAAATTTTGGCAAATAAATAGCAATCTGTTAAATATTGGAAAATATATCAAGTAAGAGTAATTTGTGTGATTTTCAAGAATAATTCTGATTCCCAAAACATTTCTGACAAATCTTCATCAACATATGCATTTTTTAATATCTCATATTTTTCATTGACATAATTGTTGGTGTAGATTATATGGAGCTTAAATTAGTCATCATCAACAATTTTTTGTGTGATCTAAAAATATTGTTGTAAAGCTTATTATATTTCCATGCTAAACATGCACACTTTCTCCTAACTTTCACTTAAATTTTAGACTTAAGGAAAAAATGTTTCTAGTTTTATAATTAGCTAAAAATTATTTTATTCTACTAATCAGTACCTTAATATGTTAAATAATCAGGACTCTGAAGGACAAAGAAAATGGGAAATAAAGTTGCATTTTTGTGACCCAAGGTAATTGAATAAAATAACCAATACAGTTCTACTTCCTGATACCCAGCAATTCAAAATCTAACAGAAAGGACAAATGAAATTCTGTAATATAAATAAAACTTGGTGAGTATATAAATGAAATTATGTGTGTATGTGAATAGACTGAACTGAGTGTGTATTAATTGAATAGTGTGAGTGTTGTGTATATTCATATGATTGACAAAAAGTTGCAATGATGTATGCTGCAAATATATATAAACAGAGGCTGTCAGTTCTGGAAAACATAAGTTAACCCTGATAATTAGAATCACAGGATGTTGAAGGAAGCACAGTTATGTTTATCAGAAAAAGTGAAAAAAAAAAAAAAAAAAGCTTGAGAATAGAAGTATTTAAAACAGAATGAGAGAATTGGTAGAGTCTGTCACAAAGTCATTTCTGAAAAGATTTTCTTTTTTTCCTATCTTCATCATCAGATTAAAAAATGTAATAATCTTTTCCCCCTTTGATCATATATTATGAAAATGAAAGCTACTGAAAGCTTTCTTTTTGTTTGAATGATTTAGTGTGCATGTCAGGCAATTGAGATACTAACCTCAAATTTTATGTCATAAAGTTAACTACCCTGTAGTGCATTTCAGTTAGTTTTATAACAAAGTCAGTTCTAGGTTTGGAGTGAGAGAAAATGTATCTTTGGAGTTCATCACTGTGGTTCAGAGTATGGTTCTTACTTGTCAGTTGAGTTTCCTTTGGCAGATTTTTCTGTGAGGTTTTTAATTTTTAATTTTTTTTTATTTTTTAAAGATTTTATTTATCTATTTGACAGAGAGAGAGCGTGCGCATGAGAGAGAGCACAAGCAGGGGGAGTGGGAGAGGGAGAAGCAGACTCCCCACTGAACAAGGAGCTGGATGCAGGGCTTGATCCCAGGACCTTGGGATCATGACCTGAACTTAAGGCAGACACTTAATGACTGAGCCACCCAGGCTCCCCTCTATGTGTTTTTTTTTTAATTTTTTTTTTATTATATTATGTTAGTCACCATACAGTACATCCCTGGTTTTTGATGTAAAGTTTGATGATTCATTAGTTGTGTATAACACCCAGTGCACCATGTAATACGTGCCCTCCTTACTACCCATCACCAGCCTATCCCATTCCCCTACCCCCCTCCCCTCTGAAGCCCTCAGTTTGTTCCTCTATGTGTTTTTTTAATTAATGTTTTCTGGTAGCGATGAAGGTGTTGTTAACATACAAGCTAAACCATTTCAGCTGTGGCAGGTAAAATGCTTAAGAATGGACAAAGGTCAACAAAAAGGAGCATTTAGTCCTATGTGAAAATCAAGGACTGGAAAGGAATTTTGCTAAAATAGCCATGGAAAGCATAAATCCAGCTGAGAAATGTTCAAGAGAAAGATGGAGAGTTAGAA
This sequence comes from Ursus arctos, assembly GCF_023065955.2. Classification (NCBI taxonomy): domain Eukaryota; kingdom Metazoa; phylum Chordata; class Mammalia; order Carnivora; family Ursidae; genus Ursus; species Ursus arctos. The sequence continues at coordinate 37,518,498 of NW_026622875.1, read as the reverse complement.
TTGAAAAGAAATGTATTTCTTCTTTTGTGAGCCATTGAAATAATTGTAATTAAATGCTTGAATGAAACTTTACATTTAAAACATTCTCTCATTATCCATGGTTTTATGAATGTGGTTCTAGTATCTATTATGCTATCAAAATCCCTGGCCAAATGTTGTGTGTCAGAAAATAAAGTAGTGGTAGGCTGGCTTCATGGCACTGCCACTATCGCTGAGCTGGGTTGGGACTGAGCTCAGATTGAGCTCAGATTCATAAGGAGCTCAGACTGAGCCATGGCACTTAAATCCAAACTACTTTGTAGATTTTCCTGGAAATGATTCAGAGTGATTATTACTTGATTAGAGTGGCTCTTCACATCACCTTCAATCACAATTGCTTCCAATTTGTGGCAAACTCAGAAAGTTTGTCATGCTCCTGATAAGCCAGGTAGGACTAAATATTTTCTACACCGACAAGAAAAAGAAAGAAAGAAAGAAAGAAGAGAGAGAGAGAGAGAGAGAGAGAGAGAGAGAGAGAGAGAGAAAGAAAGAAAGAAAGAAAGAAAGAAAGAAAGAAAGAAAGAAAGAAAGAAAGAAAGAAAGAAAAGAAAAAAAGAAAAGGAAGGAAGGAAGGAAGAGAAAGCAAACAATTTGCTAAAGCCCTTTCTTCTCTACAGTTTTCACTAAATCGCACGTATCTATCTATCTATCTTCTATTGTAGCAAACTGTTAAAGCTAAAACAAATTTGCCGTTTTAAAATTAAAATGCTTTCACCAGGTGGTTTTAAAATGCTGATTAATGAAATAGAAGAGGAAGTGTACTCTCGAATTTTTTGTTCTTATCCTGTTTTTGCAAAATCGAATAGCTGAGTCATATTGCACGGCTTCTAAATATTTGGTAATGCACTGGCTTATATACTATTTGCTTCAGTGAAGCCAACAATTTTCCTACCCTGGAATGCAGAGATCACAGCTCTACCAATCTCAGGACACATGTCATAAAGTAGGAATGTTGAGGCCAAAATGGTGGTGAAAAAAAATCAAGATATGAATCCCATCTCTCTATTTACTGTGACACCTCTTTAATAAATTTTTTTACATCAACAGTAACTTGGAAACAAGTAAAAAATAACAAAGTTACTAAATTAATCTATTTATTATTTAGACTTTCTCCTCAAACTCTGGAACCTTAGTTTCCTTGAAAGCAATATACAGAAAGTATTAGCTCAGGATGCCATAATAGAATACCATAGACTGAGTGGTTTAAACGACAGATACTTATTTCTTCCCATTCTGGAGGCTGGGATTAGAGGAGTGGCAGATCCGTGTCTGCTGCAGCCTGCCTCCTGGCTTGCACATGGTCAGCCTCTTCTTGTATTCTACAGGTGGAGAGCGGAGTGAGAGCAAACCCTTGCGTCTCTGGAATTCCGTTAATGGGAGCTCCACCCTCATGACCTAATTACTTTCCAAAGTCCTCACCTCCTAATACCATCACACTGGGGGTTAGGATTTCTGCATAGCAATCTTGGGGGGGGGTCCACAAACATTTAGTCTGTACAGTATTTCTAGCTTACCACTGAGTTAGGATTGAAAAACATAGAATTTGTATTCACTTACAAGTCATTTCCTCAGCAATTTTAATGCAAGTGCAGACAACTTAGGAAGAGTCAAGGTAGGCCATTTTGGACCTGGGATATGCCAAGGTCACACAGTTCCTCAAGCATAAATTTTGGGAAATCACAGCTGGTATTGAGACCTTGGAAGATTTGACAAGCTGGTATTTATTCATCTGGGCACATGCTAGGCCAAGTTGTACAGCAGATGTGCTAAAAAATTTATCTCCCCTAAAATTACCTAAAAATAATAGCTGTAGCTAGAATGTTTTTAGTCTTTGCTATTACTTTTAAATATGCCTGCAGGGCATGAAATACCTGTATTTGGAGGATCCCATGAAATAGTAAATTTAGCATAGAGTTATAGACTGTGAAGTCATTTGTATTTAAGGGGTATTAAACACACTTTGAAACCTATCCTGTTTCAAACTTATCAATTGTACTTTGGGAGCTGATGTGCCTGAAAGGGACATTAAATATTAATCATTCCTAGCCTCTCATTTTAGATTTTATGATCCCGATTCAAGTAGTTAAGGGTTTCACTTTGATTGGAGTATTTGTTAAAAGCAAAAGATAAAAAATCCAGTTCTTGGATTGATAAGAATATACCTAGTGTTTATTATATTTTTTCTGCTTCTGCTATTTTCAATTTTTTTTTCATTTCCAGTTGTCTGGTATCACTTTGCTTCAAAGCTAAGTAAGGAATATCTCTTGAAACTCTCTAAAGACTAACACAATTTCAAGTTAAATCACTTCACAAGTCTTAGGCAGTTATAACAAAGCAACACATTGTGGCAAACCACAGGTATTGTAAACCCTAGAGCGAAAGTTTAATAATGGTTAATTTATTTCTTCCCTTAGGAAGGTTCTTGCTCAGAGTATTAACACATTTTGGAACTGTAGATTTTGTAGAAGTTTGTTGGCTTCATGGAAAAATAAAAATATATCTCAAGAGATTTTTTTAATAACTTTCTTTGTTCTGGTGGAAGAGTTAAATCAATGAAGAGATTTGCTCAATGAAAGATTGGCTGTTGTCATGAACTGTAAATTTCTTGTCATTATTATCAGAAGTATATAATGGCTATATTTCAGTGATGCTCTTGCCCATCTTCTGAGCTTAAGTTTCATACTTTCAGCTGTCGATTGACTGTTCTGTTTGGTGGAGTGCTGAGCTTCAAGGTCAAAATTCTGAACATCTCCCCTTAAACCCAAACCCAGTTCTTTACCCCACTTGTGCATTCCTGGTAACAGTGTCATTGTTTTGCCAGGCTTAAAATTTACCAGCTGCTTTGCCTTCTTCTGTTTCAAACAATCCAGTTAGCCACATTGGTTAGCCTGTTCTTGCCTTTCAAGTACTCTGAAACCTTTTGATGTTCATTTCCATTGCCCCAAACTGACTGGGGCAATGATTCATGGCATTTCTACTATCATACTAGACTAATTTCTCTCCCTGTTCTCTAACTCAATCTGCCTTTCAGTACACATTTTTAAACATCTTATTCTCTTGCTCAGAAATCTTCAATGGTTCCCTATTGCTATATGATAGAACTATATATTTTTAGCTTGGAAGTCAGGGATAGATTGCTTTTTTTATCCTAATACCAAACCTTTCAAATCTAACCCTTGACAACTCCCTGTTCCTCTTTTCAAAATATTTGGCCTCAATAATTCTGATCATGCCAATTTACTAATCTATAGCGGGGCCACAAGGTCTATATACATAGGCAATGTTTGACATATCTGACCATGTTAAGTGACCACTTATTGCCGGTCTTTGATGGTCTAGGGAAGGGAGGGGTGCTTTGAGTGATTCGAAAGATTGGCAGACCACCTAGTATTTCCAGTAATGAGGGACTCTGGATGATAATTTCCAGAGCTGGATTGGATGATGTGGCCACATGGAGTGGTATGTTGGCTTATCTGATTTGAAGGAAGCATCTTGATTTCTTCCACACAGTAATGTTATAGGCCCACATTTATTTAGTAAAGAGATACAACTTGCAGATGCACATGCAAGGACTGATGGAAATACACTACCTCACTGCAGTTTTCTGTGGCACAGCAGGAAACTATGCACATTGCTGATGAGGGACAATGTATTGAACATAGTATGTAATGTCACTGAATTTAGTATGTAATGCCATGTAATATAAATAAATGCTTTTAATGTATATTTTCCTGGTTTCCCAGGCATTTTGGCTACCCTGTAGAATGTTCTTTCTCTTACACAAGTACAACATTTCTTTAATTTTTTTTTTTTTTCCTCAGTCTCCAAGTAGGTTTCTTTCATAAAATCTTTCCAGGTAACTCAGCCTGGAATAATTTGCTGCACTTCCACAGAAATTGTTTTGTCTGTGGTGGGATATTTACAAGTATTACTTAGCAAAAGTAGTGTCTTTCCTATCAGTTTTAATTCTTTTCTTCGCTTTTACCCCCAAACATCCCCTTCTTCCACACCTTGCTTAGAGAATTAGACATAAGTGTCCAAGTACTTTTCCAGGTGATAGTCATTGTAGAGCCACAGAATTTAAATCATGTAAGTATATTCTTGGAATGTAAGTATAAATGCTGATGGCTTGAGTATAAAAAAGAAACGTGTATACATTTGAAACATGAGTTCTCCTTTTCTCGAACTGGTTAATATTCTGTGGGCTGTAGAAGGGAAGGAGAGATAATGTGGACAAGAAATAATTAGAAGCCTCCCTGAAGTTTTAGTTCACTATCATCCTAAGTGGGCTCTCCTTTTTAAGCAGCTGACTTGTTACCTAGTGACCATTGGGAGGGATGAGGCCAATTTGTAACTCAAGATTTTTCTTAGCAGCTTGTTTTATGAGCAAAATCTTTGTTCCAGTGGCCAAGAATCTAGTATAATGCTTCTTAAATCATCTGTAGTGAAAGACCAGGGGTGTGTGTGTGTCTGTGTGTATTTAAAGCTTTCCAATCAACTGCAGACTGATATTTTATAAAACATAATAAAAATGAATTGCTAGAAAAAAAAAGGATAAAAAAATAAAAAAAATCAAGTACAAATATCTTGTAAGAATCAACAGCTGTAGCATTATTCATTCAAATTACTATAGAAGTTTTTTAAGTATTAGAATGTCTAGGTTTATTTCTTTGGAGCTAGTAACAAACAGTGTCCAGACCAGCAGTCATCTGTGGACGATACTTGGAGTAACACTGTTCTAGTTACTTTCCGCGGTTAAGCGTGGAGCGGGAGCAACCCGAGGTGGTAGGGAACTGAGAAAGCCACCACTCAGCACACTTCAATAACTGTACATCTGGGAGAGGCTGGGCAGGCTGGCTAATTAAAACAAACTGGTATCTCTCCCTGCCCTGAAATGGTGATCTAGCAAATGCTTTCCTCCCCCATCTTCTTCTCTCCCCTACAGGCTGTTTATTTAATACTTAATCATGAAATAATCTCATCATGGGAAGTCCTCATGGGAGGTCCATCCTACTGTGGTCTTAAAAATTGTTTTAAAAAATGGGGTGCCTGGGTGGGTCAGTCAGTTGAACATCTGACTCTTGATTTCTGCTCAGGTCATGATCTCAGGGTTGTGAGATGGAACCTGCATCAGGCTTTGCACTGGGCTTGGAGCCTGCTTACGATTCTCTCTCTTCCTCTCCCTCTGTCCCTTCCCCTTGCTACTCATGCACACTCTCTCTTTAAAAAAAAAAAAAATGGTTTAAAAATGTATTAATATTTATTTTTCTGAGTTTGCACGTTTTTTTCCTCAAAAGATCTTAAGATTCTTGGGGCTAAACAGCAAATTTTATTTTTCTTTGCGTTTACCACATTTTCTAGTTCAATGCCTTACATAATTGCCTGTAATAATTTGTTTGTTCTGATTAAGCAAAAATGCCAATCAATTCCAAAGAAAACAGCAAAATTTGCATTGTTTAAATAAGTTAAGATAGCCATTAAAAGTTATTTTTGATATTCTGGATTGTCTCATGCATACCCAGGTGGAGTTATTTATTTTGGTTAATAGAGAAATAAGAGGTCAAAAGGGACCTTGATGTTTCTAAATTTTAGTTTGTTTCCTCATCTATAAAGTAGATGTAAGAGCAGCTTTTCTTCTAGGTTATTTTGAAGGTTAGATACTACTTACAAAGCACCTAAAATATGCTTCGTACACAGCAGTTACCCAAAAGTATTAGTTGTCCTCCTGTTAGTAGTGATAACTTAATGCTTTGCTCTTGTTGCTACCAATATGTAATACAGGATTGCTGGTAAAATGGCTTTTTCTCCCTTTACATATTGACTACATGCACACAAATATAGCTACTTAATTGAAGAAAATAGTTCTTAAAACCTTAATTCTAGCTTTAAGGAGAAACACAACCAGTTAATGAAAATAATAATAATATATATTTCTTCCCTTTATTTTTAGTGCCAAGTTTATGGTACTTTACCTATATTTATATTCCCCAAAGAATCTTGGATCCCTGAGGAAACCATTTTAAAGAGACAAATACTGATTTTGCCTCGGGGTCGCTAGGAATGTGGACCAACATCTTCCCTGGAGGATCACCAACAAATTGCTAATGTCAACTTGCATCATTAACTTAGCCAAGATCTCAACATCTTAAAGTATATTTCTCATTACTTACTTGTTTTTAGTAAACAATTGAACTTGAATTTTCTTTTTAAACATCTCGTAAATTTACAGTTCTTTTTTTTTGTTTTGTTTTGTTTTGTTTTGTTTTTAATGTTTTTATTTATTTTATTTTATTTTTTATAATGATTTTTTATTATATTATGTTAGTCACCATACAGTACACCATACACCCGGTTTTCGATGTAAGGCTCGATGATTCATTAGTTGTGTATAACACCCAGTGCACCATGCAATATGTGCCCTCCTTACTACCCATCACCGGCCTATCCCATTCCCCCACCCCTCTCCCCTCTGTAGCCCTCAGTTTGTTTCTCATAGTCCATAGTCTCTCATGTTTCATTCCCCCTTCTGATTACCCCCCCATTTCTTTATCCCTTTCTTCCCCTACTGATCATCCTAGTTCTTATGTTCCATAGATGAGAGAAATCATATGATAGTTGTCTTTCTCTGCTTGACTTATTTCACTAAGCATTATCTCCTCCAGTGCCGTCCATGTTGTAGCAAATGTTGAGAACTCGTTCTTTCTGATTGCTGAGTAATATTCCATTGTATATATGGACCTCAACTTCTTAATCCAGTCATCTGTTGAAGGGCATCTCGGCTCCTTCCACGATTTAGCTATTGTGGACATTGCTGCTATGAACATTGGTGTGCATATGGCCCTTCTCTTCACTACGTCTGTATCTTTGGGGTAAACACCCAGTAGTGCAATGGCTGGGTCATAGGGTAGCTCAATTTTTAACTTTTTAAGGGACCTCCACACTGTTTTCCAGAGTGGCTGTACCAACTTGCATTCCCACCAACAATGTAGGAGGGATCCCCTTTCTCCACATCCTCTCCAACAATTGTTGTTTCTTGCCTTGTCTATTTTTGCCATTCTAACTGGCGTAAGGTGGTATCTCAGTGTGGTTTTGATTTGAATTTCCTTGATGGCTAATGATTTTGAACATTTTTTCACGTGTCTGTTAGCCATTTGTATGTCTTCATTGGAAAAGTGTCTGTTCATATCTTCTGCCCATTTTTTGATTTGTTTATTTGTTTCTCGTGTATTGAGTTTGAGAAGTTCTTTGTAGATCTTGGATAACAGTCCTTTATCTGTAGTGTCATTTGCAAATATATTCTCCCATTCCGTGGGCTGCCTCTTAGTTTTTCTGACTGTTTCCTTGGCTGTGCAGAAACTTTTAATCTTGATGAAGTCCCATAAATTCATTCTATCTTTTGTTTCTCTTGCCTTTGGGGATGTATCATGAAAAAGGTTGCTTTGGCCGATGTCGTAGAGGTTGCTACCTATGTTCTCCTCTAGAATTTTGATGGATTCCTGTCTCACATCGAGGTCTTTCATCCATTTGGAGTTTATTTTTGTGTATGGTGTGAGATAGTGGTCAAGTTTCATTCTTTTGCATGTAGCTGTCCAATTTTCCCAGCACCATTTACTGAAGAGACTGTCTTTTTTCCACTGGATGTTTTTTCCTGCTTTATCAAATATTAGTTGCCCAAAGAGCTGAGGGTCCATTTCTGGGCTCTCTATTCTGTTCCATTGGTCTATGTGTCTGTTTTTGTGCCAGTATCATGCTGTCTTTGTGATCACAGCTTTGTAGTACAGCTCGAAATCCGGCATTGTGATGCCCCCAGCTTTGTTTTTCCTTTTCGACAGTTCCTTGGAGATTCGGGGTCTTTTCTGGTTCCATACAAATTTAAGGACTATTTGTTCCAGTTCTTTGAAAAATGTTCTCGGTATTTTGATCGGGATAGCATTGAAAGTGTAGATTGCTCTGGGTAGCATGGACATTTTAACTATGTTAATTCTTCCGATCCATGAGCATGGAATATCTTTCCATCTTTTTATGTCTTCCTCAATGTCTTTTAAGAGTGATTTATAGTTTCTAGAATAAAGGTCCTTTACGTCGCTGGTTAAGTTAATTCCAAGGTAACGTATGGTTTTTGGTGCTATTGTAAATGGGATGGATTCCCTAACTTCTCTTTCTTCGTTCTCGTTATTCGTGTACAGAAATGCAACTGATTTCTGAGCATTGATTTTGTATCCCGCCACGTTACTGAATTGCTCTATAACTTCTAATAGTTTGGGAGTGGCTTCTTTTGGGTTTTCCATATAGAGTATCATGTCATCTGCGAAGAGAGACATTTTGACTTCTTCTTTGCCGATTTGAATACCTTTGATCCCTTTTTGTCGTCTGATTGCTGTTGCAAGGACTTCTAGTACTATGTTGAATAATAGTGGCGAGAGTGGGCATCCTTGTCGTGTTCCTGATCTTAAGGGAAAGGCTTCCAGCTTTTCCCCATTGAGAATAATATTTGCAGTAGGCTTTTCATAGATGGCTTTTATGAGATTGAGAAATGTACCTTCTATTCCTACACTCTGAAGGGTTTTAATCAAGAAAGGATGCTGTATTTTGTCAAATGCTTTTTCGGCATCGATTGAGAGGATCATATGGTTCCTGAGTCTTTTCTTGTTGATATGATGTATCACGCTGATTGATTTGCGAATATTGAACCACGCTTGCATCCCAGGTATGAATCCCACTTGATCGTGGTGGATAATCCTTTTAATGAACTGTTGGATTCTATTAGCAAGTATCTTGTTGAGGATTTTGGCATCCATATTCATTAGGGAAATCGATTTGTAATTCTCCTTTTTGAGGGGGTCTTTGCCTGGTTTGGGGATCAAGGTAATATTGGCCTCATAGAATGAGTTTGGTAGCTTTCCTTCTGTTTCTATTTTTTGAAATAGTTTTAGGAGAATAGGTATTATTTCTTCTTTGAATGTTTGGTAGAATTCCCCAAGAAAACCATCCGGGCCTGGAGTTTTGTTATTTGGAAGGTTGTTTATCACTGACTCAATTTCTTCATAATTAATTGGCCTGTTTAAGAAATCAATTTCTTCCTGTTTCAATCTTGGTAGTTTATAGGTTTCCAGGAAGGATTCCATCTCTTCCAGATTGCTTAGTTTATTGGCATATAGCTGTTGATAAAAATTTCTAATAATCCTTCCAATTTCAATGGTGTTCGTCGTGACCTCTCCTTTTTCATTCATAATTTTAATAATCTGGGTCCTTTCTCTTTTCTTTTGGATAAGTGTTGCCAGTGGTCTGTCAATTTTATTGATTCTCTCCAAGAACCAGCTTCTAGTCCTGTTGATCTGCTCTACTGTACTTCTGGTTTCTGCTTGATTGATTTCAGCTCTAATTTTGGTCAACTGCTTCCTCGTGCGTGGATTAGGCCTGTCCCTCTGTTGCTGTTCCAGCTTCTTGAGGTGAGAATTTAAAAACTGCATTTTAAATTTTTCTATTCTTTTGAGTGAGGCTTGGATGGCTATGTATTTCCCCCTTAGGACCGCCTTTGCAGTATCCCATAGGTTTTGGACTGTTGTATTTTCATTCTCATTGGTCTCCATAAATTGTTTAATTTGATTTTTGATTTCCTGGTTTATCGAGTCATTCCTGAGCAGGATGGTTCTTAGTCTCCAAGTGTTTGAGTTTCTTCCAAATTTTTCCTTGTGGTTGAGTTCCAATTTCAGAGCGTTGTGGTCTGAGAATATGCAGGGGATAATTTCAATCTTTTGGTATCGGCTGAGACCTGTTTTGTGTCCCAGAACATGGTCTGTTCTTGAAAATGTTCCATGGGCGTTAGAATAGAATGAGTATTCTTTGGTTCTGGGGTGTAGTGTTCTATGTATATCTAAGAGGTCCAACTCGTCGAGTATGGCATTCAAAGCCTTTGATTCTTTGCTTAGTTTTTGCCAGGGTGTTCTGTCTATTTCTGAGAGTGGAGTGTTGAGGTCTCCTACTATTAATGTATTTCTATTTATATGTCTCTTTATTCTGGTTAAGAGTTGGCTTGTGTATCTTGCTGTTCCCCTGTTGGGGGCATATATATTTATAATTGTCATATCCACTTGTTGAATACTTCCTGTAAGAATAATATAGTGCCCTTCTGCGTCTCTAACTGTAGTCTGTAGTTTAAAATCCAGTTTATCTGATATGAGAATTGCTACCCCAGCTTTCTTTTGAGGTCCATTTGCGTGAAAGATGGTACTCCATCCCCTTACTCTCAGTCTGAATGCATCTTTGGGTTCGAAATGAGTCTCTTGTAGACAGCAAATGGATGGGTCATTTCTTTTTATCCAATCTGCAACCCTGTGGTGTTTAAAGCAAGAATTTAAACCATTAATATTAAGACTGAGTACTGAGAGATATGCTTTTAATTCTGCCATGTTGTGAGTAAAGTCTTTGTTTGTATTGGCTGTGACTTTCTGTTTTGTATCACTCTTGGGGCCTTTTTACTTTTATAGAACCCCCCGTAATAACTCCTGTAGGGCTGGTTTCGTGGTTACGAAATTGGCTAGTGACTGTCGATTCTGAAATGTCTTTATTTCTCCATCAATTCAGAATGACAGCCTTGCTGGATAAAGGATCCTTGGCTGCATGTTTTTCTCTGAAAGAGCTTTAAAAATGCTCCCCCAACCCTTTCTCTCATTCCAGGTCTGTGTAGACAGGTCTGACGTAATTCTGATGCCTTTGCCTTGGTACGTGAGAAATTTCTTTGCCCTGGCCGCTTTCAATACTGTATCCTTGGATCTAATATTTGCGAATTGCACTATTACGTGACGTGGTGTAGGTCTGTCATGGTTGAGCTTGGGAGGGGTCCTCTCTGCCTCTTGGACACGAATTTTTGTTTCCCTTGCTAGATTAGGGACGTTTTCAGCTACAATTTGTTCAAATATCTCTTCTAGACCTCTGTTTTTCTCCACCCCCTCGGGGATGCCGATGATTCTAACATTGGATCATTTCGTTGAGTCAGTAATCTCCCGTAGCCAACATTCGTGGGCGTGGATTTTTTTAAGACCATCTTCTATTTTTATTTGTTCCTCTATTAACCCATCCTCCAATTCACTAACCCTTTCCTCTGCTTCGGTGACCCTGGCCGTTAGAGCCTCTAGGTTTGCCTGCATTTGGCTCATAGAATTTTTAATTTCTGTCAAATTCGCTCTCATTTCCACCCTTAGGGATTGTATATTCTCAGTAATATTTTCCTGAATACTTTTTTCAAGTCTACTCATTATCTTGACCATTGTTACTCTGAATTCCATTTCTGATAATTTGGTTACATCCATATCCGTTATTTCTGTGGCAGAGGCCACAGACTCACTGTCTTTTCTTTGCTGGGGGGGGCTTCTCCTTCTTGTCATTCTAATGAGGAGAGGTTGCGGGGTTGTCCAGAGCCCAATTTATTGACTGGGTCCCAGGCCGTGCCCCTTGTTTTATAGGGATCTTAGAGATGTGGGCTTCTTCTTTAAAGATTTTATTTATTTACTTAGAGAGGGAGGCAGACAGTCAGCAAGAACGGAACAGAAGCAGGGGAGTGAGAGAGGAAGAAGCAGGCTCCCAGCGGAGGAGCCCGATGAGGGACTCCTTTCCGGAACGCCGGGATCACGCCCTAAGCCGGAGACAGGTGCTCCATGACTGCGCCACCCAGGCGCCCCGGTTGTGGGCTTCTTGATTTTTCAGCCTGCCTTCTGTGTTCTGCGGGAGGGGCCTGCCGCGCCGATACTCAGGCAACCCTGTTTGGGTAGAGTCTCCGTGTCCCCTGCGAGGGGGGATGGGGATGGGCACTCTCTGAGCCGGTATTTCCAGGCTTTTGTTCTCTGGCAGCTTTCCCTGGCGGCCGGCTATGCCTCTTCTGAGGGTCAGAGCAGCAGAGGCTGCATTGTCACAGAACAGAGGGATTGCGGCCCGTTCTCCACTGATGTTCTGGCCACTTTAACTCTGTTACTGTTGGTGCTGCTCAACCCTGCAGCGTCCCGGGATGTGCGCACCAACCTGGCGTCCCTGCCCTCACTTCCAGGGCCGGCGCGTCTCTGTCCTTTGTGTTTCTAATGCCACCAGCCACCGGCCACCCCGCACGCTCCCGGGTCTCCCGGTCTCAGTCTATGCCCGGTGAGCACACCTCGATTCTGGAGTTTCGGGAGAAGCCTGGTGGCGCGCGCACCCGGTTCAGGGTCTCAGTCTGCTGTTTCGCGGGTGCCGACCGCGAGTCCGCCCGCTCCCCCGTGCAGGTGGCCCGCCAGCCGCCAGCTGCCCCGCGCGCGCTCCGGGAGTTCCCGGTCTCAGTCTGGATCCCGTGAGCACACCGGGATTCCGGTGTTCCGGGAGATGCCTGGTGGCGCGCGCGTTCACGGCTCACCGGTCTCAATCCGCTCTCTCGCGGGTGCCCTCTGTGAGTCCGCCCGCTCCCCCGTGCAGGTGGCTGCCGCTTCCCGGCACCCAAACGCGGTGGCTCCCTCCCCCTTCCGTTTATCTTCCGATATCTGTGCACGGTTTACAGCTCCCCTCTTCGTACCTCAATACTCAGCGCTGGAGATGTTCATTTGTAGAGTTCCAGGTGCATCATCCTGCGTCTCAGGCTGATTCCGTGGTTATTTAGGCTGGTCTGGTACCTATCCAGCTCGACTCAGGGGACTGGCTGAAAAAGGGGTCCCCTACTCCTCCGCCATCTTAACTCCCTCTCTAAATTTACAGTTCTGATTCAAGGCTATAGTAGTGAGTCGGGAAGGGAGTGTTTGTGTTCCTTCATTTCTTAGTTTTGAATTTGCTCTTAGGAGAAATTAGACAAAACAAAATCTAGAAAGTAACCTTCTATTATGTTGTTGCCCTTTGTTTTTAAAGTTCTTTGTGTTTCACTAGTACTCTTGAGTTTGCTAATTTACAGGTGTTGTTTTAAAGGCTGTTATGTATTTGAGAATTGAGCTTTTTAAACAATATATATTCATATGTATAGGTATAGTCTGGGGTATCTTTCACTCATTTGCTTAGTCTCAGTGTAAATTTTCTCTTGTGCATGTTCTAATTGGACTCTGTTCTAAATACGGATAGTCCTTTTTTCCTCCAAACCAGTTGTTGGCTTCAGTACCACACATTGATTTCTTTAGACTTTATCACTCCTTTTATGTTTTTGGACATAATGCAGAACCTTTGATTTCCAAAGATTTTCTTTACCTGACAGTTGTTTCTTCTTTTGCTAATTAACCATAATTTATTCTTTTGGATGAAAAAGCAACTCATTTTTATTTTCTAAACTAAGGAGAGGCATGTTTCTCCCTCAGTGGAGGAGTTAGACCATTACTTAGGCCCCTTGACTACTCAATATTACTGATTATTTGCCCTGGTCTGCATGAGCAATCACCTTATGAACTGTATTTTAAAATATATTTACACATTGTACAACTAAACTTTAAATCAGCAATATGAAATGATTTCCTGACACTGTTGTTAGCAGACAATGTTTTTAGTCTAAATCCTGGATTAGCTTCTTTAAAAAGAAATATTTGAAATAATGTTGGGTTTTTAGAAGGGTTGTATGTTTAGAACAGAAAGTTCCTATGTACCTTCACCCAACTTCCTGTATGTGAACATCTCACACAACCATGGTACATTTTCAAAACTAAGTTATTAAAATTGGTATAGTACTATTAGCTAAATTATAGACTTTATTCAGATTTTATTAATTTTTTTCCATTAATGTCCTATTTATGTTTCAGGATCCTGGTACCAGATACTATGTTATATTTTGTTGTGATATTTCTGTAATCTCTTCCAATCTGCAGCAGTTCGTCTTTTCTTGTATTTTTCAAGAGTACCGGTCAGGTATTTTGTAGAATGTTCCTTGTTTTGAGCTTGATGTTTTCTCATAATTACACTGGAGTTATTAATTTGGAGGAAGAATACCACAGAGGCCAAGTGGAATTTTCAATACTCCCTATCAGGGTTGACATGATGTCAACATGCCTTATTACTGGTGTCGTTAATGTTCATGATTTGGGTAAGGTGTTTGCCAGATTCTCCACTGTAGTTACTCTTCCCAATGCCTCCATTACTCCCCCGCACCCTCCCCCTGCCACTGCCCACTTCTAAAGAACAGACTATTGTTCTGTCTGTTCTTTAGAAGTGAATTGCTAAGTCAGACAATTGTCTGTTCTTTAGAAGTGAATCGCTAAGTCCAGCTCATGATCTAGGACAGGAGAATTAGCCTCTACCTTCTGGAAGGAAACCTATCAAAGAATTTATGAGCATATGTTAAAGACACCACAGTGATTAATAAATATTTTGGGGATATAATTTTTTTAAAGATTTATTTATTTTCAAGAGAGAACGCACGCGAGAGAAAGCGTGAGCGGGGTGAGGGGCAGAGGCAAAGGGAAAGAGAGAACCCTAAGCAGACTCCCTGGTGAGGGCAGAGCCCCAAGCAGGGCTTGATTGCACAACCTGAGATCATGACCTGCACTGAAAACAAGAGTCTGCCGCTTAACTGACTGAGGTACCCAGTAGCTCCTTGGGGAGGTAATTTAAAGAATAAAGAAATATTCTGTTTCTCTTTAGAGTTTTGCCCATTATTTTTATAATTAATTTGTAGATTTTCACCCACAGCAATTATTTCTTAGTTGTTCCAATAGTGATTTTCAATTTTACTCATTCCTTTTACATTTATTATTTGGAATTCTATAAGGAAAATCTATTCCTTCTGCATTTACTTATTAATTCGATCATTTACTAAGGTGAGTATGGACAGATGGATATTTGCTTTATTCTTTGGGTTATAAGCAATGCTATCATTATTAGTTTGTTATTTAAATTATTCCAGTTTTGACCTTTGAAAGATTTTTCAGGTTGTTCTTTGTCCCCTTTTGGTATACCTCTATCCTTTTTTGTTCCTTTAAGCTCACCCTCATTTTCTGACACTAAAAGATGCCCCATGCTATCCTGTCTTTGCCCTCTATCAGTCCTAGAATCAATGATTTCCTCTAAAGGGTCTTCTATTGAATGTTTGTCCCCTCCAAAATTCAGTTGTTGAAATCCAATCCCCAATGTAATAATGGTATTCAGAGGTGGAACTTTTGGGAGGTAATTAGGTCACGAGAGTGGAGTGCTCATGAATGAAATTAATGCCCTTATAAAAAGAGGCCAGAGAGCTGGCTTGGTGTCTTTCTGCTATCTGAGGATACGACGAAAAGTTGTCAGTCTATAACCAGAAAATGGCTCTCACCAGAATGTGACCCTGATTTCAGATTTCTAGCCTCCAGAGCTGTGAAAAATAAAATTTCTATTGTTCATAAGCCACCCAGTCTGTTATAGGTTATATGTTGTATAGGTACTGTATTATAGCAGCCTGATTTCACCAAGCAAGAGCCCCAGAACTTTTCACTGGGTAATACTTGGAAACCGAGACCTGGGTGCTGGGTGTGCTTGTAGTGTCATTGCTTTGCATCCTGCTCAATGGACTGAGCTCAATTTCCTGGCCTAGAGAATGTATTTACATATACTGTATACCATCACTATTCATCCATTAAACTAACATGATTTTGTGCTTATAGATCTGAGTCTAATTTATTACCACAGCATTCATTCTAGCCTTCCCCTTTGCTTACTTTTAACTAAAACATAGCTCCCATTAGCTATAATTTATATATACTTATTTGTTCAGCCCTAAACTACATTAAAAGTAGTGTCAGAATTACTAACCCATACAGTGTTTATATATAACTCATTTTATGTTTAGCTTTAGAGCATTCAGTCAAAACATCATTTCCCAGAATTACTTAGAGCTCCTCCTTTTCCTCTCCCCTCTTCAGTGAGGTTAGATTAAACATTTGTAATACAGTTAGATTTATTTGTAACAATCTGCATCCTACCCTGGGGTTCCCTGCCATCTGTTGATCAGAAATAGACTTGTAAATACAGACAATAAACTGGTAGTTGCCAGAAGGGAAGGGGTTGGAGGAAAGGGAGAAATAGGTGAAAAGGGTTAAGAGGTATAAACTTTCCAGTTATAAAATAGGTAACTTATGGTGATGAAGAGTACAGCATAGGGATTATTGTCAATAATATTGTAATAACTTTGTATGGTGACAGATGGTAACTGCACTTATTGTGGTGAGCATTAGGTAATGTATAACATTGTTAAATCACTATGTTGTACACCTGAAATGAATGTAACATTGTATGTCAACTATACTTTAGTAAAAAGAAATGCATGTGTTCGTTCTTTGTAGTGTATCATTCTTTGGGGTTTGACAAATGTGTAAGCATGTATCTACCACCACAACAGCATATAGAATCTTTCCATCATCCTGACAGTTCCTTTGTGTGGCTACTCTCCCAACTGTGGGCAAATAGTAATGTGTTTTTGCTATAATTTTGCCTTTTTAAAAATGCCATATAAATGATAGCATGCAGCACCCTTTTGGGTTGGGCTTCTTTCAGTTACTAAAATTCATTTAAGATTCATCCATGTTATTACATGAATAAATAGGAGTAGGATTGCCAGGTCATATGGTAAATGTATGTCTATCTTTGCTTTTGAAAGTGCTTGCACATTTTGTATTCTTATCAGGAATGAGTAAGAGGTCCTGTTGTTTTGGCGTGTCACCAGCATTTCATAATGTCAGGTTTTGCTTGTTTGTTTTTAACCATTCCAAGATGTGTGTAGTTGTATCTCATTGTGGTTTTAATTTGCATTTTCCTAATAACTGATGATAATGAGCAACTTTTCATATGCTTATTTGTCATTAATTTATCATCTTTAATGAAGTGTCTGTTCAGATCATTTGCATATTTTCTTTAATTGGAGTTGTCTGTTTTCTTATTGTTGAGTTTTAAGTGTTCGTTATTTTTCTGGATACAAGTCCTTTACCTGGATATAATTTGCAAATATTTTCTTGTAGTTTATAGCTTGTTTTTCCCTTCTCTTAATAGTGTCTTTCATTGAGCTCTTAAAAAAATGTTTAATATTGACAAAGTTCATCAGTTTTTCTTCTCATGGAGCATGCTTTTGATGTCTTATCTAAACACTCGTGGTCACAATGATGTTCTCTTTCCTTCTCACAGATTTATTTTTTTTACGTATCACACTTAAGTCTATGATTAATTTTCAGTTAATTTTTTTGTATAAAATGCAAAGAAAGTGTTAATGGATCTACAACTGTGAATGTCCAGTTGTTCCATAACCGTTGTTGAAAAGATTATTTTTCCTCCATTGGATTCCTAGCAGTGTTTGATAACTGACGAAGTCTCTTAACTACAGAGTAAACTGTTATGTTTTCCATCCTGAATTTAAACTTCTCCTTTAGTGTAAATTAAATGCAATATTCTACTTCTTAGAATGCAAGTATTTAGAACATTTGTCCCTCTTGTTTAAATAAGTTCTTTTATATAAATATCACTGTGATAAAATACAAAAATAAGTAGTATATTCAGAATATGTAAGAGTTATCAGTGCAGGGGCGCCTGGGTGGCTCAATCGTTAAGCGTCTGCCTTCAGCTCAGGGCGTGATACCAGAGTCCTGGGATCAAGCCCCACATCAGGCTCCTCCGCTGGGAGCCTACTTCTTCCTATCCTACTCCCCCTGCCTGTGTTCCCTCTCTCGCTGGCTGTCTCTCTCTCCATCAAATAAATAAATAAAATCTTAAAAAAAAAAGTTATCAATGCAGGAGTATGTTGTGCTTGGGATTGCAATTATGGACATTGCTTGTAGAACATGTATTAACCACTGTGTAGCTTTTTTTGGGGGGGGGGGAAGTGTTTTTAAGTATTTATCATTTCGGCCTCAACCAAATTAAAACAATATGAAAGCATTCTTCCCTTCCTTTCTAGGAAAAAAAAAAAAAAAAAGGATGTGGGATGTAGCATCATTTCCCAATCCAAGAAGCTAGGTGAATTCATTAAAGGCCAAAGAACTGTAGGCTTAGAAATAATAAACTCAAAACCTGAAGCAGGCAAAACTCAAATGTCTCTAAGTGTCTAACTAGAACACACAAAATAAATCTTTCCGTGATTGGGAAACAGTCTGGGGTGGACCAGTACCTGATCTTCCAGACAATAGAGAAATCCAGGTAAAGGTGAATAGAAAGCCTACAAACATAGAATAGGCCAAGATCAAAGCCAAGAGAGAGTTGACAAGGGGATAAGATATGAGAAATAAAGTGAGGAATTAGGGAGGAAGAGTGTGAGCCCTCTAGAAATCAATTTCATTTATGAAGACAACCTCCCTAGGCCACTCAGCTTTGTTTCACTTTCAGTGTTGTGAGTGATTTTGGGAAAAGGGGAAAAACGTCTCAGAGCATTTAGGAGAGTTGAGTTTCTTAGAATACAACATATACTGAATATCTGCTTCTTATGAGCGCCTCATTGGGTATTCAGGACTCAAAATGCATAAATTTACTTAATTGAGCAGACATTCGCAGATGGCCTAAAGTACGTTTGGAGTTGTGGAAGGTATTTATATGTCTAATAGAAACAATGGGTTATGGATAAAAACTAATCATATTTCACTTTGATATGCAACAATAGAAGCATGCACTTTATATGGAGGTACTACAGACAAAGAAATGATTAAATCTGTGTAGGTAAAGTTAGGGGAGGTTTAATCAAGGAAGACTTCTGGGAGGAGATGGCATGTGTGCTGGTTGTTGATAGAATCCTTCCCTTACAGGTTCATAGTCTGGAGACAGAGAATCTAGTATTTATTTTTTAAGTGTGGTGCAGTAATGATCCTCAGAAACTAAATAGAAATTCAGAAGGATAAGGAAGGAAAGGAAGAAAGGAGAAAAGGAGGGAAGGAGGGATGAAGAGAGGAAGGAAAACAAGAGAGTGACTGAAAGGAAATATATCACAATTTGAAAATTATTACTCAGGGTTACTGGATTATAAAATACTTTAAATATCTACACTTTGCTATTTTTCTGCTAATATGTATATCGGTTTTTGAATTGGGAAAATATTGAGTGATTTCTTCAAAGTTTTCCCAAAACTTTTGCCTTTAAGATAGCAGAGTAAAAAAGAACTCTTATTTTTAGGACAGGGATCATGGAGAATTTATGGACACTAACAGCAGAAAGGCAATTGGCATTGTAATATTTTTTTTAAAAAATCATAGACCCACATGCATGAACTCCACTGTTATGCCAACTCTCAAAGTCATTTTCACGATGAGGGAGATCACAGAAAAAAAATTAATCTATTGAAATGCTTGCTAGGTTGGAGAGTATACTTTTAGAGACTTAAAGAAATGGTGATATCCGATTTAAATGGCTATTTAAAATTCTTCTCTAAAGTACTAGTGTTAACTGAGGAAATTAGAAGTCAGTAAATGTTTCAGCTTTGGAGGTTGGGAAGCCTGAAACTGGACAAGTTAGGTAGCATTAAGAAAATTACTGGTACATTTTGAAAATCAGGAAGTGTGCCAAACCCTGAGCAATGTGTACTTTGCACCAGACATCATTGCTTATGCTCAGTGTTTTTGTTTTTTCCTTGTATCAATTTTTCTTGCCTCTTATACACACATACACATACTGTCTCAATTTTAATGAGAATAAAATTAGCAAAAAGAACCTTGAATTATTCTTAAAATAGTCTAGCCATGTGTGAATGTGGAAGGAAAAAATACAGAGTGAGGGGATTGAATTTTACTCTTTTGAATATTTTCTCTTTTTGATAAATTCTTCTTTTTTGTCTTTACTATAAGTAAATATTAATGATTTGTTGCTTTATTGTATTTTTTCCTCCAAATGTATGGAAAGAAAATTAGTAGCTTTTTTAAACTCAGACAAAAGAAAAGCCTTGTGAAATATATGTAAAATCGAATATAGTAAACCATGAAGTTTTGGTCAGAAAAGATAATTACAATAGGAAAGTAAAATTATTCAAATAGTATAACTAAATATACTTCTTTTTTTCATGTTATTAATTTATTTGTTTTTAAAATGAAGTGTGATTGACATACAATATCCTTTTGGTTTCGGGTGTACATCATAGTGGTTCAATATTTTTATACCTTACAAAATGATCCTGATGATACATCTAGTTACCATCTGTCACCACACAAAGTTATCACAGTATTATTGACTATATTCCCCACACATGCTGTATATTACATCCCCGTGACTTATATATTTTAAAACTGGAAGTTCATCCCAATTAATCCCCTTGATGTATTTCGCCCACTCCCTAAATCTTCCCTCTGGTAGCCAACATTTTGTTTCCTCTATCTATGAGTCTGTTTCTCTTTTGTTTTATTTGTTCATTTTCTTTTTAATGCAATGCATTTTTTCCATTTTTTTAAATTGAAGTATACTTTTTTCCATAGTGGCTGCACCAGCTTGCATTCCCACCAACAGTGTAAGAGAGTTCCCCTTTCTCCACATCCTTGCCGACATTTGTTTTTCCCTGTCTTGTTAATTTTAGCCATTCTGTCTGGTATAAGGTGGTATCTCATTGTGGTTTTGATTTGTATTTCTCTGATGGCTCATGGAGCATTTTTTTCATGAGTCTGTTAGCTATTTATATTTCTTCTTTGGAGAAGTGTCTGTTCATGTCTTCTGCCCATTTTTTAATTGTATTATTTGTTCTTTGGGTGTTGAGTTTGATACATTCTTTATAGATCTTGGATACCAGCCCTTTATCTGATGTGTCATTTGCAAATATCTTCTCCCATTCCATGGGTTGCCTTTCACTTTTGTTGACTGTTTCCTTTGCTGTGCAGAAGATTTTTATCTTGATGAAGTCCCAATAGTTCATTTTTGCTTTTGTTTCCTTTGCCATTAGAGACGTGTCTTGCAAGAAGTTGCTGTGTCCAATGTCAAATAGGTTACTGTCTATGTTCTCCTCTAGGATTTTGATGGATTCCTGTCTCACATTGCGGTCTTTCATCCATTTAGAGTTTATCTTTGTGTATGGTGTAAGAGAATGGTCGAGTTTCATTCTTCGGGCATGTGGCTTTCCAATTTTCCTAGCACCATTTGTTGAAAAGACTGTCTTCCATTGTATCTTCTTTCCTGCTTTGTCGAAGATTAGTTGACCATAAAGTTGAAGGTCCATTTCTGGGTCATATTCTGTTGATCTTTGTGTCTGTTTTTGTGCCAATAACGTGCTGTCTTGATGATCATAGCTTTGTAATATAGCTTGAAGTCAGGCATTGTGATGTCCCCAGCTTGGTTTTCTTTTTCAATATTCCTTTGGATATTTGGGGTCTATTCTGGTTCCATACAAATTTTAGGATTGTTTGTTACATCTCTATGCAAAATGTCGATGGTATTTTGATAGGGATTGTATTTAATGTGTAGATTGCTCTGGGCAGCATAAACATTTTAACAATTATGGATGTTCCTCAAGACATTAAAAATAGAGCTACCCTACGACCCAGCAATTGCCCTACTAGGTATTTACCCCAAAGAGACAGTTGTAGTGAAAAGACGGGGCACATTTTCCTCAATGTTCATAGCAGCAATGTCCACAATAGTCAAGCTGTGGAAGGAGCCGAGATGTCCTTCAACAGATGAGTGGATAAAGATGATATAGTTCATATATATAATGGAATATTACTCAGCCATGAGAAAGAATGAATACCTACCATTTGCATTGACATGGATAGAACTAGAGAGTACTAAGCTAAGTGAAAGAAGTCAAGCAGAGAAAGACAATTATCATATGGTTTCACTCATATGTGGAATATAAAAATAGTGCAGAGTACCATAGGGGAAGGGAGGCAAAACTGAATGGGATGAAATCAGAGAGGGAGATAAACCATGAGAGACTCTGGACTCTGGGAAACAAACTGAGGGTTACAGAAGGGAAGGGGGGAGAAGGAAGAGGTAACTGGGTGATGGGTATTAAGGAGGGCATGTGATGAGCACTGTGTGTTATATGCAACTAATGAGTCATCGAACGCTACATCAAAAACTAATAATATATTCGCTAATTGAACATAATGAAAAAAAGATCAACCGTTAAAAAAATAAAAAATAAATAAATTGAAGTATACTTGGCAAACAATGTGATATTAGTTTCAGGTGTACAACATAGCAACAAATCTATATATTATGCTATGCTCACTACAAGTGTAGCTACCCTCTGTCATCATACACTATTACAATACCATTGACTGTATTCCCTGTGCTGTACCTTCATCCTTAAGACTTACTTATTCTATAACTGGAAGCCTGTACCTCCAGCTTTCTTTCACCCATTTTGTCCATCCCCTCATCCCAACCCACAACCATAAATTCTTTGTATTTATGAGTCTGTTTCTGCTTTTTTTGTTTGTTTGTTTTTTTAGATTCCATAGATAAGTGAAATCATATGGTATTTGTTTTTATTTGATTTATTTAACTTAACATAATGCCCTCTAAGTTCATCCATGCTGTTGCAAATGTCATATATACCTCTTAAATGTCTTAAAGATGCTGGAAGTAACTAGTTATGAGCCGTTGCCATCTTTAAGGGTCAAAGTAGTTTGTTATTTGAAGTTAAATGCCCTCAATAAAATATAGATTTGTAATGTTGTGAAAACCTAGATAATATTAATTATGTATCATTTTAAAGAGTTGAGACATATGTAAATATATTGAGAAGAATGTAAAAATTTGTTGTCATTCTAATACCATTATTAATTGTATCAACACTGAGATTCCAAGAGTTAGTTTTTGTGACTTTTCTCTAGTTTTCCAAACAAAGTTACAATAAATTATATGTTAATCCATTCAGCAACTATTTAAAGAAATTTTTAAAATAATAAGGTGGACAAACATTGCAAAAAAGTTATAAATATGATTAATCTTAAATGGAACTATATGCTTAGATAAGCACAGAAGGAATAATGAATCGTCCTGGGAAGGCAGATGTTCAGTTTACTACTGTTGTATAACAAAATATACCTAATAGTCTATTGCATTATCATTTGTTTTCCTCACAAGTTTTGGTATTAGAGAATACCTTGGTTGGTCAGTTCTCCTACAGTCTTGTATGATGTTGTAGTCAGAAGTTTGTGGGGGATAGAGTGATCTGTATCAAGTTGAACTGCATAATTTGTGGAGCCTAGTGTAAAATGACATGGTGGGGCCCTTTATACAAAAAGTAGGAAAAAGTGCTATGTTATAAAATAACATAACAGGTGATAAAAATAAAGCTTCCCTTTCTTTATGTTATTTGCTATTTAATGCTTTTCTAAATAAAGTTAAAATTTTTGATCATTAGCATGAATTGTACTATTCATCTTTATATGATACAAGTTATAAATGCAAATATAAGAATATTTAACTCACATGTAGAGTCACTGAAATTGAACAGTTCCTATCCATGGTTTGCTGAGGTTAAGATTTCCAGTACTATGTCAAATAGTAATGGTGAGAATGGACATCCTTGTTGTGTTCTTGATCAAAGTGGAAAGGCTCTCAGTGTTTCTCCACTGAGGATGATCTAAACTGTGGGTCTTTTGTGTATGGCCTTTATGATGTTGAGGTATGTTCCATCTATCCCTACTTTGTTAAGGATTTTTATCAGGAAATGATGTTGTATTTTGTCAAATGCTGTTTCTGTATATATTGACAGGATCATATGGTTATTATCCTTTGTTTTATTAATGTGGTGTATCACGTTGATTGATTTGCTAATATTGAACCACCCCTGCAGCCCAGGAATAAATCACACTTGATCATGGTGAATAATTTTTTTAATGTACTGTTGAATTTGATTTGTTAGAATCTTGTTGAGAATTTTTGCATCTGTGTTCTTCAGGAATATTGGCCTGTAATTCTGCTTTTTAGTGGGGTCTTTGTCTGGTTTTGGAATCAAGGTAATACTGGCTTTGTAAAATAAGTTTGGAAGTTTTCCTTTCCTTTTTATTTTTTGAAAGAGTTTGAGAAGAAAAGGTATTAACTTTTCTTCTGGCCCAGTACTCTTGTCTGTTGAGAGATTTTTGATTACTGATTCAAGTTCTTTTCTGGTTAAGGTATGTTCAAATTTACTCTTTCTCCTTGTTTGGGTTTTGGTAGTTTGTAAGTTTTTAGGAATTTGTCCATCTTTTCCAAGTTGCCCAGTTTGATGGCTTATATAATTTTTCGTAGTATTCTCTTATAATTGTTTGTATTTCTGTGGTATCACTTGTGATCTCTCTTCTATTATTTGTGGTTTTATCTATTTGGGTACTTCCTCTTCTCTTTCTGATAAGTCTGGCTAGGTGGTTTATAAATTTTACTAATTCTTTTGAAGAACCAGCTCTTAGTTTCATTAATCCGTTAGACTGTTTTTTTTCCCCCCATATCATTTATTTCTGCTCTAATCTTTATTATTTCACTTCTTCAGCTGGCTTTAGGCTTTATTTGCTGTTCCCTTTCTAGCTCCTTTGGGTGTAAGGTTAGATTGTGAATTTGAGACTTTTCTTGCTTCTTGAGGTAGGCCTTTACTGCAGTCTACTTCCCTGTTAGGACTGCTTTTGCTGCAACAAACAATCCTAAAATTTGTATGGAACCACAAAAGACCCTGAATAGCCAAAGCAATTCTGAAAAAGGAAAACAAAACTTCAAGCATCACAATTCCAGATTTCAAGCTATATTACAAAGCTGTAATCATCAATACAGTATGGTACTGGCACAAAAACAGACACATTGATCAATGGAACAGAACAGAGAACTCAGAAAGGGATCCTCAACTCTATGGTCAACTGATCTTTGACAAAGCAGGAAAGAATATCCAATGGAAAAAAGACAGTCTCTTCAGCACGTGGTATTGGGAAAACTGGACAGCAACATGCAGAAGAATGAAACTGAACCACTTTCTTACACCATACACAAAAATGAATTCAAAATGGATGAAAGACCTTAATGTGAGGTAAGTAGCCATCAAAATCCTAGAGGAGAACAGAGGCAGAAACCTCCTTGACCTTGGCCGTGGCAACTTCTTACTAGACACATCACCACAAGCAAGGGAAACAAAAGCAAAAATGAACTCTTGGGACTTCATCAATATAAAAGCTTTTGCACAGCAAAGGAAACAATCTACAAAATTAAAAGTCAGCCTATGGAATAAGAGAAGATATTTACAAATGACATATCAGATAAAGTTAGTATCCAAAATCTATGAAGAATTTATCAAATTCAACACTCAAAAAACAAATAACCCAGGTAAGAAATGGACAGAAGACATGAGTAGACACTTCTCCAGGAAGACACCCAGATGGGTAACAGACACATGAAAAGATGCTCAACATCACTCATCATCAGGGAAATACAAATCAAAACCATAATGAGATACCACCTCACACTTGTCAGCATGGCTAAAATTAACACTACAAGAAACAAAAGATGTTGGAGAGGATGCAGAGAAAGGGGAACCTTCTTGAACTTTAATTGGGAATGCAAACTTGTGTAGCTGCTCTGGAGAACAGTCTAGAAGTTCCTCAAAATGTTAAAAATAGAACTATCCTATAATCCAACAGTTGCACTACTAGGTATTTACCCAAAGGGTATAAAAATACAGAATCAAAGGGATACATTCACCCTGATGTTTATAGCAGCATTATCAACAATAGCCAAAAAATGGAGAGAGCCCTTTAAGTGCCCATTGACTGATAAACAGATAAATATGAAGTGGTGTATTTATATATGTATATTTTTTTATAACTCCTGAAAGTTTTGCCATATTAAAATGAATATTGTCTTTCCACCTTTCCTTCCTAGTAACTAGCCTTAATTTCCTTTCCTTAATTTCCTTTCCTTCAAGACTATATATGTATAGTCTTATAGTTCAAGACTATAATCATATATATAATGGGATATTATTCAGCCATCAGAAAGAATGAAACAATGAAATCTTGCCTTTGCAATGACACAGTTGGAGCCAGAGTGTATTATGCTAAGTGAAATATGTCAGAGAAAGACAAGTAGAATATGATCTCACTCATAAGTAGAATTAAAAAAAAAAAAAACCTGATGAACTTATGGGAAGGGGAAAAAGAAAAAACGGAGAGAGGGAAACAAGCCATAGAGATTCTTAATGATAAAGAGCAAACTGAGGGATGATGGAGGAAAGTGGGTGGGGGATGGGCTAGATGGGTGATGGGTATTCAGGAGGACACTTTTTCTGATGAGCATTGGTTGTTGTATGAAAGTGATGAATCACTGAATTCTATTCCAGAAACCAATATTGCACTGTATGTTAACTACATAAAATTTAAATGAGAAAAAAAAAAAAAAAGAAAAGTGTGGCATCTTGGTCATGTTAGTCCCCATGCTTATTCATTTGTAGATGTAACTCATCTTGTACTCAGCTTAAGTTGCTGAATTCCCATGCTTTGTGGGTCCAACAGAATTCTGTGCTGCTGGAGTGTCATGAATGCTATCTATGAGTAGAATGGCAAGGAACAGCGGATGCTAACTCCATCTCCTTTGCTCACTCACATGCTCCATTGTTCTAGTGGAATGCATGCACAAAACACAAGTTCATAGATAAAATCATTAAATTTTAAGATAGTGACAGAAAAGCACTACACCAAACGTAGGGCTCTTTTAGCAGGGGGCCCTGTGACGGCACAAGTCAAATGCCTATAATGTTGGCCCTGTTCTGAAGGCTTGGCCTAACAGGACATCCAAGAATGGCTCAATCACACAGCTGGCAGTTAACTGTTAACTAGAGTATTTACATGTGGCCCTTCAAGCATGGTGATCTCAGGATAAACTTCATGCATGAAGAAGTCTGGCTTTCCCCAGAGCAAGCATCCTCAATTAACCTAAGACACAAATTGCATGCCCTTTTATGATCTAACCTCAAAAGTTATGTAGTGTAGCTTCCACTGTGCTTTACCAATCAAAGCAGTCATAATACCATTCAGATTCAAGGCAAAGAAAAAGGACCCCTACCTCTTAGCAGAAAAAAATGTCAAAGAATTTGCATCTATTTTTAAAAAGCCACTATAGCAGATAACCTGCCAAATTTTTGAATGTAATAATAGATATGATAATAGTAATAAAGCCTCATATGATTACCATTATAATAAAAAATCTCCTTTCTCCACTGGTCAACTTTCTAGTGTAAGTTATCAGTAATTTGAGATGCTTTTATATATAAGCAAAATATATGTATATACATATATAAATATGCATATATATAACAAATATACACATTTATATATACACACATATATCATAAAATGTTGCTTTCCAAATGATATCATTGCTTAAATGATTTCTTATGACTTGTTTTATTTGCACGTAAAAATTTATATTATTCTTTGTGCTGGCTATATAGTATTCTAGGTATACCATGTCCTCCTTAAGACTTTCCAAATTCCTTGCTATTACAATCAATGTTGCAATGATTTTTGATGTTATATCTTACCAATTTTGTAAACATCTGTCCATAGAAAATTTATGGAAGTGAAATTATTGGGTCAAAAAGCTTATGCAGTTTTGAATTTTAATTCACCAATGTTTATTTTCCACTTCTTCTTTGCCAGGCATTAAACTAGGCACTTATTTTAGTGGATATTTTCATATTACCTTTCAATGAAATTGTACCAGTTTGTACTCCCACAAGATAATGTGTGAAATTCTGTTTCCTCTTGCCCTTGTTAGCACAGGGTGTTTTTAAGCATATTAATCTTTGAAAAATGGGTAACTATAAAATGTTTTGATTTCCAATTTTTTATTTTGAGTGTGATTGTACATAATTTTATGTTTATTTGTTATTTCCCTTTTTTTGTAAAGGAATTGCCTGCACCCATCATTTGGCCATTTTTCTTTTGACTTAACTATCTTTAACCATTAAGAAAACTTTCTGTTTAGCATAACAGCTGCATATTTCATCTCTAGTTGTCACTTTTGCATTGTTTGGGGTATTTTGACCATGCTGAAGATGCTAAGATTTTGGTTATATCCATCTTTTTTTTAATAGCTTCTGAATGTTTTGCCATATTAAAATGAATATTTTATCTTTCCTCCTTTCCTTCCTAGTAATTAGCCTTAATTTTCTTTCCTTCAAGATTACAAACAAATTCACATTTAGTTTCTTCCACATTTATTTTTAACATTAAAAATTTTTTTGAGGTTAAAAATGAACAAACACCTTTAATATCAAAGGATTCACTCCTTTTGAGAAGACATGAATATTAAAATATGTGAAAGGCAGAGATTTGGGTCTGGCTGAAGGTAAAGTTCTTAGTTCTTATAAAAACAATTTGTTTTTATTTTTTGGTTAGATGCATAAAGAGTCACACATGCACACATACACAATCTTATGTATACACAGAAACTGTCCTTAATCAACCTCCTGTGAGTTCTTTTACCAAAAATTGACTCATGCCTTGGTGCCAACCTACCTGACACCATTTAAAATCTTCCTATTAGGTGGTTGAGATCTGGCATACATAATGAAATGAAGAAAATTTACATTTACTTAATTGGTGCTATGGTTGTATTTGCTTGAAGATATTTGGCCTGTCTAGGTATCAAAATAGCCCTAAATACATTATTTGATAATTGATGAGATTATAATTTAGGATGGTTGGTGAAATATCGAGTTGCCGTTTTTATTGCGTACCCACAAGGAGCAGGTCTATGTGAGCACTCTAGTACAGAGATAGGTTTCATAGGATTTCCATTCAGACAGAATATGGTCTGAAAAAATGAATCACATATTCAAATCACTACAATACAAAGGAGTATATAATTGGTAAATATTTGGGATAAACTTAATAATTTAGGAACATGTAGAGGATGTATCCCTTAAGCAATCGTAAATAAAATCATTCCAGAGATGACACCTGCTGTGTCATCAGGGCGTTGGTAGTCATTACAAGGCCTGTATGGGCTAAGATTATGGTGGGATACTTTTACATTAAAGAGAAGAATAAAACGGAAGTTCAGGAGTGAAAAATGTAGGCAATTGTCAGGGGAACAGTGCCTCTTTTCAGACTAGTGAAATGTGTGATTTGGATTTGAGGATAGAATTTAATAAGCCTACAGATGAAGAGATTTCCAAGGGCTCAAGATTTGAGACTCTCTTTTAAAGGTATTGGTCAAAAGCTGTGATCTTTATGGTTTATTGAGTTGCTAAGTGAAACAACCACCACAATGAATTTCAGGCAATAAATCCGATGGCAGTAAATAGAATGCATTGAGGAGATGAAGTTTAAAATGAGAGTTCTGGAGGGAAAGAGACCAATTGTATTGATAAGATGGCAGAGAAAGGCCAGAGTTCAGATAGATGTAGTTGGAATGGAGAGTAAAATCGGAATTTGAAAGTCAGTACAAATAATGTATTTACATACCTGGTGGATGCTTGGTGTGAATAGGTGCAGATAAACTTATTTTGAAATTTTTAATTTGAATACCTGCAAAATTGTTAGAGAAGTTAGAAGGAGTGACTAGCTTTAGATTAGAGAATGGACTTGTTTTTAGATATGTGAATTTGGAGGTGGAAGTATTGGGTACATGTTAGGAGAGTGCAGAGTTTGATCTAATCACAAAGGAGACATTAATTGAAGCTATAGGAAATCATGGTGATTCATGAGCAAGGCAATGGGACTTTTTGTTTGTTTTTCGTTTTTACTGTTTATTTTTTTTATTCTTAATTATAGTTGATATATTAGTTTCATGTGTACAACATAGTGATTTGACAATTATATACATTACTAAGTGCTCAACACATTACGTATAGTTACTTTCACCAAACTTATTACAATATTATTGACTATATTCCATATGCTGTACTTTTCATTCCTGTGACTTATTTAATTTATAACTGGCAGTTTGTACTACTTAACCTTCTTCACCTATTTCCCACCCCCCACACCCACCAGCCTCCCTTCAGGGAACCTCCCCGCTGGTTTGTTTTCTCCATTTATGAATCTCTTTTTTGTTTGCTTGTTTGTTTTGTTTTTTAAATTCCACATATAAGTGAAATGATACAATATTTGTCTTTTTCCAACATATATCACTTAACATCATGCCCTGTGGGTCCATTTATGTCGTGGCAAATGGCAGAATTTCAATTTTTTTATGGCTGAATAATATACCATTGCATATGTGTACCACATCTTCTTTTTATCTGTTCATCTATTGATGGAAATTTGGGCCGCTTCTGTATCTTGGCTTTTGTAAATAATGCTGCAGTAAACATAGGGGTGCGTGTGTCTTTTCAACGTAATAGTATCATTTTCTTTGGGTAAATATCCAGGAGTGAAATTGCTGGGTCCTGTGGTGTATCTGTTTTTAAATCTTTTCAGAAAATTTATAGTGGCTGCATCAATTTACATTCTCACCAACAGCGCATAGCTGTTACCTCTTCTCTACATCCTTAACAACATTTGTTATTTCTTGTCTTTTTGATTCTAGCCATTCTGACTGGTGTGAAGATGTATCTTACTATGGTTTTGACTTGCATTTCTCTGATGATTAGTGATATTGAGGGTGTTTTCATGTGTTTACTGGCCATCTGTATGTCTTCTTTGGAAAAATTTCTGTCCCGGTCCTCTGCCCATTTTTAAATCAGGTTATTGGTTTTTTTGGTGTTGCATGATTTCTTTATATATTTTGCATATTAACTCCTTATTGGTTATATAATTTGGAAATATCTTCTCCCATTCAGTAGATTAGCTTTTCACTTTGTTGATGGCATCATTTGCTGTGCAAAAGCTTTTAAGTTTGATGTAATCCCAATTTTTTATTTTTGCTTTTGTTTCCTTTGTATGAAGAGACAGATCCAAAGAAAGTTGCTAAGGCTGTTGACCAAGATATTACTGCCTACATTTTATTTTAAGAAGTTTATGCTTTCAGGTCTTACATTTAGGTCTTTAATCCATTTTCAGTTCATTTTTGTGTATGGTAAAAGAAAATGGTCCAGTTTCATTCTTTTGCATTTAGCTGTCCAATTTTCCAAACACCATTTATTGAAGAGACTTTCTCCCATTGTATTCTTGCTTTCTTTGTTGTAGGTTAATCGACCCTATATGCATGGGTTTCTTGGCTCTCAGTTCTGTTCTATTGACTTATGCGTCTATTTTTGTGCCAGTAACATACTGTTTTATTACTATAGGTTTGTAGTATAGTTTGAAATCTGAGATTGTGCTATACTCCTCTTTCTCAAAATTTTTTTGGCTATTCATGATATGTTGCAGTTCCATAAAAATTTTAAGATTATTTTTTCAGGTTCTGTGAAAAATACTATTGGTATTTTGTTGGGATTGCATTGAATCTATAGATTGCTTTGGGTTGTATGGACATTTTAACATTATTAATTCTTCCAATCCATGAAGATGGTTTATCTTTCCGTTTGTGTCATCTTCAATTTCTTTCTTCAGTGTCTTAGAGTTTTCAGAGTACAGGTCTTTCACCTACTTGGTTAAATTTATTCCTAGATATTTTATTATTTTTGATGCAGTTATAGATGGGATCATTTTCTTAATTTCTCTTTCTGCTATTTCTTAGATCAGCTATGACTCCTGTTCTTACAAGTTGTGGTCTTGTGTAGCAGAAGTTCTGTGGAACTATAGTACAGCCCCCTTTGGCCATCAAAACCAGATGTTCCAAGGATGTCCTTTATGGGGGCTGCATGTGCCCTCTTGTTGGACTGGGTTGTGACTGCCACTGGTGTCTTGGTGGGGTGGCTGGCCCTCAGCCTGACTGTCAGCAGTGACTGGCCATGACCATTTCAGGGGCACTGTTGGGCAGGGCTTGTCCTCATGCAGCTGACTGAGAGGACTGGCTATAGCTACTACATGTGCACTAGTGAGTGGGGCTAGCTACCAGTGGCTCTGACTAAGGGGCCTTGTGGTAACTACTGCAGGCATGCTACCTCCTCCTTCCCCAGTGCAAGGGTCACTCTGGAGGGCCACCAGTCCTGACTGAGACTGGCTATCAGGTGTAGCAGTGCAGCAGTGCTCTGGGGGATGCGGGTCCCAACTAAGACTGCCCGTTGGGTGAAGAGGGGTAGGAGCCACTTTGGAGGGGTGCCTGCCAAGGCTGCAGTCTGTGTGGGGGTCTTTCTGCAAGGAAATGCTGGGGAAAAATAAGCAACAATAGCAAGGTAGATGGAAGGCATTATAACTGCTTCTTGAAAGTGTCTGGCCAGGTAGCTTGACAGAAGGCAAGAAAAAGGTGCTGTCAGTACTTCTGTTCCTGGAGAAAGCTCCTTTCATCTCTAGCACATGTCCTAAAATTGGTAATAAATCTCCTTCATATACACCTCAGATGCTTTTTAAGCTGCTATTTCTGTGTTGGATCTCAGGTTGAATGATTTAGCCTGCTAGCCCTTTAAAATGGAGACTCAGTTTTCTGTAGTCCCCTGGCTCTCCCAGAGTTAAGCCTGCCTTTTTTAAAGATATTGTGGGGGCTTCTCTATTTGGTGCAGGCCCTCAGGGCCAAGGTTTCCAAGTATGGGCTTGATTCCCTTGTCCCTCCATACCTATTTCACTTGTGGGTATATTCCTCCAACTTCATGGACTGGGAATTTGATTCCCAACCACATCTCTGTCCTTCCTACTCTTCTTAGTGTGGCTTTCTCTTTATGTCTTTAGCTGTGAAAGATCTGTTGTGCCAATCTTCGGGCCATATTCAGAGTGAGTTTCATTACATGTAGTTGCCTTGGTTTGTCAGTGGGAGAAGATGAGGTCACAATCCTCCTACTCCAACATCTTCCCCTATTCTTAGACTGGTTTGGCAATGGGCTTTTAATACCACCATTAAATTGCTTCAAAATGTCAAAATCAAAGTAGAGGAGTAAGAATTAGGGGAAGGGATGTGGAAGGGATGTTTAAATAAGTAGGAGAATAATAAGCTCTTCCTCCCCGAAAATTGAAAGAGAACGCTTCAAGAAGGTAGAGACTATTGGGACTGTATTTGTGACACTGGAGTAGTTTCATTGAAATGGTGTGAGCAAAAGCCAGATGTCTTGGGGTTAATAATCTACTTTGAGGTCATATACACAATAAGTAGGGAGTATTTTTAAATCAGCTTTATTGAAGTATAAATGACATGCAGTAATATGCACCAATTTTAAGTATGCATTTCAATGAGTTTTGATGAATTTTTACACACCAACATAATCAAGATATAGAATATTTTCATGATTATACAAAGTCCTTTTATGACCCTTCTCAATTCACTCCCTAACTTACTGCCCCAAGCAGTCACTGATCTGCTTTCCTTCACTACAGATTAGATTTTGTCCTTTCTAGAATTTCTGATAAGCACAGTCATATAGTGCATAATCTTTTGTGTCTGGCCTTTTGCACTCAGTGTGATTTGAGAGTCTTTCATGTTGCTGTATGTATCAGTAATTTTTCCTTTTTTATTGGTAAGTATGTAAAATATGTTTTTGAGCAGTTTTACTAGTGATGTAAGGTATAATAGACCATAAGAGAGAAATATAAATAACTGTGATACTTTTTTTTTCAGATAGCAAAAATCTGAGAATGTTTGTAAATAGATAAAAGGACTCAATAGAGAAACCAAATGGAGAATACTAAATAGGAAATAGTTAATTTGAAATATTCCTAGAGGACTCTGGGTTATAAAAGGAAAAAGTCCATGGAATGGGAGTATAAGTAGGGAAGTAAGCCTTAGAATTAAAATAAATAAAATAAAAAAACAGGAAGAAAATGCTTCTTTAACCACAGTGAAGGAGATAAGGTAAACAAAAAAGGAAGTCTAGTTAAAATGAAATTTTCAAGATATAAAGAATATGTCAGGAGTTATGGTGGAGAGAAGATAATGGTGAAAATGTACATTAAATAGCCTAAATTTTCCTTGTAAGAAAGTGAAGCCATCCTCTGAGAATTAGAAATACAGAGTTGGAGTTGAAAATTTGAGGAAAAGGGATCTATTTTATTAACATGGCACATGAAATCAGCTGATGACTTATATACTCAGCATATTTTTTTACTTATTCTAGCAACATTTGAAAAGAAGGAAGATAGCATTGGGTATTGTACAATAAGTAGAGTATGGGGTGAAGAAAGTGAAGGATTTCATTGTGCCAGGAAGTATTATTTAAAACACTAACTCTAGTTATTGTAAATAATGCTGTGATAAGCATAAAGATGCATATGTCTTTTAAAATAAGTGTTTTTGTTTTTTTGGGGGGTTGGCCTAAATACCCAATAATGGAATTACCATGTGGTATGGTATTTCTATTTTTAATTTCTTGAGGAACCTCCATACTGTTTTCCATAGTGGTTGCACCAATTTACGTTTCCACCAACAGTTTATGAGGGTTTCCTTGGAAGCAACCCAAATGTCCATTGATAGATGAATGGATAAAGAAGATATGGCATACATACAATGAAATATTACTCAGCCATAAAAAAGGATGAGAACTTGTCATTTGTAACAACATGAATGGACCTAGAGGGTATTATGCTAAGTGAAATAAGTCAGACAGAGAAAGACAAATACCGTATGATATCACTTATGTGTAGAATCTAAGAAAAAACAAAACAAATGAATAAACCAACAAAAAAAGAAATAGACTCTTCAATAAAGAGAACAAATTGGTGGTTGCCGGAGGGGAGGTGGGTGGGCCAAATAGGTAATGGGGTTTAAGAGGTACAAACTTGCAGTTATAAAACAAGTAAGTCATGGAGATGAAAAAATACAGCATAAGGAATATAATCAATAATATTGTAATTATATTGTATGGTGACAGATGGTGATTACATTTATTGCAGTGAGCTTTGAGTGATATATAGAATTATTGAATCAATTTATTGTACACTTGACATTAATATAACATTGCATGTCAGTTATACTTTAAATAAATTTTAAAAAACCCACTAACTTAGGGATCTAGATTAAGGGAGAAGAGGTCCAGGAAGTTCATGGATGAGGAGAATAAAAGGGGAAATGAAGTGAGGGAACAATGGTGGAGAATGTGGAAAAATCCAATCCATTCAGTCTGGGGTGAATCTCATGATCCGTAAGTTAGGCACCATTGTGTCCTCTCTTTAATATAGGGTCCTTTGGCTATTGATGCTTTTTCTGGGTTGGACTAGAATTCCCTAAAGGCCCTTTGAACTAAGTAATTGGAATCACATGAACTTCCTCAGAAAAATTCTATGTTGCCTTGCATTCTACCCCCTTCCTTTTCTTTAATTTGGAGCTCCCAGAATTCCCTATGGTTGTGTGCTTCTTTTTTTTTTCTTTTCTTTTGTAGTTTCGGCTCTACTACTTGACCCTGATCCAGTAATGAAATCCCCTAGTGTAAAAATTTAAAACAGCTATAAATTCCACTTATTACCATCCATATTACCTATATTAAGATTTGTCAAGATTTAAGCTACATATGAAAATGTGAAGTCTTATTAAATGCAGGTTCTGATTCAGTAGGTCTGAGCTGTACCTGAGAATGTGCATTTCTAGCAAGCTACCACAATATGCTTGAATCACACTATCAGTAGCATAGATCTGGCCTTTACCTTTCTATCTTGGCCTTTGCAAGCAAAAATATGTCAAGGAAGGATGAGCTCAAAGATATGACTAAACATGTGGGAAGACTGAATGAGAAAATATTAAGGTCTTTGGAGTTGCCAGCATTGCACTATTAGGAGAAAACACAGATGCTAACAATACCATATAATGAAACGACACATGAAGTAGAGAGAAAAATAAGATAAGTGAAGAGGGTAAAAAAAAAATGTGATAAGAATAAAAACCTGACTGACAAGGATATGGAGAAGTTGCTGTAAATGGATGACCTAGACTTTGAAAGAGGCAACTGTTGAAAACTTGCTAGGGAAAGAAAGTCACAACAAAGCACATCATAAACAAATGAAATTCATGTTCTGCTTGGTTACTTTAATCATAAATTCCTAAATAAACAAAAAGTAATTATTACACATGTGTTGCTAAGGTTACTGTTTTCACAATTTATAAGTGTTTTCTCACCTGTAGATGGGAAAACAAACAGTTGGCTTTGGAAGATAACTTTTAATGGCTCTATAAACAATAATCTTGGGATTAATCCTCACCTAATTTCTCCTAAGCTCCTTTCCCTTGTGCTGTGTAGTTTTCTCAAATGACAGTCCTTCCCATTGTCTGTTTATGATTCCAAGATTTCGTTGGCCTGTCATGCTGGGGCTCTGTGCTTCTAAGCACCTTTATCACTGCTGAGAACTTGCTTATAAAATTTGTGTCCAGCTGTGGTAAAAGTGAATGCTGTTAAAAAAGGAATTGAGGGAGTTTTCTTTATATAGGATCAAACCTGGAAAAGGGAACGTCAATATAAAATGAGCAATACTTAAATACCTTTTTTTTTTTTCACTTCCATTTACTTTCGGAGAGATAAGTGAAGATTCTAGTCCACTTAGAGTTCGTTGTCATGTTGGACCCTGCAGTGATGGTACAATACCTGTGCATATGGAGGTAGCCAGCAGGGTTTAATTTCAATAGGAATCAGAGGTGGGTTAAAACAGAGGGAGTGGTTTAAAGAACCCTTCTCATGTTCTTTCAGATACAATAGAAACTGCTGAAAAGTGGTATTTGTGGATAAGTCATTTTAACTAAACTAAACACACTGAATGTGTTAGTATTACAGGCAAAGATCATTTGATAAATCTTAACAAATCACATTTGTTTAAGTCTGGCAAATTCTTTCTACATTTGAAATGATTGTAAAAATTTGCTATTAGTATGTCTTAGTTTGGGTTCTCTCAGTTAGACCTGTGACAAAGTTTTGAAGTTAAGTAGTTTTTTGGGGTGTTGAATCCAAATACTCTAGAAAGAAATGCATATGCTGGTAGTTGGACATCAGGCTAGTATGCAGAGAAGTAGCAAGGGTGGAAAGTTCTGGATCAAGATCATTTGTTTAATTTTCTCTTCGATGGTTGAAATAACAGTTCCGTCTTCTGAAATCTACCTGTATTGAAATTATTTATATATTATTGTCTCATTATGAGTATCTCTTCTCCTCATTCTTTTTTTGAGAGTAAAATTCATCACCAATTTATCTTTGATTGTCTCAAAATGTTTAGGCTAATGCCTTGCATGTTCTTGGAATGGGCAGGATTTTAGTCATTTTTTTTAAGCGCATTCATTCTTTGTGCAACTATTTGTGGGGTTATTTTATGAACCAGGTATCAGGTGCTGGGGATAGGCAGTGAATAATGGTGAATAAAATAGGCAATGCCTCTGAGTTCACATGTTAGGATACGTTAGGTTACATGAAAATGTATAGCATGTCTTGTAATTTTGTAAATAGTAGTCCAAAATTATTAAGCTACAGACACTCAATTTAACTTTCAAGCTTTTCATTCACCTTATTTTCTGTTGACATATTCTTGAACATCTTTGATTTTTTGTCTTGTGTATTTGATTTTTAAAAAATTATTAGAATACGTTTAGTGCTAAGCACAATGGCCGGCACATACTATGCTTTCCATAAAACTATTTGTTAATGTTAAATACATTATGTTCTGCGAACAATCAGGAACCCTGCCACATACTTTCCATTTACCTCTGTTTAATTTCACAACAATCCTATGATAAAATCACTGGTGTTATCCACAATTTACAGAGAAGGTATTTGTGGCCCAAGAAAATTAAATAATGTATCAATGCTGTACCATTCAGCAAGTATGTACAGAAATAAAGATCTGTTTTATTTCAGAGCCTACTTTTTTAAACACTGTGCACAGTAGCTCCTGGTAGCTCATCTTGCCAGAAACTATAACTACACCTATGAAAATTACCAGTTCTATAACAAATAATCCAGAGCTAGAAAACCTGAAGAAAAAAATAAGCACAACATATTAAAATTCTCATTAGTTGTCATATCTGATTTTCATTGGCCTACCTTGATTTAAGTGAACTGAGAGCATTTATAATTAAAGCCTAAATATTTGCTTATGAAAATTGGAGGAGGGGTAATAAAAAACCAGAGAACTGAAATTAATTGTCATAGTTTTTATAGTCAAAACATTGAATGATATTATATTAGAAATTATGGGGTGGTAAAAGTAAATACTTAATATGTTTTAAAATGGGAAGTAATAACATATCTAAACTGAGTTTGGAAAAAGGCTTATTGCATTAGGGAAGACTTTAGGGATAATTACTAAATAATTAAAACAAACCACACAAGAAGGACAAAAATGTGTTAACTGGTTTATATAAAATCAACATTTTATGTTTAGATGAGCACTGTCAGCAAAGAAGGCTTTAACACTCTCAAGGTGTTCATTATCATTTTAAAAAGTCTTCTGTGGTTCTTATTTTGGTAGCAATACAGAGCCACCATCAAAATTGCTGAGTAAGTTCCTAATAATAAATACAAAACTCACATTTTACCTAGAGCTTTATAATTTGCAAAACCACTTTTGCATCCATTCTTTCGTTGGTTCTTACAGTGGCTGTGAAAAGTGGGTTGTTATTTTTGTTCTATAGATGAAGAGGTTGAGGCTCAGAGCACTAAGTGGCTTGCCTAAGTTCACATAGCTAATCCATTCTTCTGTCCATTATGCAAGCCCAATTCAATTCCAGCTTTACTATAGCAAGTTCAAACTGAAGTTGACTGTTCCACCCCTTACTGTCATTGTCCTTATGGAGAAAAATGAAGAAATGACCTTTACCCTTGAGAACCCTTAATTTTTTTATTTTTTAAGATTTTATTTATTTATCTGAGAGAGAGAGAGAGAGATCATGAGCAGGGCAGAGAGGTAGAGGGAGACGCAGACTCCCTACTGAGCAGGGAGCCTGCTGTGGGACTTGATCCCAGGACCCGAGGATCATGACCTGAGCTGAAGGCAGACGCTTAACTGACTGAGCCACCCAGGCACACGAGAACCCTTATTTTGAATATATTTGATCTTAGAACTTACTGAATTTTTATGACTTTAATAAGTGGACACAAATTTTGTTTGTTCACTAGGCTGTCATCCCAGATTTTTTTTTTCTTTTTTTAATTTGGGGCTGGCTGACAAACACTATGTGGTGAAGGACTGTGGTTAGCAGAGTTGAGGGCTGTTAATGAAAT
The DNA here is from genome assembly GCF_023065955.2 of Ursus arctos. Lineage (NCBI taxonomy): Eukaryota > Metazoa > Chordata > Mammalia > Carnivora > Ursidae > Ursus > Ursus arctos. The sequence goes on along the minus strand of NW_026622875.1, from coordinate 37,479,476 downwards.
CTGTATAAGGAGTTTTGGAAAAGATTCTAGAAAACCAATGATTTCTCTGTGTATTTATTGAGGGCATTTGCTTGGCTATTGGGTCATGGAGATATGTCTTTTATGGATATCTTGAAGGCTTTGATGAGTAAAGAAGACAAAGCTTAAATTGCATCAATCACATGAAAGTAATTTAATTTATATTTAAATTAAATTCAGATTTTTATGTGCATATACTCTGTAATTTAGTTACTGTCAGCCATGCACACTATACACCATTGAGATGTCTGTATTAACAAGTTAAAAAGAACAAATGAGTTGTCTTTTTTATTAAAAAGATCAAAACACAAGGCTACAAAGAAGTCTATTTTCTCATAAGCCCTGAAGTGATTATACATCTCTATAAAATAAAGCAAAATGAAATTAAACCATCATTTTTCAAAATTGCCTCTGTGAATTTTGAAAATCAGTGAAGATTTTCAGTCTTAACATTCTAAAGCAATGCTTCATACAGAATGCCATATTTATGAATGAAATGTGATGATGTCTGGAATTTGCTTCAAAATAAATGAGGTTGCAGGGCGCCTGGGTGGCTCTGTTGGTTAAGCGTCTGCCTTCAGTTCAGGTCATGATCACAGGACCCTGTGATCGAGCTTTGCATTAGGCTCCCTGCTCTGCAGGGGTTCTGCTTCTCCCTCTTCCTCTGTCTGCTGCTCTCCCTGCTTGTGCTCTCTCTCTCTGTCAAATAAATAAATAAAATCTTTAAAAAAAAAATAAATGAGGTTGAGGGTGAAGAACAGCACAGGAGTATAGATATAATATGATAAACCGTGAATTGATAACTATTGAAGCTGGGCAATGAATACATGAAATTCATTATCGTGTTTTTCTCCTCTATATAAAAAAGTAAAAAATAATAAGTTTATCATTCTAATATTCAATATATTCATTAAATGCTTATACATAAATTTTGTATTATATATGGCTATACATGCACGTATGGATATTTATGTATGCATGTGTATGTTTGTGTATGTATGTATGTATTTATGTATATATACTTACACATATTCACATGATGCTTCTAACTAGAGAACATGGTAAATAAATATTTGGATTCTTGTTACATGCTATTCCTGCAGTGTTCTGGAAGAAATTCAGGTACCACATCCAGAGATGAAAGACTTATTTTTCTTCTCTTTAGAGATTACTTTGTGTGTATGTGAGAATCAGTGCTTTCCTAAGGAAAATAGAAAAATAATGCATTTTCCTGATAATGTCCATATGAAATATAAATAATATGTACTTCTGGTGATGGAAAAATATTAAAAATTAAGTTCTGTAAAAAAATATAAACCCCCAAATAGTTATTGTATTATAGTAGAGAATAGTGAAGTGATGCTGGTAGGGGTGATGTGTGCGAGAAGGGGATGGTTAAAAAATGTTTAAAAAAACATCAAAAACTATAGAAGAGAGATTCAGATGACCAAGAACTTTTGTTTATGGAAGATGGGTTCCATTCGATGGCTTTAAGTTGAAAGGCAATACTTCTAGTTAAGTTTTACGTGGTCACTTTTCCAATTATTGCTATGAAATTCTGATTGAATTGGGGAGAGTAGAGGCAGAAATAACTATTAAGAAATCATAACTGTCCAGGTGAGAGGAACAAAAACTAAGGCAGTAAGGTACAGAATAAATTTTAAAAAATAACTAGGAAATGGCACTAACCCATCATTTTGAAAATAGTAGAAAAAGAGGAAGAAAGTATCAAAAAATGACTCTCAGATTTCTAACTTGGGAAAAGGGCCATAGAGTACAGGTCCATAATCATTTATCTACAGTTCTAAAATCTACATGTTCCTGAACAGAAAATTTTTTACCCGTCTTTTTTTTAATCAAAACTCATTTAATGGCATACCATTTCTTGAATTGATGCAAGATTATTAAAAGTTTTTATTCTACATATTATAAATATTCATGGATCTGCTGCAGAATTATTTATAGCAGCATTATCTACAATAGCCAAATTATGAAAACAGCCAAAGTGTCCATTGACTGATGAATGGATAAAGAAGATATAGTATACATATACAATGAAATATTACTCAGACATGAAAAAGAATGAAATCCTGCCATTTGCGAGGACATAAATGGAGCTGGAGAGTATTATGCTAAGCAAAATAAGTCAATCAGAGAAAGGCAAATACCATATGATTGCACTCCTATGCAGAATTTAAGAAACAAAACAAATGAACAAAGGGAAAAAAAGAGAAAAAGAGGCAAACCAAGAAACAGACTCATAACTATAAAGAACAAACTGATGGTTACCAGAGGGGAGTTGGGTGGGGAGATGGGTTAAGTAAGTGATAGAGATTAAGGAGCAGTTGTGATGAACAACAGGTATATGGAAGTGTTGAATTAATATATCATACACCTGAAACCAGTGTCACACTGTATGTTAACTAACTGGAATTTAAATAAAAACTTGAAAAAATTGTTTAATTATGAGCCGTTGTCCTAGAAAGAGCTGAGACTATTATATAATACATGGTATATGCACCTCATTATCTTTATAAAATCCAAAATATTCTGAATACAAAACCATATCTAGTCCTAAGGGTTTCTGATAGAGATTATGAATTTGTAGTGCGATTTAATAAGATATTTAAAAAGATGCCACCTTGTCTCTTTAAAGGTAAAATAACTCTATAAAATTCAATCATGACCTTTTTGGGCATTATCTGGAGAATAGGTTGTTAAATGAATGGTATCAGGGCAATACGATCAATGATCAACTCACATGTGTATGGGGCAGAATATAATGGAATTTTCCTAATTCTGGATTTCTACTGCTTAACCTCTTTATATTTCCTTGACTAGAGTACACATAAAAACACAGAAAGGGGGGAACTCTGAAGTAGAAGTATAAACAGAGACTAAAAATATCTGACACATTGCTAATAGAACATTGAAAGAGGAGTTCTCTGGTGAGCATATTAGTTTCTGATGTATCTTTATAGAAAATTTCTACCAAATTATTGGATATCACCCAATGGTCCAGGAGTTTTAAAATCAATCCTGGAACATTTATACTGCTTGGAAATTAAATACTCAAAATATGGAATTATGTTGAAGCTGATGTAATATTGCCTACATGGCATGAATGTATGCATGAGTAATAGGACATAAACCAAATTATGTGTATGTATGGATTTTCTTCCTTATAGAATTTTTTTTCTTACTCCAAAATAGGCATGCTAATTTTAAAGAAAAAATATTTTAAAATGTCAACCTCTTCCTCTTCTTCATGGAGCTTTTTACAGTCCTTCATTCCTGCTCCGTTTTCTTCCTTCTCTGAAAACTTCTGCAAATAATTTAATATGAATATAATAATTGAATGAATATATATCCATGTATATACACATTATGGTGTATTACATATACATGTCATGTACACAGAGACTGGCAGACACATCCTTCTTTATATCTATATTGATGGTATTAAATTACTCCTTGAATTAAGTCATGATTTTATGGTGTAAATATAACCAGACATTAACTTCCACATAACTGATTACTTTTTTTATGCTTGGATTTAGAATCAAGGCTCTATAAATATTTGTGAGTTGGTTCGTAGAAATTTTGGACTAGTAATCATATTTCAAACATTTATTCTCATATGACAAAACTCCAGTTCATCTAGAAAAGGCAAGCTAATTATCCCTTTTTTATGTTTATCTTATGCTTGCTTTCTTCACAAGTTAAAAGAATTATGGGATGTCTGGTTTCTTAGCACCACAGCAGCACTAATATGACTCTATTCCTATCTATTATCTTCATGTACTTTAACGTGTTAAAATTGTGTCTCTCTGAAGCCAATGATAATCACTCATGGCTTGCAGTGGAAAATTGTTAAGCATTCCACAGCAAAAAAGAATGTATGAAAAGGAAGGAACAAACAGGTCTCCGGGTAACACAAAGCATTTTCAAATAGGTTGGCTAATGGTTATGTGGTAAACTACAGCATCTTCAGGGTTCTTAGGACAGTGACCATATCCGTTTTATTTACTACTTTACCTCAGTGCCCAGTAAAGTGTCTAGCAAGAAGTAGTCAATTAATAATGTTTTTCAATGAATGAAATTTTATGTCTGTATAAAATGGGAAAAAATTAACTTATGTAAGTTTATCTGAAATTCCTTGTGATCTGGATGCTACTGCCATCTTTTTTAGACCCTGGAGGTAGAGCTTATCTCAGCTGCTTCTTAACTGATACAGTTAGACCAAGACCAAGATCACTTACCAGCTGCATTGGGTCACTGCTAATTGCCTTGACTGCTATGTAAACAGTAGTCCAAAGAAGGGTCACTCTTCTGTTAAAGTTTCTGGGAATTACAGTTGCATCCACAGTGAGCAGGAAATGAAAGCCAGTCCTCCATTTTATGTGCGTGCATGTGTGTGAGAAAGATTTTGTGCTGCTCTAAGAATTTCATTTTTGTAGCCCTAAGGGTCACAGGTAAGCCATTTAATTCATCCAGCGTGGCTAATATATAAAGAAAAAACCCTGACTGCCCTGGTTGTTAAATATTTTAAATGTCACTTCTTTTGAGTGAGGTTTTTTGCTGTTTGAGTATTTCCATACTTGGTTGAAAATTTGCTGTGGATCAGGCTCAGTTCTAGGCACTGTTAGACACCATTACCTCATTGCATCATCACAACAGTGCTGGTTTAACTACCTAGAGCATTATCTGAGTTTTCTCAAAGCCACATCACTAGAATATGGCCAGGTCAAGACCAGGGACCCTCTGATTTCATACTCCACTATGCTGCACACCAGGGTTCCCCTGCAGCCAGCATGTGAATGGATAGCTTCACAAATTTCACCATACAGAGGAGTTCCTTTGTTACATTTTCTTAGGATTTTAAAATGTCAGCTGTAGTAACCACAGAAGCAGGAAAAGAGACGAGTCTTTCAAGTCTAATTACAATTATTCACTCATTAAATAAAATATATGACCGTGACATAAGCAGTCCTATTAAGTGCTCTTAAGAAATGAAGGTCCAGAAGTGTTTCTAGCATGTATTTAATTTAAAATTAAATGGTTGACTACTACTGGATGTTTACCCAAAGAATATAAAAACATTAATTCAAAGGGACACATGCATCCCTAACATATAACAGCATTATTTACAATAGCCAAGAAATGGAAACAGCCCAACTGTCCATTGACTGATGAATGGATAAAGATCTAGGATATGTACACAATGGGATATTATTCAGCCATTAAAAGGGATGAAATCTTGCCATTTGCAGCAACATGGCTGGAGCTAGAGTATTAAACTAAGCAAAATAAGTCAGAGAAAGACAAATGCCATATAATTTCATTCCTATATGGAATTTAATAAGCAAAACAAATAAGCAAAGGGAGAAAAATAAGAGAAAGAGACAAACCAAGAAATAGACTCTTAACTATAAAGAACAAACTGATGGTTACCAGAAGGGAGGTGGCAAAGGGATGGATTAAATAGGTGATGGGGATTAAGGTGTACACTTATCATGATGAGCACTGGGGGAGGTACAGAACTGTTGAATCACTATATTGTACACTTAATATATGAAACTAATATAACATTTTATATTAACTAACTGGAATTAAAATAAAAACTTTAAAAAATAAAATAGTTTATGAAAATATAGCAGCTATGACCATAGTGTCCCCACAGTGTTTTTAAACAAATCTACTAGAACCAACACTTCAGAAAACAAGTATCATATTGTAGTAAAAATGCTGGTAAGAGGCTAGAATAATAATGCCTGAAGTGTACAGGATGTTTTCTAGACTTCAAGCACTCTTGTCTGATTTCCCTGACTCTACTGAAATAGTGACATCAGCCTCCCCATGATGATAGTTAAGGACCTTGAGGCTCAGAAATAGGAGTTTACTTCCCAAAGTCAGAGTTTGCTCCTCCAGACCTTGAAATGTGGTCATCTGATCTAGGGCCCACTTCATTGTGCTGATTCTTGGGACACGACCAATCTTAAAAGTGATTTTAAAGTTAAAGTTTTGAATTTTTAATGAAAGTTCCTCAAAAACAATTTGGGCTTGTATCCTTCCTCTCCCCTTTGAGATGATAAACTCTATGAAGGCAGGGACTCTGGGACCCACTTGTTTCTCCTAGAACACCTTACACAGTGTCTCCTTTGGAGGGGGTAGGAGTAAAATAAATGTTTGCTGAATGACAATGTAGTGTGAAGACATTGGGGATTGTATTTGTTGGCTAAGACTGGAGTAACAAGGTACCATAATATGGGTGGTTAAAAACAGAAATTTATTATTTCATCTTTCTAGAGGCTGGAAGTCTGAGATTGGGTGTCAGCAGGGGTCCTTCTGAGGTCACCGAGGGAGAATCTGGTCCATGCGTGTTGCCTAGCTTCTGGTAGGCAACTTTTGGCATTCCTTATCTTGTAGAAGCATTGCCCAAATCTCTACCTTCATCTTCACACTGTGTTCTCCCTGTGAGTGTGTGTGTGTCTTTGTCCAAAATTTCCCTTTTTATAAGGACACCAGTCATATTAAATCAGAATTTTTTAATCATGGTTTCTTTTTTCTGTATTTTGTGATGGTTTGACATCTTAGGGCATTGCCAGTTCTGGAGACTGGACTGCCCCTCAAAGTGCTAGCTATTTCTAGGGATAGTAAATAACTTGGATGCAAGCACACCTTTGATATGCAAACCAGCCAAAGCAGAGCCCACACTGTGAGCCACTTTCTGTATCTGGTTTTTATATTCCTGGAGGCAATATTCCTCTGCTCTGATCATTCCAGGTATCAGACAACTAGGGGCAGCCCTGTACACCCCAGAGCTTACTGAAATATTCAGACTAACCAATCCCAAACCTGGTCAGCCTGTTCCCCTGTTTTACCCATTCCTTCCCATGAAAACCACAATAAAGAATTTATCCATGCTTTTCACTCTTTCTGTCTCTTTCCTGACCCAGGTGCTTCTCTGTGTGGTTCTGCATGGTATGTTGTATCTCTTGTTTCTAGGGAACTGTGAGAAAAAACTTCTCCCTTCGTATCAGTCATCTCCTGATCTGTTAGCCTTCCCATGCCTGACTGAAACAGATCCTAGCTACATTAATACAGAGGACTGCTGTATTCCAGGATGACATCATCTTGACTAATCACTTCTGCAATCACCTGATTATCCATAAGTTCACATTCTGTGGTACTGGGAATTAGGACTTCAACCAATGGACTTTTGTAGGACATAATTCAACTGATAACAGAGATCACTTGAACTTACTTATTTGTGTACTTTTTGTGTTAAAAACATCTGAAAACTTAATAACACGTAGGATTGTATAGTATATAATGTAATGGCAAATATATAGGGTGTGTTTGGGGAGAATGATAGGATTAGAAAGAAGGAGCAGAGAGTAACCTAAATATGGCAGAGAACTGAAGAGGTTGTTAAAGCTAGTTTTTATGTAGATGATGAAGGACTTCTAATGATATTACTTGTGCAGTATTTGACAAATTTTCTTTACCACTCTAATTTCATAATCTCTATTCTAATTAGCAGAGATTGGGGTATACTCTCCTGTAGAATATTATAACAGCGTTTTATTTTTTTAAGAGAGAGAAAGAGTTGGGGGGGAGGGGCAGAGGGAGAGAGAGAGAATCCCAAGCAGTCTCCACACCCAGCGAGGAGCCTGATGCGGGGCTTGATCCCAGGACTTTGAGATCATGACCTGAGCCAAAATCAAGAGTGGGATGCTTAAGGGACCATGCCACCCAGCTGCCCTGACAATAGCTTTCTAATTGGTCTCTCTTGCTCTTTCAAATGCATTGTCCTTTGATGTTTTTCATTTATTACCTTTAGGTTAATACCCAAATGTTAAGGTAATGCTAGCTTTTCCAACAGATACTTAGCAAAATCTAAGTGGTTTAACACAATAGGAGTTTTGTTCTTATTTATGAAAATCTAAGACAGATGCTTCTACTTGGTAGGTACTTTTCTTCCCAGTGGTGATTTTGTAGCTCATCCATCTTCAATATATGACTGCCAAATGGCCACAAAAAGCAAAAGAGAATTGAAGCATCCGGCATAGGCTTTTACGGGCGAGGCCTGGAGTTGACTACATCTTAGTCACATGGCCATATCTAACTGCAAGGGTGACTGGGGAGTGTCATCCATCTGTTGCTTTAAAGGAAGAAGAAATGGGTTGGTGAAATGCAAGCAGTGTTTACTACATGACAGTCAATTTTTTCTGTATTTTCCAATCCACTTTCTCAACTCACACAGCACATTCATCCCTTTTATGAACTTGAAATAGTCCAAAATGAGATATTGCTTATTCTCCAAATATTTGCTTTGTGTTTTCACATCTGGGTGAATGCTTAAAATTTCTTCTAACTAAAACCCCTACTTCTTCACTCCTAGGTCTCCATGAACAATGTTGCTTATCTTTAAAGACCTAGCTCCAGTATCATTGCCATCAAGAAATGTCTTCTATACCTTCCATGACTTAAAATGAAAGGGGCTTTCCCTCTTTTGGATTTCCATACCAAGTAATTTTAAAGGCAGTGTTGTGAACAAAACAGCCATAAGAGTCTCTAATGTACATTATAAATGGAATATTTAGATTTGTGAAACTATCAAAAATTTTTACTAAAATTTTTTTATCAAATTTTGAAATTTGGTAAATAAAAATATGGTCTTTAAGAAAAAGTATTTTGACAACAAGAATGAGAGTGACTATTTAAAGTCAGATTCTACTTAAATATCTAATCTGTTTAAGAGGAAATTATCTAAACTTTAAGGACTAGAGGAGATAACTGAGTCAAAGGGGATAAAGGGAGAAAAAGTCATCAGTTAGAAGGAATATATTTTGCATGGAACATAGAACATGCCCACATTATAGGAGCAGAACTGACGGCAATCCTTAGCACTGTCTAAGAGTAAGTTGCTATGACCCACAGAACTGCCCAGTTTTTACCCAGGTTTGATGGATTGGTTCTCAATAATTGAAAAATATGACTCGACAAACTAGTTCCTCTAATTCCATAATAAACAGGCAACCTTTCTTCATAAATTGGCTTCTTATTTAAACTGCCTGAGAATAGAATACACACACCACAAAGATATAAACATTTAACATTTGGGACTTTAATCAGTCTCTTATGATTTTACTTAATGTTAATCTCCCTGTGACTTCTCATCTCTGGTGTACCGGTGAGACTGTGTTTCTTAATAAGTACCAGAATCTGTTCCGTGGAAAATTCGTCCTCTGAAACTTTTTGGAGTTATAGTGACCTAATGAACAATATGTGTCCAACATCAGTTACCTGAGGCTTCCTTATGACATCCATCACTCTCTACTTCGTATTGTTGTAGTTCAGTGGGTGTAATAAAATAAATTTGTCATGCTAATTTTGAATACTGTATCTAAGACTGAATTACTATGATATCTACAGTGCCTACCCAGTGCTTTGTTGGTGATTAACCATAAATTAACATATTTTTAAAGTTAGGAGCCAATGTGAATGTGAGATACGCATAGGAAGTATTCTACCTCCAGAGGAAAATTGTATCTGGTTACGTGAAAACTCAATCACCATTTGTTTTAGAGTAACAACCCCCCCTAGGGTAAATATAGTCTGTGGCTTGGTTTTGGGTTTTTTTGTTTGTTTGTTTGTTTTACTGCTAATGAGCTAAGCATAGTTTTTAACATTTTTAAAAGCTTATAAATACAACAAACAAATAGAAACAAAAAAAAAAGGGAGAGAAGAATATGAAACAGAAACTGTATGTGGCCCACAAAGCCTAAAATATTTACTGTCTAGCCTTTTATGGAAAATATTTTTCTTTTTTAATTTTTTTGAGAGAGAGAGTCGGGGAATGGGGCAGGGAGGCTCTGGCACAGGAAGAGGGAGAGAGAATCTAAAGCAGACTCCATGCCCACCACAATCTCATGACCTGAGCCAAAACCAAGAGTCAGACTCAACTGCCTGAGCCACCCAGGCACCCCTGGAAAATGTTTCTCAGCTCCTGTCTCAGATTACCAAGCCAAACTATGACATTGTTATAATTTGCCAATTATTATGTTATCTGATTAGTTTCCTGTAATTATATCTATTCCTTGAGAAATGTCCTTTCCATGTGAAAGGAACTTTCTGAAAAGAATGTGATTTATAAACTTCCACAAATTAACTTATGTTTTATTCATCAGAAGCTAAAAAAGATTTTAGTTAGCATCTTACTCACTACCTCCAAATAAATTCACTCTAATCATGATGTTTAAACAGTCTTTCATTGGTTCCAAATTAACACATTTTGTTATTTTCACTTTAGTTGATGTAATTAATTTAGACATGCATCTTAGCCCAGTATCTTACAATTAAGTATTACTTAGTGATTTCTTCTCAGAAAGGCTATAAATAAGAGAACAAGTGAATGCTTTTAGTTTAGATAGTTGTATACTAATGATAGCTATACTTTTAGCTTTGCCCTGATTTTACTTTTCTAATTATAAAAAGAAAACAAGCATTATACAGTACTTAACCCTAAGATGGGTTTTCATTTGCCCTCACATTTTCTCACCTAAATCATCTTTATATTGACATTAGAAATGGCCTTTTTGACTTATTTAAAATAGTCACTTGAAAGAGAAGCATATTAAGGCTGATTTGTTTAATGATGTGGGAATAAAGCCTGACATTTTAGAGACTTATTAGTTCCAAGAAAAGAGACTCTCTTAAGTGAAACATCACTAATATGTTTCCAAAAGGTCAACAGTTTATTACTTTATAACAGGTGGATCAGAGACATTTGATCTGGGCTAATCAATTCCTTTTTTTGTTCAATCGTCTTGATTTAAAAATCATTACAGGAAGACATATCCATATAAAAATGTAGCAAGATGGCATGAAAAGATAGAAGCATAGTTTTGTTGTTTTTGTGCTTTTGTGGAGCAGGAACTGATAGAGTAAAGATCAAGCTGTGGTGAGCAGGTAGAATGATGCCGTATTCGATGGTCCATTGTCTTCTACCCATCTTGTCATCCTCTTCCTTTGTTTTTTGCAGTCCACTGAGAATTACTGAACAAGAGACTGTCAGGTCTTTTTTGTATTTGCAATTGAAAACACAAGTTTTTGGAGGAGAAAGCTACATATTGTATTGCTGCTAAAATACTTCTCTGTTGCCACAGTATCTTAGAGAATTACCATTTGTGCAGCAACAATCACCTCATATCTAGAAGAGTAATTGCAGAGCAGAGAAAATTGGAGAATTATGAATGGAACATTGCTTAGGGGTGTGTTGGCAGAGCCAGGAGTCATTTGGTTGAATTAAAAACAGTCAAAGTAGACTTAGGAAATAAGAGATGAAGGAATTTGCTGGAAATATATAGAGTGATCTTACAGACTCTAGTACAAGAAATTCAGTCATGTCCCTATAAGAGTGGGCCCAAGAAATACATGACGCTCAGGAACCACTGGAACACTTTTTGCCCACTCCCACTGTGCACCACCGTCTTTCATTACCCTGTTATCCTACCCTTCTTCCCGATCCTTCTGCCGCTGCTTTCTGCCTTGAAGCAGCATTCTCCTTTCTCTATAGATTTGATTTCTTGGTACCAAATACAGGAGGAACATACATAGTTGCTCCTTCTACTCTGTATCTCCTCCTAGTTCAACCACCCAAATGAAATTCTAAGTCTACTCTCTGAATTTAGATTCCAAATGCTAACATGAGAGAATCAGATTATCCTTGTTTGAGCCAGTAGCCCATTTGTGACATGAACTGCGATCTGTGGGGTGAAGTGGGAACCAGATCATCTGAAGAGTTGGGAAACTAGGATGAGAAGAGTGGCTACTGACATTTACATATTCAAGACATTTATTTTTGGCACCTGGGTGTCTCAAGTCAGTTAAGCATCTGCCTTGGGCTCAGGTCATGATCTCAGGGTCTTGGGATCGAGTCCCACATTGGGTTTCCTGCTCAGCGAGGACTCTGTTTCTCCCTCTCCCTTTACCCCTCCTCCCTGCTTGTGCTCTCTCTCTCTCTCAAATAAATAAAATCTTAAAAAAAAAAAGACATTTATTTGATTTTCCAGTCATTGTGAACTTTGAAGAATATTGATTCATTCACCAAATGCTTTATCGAGAATCTAGTATGTGCTCGAGTTATAATAATGAGTAAGATACAGTCGTTTCTTTTAAGGAATTTATAATCTACTGGAATTGACAACTCTGAAACAGTTTCTACTGAAATCAGTTCTTTAGATGGGTGTACACAGGACACCCATGTGAGGAGTTTTGGAGGACTCAAATGATTTCCTGGGAAAGCAGTGAGACATAAACCACCTAATAAGATGTACAGAAATTAGTCAGATGGAGAAAGTTGGGGAAACATACAGAGAGGGATAAATTTTAGGATCTAAATTCATTTGATTAAGATCAATTATCAAAAAGAACAATTTATCAAAAAGCCAATTCACCAAAGGATCAATTTGGCAAACTCGCCTATTATCAAAACTTATTTTAAGGAATATCATCCTTCTAATACTAATACATTCAATACATATCAATATGAATATATTGTTTATGGATACTTAGTGACTTTTATAATTTTACTGAATTGATCATTGGATGAAATTGATATTTAGTAAATTTACAATTCAGTGCATTGCCTTTGGGTTGTTGGAGAGAAAAACCTTCCTCTGCCCTTCAAAGTCCTAGCTGGATTTAGAATGAAATCCACATGAGACAGATTAACAGGAGAAAGTCAAATTTAATAACATATGTACATGGATTCCACACAGACGTAGGAGTCCAAAGACAATGAGCTTATATGAAGCTTATATGAGCTAAGGAGTGGGGTAGGTCTGAGGATAGGAAGGGGAGGAAGGCCATCAGCAGGAAGGTGAAAGGAGATGTTTTAGAAAATAAATGTTGCTCTATTTTGCAGTGAAGTTTCTTAGGTAAAGGGGAGTCTCTATTAGTAATTCTCTTCCTTGTAAAAGCTCTCCTTTCCAATGTAAATTTAGTCTCTTGAGGACCAGGAAGAGAGCTGTTCCTGCATCTGCTGGATTTTGATTACTTTTAATTCAAAATAATGTTCACACCAAAGTGGCCCATCTTGGGGCAGCCTGCCCTTGGCCCTGGTCATATTGGTCTGGTTTCCAGTGCATAGATCCAGAGTATGAGGGGGAAAGTTCTTGTTTCTTATGGTTAGAGCCTAAAGTATGAACTGAGCACAAAAAGATGGTTTGGGAGGGGGAAAGGAGGAGAGGGGGAAAAATGAATTACCTCTTAGTAGGCTTTTCTTTATTGACAAGAGTTAATGTCTAAAAACATGAATAATAAAAATATGCCAGACACATTATTTATACTGATTTATATTTACCCTTATCCATTTCATTCCAATGGGTTGTAGGCTTCTTGAGATCAAAAAGAATATTTTTTCTTAAACTAAAAAATCTCTGATTTGTTATGGTATTTTAGAATACACACATTTTCTTCTTTTTCAACTTTATGAGTTCTTTGAGTAATCAGTAAATATATTTTAACTGACTAAACCCTTATGCTCATTAACATTAAGTACAATTAGAATTTACTAATTCCCAGTACACTTGCAGATGCCTCTCTTCCTTCAGAGATACCAGTATAGGACTGTTACACAAATTTCATTATTTTTTTTATGCTTTCTGAAATAGAAAAAAAATCTGTCCCTATTACATTAGCTACTTAAGATATTAATCAATGTAAAAGAATGACATGTAATTACCATTTGGAGCTGCATCTTATTGATTATTAATGCAGGTCTCAATGAGTGTTAGGCACAGCAAGCAATTACCAGTCAGTGACTCCTTCCCTTCGCTTCCACAGGATCTTTTCCCAGGTTTTAGCTGACAGAAATAGTTTGAAACTAGCTCTTTGCTTTTCTATAGATTTCTCTCTTTCAAAACATCTTGGTATTTAGGGAAATATGATCCAGAATATGGTACTTCAAATTGAATAAAATGAATATAATTATGGATAAAAGAGTTCTTAAGGTATCTAGAAATTAAGATCAGAAATTATGTATGTCTCATTGCTATGGTAAATAGTTGGTTTTCCAAAGTGAATATTTATGCCTATACCCTCTCAGTGGGAAGGCTGAATATATGATTGCCTTATAATATCCATATCAACCCTTAGTTGACTTTTATGTGTGGGTCTGTACTGTTGCTTGGTTAAGTAAAAGACAAAAAAGAGGAAGAAATGATTGTTCTAGTAAAGATTAAATCACAAGTGAAAGTCACACAAATCATGGTGGTAGTCTCTCTCACTCAGAAAAAAAAAAAAAAAAAAAAGCAGGGTGGGGTGTACCTGGCTGGCTCTGTCAGTTAAGTGTCTGACCCTTGATTTCGGGTCAGGTCATGATCTCATCGGGGTTTGTGAGATCGAGCCCCACATTGGGCTCTGCACTGAGCATAGAACCTGCTTGAGATACTCTCTCTCCCTCTCCCTCTACCCCTTCCCCCACTTGCACTCTCTCTCTCTGTAAAATTTTTTTTTAAAAATAATAAATAAATAAATCACAGTGGTAGGGCAGCAGTAACTTGATGTTTTTGCTAGAATTTTCAAAAATAAATGTAAAGGAATAAAATTATTTCAGGAATACTTCTGATGAATAATCTTGGGAGGAAAAAAGAATCGCTAGTGCACAGAAAGAAAACATGGTTTCCTTATTGTTCATATTTATATTTTTCCTCCTCAAACCAACTTGATTATAAAAATATGCTAATATAAATAACATAAACCAGATGTAGGATAGAGGAATTTGGATGCATTAATAATGAAATATACACAATAGTTTTACTAATATGAATGCCTTTGAAGTGTTGGTGTACTCTACAATTGAATCAGTTCCTATTGTGCTTGCCAGTCTCTTTAATTAGTTTCCATCAGTAAGTTTATTTTAACAATTTATTTCATTTGTATTTATAAGACTAAACAGGAATGGGAGCATTTGTGACATGTCTATGAGAAGTTTCTGTTTTGTAACTGTAAACTTTTCAAGGGAATGTGTCATATCTGCTCTTCTTGTAACTATCCCAAGATATATGTAGCAGAATGTTTTGTTCACATTGTGCCTTGAGTAAATATTATGTGCTGACTTAATGGATCTGAGAAGTAGGATGCTGTAATGGCCTGTACTTCTCCACTATAATACCATTGTCAATGACTCCAGGTGGCCATATCAAAGACTGAGACACTTAACATTTATAGTCTCATAAAGTCAGGATCACCTTGGAATCTGTAAGTAGAACTATAAACTGGCAACAAACATTACAAAACTGGCAACAAAGATTCCCCAGGATCTCATTTCAAGGCCATCACATGATTCTCTAGGAGCCTTTTGAGCTTTGAGAACTGGGATTCAACTCTGCTATCTCCTTGGTTTTGATAGCTTGTAAATTTTGGAAACTGCTGACCATTACTCATCTGGTGGCCAATAACACCTATCAGAAAGCTGTCATGTACAATATGCAGTTTCAAGAACCTAAAGCCTTTGATGTTTCTTACCTAATCCAGACACACTTTCCTGGGTGGCATCAGGAGATTACGCTCCCTTTTCTTTGAAAAGTCCTTGCACTTACTTGCTTCTGAGTTGAAGGAGACATAGCTGAATCTGAACTCTTCCCCCAGAAGATGTGCTACCACTTTTTCCAAAGATCTTTTACCAGATCATTAGCAGAATCCAGGAAAAGTGTTTCCCTAGAGTTTATTGGTAGGCTCTGCCATCAGCTATCTTACAGGCTGCATTTTAATTGAGTTAATCCTTCCATCACACCAGTAAAAATGTCTGTAGTTACTATTATTGTATAGATTTAAAAAAAAAAAAAAACTTGGAGAGAAGGCAAATAATCAGTCTAAAGTTTGGTGGGTCCCCAACTTGCTGGTCTCAAATCGGGAAGAAAGACTTTTGGTATAAAAAGCCACCAAGAGGGGCGCCTGGGTGGCTCAGTCGTTAAGCATCTGCCTTCGGCTCAGGGCATGACCCCGGCGTTCTGGGATCGAGCCCCACATCAGGCTCCTCTGCTGGAAGCCTGCTTCTTCCTCTCCTACTCCCCCTGCTTGTGTTCCCTCTCTCGCTGGCTGTCTCTATCTCTGTCAAATGAATAAATATAAAAAATCTTAAAAAAAAAAAAAAAAGCCTCCAAGAGAATATTTAAATAAATTTTGTAAAGTCTCATTTATATAATTTTTTTTAAAGATTTTTTTTTTTTTTTTAAGAAAGAGAGAGAGATTACAAGGGGTGGGTAAGAAGCAGAAGGAGAGGGAGAGAGAGAGAACCTCAAGCCAGCTCCATGCTGAGCACTGAGCCTGATGTGGGGGTGTGGAGCCCTAATGGGGGCTTGAACTAATGACCCTGAGACTGGGACCTGAGCTGAAACCAAGAGTCTAAGGCTTAACAGACTGAGCTATCCAGGCACCCCTGTGAAGACTCATTTTATATCGCAATTCATCTAACCCACTTTTTTTGTTGTTGTTTGTTTGTTTTTTCCTATGTGGTAACTGAGTAACTGATTTTCTTTAACTGAAGTTCAAAGGAAAACTGCAAAAGTAATTCTATGTCGTGAAAATTATCAAATTAAAATTATTTTATATTTCTTTTTTCAAAAAGATTTTATTTATTTATTTGAGAGATGGAGCGATAGAATACAAGTGGGGGGAACAGCAGAGGGAGAAGAGGCAGTCTCCCCGCTGAGCAGGGAGCCCGATGCAGGGCTGGATCCCAGGACTCCGGGATCACGACCTGAGCCAAAGACAGATGCTTAACCAACTGAGCCACCCATGCGCCCCTGATTTTATATCTCTTTTATTAGGAATACCACTTCTACTTATTCCTTTTTCATATATGAGTGAAAACTTTTTATGGTTAGAAGAATAGAAAAATAGTATTTGGATATTAGTTAAATTTCAGGAATTAAAATGAGAATGAAGCAAAATGTTTATCGTAAACCTCTTAGTTGACTCTATCATATTGCCATGATTAAAGCTGAATAAAAAATGAATTAACCTCTTTTCCATAATTTCCTAATCAAACTTATCAATGTAAATTCTCTTAGGGCTGTGTG
The DNA here is from genome assembly GCF_023065955.2 of Ursus arctos. NCBI lineage: Eukaryota > Metazoa > Chordata > Mammalia > Carnivora > Ursidae > Ursus > Ursus arctos. The sequence goes on along the minus strand of NW_026622875.1, from coordinate 37,462,365 downwards.
GTATAATGATCAGGGCATGGATTCTGGAGTTTCCAGTTCCCACTGTAACAGATTCTTTTTTTTTTTTTTTTTAAGATTTTATTTATTTATTTGAGAGAGAGAGAGAGATCACGTGCAGGTGGGGGGGTGGGGTAGAAGGAGAATCAGACTCCCCACTAAGCAGGGAGACTGATGGAGGACTTGATCCCAGGACCCTGGGATTATGACCTGATGCAAAGGCAAATGCTTAACTGACTGAGCCACCCAGGCGCCCCACTACTATAATATATTCTAATTGTATGATCTGGGTGGAACTTTCTGTGACCTCTTTCTTTCTACATAGTCTTTACCTATAAAATCAGAAAAATATTAATATATACCAGTTTCTTTGATGATTAAATGCATCAGGGCAGGTAAAGTCTTAGAAGAGTTTCTAGCATATAATAAATATCCATAATGTTAAATATTAATAGTTTTTGTTTTTATTTGAGTTTCCCTAAAACTGCACATTTTATCCTTTTTTCCTATTTAGAGTATAATCCATAAATTCTGCCTGTATATCACATATACGCTTATCTTTGGTTAACTATATATTAATCCTCTTCAATTTTTGGCCTTACAGTTAGCCATATCTCATTTAAGCCAAAACTCTGGCTTTAAAAAGGTTTTTTATTTTAGGAAATTTACTTACAATTTTTGGCTCAGTGCTCCCATCTGAACAATGAGGATAACAATAAGACATGTCTTCCCGGATGAGTATAGCTTCTCTCCAGTAGTCAGAATGTGCATGTGCTTGTTCCCTTCTTCTTTCCCTTCTTCGGTGTACATTATGCACTCTTATAATAATGCCGAATCTGAAGTCAGCAAGTCTAATTCCTTGACTATACAGAACCTGCCAAGTGAGACTTTAAACTTTGAATATTTCCATGGCCTAGCATTTTATTATTTCTCAGGGACAAACACTCCCTTTTTGGATAGCTCTTGCATTCAGCCTGTTGTCAATCATTGTTGTTAATGATGCTGCCTATTTAAATATGCATTGAATAAAACATTCAAATAGTGTTATTTATAACTTGTGCATTTCCTTCCACACATTTCCCTGGTCTGAGATGTAAAATGTAATCTACATTGGGCAGACAATTATAGCTTGGTGAAACAAAAGGATAGAAAAGCAAAGGCAAAGCACTTGAGACCATAAAATGACAAAAAGAATATGGAGATGAGATTGTGGGACTGTAATTTTTTTGTGTAGTTAGTTTTTTTTTTTTCCCCAAATCTCAGAATTAAGAAATTCTAGGATTTTTCAGAAATTGGAGAGAAGCAGGACGTGAGATCTAGTCAATGAGGAGTGATACGTGTAATGATCAATAATCATGAGATACGTTGAAGAGCACTAGGTGGGGTAAATTTATATTTTTGCAGATGTTAAACAAGATAGATTTATTGAAATGTACAGAAACAAGGAAGTTTCTACTCTGTTTTTCCTTCAATTAATATGTAGCATAAGGACAATGTAGTAAATTCAGAAACCACCATTTTCTATTTAAAAGAAATGGTAAAATCTAACTTGAGAAAAGAAAGTTAATGACGGAGTACATTCTCATAAGTGAAGACTGAGGAAAAGTTATTTGTTGAATTGTTTATTTTTATATTAAATGTATGCTTTATTGCCAGGCTTGTCTGCCATGTATATATTTTAACAATAGTAATACAAGTGTGTGGTCATTTGTTTTACTTTTGTGTTAGCATGAAATACAAGAGAGAAAAGCAATATAAAAAGTCTAAAAGATTTTAAGCATGCCAAGACAAAGCAATGCTTTTGTTGAAACTTTTTTTTAATTCCCTTACTTTACAAATACTTGCAATTCAATAATACAACAAAACCTAATTCCTCTCTCAATTTCCATATCTCTTCTCTGAAGGCTTATTTACACAAACAAGGACTCATCAATTATCTCCTATGTATAAAGGACTTAGAACTTTCTTTCACAATATGCTTAGTACCAGATCATTAATTATCCCAAAACTATCTCTCACTGAATGTCCTTTCACAAATCAAGCTTTATATGTCTTTGCTGCAAATATCAGTGGTTGCCTCGACATCGTAAATTGAAAGTACTATTGTCCTCTTGCTTCTAAATGTGAAATCGATAGAAGTCTCTTTCTTATCTTTAAACTTAATCTTACTTTTTAAAGGTGGAACTTGTCAAATCTAGATATTAGGAGTTCTTTGTTCATTCTGGTTCTCTTTTGTGTATCTTTGCTTAAATATTCCCATATCTTTAAGATTCTGTACACAATTTCTGTGTCTTTTCCCCAGCATTTTAATCTGGATTATTAAAACATTTTACTTTCGTTTACAAATTGTATATAAGTACTTAATGAATACATACTTACTGAATAGCACCACGTAAACATATAGGGTAAAATATAAAAGTAGGTATCATTTTCTGACTATGACAGAGTAGTTTGTATCAAGCCAGTCTTCGCTTTTAAGCACAACTGTGAAAGCAACATAAAATCACAACAGAAGGCTCTTTGAAATCTGAACACAGTAAAGAAAGGCAGGATTTCTGGAGGCAAGGTTTTGGAGAAGAGGAAACCAAAACCAAGTGAGACAGATATTTTAAGCAGCTTTTGTTCATCAAGGCTGTGTCTAAAGCTGAACTGTGGGGAGTTATGAGTCCCAGCGACAGAACAGAATGAAGGTGAGAGGCTGAAATTCTAAGGAGTGCTTCTAGCTACAGAGCTGGGACACAAACATGGGAATTCATAGTCTGGGGGGAAACTTGAGGTAGATCCCCCACTTTCATCTGAGGCTCCTGAAAGGCTTAAGCCTATGAGTAAGGGCCAAAAGTTTGGACTCTCATCTCATTTTTTGATTGAGTCAAGAGGATCTGCCTCAATTCTAGTTGAAGGCCAAAGAGAAGTAATGTCTGAGGGAGACATTCATTTTTTGGAGTCCCTATATATTTTATATGCATTTTCCATCATTCAATAAAATTTTTCAAGTATATCAAGAAAAATTACCAAAAACCAAGAGCCATAGGCCACAGATTATTCAGATATTGGAGGGATGTGATATAACTGAAGTTATAATATAATTGAAGTTAATATGTTGACAAAAATAAATGCTACATTGTGAAATTTCACCATAAGACTGGTATCTATAAAACCAAATCAAACTCAAATTTTACAACTGAAATACATAATCTTTAAGAACTCAGTAGATGGATTCACCAAACATTTGGTCAAAGCTGAAAAGAGGTGTTGTTTTTGTTCCTTAATTATCATACAACTCAATAGAAATACCTGGAATAAAGCACTGGTACAAAACAAAATTGTAAAAAGGCAGGAAAAATAAGATGGAGGTATATTGTTCACTGAGGAAAATTCTAATGTGGAAGTATAGTCCCAGAAAGAGAGGAGAGAGAGTCTCAAGTAGAAATAATTTAGATTAGGGACACCTGGGTGGCTCAGTTGGTTGAGTGTCCAACTTTTGGTTTTGGCTCGGGTCATGATCTCAGGGTGCTGAGATCAAGCCCCCACGTAGGGCTCCACATTTAGCGTGGAGTCTGCTTGTCCTTCTTCCTCTGCCCCTCCCTCCCGCGCTCTCTCTCTCTCTCAAATAAATGAATAAAATCTTAAAAAAATAATAAATATAGATTAAAAGCATTAAATTGTTCATAATGTTTGGATCATAGATCTCTAAATGTAAAATGTAAAACTATACAACTTTTAGTAGAAATTATACATCTTTATGAACTGGGTCAAGATAAGTGTTTTAAAACATGTTACCAGAAGCAGAGTCCATTAAAGAAGAAATGGATAAATTCCACTTCATCAAAACTTAAAGTCTTTGCTCTGCAAAAGACTGTGTTGAGAGAATGAAAAGGCATACTACAGACTGGCAAAAAATATTTGCAAAGCACATATCAACGAACCGTTCGGGCTGCATTTGATATGTGGGCCCAGTGCAAAATGAAAACACATGTCTCTTGTTCAAAAGGCAGGAGAAAAGTGACATTAAGTGTACTAAAATAAAACTTATCTTTCATGGTTTTTCTCTCAATCTTCATAGTATTTTTTAAAAGACTTTATTTTTTAGATCAAGTTTAAGTTCATGGAAAAATTGAGGTGAAGGTACAGAGATTTTCCATATACTACTCCCTGCCCCCACTCATGCGTCCACCCCACTATTATCAGCATCCCCTACCAGAGTGGCACATTGGCTATAATCAGTGAACTTACGATGATACATCATGATCACCAAAGTCTTCAGTTTACCTTAGGGTTAACTCATAGTTTTGTACATTCTGTGGGTTTGAACGAATGTATAATGATGTGTATCCATCATTTTGGTATCATATGGTGTATTTTTGATGTTCCCCAAATCCTCTGTGCTCTGTCTAGTCATCCCTTCATTCCCCCTCCAACTCCTGGTAACCACTGATATTTTTCCTGTCTCCATAATGTTGCCTCTTTCCAGAATGCCATATAGTTGGAATCATATAGAACGTAGCTTTCTCAGATTGGATTCTTTCACTTAGTGATATGCATTGAAGGTTCCTCCATGTATTTTCATGGCTTGATTTCTCATTTCTTTTTAGCACTGAATAATATTCTATTTTCTGGATGCACCATAGTCTACTTATTTATCTATTTATCTCCTGAAAGATATCTTGGTTGTGTCCAAGTTTTGGCAATTATGAATAGAGCTGCTATAAATACCCATGTGCAGATTTTTGTGTGGACATAAGTTTTCAACTCCTTTGGGTAGATGATTGCTGTATCAAATGGCCGCAGTATATTTAGTTTTGTAAAAAACTGTCCAACTGTCTTCCAAAGTGGCTATACCAGGTTACATTCCCACCAGCAATGTATGAGTGTCCCCGTTGCTCCACATCCTCAGTTGGTGTTGTCAGTGTTCTGGATTGTGGCCATTCTAATAGGTGCATAGTGAGGTTCCATTGTTATTTTAATTTGCATTTTCCTGATGACGTATGATGTGGAGCTGCTTTTCATATTCTTGTCATCTGTGTATCTCCTTTGGTGAGATGTCTTGTAAGGCCTTTGGCCTATTTTTAAATCAGATTGCTTGGGTTCTTATTATTGAGTTCACACACACACACACACACACACATATATTTACATATACCCGTATCTGTATATATGTGTGTAGATATATGCAAATATATATATATATATATATATATATATATATATATATATATATATATATATACACGCTCTTCTATTACTTTTATTTAAGCAATAATTGGAAGATTCCGTGTGAACAGTGGGATTACTGATAATTATCAGAATAAGTATTCGGGCTTATTTAGAGAATGATTTTATGTTTTTGTATATTTTAGATAATAGTTATTTCTCATAATTATCTCTTGCAAATATTTTCTTCTAGTCTGTGGCTTGTCTTTTCAATTTCCTGACATGGTCTTTCACAAAGCAGGAGTTTTTAATTTTAATGAAGTCCCATTTATCAATTATTTCTTTCATAGATTGTGCCTTTGGTGTCGTATCTAAAAATCATAAAGCAATTTTCATGTATATAAATTTGCCGGGGAAGGCAGAGAGGAGTCTTCTTTTCCAGTTTTCTGACAAGTGACACTTGTAATTTTCTTATCTATGGATGTTGAGTGGGGTAAACTTTTCTCCTTCTTGTGGTTAAAAAGAAAAATGTTCTCTTTCTTCAGCACCTGTTGTCCTGGTGTAGCACCTGGAGCACACTCTATCTGTAAAAGTTCCTCCAGGAGAATGGCCTATTATTAAGTTGATATTCTTCCTTACCAAGGCTGTTCTGTATGCATATAGTTTGTTTTGACTGTTCATTAACATGTCTAAGATGATGGAGAGGAAACTATGTTTCCATTAAATAACCACCCTCAGAAGGAAGTAAGAAGAAGCTGCCTGTCTATGTGGAGGGTGGAGGAGGTGAGCACTGATGTTGGGGCTGATCAAGAAGCTGCTGCTCCAGCAAGATGAGGGAGCAGCAGCTTAGCTGGAGGGAAATCCTTTGCATGTATGCATCCTTTATATGACTGCAATGTAATATGAATGAGCATTAAAATGGGGTGGGAATCCTCTGTGCTCCCCATTTATCCCTGCCCTGCTGTCATAGTGTTTTTATTTGTTATGATCTCTTGCTCCCTCAGGAATCTACATACTATAACCTAGCTCAGGTCAGAGAAGGCAGTCTCCGCTTTTCACAAGGCCACCACCCAAACCCATGACAGAGAGCAACACCCAATAGATTGTAACCCTTCCTGGGTACTTGGATGAGGGATCACTGAATGTGCTATGGCACTAGGAGCCCAGAGTAGGGATGGCTACCAATATTCCCTAACCCAAGATAAATTAGGATGCATGTGCCTAACCCTGACCTTGGCCCCATCAAGAGTGAGGGAAAACTATACCCCCCCCCCCCCCCCCGCCAACACAAAATTGCTGCTGTGGACAGAGGGTGATGGCTGCTACAATGTGGGGTCAGGAAGGGGAAGGCAGGGCCTGGACACCACAGAGTGGGGACTGGACAGCCAAGGACTCATCCTGGGGAGGCACAATGGTGGTATCTAAGTCAAAGCCCTAAACACCCACCTCCCTGACATATGCTTCATTTTCCTAATAGAGTTTACTTGCCAAACACAAAATCAAAGACATAATTAAGGATGTCAAGACAATGACCACAGAAAATTAAATTCCAGAAACAGGGTCCTCCTGAGTGCAAGGTCTCATGCAACCGCACAGGTTAAATGCCCTTGAAGCTGGACCTGCCAATAAAAGTCTTGTTTCCAGAATATGTAAATATATAGTATGTGCATATTTTTACATTTTAACCTCTAAATTTCTTTTATATAACCCTTTTGTGAATATGATAAAAATTCAGTTTATGAAACTATTGTTAAAAAGATTTAAGAGAGATGAAAATTTTGTGAGTTTTAGTAATTACAACTCAACAATTGTCAAAAGTTAGCACAGCTTGTCCTTGGTGCTGTTCCACCCCCATCCTCTTCTATTTATTTTCATGTTAGAAACAAAATATATTGATTTATGTCTAAGTTGCCTATTATTTGACATCCTTCTTACATAATTCCCTACTCTACCTTTCCAGTCTTCCACTTAGGGTTGACCTCAAATCTATAGGATTTTTGACCAATGGATTATATATAGTTAAATTGAGTTTAATATTTTTTATTAGCCTGTATATAGAGATGACATCTTTTACATTATATGTAGATATATTCTGGAAACTCCAGCCAGTAGACTTGAACAGACATTTCACCAAAGAAGTGTATATTTATGGGGCGCCTGGGTGGTTCAGTTGGTTGAGCGTCTGCCTTCCGCTCAGGTCATGATCCCAGGGTTGTGGGATTGAGCCCGGCATTGGGCACCCTGCTTGGCAGGGAGCTTGCTTCTCCCTCTGCTCCTCCCCCCCAGCTCATGCTCTCGATCTCTCACAAAAATAAATAAATAAAATCTTCTAAAAAAAAAGAAAAAGTGTATATACACCTTTTCCTTCCTTTAATATTACATTCTTGAAAAGACAAAAGTAGTGACAAAGAACAGATCAGTAGTTGCCAGGAGTAACAAGAGTGTGACTACAAAGGGGTAACTCAAGAGAGTTTTGGGGGATGTGAGAGTGTTTTATATGCTGATTATAGCAGTGGTACACAAATTTTCATAGATGTTAAAATTAATGAAATTTTACACAAATGAATTGCACAAAGAGATAATTCTAATAAAAACATGTAGAGTTGTCCTACCTCCTAATAAGATAGAAATAAAAATATTCTTAGCTATGTGTTATCACTTTTCATTTATTTCATTAGCAAAATTCAGCAAAAATATAATACCTAATGCTAACAAGAGTTCAGTGAAACTGACATTTTCACATATTCTTCATTGTAGTATAAAAATGGGTATAATCATTTTAAAAGCTGTCTAACAATATAGATGAAATTCTAAGTTGTTCTTAGTCTTTGAAGCAGTACTTACGTCTTTATGACTATAACTTAAGGAAATTATCCAGAATATATACAAAACAATATAAATATCCAAAGATTTTTTATTATAGACTTGTTTATAAAAGTGAAAAAAAATTACAAAGAGCCTAAATACGTAATGGAATATTGCACTCATTCAGAGTTCCATGGAACACTGGTCCAAAAGCTTTGCGATAAAAGGATTTGGTGACCAAATAAATTAGGAAAACCCTGCATGCTATGTTCTTCATTTGTAAAGTTACAATAAGAATCTATACATTAAAGTTTCTAAGATGTCTCTCAAGCAGGAAATAAATATGCTTCTTTATTTAACCCAGATTTTCTAAACCAGTTTTTCCTTAAATCTCCTATTTCCCATGTAATAGCTGTTAACATCTTGCATATGAATTTTAGGAAAAGCAGTGTTAGAATAATTGCATTAAGATTTTAATGTTTTTCTCTGTTTTGAAATTGGTATGATTATGATACTTTATAATAGAAAAATACATAAAAATGGCTAAGCTCAAATTACTCTCTTAAATAAGTTCGTAATCTATTGGAGAGAGAAAGCCATTTCTAATTAATAAAGGCTCCTTGTGAAAGGGTTATGTTAGCCTTATGAATGAATTTCTAAGTGAGCAAAGTGATGGAAAAATTAATTCTGCCTGGAGAAGAAATGCTGGAAAAAGGCATTGAGTAAATAAAGGACTTCCTCAAACTGGTTGAGATATGAAATATCTAAAAGAAAATATTATTAACTTTCTAAGAATTAGAATTTAATTTATATTAACTAATAATTTCTTATGAATGTAGAGTGATATAAACAGTCCTGCCTTATCTGATATTAAACCCTCTCCAGATATATGTAAATATGAACTGTAGAGTCATGGTGGAAAATTTTGGGCTTTAGTTTTAAATAGACCTGCATCTAAAACCCAGTTTTGTTTCTTGGCCAGTGTACTTAAGCACGCGGTTATGATTTGATCATAAAAATGACAAAAGCAGAGTTAGTTTTTAAAGGATTAGAGAGAATAGTTAAGTCTTTAACCTAATGCCTGGTTCATTAGAGGTAACCCTAAATAGTAGCTATCATTGTATCATCAACAACGCTGGTAATACTCTTTAAGCTGCAAGTGACCTAAAAACAAATCAAGTACCTGAGCATGAAAAATAATTTATTTGCACTTATAAATGGGAAGGATCTTGGGTAACTTAAAGAGTGAGGAAAACAAAAAAGTCAAGTAAAGCAGAGCTCAAGTTTGAACACTTCTGGTACAATTCTCTCTCCTTTTCTGTTTCTCATTTCTTCACGACTCTACTGAACTTCAGTATTAGTTACCAATCTCTGTGTAATAAATTACTCTAAAACTTAAAAGCAGAAAACCATATTTATTACCTCACACTTTTTCTGTAGGCTCAGAATTTAAGAGCAGCTTAGCTAAGTGGTTCTGGCTCAGGGTTTCTCATGAGGTTGCACTGAAGATGTCGGCATGACATCAATAATCTCGTGAAGGCCTGATCGGGGCTGGAGGATCCACTTACAAGGTGGTTCGCACACATGGCTGGGGAGCTGGGGCTTGCTCTTGGCAGGAGGCCTCAGTTCCTTGTCATAGATACCTCTTCAAATGGCTGCTTGAATGTCCTTAAAATGTGCCAACTGGTTTCCCCAGAAGCCTCACGATACTAGATCGGGAGTCACACACCATCATTTTTGCATAAGAGCATGATTACAGAGAGGTGAAGAACATTGGGAACAACCTTGGAGTCTGGCTAGCACAACTTCATTTTCTCAGGCTGTAATAGGATTTCTTTCCTCAGGGGAAGTAATGGCTGTTAACAGCTAACACCGGATTCACAGCTTGCAGTGTAGAGAAAATAATCTGAACATAAAATCTCAGCACCTGAACATAAAATCTCACACAGGGTCTTTGAATGGCCCAGTTTTGGGTCATATGTCCTCTTTTGGAACAAGTCACCATGAGTTGCTAGTCCTGGGTCATTCTCCTAACCCCGAGGCCAGGGGCAGGGGATTACAGTTGGTAGGGTGGAAAAGGAGAGGAATGAGTGCAGGCTTTGAGTATGGCTGGGTAGAAGAAAATGACTTCATCATTATCATCATATCAAATTCTATACAGGAGACAATTCTTTTTTTTTTTTTTTAAGATTTTATTTATTTGACAGAGAGAGAGAGAGCCAGCGAGAGAGGGAACACAAGCAGGGGGAGTGGGAATTAAAAACTATAGAGAGCTGTATAAAACAAAAACTCATAGTCTATCATAGTATCTTCCAGCTGGAATTAACTCTAGAAGAAAAGTATGCTCTGGAGACACCTCTAAGTGATCACAGTAAGAAAAAATAGTCCTAAGAAGTCAGTATAATACACTATTTAAAAATATATGTAACCCAACCAATAATAATTACCTAACCCAATTAACAATAAAGAAAATGATTTCTGTTATACACTGCCTGTATTTATAAAGAAAATAGAATGCTATGCTTAACTTAATTCATTATGTAGAATCAGTAATTAAAATAATTATTGCTAATTTCACTAAAATTGAGCATATTTCTTTTTTTAAGATGTATTTATTTTTAGAGAGAGAGCAGGGGGGGGGGCAGTGAGAGACTGAGAGAGAGTGAATCTCAAGCAGACTCGCTGCTGAGCACAGAGCCCTACCCAGAGCTGGATTGAAGGACCTTGAGGTCATGACCTGAGCCAAATCAAGAGTCAGACGCTTAAATGACTGAGCCACCCAGGCGCCCCCAAATTGGGCATGTTTCTTATAGATGAATAATGAGTCATGTAATCTGAAAGAAGAGAATTTGTTTGAATATGAATTTTCACTATTTTTAAAATTTTTTTTATAGATTTAAAAATTTCATAGAATATCTTTTGTAAATAGTCATTGTAAAATAATAGGTGATGTTCTTGTTATTTTAACATAGCTGAATTCCACCCAAAATTACAAGAATGGAAAGCTATCTATATAGAAAGAAAAAAGCCCCATATCTATGTCCTATTATTTATTATTTTTAGTGGATAGATGTGTTTAAAGGATTGCAATTTTATGAAGAAATGCTATAAAAGCATGAGTAATTCATAGACATCAGTTTTATATCTATCAATATTTAATTTTACTGCAATACCACGTGACTTTGGATAGTTCTTGCGAACTTGTTCCGTATTTCTAGGTTACTATTTACATAACCTTGATTGTTTAAAACTCATGAACAATTGCTTTATGAACTTGTAGCTGATAGACATTATGCTCAGTGACCATAGCAAAATCTCTAAAACATGTATTTGGAGAAGTTACCTCTAGTCATTTCAAAAAGAACTTTTCACTAATTTGAAATGAAAGCAAGGTTACCAATATAAGAATTTAAAAAATATATTTGTAAGGAACTATCCTCAAAAAAATCTATTTGCTATATTCCTTAAATGCAACTATCATCACAGAGGGCACAAGCCAGAATAAAATTAATACATGGCTGTGGAATCTGAGCCCAGGGGATGTGCTGAAACATGGACAGAATGTCAGTCTGAACTTCCAATTTCCTGTCTTAGATTTGCTTCTCAACTTTGACTGTATTTGAATATTATTAATATATTTGGCCACAAGTAATTGTTTTAGAAATTACTCCTCAGCAACAATATAAAATCTCAAACTGTGATGGCAACACTTGCCAAGAATACTGTTTTTATTGCTTCATTACACCCACTGGACCATTTTTTTTTATTGAATATAGTTGGTAAGTGTTCATTTTCCAAACAATGCAAGCACATCAGGGCAAAAGTGTGTTAGACTTAGTAAAGAATAACAGATGGCACATGACAGTTAGCATATACATAGCTCTGTAAGTAGAGCTCACTTTCTAGGATATCCTAATGTCATTTGGAAGGTAGTTTTTGCTTAATGAACAATGGGACACTTTCACCGGGATACAAGGTAATATAGAATCATCTTTTTACGTCCCCTGTCTATCTGTTAACACCTACTTTTGTAGGTGCCAAGCAAAACAATTTGGAGTTATTTAAATTTGACTTGCTGTCCTCCCCTGAAGAGAAACATGCAAGACAAATCTAAAAATGTGAGGTTTCTGGTGGTGAGGAGAATAAAAACTTGTATTCCTGCAACATCTTTCTTTAGATAATGTGAACCAATTTATTCAGGTCTACAAACTCATCCAAATTTATCCAGTATCATCACAACTCCCCCCCCCCTTCCTTTCTCCCTTGCTTTTTGGGTTTTCCTGCTTGATTCAAATCTCTCCTTAGTTATTACTTTTCCCTTTAAACAGAAGTTTGAATGCTATGAATCGGCACAGGTCTGTAAAATTAAATGTTACTTCACATATGTAAATATCTAAATATTCCTCATGAGAGGAAATGTGTTTCCTTCTGATTTCAGTACTTATTCCATTCTTCCTACAAAATGAATTAAACATTTATAACGTATTTTAAAAGTATACTCGGGTGTGTATGTATAGAGAGAGAGTAAGAGAGGAAGAAAGAAATGAGTCACTCTTACCAAAGGTGATTTCATATTTTAAGAGTTGATTTTTGTAAATTAATTATGGCCTTAAATACTTTTAAACCACTCAGAGTGCCCCATTAGTTAGCATGAGCATGAGAAATAAATATGTATTACCAGTTAATTGAAAAACATATGTTGTTGATTAGTGCTTAGCCATCTTATTTTAATAGATCTCAATTAAATAAATGACTGCAGTGTATTCAGACGACAAGATGCCAGTTAAAAATTGCTGCTAGAAAAAATTACTGAACCAAGAAATGAAGAAATTTCAGTAAAGAACAGCCATATACTTTGTTAACAATTTGCACAAAGAATTTGCCTTTTCATATGTGAGGGGATTTTAGATTGTACGGGCTCCTTATTTGCTACAGTCTAGATTGAAGACATCATTAGGCACCGGCTCTAGAGCCAGAGCCTGAGTTCAAAATCCAGCTCTGCTACTTAGTGGCTTTGCCTCTGTTTTCTCATCTGTAAATTTGGGTTAATTATAGGATATAGTATAACCCTCATTGGCAGTTTTTTAAGGATTAAATGAACTAATATTTATGAATTTTTCATCAGTGTATGGCATTGAGAAGAAAAGTGTTTCTAAATTATTAGTTTTTCTTAAACAAACACTCAAAAAGCCCTGACGTTTTCATTAGTGTTGTAAAATATGAATTAATTGTGAACACATTTCAAAGATGGTATTGGTGCCAATTACTCTGAACACTTGCTTTAAACAAGGCTATTTTTTGAACACTGAGATGTAGTCCATCCAGCAGGAGAATGAAATGAAATAAGACACCAGCATTTCAGAAGGAATGGACTTCATGGGAACAAAAACATATCAGGTTCCTACAATCCGCTCATTCCCCCCTGTACACATCTCCCCTGGATACATAAAAGGAAAGACAGATCAAAGTCAAAAGGTTGCTGTTGGTCACATAATCAGGACAGGCAGAATTAAAGGAACTAAGAATTGTATGGTATCAGGACATTGAAGCCAGTCACAACTCTCACAACAGATATGGTCATCCCAAAAGCCAGATCCTTTCTTCAGGCATGGTCTCCTCCAGACAGTATGTTGCTAGATCCATGCGACCCTTGCCTCTCTGACTCTTTCACGTGCTTTCCTGGTTGACAATCCCTTGAAGTCAGTATTTCTTCATAGATCTGGATGCCTTTTTTCAAATTATTTTAAGTTTCCTGTGAATTTATACTGGCCTGGGAACATTGTTTTTCACGGTCACTTTGCAGATCTCTTTTCCGACCCATGATGTATCTATTTCAAAGGTTAATTCTTCAGATACTTTCTTTACTTTCAAATTCCTCACTTTTCAACTGTAGTGTATATTGAGTAAACTTGCTTAATTGAGCAATTAGAATGTAAAACTAAGTTGCATTTTGAAATAGTTCAAAGTGTGACCTTTTGTCCAGGGATGTCTCAATTTAGGCTGATTCCCAATTTGACAAAATATTATTATTAAGAGTTGCATTAAAATAAGCTAGCAGGAGTTTAGTACAAATATATTCTGTCATGCCAGCTTTCCACCATTGTCCTGTCTTTGACTGGAGAGTTAACTTAAGAGAGTTCTTTAGTTAACACATCATTTGATCGAGAAAACTATCAGTGACAAATTCTCTTTTTTTCCTGGACAAGATTTCAGACACAACATAACTAAAATCTCCCTTACCAGGGTGTTTTTCCATATGGGACAGGAATCCTAAAAAAAGAAAGACAGACAGACAGACAGACAGACAGAAAGAAAGAAAGAAAGGAAGGAAGAAAGAAAGGAAAGAAAGAAAGAAAGAGAAAAAGAAAAAAGGTCATGAATGCTGAATGGTTTGCAACATTTTAAATATTTGTGAACTGTTTTGAGGGGAAAAAAAGCGTCACTTATGCATGCTTTTTGCGCACAGAATTGTAGTCTAGCTTCCACTAAGGCTGCAATAAAAGTTGTTTTACTGATAAGCATCACTGAGTTAAAAATGAATCTGAGCCTGAGAATACTGTGTCTAAACATTTATCTGTTATGGTGTTTCATTTGGCTAAAATGTTCTCTTAGTGTGTTCTGTTTCCTTCCCAGTCCATTGTTGCTCTATACCTTTATTCCCCCAAATTTACAGTTTTAAAGTTTCCACAGCCTTTTCCGTTTTCATCACTGGCACTTTGGATCAGATAAAGTAGATCACTCTCTCATTTGGTAAATTATATTTATAATGAACTGAAGTTGATAATAATAATCAATGTACAACAACATATCTGCTGATTTCAGCATTTCTGAAAGGAAAGCCATCTTTATTTAACACATTTTAATTTAAATATAACTCAAAAGATAGGATTAAAAAAGGTTTTTTTTTTTCTACTTAATAGCCACATAGCACTACCATGAATTTAAAAATTAGAGGTATATGGCATGACAAATCTATAAAACCCTGAGTGTTAGGGATTTTTTGGCAATCTATGCACTTGCCCATTTTTGACTCTTGGGCTATCAAGATTTTGTTTGAGGAGTTTAATTCTGAGAGGTATCAATCAAAAGCAATAGTCCTTTTTTTTTTAAATTAAAAAAAATCTGAGTACAGTTGATGTACAATGTTACATTAGTGTCAGGTGTACAACATAGTGACTTGACAAGTTTATACATGATGCTGTGCTCCCCCAAGTGTAGCTACTGTCTGTCACCATACAATGCTATTAAATTATCATTGACTATATTCCCTATGCTGTGCCTTTTATTTCCATGATGTATTCATTCCATCAGTGGAAGCGTATTATCTCCTACTCCCCTTCACCCATTTTGCCCATCCCTCCCTCCCTTCTTCCCTCTGGCAACCACCGGTTTGTTCTTTGTTTTCTGCTTTTTGTTTGTTTATTCATTTATTTTTTTAGATTTTACATATAAGTGAAATCGTATGGTATTAGGCTTTGTCCATCTGACTTATTTCACTTAGCATAATATCTTGAGGTCTATCCGTGTTTTCCCAATGGCACAATCTTATCCTTTATGGCTGTGTAATATTCCATTGTGTATATATACTACATTTTTCTTTTCCATTCATCTATTGTAAATGCTTGGGTTGCTCCCGTGTTTTGGCTATTGTAAATAATGCTGCAGTAAACATAGGGGTGCATATATCTTTTTTGTTTGTATTTTCTTTTTGCTGGGTAAATACCCAGAAATTTTAATTTTTTGAGGAAACTCCATACTGTTTTCTGGAGTGGCTGTACCAATACATTCTCACCAACAGTGCGTGAGGGTTCCTTTTGTTCCACATCCTCACCAGCATGTGTTTCTTTTCTTCCTGATTTTAGCTATTCTAACAGGTGTGAGGTGATATTTCATCATGGTTTTGATTTGCATTTTCCTGATGATGAGTGATGTTGAACATATTTTCATATGTCTGTTGGCCATCTGTATGTTTTTGGAAAAATGTCTCTTCCAGTCCTGTGCCTATTTTTTAATCAGATTGTTTGTTTTTTTGTTGTTAAGTTGAATGAGATCACTATTTTAGTTGGCTGTTAACCCCTTATTGGATATATCATTTGCAAGACATTGCATGCCTTCCCCCATTCAGTAGGTTGTCTTTTTGTTTGGTCGACGGTTTCCTTTGCTGTGCAAAAGCAGTACTCTTAACAATTAATCAATTAAAAGCGGTAGTTTTATAAATGAATTAATCAATTAATATATAACATACATTGCTCAAGATTTGAAATCTGGCACAATTAGAGGAAAATTAATTGAGAAAATAGATGTGAAAATCATTTATCAACTCTTGAAGTTCAAACAAATATCAGATTGAAAAAAATATTCTAAAGGGAAAACACAATGTTGCAGTGAGGTCAATAATGGAAACCTGGGTAGGAGTGTAAAATATGACTTTCCCAAACTGGGCTACATTTTGTAGCATTGAAGGAAACAGAGATCATTTGTCCATCTGTTTCATTTTACAAATGTGGAAACAGAGCCAGAGGGGTGAAGGAATTTCTGGAGACTACACACCTGAAAAATGTTAGGATAAGTACACAAGGATAAGCCTTGCTCTTTATGCTATGAATTCATGTTCAGAGCTCGTTAAAGTGATCTTTGGGTTCACCAGAGAATTAGAATTGATGTTTAGGTAAAATCCAGGTTGATATAGTGAAACTGTGATTTTGTATCCCATATCTCTTCAACAAATCTTAACCTAAATAAAAATTAGAACTTTCATTTTTTTAATTAACGTTTTCTGGAATATAAAAGTAAAATAACAAAAACATGAAATACATATATTGTTGAAAATTGAATTAAAGAAAAAACCCAAACTACAAGGAAAGTGAAAAAAAATCTCTAATTGCTCTGAGACCCAATATTTTGCTAAATTCCATTTCAATTAAAAAGCAACATTCAAAGGGGAAATTATAATTTATTTGCCTATTAAAAATTTTTAAAGATTTTATTTATTCATTTGGTATATATGGAGAGAGAGACAGAAAGAGCACAAGCTGGGGGAGGGTTAAAGGGAGAGGAAGAAGCAGATTCCCACTGAGCAAGGAGCCAGATGCAGGGCTTTATCCCCAGACCTCAGGATCATGACATGAGCTGGAGGCAGATGCTTAACTGATTGGGCCACCCAGTGCCCTGACTACTAAAAAAAAATTAATGAAAAAATATGTATTAATGGTGGGATATAAATATACTTTTGTAAGAAACTTCATTTCTTGAAGAATCTTTGTTAGTGAAATGTTTCATTCTCTGGAGATCAGAGCCTTTGAAAAGAGCAGAATCCATCTCTTTATCTTTAAAAGGATTTCATTTTAACTACTCTAAATGGATAAAAGTCTATTAAAAAACAAAAAGAAAAGAAAAACACCCAGCAAAGAACTTTCTTAATGATAGTACTGTATGTAGCCTACATTATTCATGATGTAGTTTAAAGTCATGTAGTATTATTCTTTCATTAAGAGAAATGAAAACCACCTTCAATTTAGTAATATTCCTTTACATATTTTAAGAACATTATTAAGGTTCTTCTTAATCTTTTTTTTAGGTCTAAGAAACCTAATTTGTTATAATTTAAATTTATGAATCCGCTATCTAACATTTAATGGTCTTTCACATCTCTTCTTAGACCTATATTCACATCTGTCATGTCTCTATTTGGAGCTTAAATCTGAATATAATGCATTTGAGAAACATGAGTATAATGAAATCTTTACTGAAGTCTTCACACAAAAAAAACCCTGTTTATGTGTATAGTTGTGTTCTGTCTTAAATTTAACACCCTGCATAACTTTTTATTTATAATAACTGCTATAATTTAACAAAGTCATTTAAAACTTGGATTGTTTTTATTGGGTCTAGAATTATTGAGCTCTACAAACTTAATTAATGATCTTCAAGCTTATCATCTTGGTAATGGAAAAACTATGTTAAATAAGAAAAAATGACTACTACATAGTTTTGTCTTATTTTTTTAAATTTTGTCTCATTTTTGAAATGATTTTTAGGTCAAATTTGACAGTGATATATTAGTCAATGTATTTTGTATAGAAAATACAGTTTCAACTTATATGGCAAATCTGAACAATTTGTGGATCCCTGCACTGATGTGTTGAGTGTGTGAAAACAAATCCAGGCTTGGAAGGGAAGAGTGTCATAATTAATTAGTGATGTCTGCCATGGATATACGTCAGGTGATTTAGACCTTCATGGGGGGAATATTTTTCTATTTGTTTTACTTGAATATGTTTTATATGTGTGGAGTTCAGAGACAGCAGATATGTGTTAAATGGAAGTATTTAAGGAAGAAATGACTTAAATCTTTTTGAAAAAGCTGTGGTGGTAAGTTGTTGAGGACTTTTTCTTAACAAATACATTTCCTTGGAAATTTGGGTTAATTCCAAATTTTACTGATAGAATATAGAAGAGTTAGTAGACATATTAGTTATGTATTGTTGTATAACATTGTTGTAGTGAACTGGGGGGCTTAAAATAGCACAGATTTATGATCTCATAGCTTCTAAGCATCAAGAATCCAGACGTTTAGCTGGGTTCTCTGGGTCCTCTGTCAACTTGCAGCTGATGAGCAAAAAGAGAAAGGCTAAACATAAAAGTTGTCTGATTGGCTAGTTAAAATACTCTTACTCAGAATCAAATAACTCAGGGACATACCAATTACTTTGTGTGGGCTTAAGAGTTCTGGAACAAAACAGCTCTAAACAAAACATATCATCTGAGAGCACAGGGCTAATGGCTACATGAAATACTGAATAAGAAAGCTGATTAAAGGAAGTGGTGGCAGACCTTTTAATTCCTTTAGGTTTCTAGAACTTGTTTAACAAGATATAAGCCAGGGCTCTGGTCTCATCTAAGGCTTGACTAGGGAAGAAACCACTTCCTCACTCATTTTTGGGGTACCATTCAGCTGGTCATGATGGCCTCAGTTTCTTCCTGGCTACTGATGAGAGACTACCCTAAGCTCCTTGCCAAGTGGACCTATCCATAGGGAAGCTTGTAACTTGGCAGCTTGCTTTTTCAAAGCTAGCATCTCTTCACCTGATGGGCATTACAATCTCATCTTATGTAACATTATCATATTTGCATAATTGCATACATCCCATCACCTCTGCCATATTCTATTGGTGGAAACAAGTTACAGGTTCTGCCCATACCCCAGGGGAGTAGACTATGCAAAGGTCTGACTACTATGACTAAGACTATCTTAGAGCATGTCTGCCACAGTTGGAATGCACAAATTGTTTCAGGGAACTTTCATTTGATATGAGAAAATATTTTTATGCAGTCTGAAGATATTCTGAATTATCAGTAGTATCTCCTGTAATCCTTTGATACCAGGACAGGGGTGTATGAAAGGAATATTGAACTAAGAGTAATTATGTCATTCATAAGAATGGTTATGATAAAACTGCATATCATGAGAAAGTCTGTATTATAAAAAAAACTAGACATAGACAATAGCTGAAATCACACAAATATCAAAATATGTCTGTAGAAGATAAAGTCCATGAAAAAAAAAGAAAGAAAAAATCCTGGGACTTTAAGTATTATGAATAAGACAAAGGCAAAGCTGTTTCTTGAAATAAATGAATAACTAAAGCATCCAACTGCTGAATTTGCAAATCTAAATCTTAATTGCAATAAATACCAGTTTTACTCTTTCTTGGCATGGAACTGATCATCACGTCATCCTAAAGTCAATATACCCTACATTTTCACTCTCTTCTCAAACTCCACAGAGTACTAGGATATTTGCTTTTTGGGAGTGCTAATATCCCCAAGTGCCTAAAAGGCGCTGCACACAGAGGAAGGGCTTTAAATATGTTTGTCAAATCATTTTTCACTGATATTCTGGGTTCCTGGTACCTTCAGTCACAGAACTTTTCATCAGATAAAAGCCAAAGAAATCTCTCTCTAATTTAGGTCTTCAGAAGTTTTTCTGGGGCAAGCCACTCTTAAGTTTTATATAAGCTCTTTCAGATGCAAAGTAGGATACAGATGAAAGCACAAAGATATTTGGTGCATTTTCAAGGGAATAGGGTTAATATTTAAAACAGCATCATAAAAAATATAGCGTGGGAACTCAGAAGCATGGCTCATAATCTGGCCTCAACACCCTGGTAGCATGGCCGGGATACTGGATAGCTTAAATCCCGGGGGTCAGATTTTGCAAAGAAGGCCCTGAAGTCATGACTGTTTTCAAAAGAGATTCCTAAAATAAAATAATAATAATAAAATAATTTTAAAAGGCCAGAATATATCTGTGCCTTATTTGTAAAAATATATTGTCATTATGAAGTTTTTTTAATAGGATTTTGAAACTTTAAGAGATGACATTAATTACATTGAAATTTAAGGTACATCTACTGAATATTGGTTTTAATAGAATGCCTTTTGATAAGACTTGCCTTTGTTTTTATTTTTGAGATTAAACAATGAGCTCTTGCTGGGTCTCAAAGATAGTCTAGCCATGATTTCATGATGGGTCACTTGAAGAGTAAGGTAGGGTTTTCTTTATTTGAGGCCTCACACTAAAAATTCTGATTCTCAGTTTACAATTCTGAAAGCCCACTGCCTAAGAAAGGGAAAAGAGTATATTTAAAAGTTGCATTCTGTATCTTATCCTGACATTCCCAGTTTAATTTTGTATGTGAATCCTTGAATATTTAGTAAGCCTTTCTTCACCTTGTGAAAACCATAATCTTGTTGAGACTGACACATTTGGTTTAATGCCATGATGTAATAAAAACTGTAATTGAAATAATTATCCATTAACCTTGACTTGTCTCATGTAATCTTCTATAATATCATTTTCCTATCATAAAAGTAAGATAATACTAATTAAACTGTCCTAATTTTTAAAGTTCCACACTGATATTTAAGTCGGAAAACTATATAAAACAGTTGCTGCTCATTAATAGAGAACTTATAGTAACATGATGATTAGATTGATTTAGAATGTCTGCTTTTCTATGACATTCCTCCAGTTTATTTTTAATGTCTAAGGTTTGTAGCTAAATTTTGGTGAATTTACTTGGAATTAATTAGATGTACTATATATATATGCATGCCACAAAAGATGAATATTATATATATGAATATGTGTGTATGTGGTATGTATTTACAAAATTACAGTAATGCTATTTTTATGCCTAGTGTTATGGGAATCTCCAGATACTGTAGTTTTAATTTTAAATTCATACTGCACTCTAGTGGGGAATGAGATCAATGCAAAGTGTTCTTACGTTGATACTTTAAAATAATTACATAATTATGGACTATTTACAGTTTTAAAACTGAAATGTACAAGAATGTTGTGATCTATAATTTTCTCAAAGATGAAATGCTATAAATGTAATTAATATGTTATGCATATAATTGATATACTTAATTTTTGACCATTATAGTAAAATATGATTTTTTTCTAAATTAGACTTGAAAACAGAGGAAAATTGACTACTGAAATAGTTCATTTGATTTCTTGAAGTGTATCTGAAATATCTATCTGTATCTATATAGCTATAGTTGTAACTTAGACTATGTTAATCCTAATTTAGGGAAATGTTGAATAAAACTAAATCCCTCATTTTTCTTTTTCTTTTTTTTTTTTTTTTTAAGATTTTATTTATTTATTTGACAGAGACAGACAGCCAGCGAGAGAGAGAGAACACAAGCAGGGGGAGTGGGAGAGGAAGAAGCAGGCTCCCAGCGGAGGAGCCTGATGTGGGGCCCGATCCCATAACGCCGGGATCACGCCCTGAGCCGAAGGCAGACGCCTAACGACTGTGCCACCCAGGGGCCCCTAAATCCCTCATTTTTCTACCAAGAAGAGAAAAGAATGATTGACTTTCTTCCATAAATTTCAAGAATGACGATTAGATTTTAAAATATTTGCTTGTTAGAGCACCTGGGTGGCTCAGTCAGTTAAGCGTCCAACTCTTAGTTTCAGCTCAGGTCATGATCTCCATGGGTTGTGGGATGGAGCCCAGCAGGGAGTCTGTTTGAAAGAATCTCTCCTTCTGCCCTTCCCTCCTCTCATGCTCTGTCTCTTCCAAAATAAATAAATCTTTAAAAAAAATAAAATATTTGCTTGTTATATTTCATTTATGATTCTAATTTCAAGAAGCAACTTCATTGAAACCTTTGACAACAATGTTTGTCATCACTAGAATCACCTTTCAGATACCTAATGGCTGTTTTATTTTAAGTTGTATCAAATTAAATGAGTGCTTTTAAAATCCATTTACAATATTGTCTCTGGAAATTTTATTCCAAGTAACCAGTATCCAGTCATGTAACAGTAGTATAGTACTATTCTTCTGAGTATTTTGCCCTGTGAATACTTATTCAAGATGTTCACAACTTTTCTCTGATTTTTAACATGACCTTTGAAATGTTTCTTCAGAATGACATCTTACAGTTGTAGTTATGAGATTATTCTCACAAATAATGATTAAATCTTTGTTTTATTTTTTGCCTTCTTTTTTATTGAGCCAGTCAAGTAAAGTCATGGAAGAATGAATTGCAAACTCTATTATAAGGATTTGTACAGATTGTACAAGTACAATTTCTCTTTAAGTGAAATGGTCTAAAATTTCATGTCCTCCCCCAAAAGTACTTTTTCTTCATAATAAAGCAATTGAGAAAGCTCTTTATTATATAGTAGACTCTGTAAGGAACTTAATATCAGTAGATTCCTCTTCAGAAAGATAATATTTTAGAACAAACTTTGTCTTACATTTGAACAGTATTTAGATGTTTGCTTTTATTTTCTCAAAGAAATTGATTTTGAAAGAAATAGACAAAATTTCTCACCTCTTATCCTTGTATAAGTACTATCAAAACTCAAGGAATTAAAACTGCTTATTAATAGAACGTATGAGTTCTGGGTTTTTAGTAGCTAGCTATTATCCACCTGAACTATTCATTTTTCATATCTATAGATCAAATGTATATTTTATGTTCATCTAATGACAAATGACTGCTACATACATGGTCATACCAAGGTTTCTAAAGGTATTTTTAGTGTTTGCTATTTAGTTATGCCACTATTTATAGAAACAGGTCTGTGCTAAATGTGTTCTATATTTTAAGTCCCTATCTACTTCACTTAAAAAAAATTCTATGGTAGGAGAAGCCATCGAAAAAGCAGTAATCATTTAGTTTAGTTTATTTATGCCATTTACTATTGTATGATTTTATAGGTCATTTGTAAAACCCCTTTTAAGGTATGGTTTATTGTGCTCTAACCTGCCTGTTGGCAGATGTTATCTACTGTCACTTCATAATATTGTAGAACCTTAAGATTCTTGAAATTTTAAAGGCTTATCATTTTGATAAGTTAGCAGATCCAAGAACAAGGGATAAAGGCAACTATGGGCAAAACAGTAGAACCTGGCTTGTTAACTTTGAAATAAAACACTGAAATTATCTATGGAGAAAGTTTTCCACTCAATTAAATTAGGTTTGTTTGTCAAATAATACACACTCCTGTAAATGCTTCTAATTTTATATTCATGGTTATTGATGGTTTTGGTAGGGTTGAAATACTAACCAAAAGTGGAGTTTCTGAATTCTTAATTACATGGAGATTGGTTGGGTAACACTGTGTGTGTGTGTGTGTGTGTGTGTGTGTGTGAATAGCTTATTCTTCATTCTGATTGGAACTTATCATAAATAGAAAAAAGGCCTCAGTTAAGGTGTGTTAAGTTTTTCATTAATGGGTTGGTTGGTTATTTAATAGACAAATTGAATTCAAGAAAATGGCTTGGAACCATGGTCCATATTGGATTTCTCACCTTTTCCTGTCTGAATTGCATTTACCTCCCCAGTCATATGTAGGGCAGCTGGAAAATTCTGGGCCTTCCATTCAAAGATGTGAGCCTTTACACTTTAACTTCACATATGGCAACTGAGAAGAGATGAAAATGTAATTTTTAAAAAAGTTTTAATTTAATTTAAGTAATCTCTGCACCTGATGTGGGACTCAAACTCATGGCCCCGAGATCAAAAGTCACATGCTCTTCTGACTGAGCCAGCCCAGAAAATGTAATTTTAAGTGAATTTGAAATACAGAGCCAAGATTGTGGGCCACACATGGGCCTCCCTCACCCTCCCAATCACACAATTTATTTTTCCTGCTTGGAGATAAATGAGCAAGGGATGAGGAAAAGAAGAGAAGCTTCTTTCTTAGTTCTTTCCTAGTGTACAAAAGTTCCAAAGAAATTCTGGCTTGATGCATCAAGAAGACAGAGAATGGTCCCTGACCTTTCCCCAGTCTAAAATAAATAAATCTTTTGGGATAGTTTTAGATGTGTAGAAAAGTTGCCAAGTTAGTAGAATTCCCATATACCCCACCCACCCAGTTTCTTCTATTGTTGACAGATTAGTATGGCCCATTTGTCACAACTAATGGATGAATAATAATACATTAACATTAATGAAACTGCATACTTTTAGATTTTATTTTATTTATTTATTTTTTACCCAGTGTTCTGAGTCACTTTCAGGATTCCATCCAAGATACCACCTTTCATTTACTTTTAATATTTTCTTTGGCTCCTTTGGGTTGTGATAATTTCTCAAACTTTGTTTTTGAAGACCTTGAGTTTTCAGGAGTAACAGGTATTTTGTAGCATGCCCTTCTTTTTTTTTTTCTGTTGGTTTTCTCATGCTTTGACTTGGGTTGTGTGTTTTTGTGAGGAAGACATGTAGAGGTGAAAAATCATTCTCAACACGTCATTTTAAGGTTACATGCTGTCAACATGACTTATCACTGTTTGCTTTGATTACATAGCTGAGGTAGTCTTTGTCAAGTTTCTTCACTATAGAGTTGCTTTTCTCCTCTTTCCATATTTTATTTGGAAGCAAGTCACTAAGTGTAGCCTGCTTTTAAGGGGTAGGTAGTTATGTTCCATCCTTCTTGAGGAAGGTATCTATTTAAACTATTTGGATCACTTCTTTATGGGGGGTTTGCATCTTCTTCCCCATTTATTTTTTATTATCAGTATGTATTCATTGATATTTTATATTTAAAGTATAAAGTATTTTATACTTTGGAGTATAATCCAAAAATATGGTTTTTAGTTGGTTGTTCCAGCTTTGGTCATTGGGAACTCCTTCAATTGGCTTCTATGTCTATTCTCCAATTTGTGATTATTAATAAGCTGGGTTACACCAAACCAGGGTTAAGGTCTGTTACCCTGGGAGTGGTATGGAGAAGAAAAGATCAGCAATTTTCAGGGCAGTCTTAACACCAAAATCTGGTGCTTTGGTTCAAGTTATGACATTTCAGCTTCTACCTTAGAAGGTTCCCAAGTGGACCAAAACAATGTACTGTAAATCAACTTCAGGAACCTTGTTGCTTCCCAGAAAAATATTATTTCCACTTTTATTTTTCTCAAATTATGCTCAGATATATGGTTTAATATAGCTTACCAAAGGTGAGTTCTCTTATGTACCCACCTTTTATTTCTGTGAATCATAGGATTAATTTAAACTTTTTGTCTACAAAATTCAAAACACACACACACACAAGCAAATACTTAATTCCTACAATAATCATCCCTAAGATAACTCTAATCCTGAAACCTATTGCATGATACAGTCTAGATCCACATTATTGTGTAAAGCCACAGACTTTCATAGTGTCTTCAGTGGTTCTGAGGAATAGAAGTTAGGTGGAAAAAGAATGAGTTAACCGATAAAATAATTTGGGTTCCAAGCTTAGTTACCTAAAGTCTATGTAGGACCACTGAATTTTTTTCTCAGTGAAACTCAAATGAGCAAAATTTCCCTTCCAGAAGTTAAATGATAATTTTACTATATTAGGAATAAAGATTACTTATGCATATCACCTCCTACTTTAGAGAGTGCCATCAGAAACATTGCTGTTTTCTTGCAAATTCTATAAATGTTTTGCGATGTCACACCCTAGTCACAAGAATTTATTCAAGGTTTCCCTTTTTTCTAATGTTCATGCCACATAGTTAAAATATCCTACTTTCTAGTTCCTTTAAGAGTTGTTACCTCACCCCTTCCCAGTGCAAAATTAATTGTTGACTCTGGTGACCTAGTCTTCACTTTCTTTAGTGATGAGGAAAACCCTCATGTGTAAGCAAATATATATCATAGCCTTGGTAGAAAATTTCTTCTTCAGTATTTTCTCCCACTAAATTTTTGGCAGACATTCTTATTTTATAGGTCAAGGTGGAAATGTGAATCAAGGAAGAAAATGTTTCTTTCCAAACATAGGCATATACTTATTAAAAATGATGTGTCACAAAGGCTCATGTACTGGGAATGTCTGTGTAGTCTGGCCTACTTCTGACAAACCTACCATTCATTAAATAGGATATAGGTTCTCTTTTTTGCCTTATTTATTTCAAATATATTGATTTTTAAAATAATAAGTGTGGTAAGTGGTCATTATGTAAAATTTTGAAAATGAGGAAAAGATGTAGGAAAAAAGCCAACTCCAGTCTCACCATTCAGAATTAATTACTATCATTTTTTTCTAAGTTTTATTTAGTGTTTTAGATAGTTGTAAACATTTGTAAACTTACACCTTGTGTTTGTTTTTAAATTATATAGAAAGAATTTCCCATGTTTTAATTTTTCCAATCTGTTTTATTGGGTATACAATATCACCGTGAGTAAATGCACCATCATTTACTTAATCTTTTTCATTACTTAATGATGTTTGAGATAAAAGACTTTAAAAATATAAATCAGCTCTAGAAGGGAAAAGTTTTGAATACAAACCTGGAGTAGATATTTAAATTCCTTTTCAAAATATATAATACGAAAAGCTAGGGGCACCTGGGTGGCTTAGTCAGTTAAGTGGTTAAGTGTCTTCCTTCAGCTCTGGTCATGATCCTGGGGTCCTAGATTGGAGCCCTGCATTTGGCTTCCTGTTCAGAGGGGAGTCTGCTTCTCCCTCTACTTCCCCCTGCTTGTGCTCTCTCTCTCTCAAATAAATAAATAAAATCTTTAAAAAAATAAAATAAGAAAAGCTAATATGTTTAGTATATATTTTGCTTTAACTAAGATTATGTAATCATTTCACAAACTCTATTTTCAGTATGACCACATAAATTATATGTTTAATATTTTGTAATAGGGGCTACATCAGTAAGAAAGAGGAAGCTTCCTTATTAAAAAGAGGTTAACATATTTTAAATAAACTGGTCCTCCCAAAAGCATGAATTATATTCTTACTTTTACTCCTTTTGGAAATTAGATACTTCAATATTCTTTAAGAGATTCAAGTATTAGGGGTTTGGCTTGATTTAGTAGGAAAATTTTGATTGTTAAAATAATGTTGACATTTGTTACCTCATTCACCTGATGCCAAAGCCCATCTTCTAATGACCTTCTTATCATTATCAGTAAGTTGAATAATGGTAAGGACCATCCTCATCTTGCTTATCAGTTTATCTCCAGCACCTAGGAGATTGCCTGCCACACAGTAGGCAACTAATAAATGCATGTTAAAAGAATTGTTGCTTTCCTCTGCCCATATAATCAATGACAATAAATCCTTGAGAAATCTGGAAAATTGGGATGGGGATATCAAATCTGGACCATAAGAGTTGTACACAGTCCCATGTAGTGAAAACACAGAAAAAATTTAGAAAGGAGCCATTGTTTTAAGTAATTTCTAAATGAATAGTAAAATATGTATTGCACTAGTTACTTACTTATTACCATGTTAAAGCCAGAGGTACTGGAATTGTCTGTGGCCCTTTTCTCTTGGATTTAAGTATACAAAGCATATATTTATCCCAAAATAATATATTCCATTGTGACCCATGGGTAAGTTACACTTTTTGCACCCTACCTACAAAGGTATTTTGGGTATTCAGAATCTCTTTTGTGTTCCAGGTATAAAATACAAAATTTTAGGTACTGAAACAGTTTCAGCATTTTTGTATTTGTAGAATATATCCATCCAGATGTAAATGACTTTACTTGATAGGCAAGGAATAGAAAAACAAGAGAAAGTTATTTAGTTGAATCAAAAGAGATATATCTAATACTTTAATACATGCTAGAGAACAAGGTGATGAAGAATTTGGGATTTGGAGATTAATAAAACTGAATGCTTATCCCAACTGTACCATTTATTTTTTGTGTGACCCTAGGCAGGTTATTTACTCCAAACCTTAGTTTCTCTAGCGATGACACAGGAAAATCTATAGTGCCTATTCTATTGTCAAATGATTGCATGAAATAATGCATGCTAGACCCGTGTCAGAGCTTTAACCCACTATCTGACGTAGAAAAACCAAAGTGAAATATTTCTCATTTGTATTCCATTAAAGAAGCTATCTACTTTTGGATAGTATGAAAACGATGTACTAAAAAGGGAGTAAGTGGAAATTTTGAATTCTTATTATCTAGAAGAATGCTCATTTGCTACCCAATTCAGTACTATGAAAGAGTCCAGAAGTCTTGATCAGCCGGCTCATAAATTCCTTTGTACCCCTAGATTTCACATGTACACATGATGGAGAAAGTGAGGCTGAATTTTTACCTGATGACTTTGAAGAAAAACCGGAAAGAGAAAAGAAACATACCAATTTCACTTTGTGCAATGTTTGTAACATTCAGCTGAATTCGGCAGCTCAAGCACAAATCCACTACAATGGCAAATCACATCAAAAGAGATTAAAGCAACTGAGCAATGGGATCCTGAAAAATGACAATGGTAAGTTTTTCTAAAAATATATTCTCAATTTTACATCATCAACTTAAGTTATTTGTGTACCTGCAGATGTAAATATAAAAGAATGGACTAATCTATTTTTAAAACCAGGACAGAACGTTAAATAAAAGCTTTATCAGCACAGTACATTAAAAGAAATAATCTCTCACAGTGTTTTGGATGAAAAGGGGAAATTTTGTTTGTTGCATGTATTTTATTGTATTAGTATTGTGATCACGGCCCTCCAAGATATTTGCTGCAATTCGAAAAAGTTGACGTTAGAGTTCCTTGATGTTCAGCTTTAGTGTAGTTTCTTTGGAAATGGATATCCTTTTAAATTTTATATAAAACAGTATTTAGAGTTTTTGGTTTTGCATGTTAGGGGCAGGGGTAAGTTAGTAAGATTGCAGTTAAATTGAGAAAGATACATATCTTATGAACTAGGTGTTTTAACAATAAAGTATGATCTGTCAGTACTTACAGGTTGTTTGAATTTGCTAGTGAAAATTCATGGTTTGTTTAATTGTTTTAGAGTACTTTTTGAAAGTGCATGTTGAGTTTTGGAGTAAACAGATTTTAAAAGTAGCACAAAAATATTTTTGGAAACAAATGCAACTTTATTAGAAAAAGCATGGAGAGGTGAGGGAGAGGAGGAGTGGATTCCTTTGGAAAGCTAAATCAATATCAAAGAAAATGTTACAATATTGTATTCTGGTTAGATGCTTCATGTTTGATAAATAAGATATATTTTGTCTAAATTTTAGTGGCATTTAAAAATGAGACTAAGTTTTGATCTGTTGTCATGGTTTGGCATCATGAAGATTTTTTAATATAAATTTATAGTTTGCTTCAAGTCTACCAAATAATGAGAAGAAAAATAGTACATTTTTAAAATGGAAATTATTTCTGCCTTGCGTTGTGTTTTTTAGTATGGCTAAGCTAAAATATTCTAATAGAAATTCTAGGACTCCATATTTCTCTTTCTAATGTATGGCAAAGAGTTAATCTTGGATGTTATTGGTCAAAGACATGTAAAAAAACAAAAATAGTCATCAGAAAATAATTGAGAATTACTCAATTCTATAGGCCTAGGTTGAACTAGTAAGACTAGTTCAATTATTTCTTAAGTCATGTTTTAAAATATATATATTTCACAGCCTCTGTTTTGAACTTATGTTCTTCTTATGTTTGACATTTGGGTACAAACATCTGAAGCACAGTATGATTCAATTTCAAGTTGTTTTTCTTTAAGTCTGTATTGTTGGAGGTAATGGTGCCAGCTTTGGTGTTTTCCTTCACCTATGTTTATATTGACAAACCTCTTTTGGAGGAATAATAAATGATATCATAGAAAGAAACTGAGACAAAAGTCATGCCTGGCTTAGAAACTCAAATCAGAGACAGTCCCAGACAAAATTTAGAATGGTCAAAGGTTTTCAAATCCTAATAGTAGGAATGAGTTCCCTTAAAGTTGATGATATTAAAATCATTTTATCAGTGCATTTATTATGGGCTAGTATTGTGGTAAAGTCGTTATATGCGTTTTCTTACTTAATTTTTCCTTACAACCACAGAAATGTTGCCATTATCTACTTCTTATAAATGTGGAAATCAAGGATAAAATCGATTAAATAGTGTGATGAGGTTCACACAACAATTAAATGGTCAAACTAGCAATCAAACTCAGGTCTTATTCATTTACATACCTACACTTCTGAAGTTTACTGCCTCCTCAGAATGAATATTCTGCAGAAACTGTGCTTTTCTTTACTCAAAAAGAGAAATCATTTCAAGAGAACATAAAAAAATCCTATCGTATTTCCAACAATGTATTGATCAATACGAGGCTTAACAAAATTTATTGCTACATTTTCTATTTGTATTTTTTTTCCAGGCCCTTTCTAGTAAAAGTCAGTTAAACAACCATGAATTAATAAGAACACTTGGTTTAGGTCATATTAGTTTGGTCTGGAATGATACTTCAGAGGCGTGCTCACCTTTATCTGCAGGTGGATCTAACTATGGGCAATGAGCCTCACAACAGAGTTGGTACCTTACATTAATATAGAAACATATTATTTCTTATACATATTCCTCCATCTCCCCACTCTAAAAGTGTGCTTTTTTAGACCTGTTCAGAATAAGAAAGGAGCCCAATTACAAACCTTCTGTATCTATTAATGGTAATTCCTTTACCACGCAGAAACCAAACTAAACATGGAATTCCTACAAATAAAGGACCCTATAAATTCTTAGTTGAGAACATTATCATTTTTCTTTAGAGAAAGATATGGAAATTGTTTTATTCTTCTTCTTGAATGTGCATACTTGCAAAATGGACTGCTGTAAACTGCTTCCATTTTAGAAAATCTTCAATCTAGATTTCAGATGGTGAACAATTAAACGTAGTAGTGTTAAGAAAGCAATATGACCACAGAGATGTTTACCTGAATTCATCCAGCCTTGTACCTAATTGATTTATTTTTAAGGATGCAAATAAAATAAATAATAGACATGGAGCTAATTATTATTATTATTATTAATTTGGGATTGTCTAAATGGAGGGAAACATACTATCATTTCTGTCTTTAATGAAGAGTGTTGTATAATTACATGCCTAAAGGCATCTCCTAACGCACACTACAAAGAACAAGAGTGAACAACATAGACAATCACCATATCTAAAATTTGGTTTCTGTATTTTTGAGCTTAATGAGGCATTTCTCATGTCATCCCACTTATTACAGAAAATGATCATCTGAAGATCACAGTGAGAAAATGTATTATGTGTACTAATTAATTAATAGGCCACTGTCCCCACAGGTAAGACTTAACTTTAATTTCTGACAGTGCTGCACTCTTTGTAGAAGTCTTTATATGGAACCTGTGCTCCACCGTTGGGTGCATGCTGTCCTGAGTCTCCAATGTCCCTCCTGCTGAGCTGGGAGTGCTGCTTGCTGGGTTCTTCCCTAAGCATGGCCTCAGCCAAAAGGAGCTACCTCTCCTGAACTTGTTCCCTTGTTGGGGGCAGCCTGCAAAAAGTCCCAGCTCTTTGCCCCAAAAGTGGGTAGACAGCTCTAAATGGCCATTCCAGCTTCAGATTTGCTGATGCTACTGTGGCAATACTGTCAGAGCTGCATCTCACCCCTTATCCAGTCCTGCTTTCCTCGTGCCTCACAGCTGTAGATCCCCCATTTACCGCTCGTCCACAAAATCATCTGCATCTACTTCCTGGAAATCTAGCTAAGACACCACCAATGCTTGCTGTATCTTAATAAGTAATATGCATAATATGCTTCATTGTGCAAAAGCAACAAAATTTAATACTTTCCTCCATCTGTGTTGTCTGTTTGATGCCTGAATATAAGCTTTGTCACAAAAAATGCAAAGAGAACAAAAAGTGAGCTAGTGTTTATTTTTCCAGGTGTCGTATATATCATCTATTAAACCCCAATCAACAACTCTGCAAAGCATATATTATTCTATTTTACAAATAACATAGCCAAGAATCAAAGGGACTAAGACGCTTGCCAAATAACTCTACCCATAAAATTGCCTATGTCTCCATTATCAGCAACATACAAATTTCCCTGGTAAACTTAAATTCTAGTGTCACAAAATTGTGTTATACATTTGGATGTATTCTTATGTTGTTGAGTTATGTTATTTTTTAAACTACTTAACTTACATTATGACAACAAATCTGATGTTTCCTTAAATTCTCTTTGCCAAATCTAACTGCTGAAAATATTTTGTAGAGCATAGAGTCATGTAAATTGGTCTTTTATAATTTATCACGATTATTCCAGAAATACATTTCTTTTTTTGCACATTTTTTTAAAGATGAGAAGATACAGAAGTGGCAAAAGGGTATTCTGTAGTTAAAAGCTGCTTAAATGTGTAGACTTTATTATATTCCAGAGATTCCATGCCTCACCCTCTCATGAAAACTATAAAGAAATTCCAGTACAAACTGCATGACTTACTAATTTTCCCTTTGGAGAACACCTTTAATTTTGTATTTACTTAGAAGTAAATTCTGCAAATAACTATTATTTTTCTGATGATAAAAATAATATTGTCCCATTTGGACTATTCATAAATGTACAAAACTAAAATAAAAATCGCCGAGTCCTGCAAAGGTAATTTCATGTAAATTGTCACAATTCTATCAGGTATGCAAATAAATAGGAGTAAGCAATATTGGATGTACACTATTACATGCATGATAATGTAATAGTGTTTGCAGAGCACACAGTTTTATTAATGTAATTTTTAAATTACTCTAAAGAAATTAATAATGGAGTTATGATTTCTGGCTAAATATTGAGATTTTGCTCACATTTGTCATTTTATATTCCAATTATGTGATATATTCTGTAATGGAAAAACCTTAAGGTTTTTATTGTGCATATAGGGTTTTTATAAGATTTTCAGGAAGTATAAAGTTGAGTATTAAAATGAAGTATACTAAGAGTATATAAATATGCTAAGATAAAAGTATATTTTTATCTAAAAACTAAAACTTGAAGATTAGCATAAACATGCTCCTTTGATTCATAAGAGCATTTTGGAATACATGTAATGAAGGGTAAAACTTTCAGGGTATTTAAAGTTTCTATGACCAACTAATTTAATTCAATTTCATGTGCCCACTCACTATGGTTAAGCTTTCATTAAAGCTTGTTAAAGGATTGAGTAACAAGTTGACCTATTGTGACAACTTTATTTTATTCATAATACCTTTGTCATATTTGAGTTATTTTATTAAGCCTGGTTTTCCATTTTTATTGGGTTGAAACGGCTATCAAATAATTCAGCTTTATCTAATAGTATTCTAGAGTCTTTCAGTGCTCATTGTTTTTGTAGAACATAAATCTAGAATATTGTTGCTCTTATCTATCCTCTTAGCATTAAATTTTCTTTTATTTAACAGAAAAGCTAAAAAAAAATTTTCCTTTCGAGCTCTCACTGATTTATTTTCTTTTCTCTTTCCATTGATTGTCCCAGATGAGGTTTCAAGTGTCAGTGGATTTTCAATTTATAAGAGGTGCCTTCTCTTGCAACATTGGTGGTTAATAAAAATTCAAAATAGCTTCATAGAATTTTCTGTTACTTCAGACCTTGATTTTATAATAAATTCCTCATTTATAGAAAAATTTATTTCACCTTTTGATTTCCAAGGACTATTTGTGCTTTTGTCGAACGTCCATGGACTAGTTAGAACTTACTAGTACATTTATGGATTAGTAATAATGCCTTTTGGGGTCATTTTATTAAACAATAATAACTGCTTTCTTAATAATATCTTATCTATATTAGTATATGACATACTGTGACATGGCAATAAGGAATGCTGCTTTTTCAAGCTTCTCTCTTCTAGACCATGTTCTTTAGAAGGTTCAGTCTAAGGGAGACAATGAAAAATGCTGATATTAAGTTGTCCAGCATTGTGTAATAAGCCATTTTGTTCTTGAGTGAACCAAGTTTCTTTTTTGTCATTGAAGGATGAAAATATGGGAGAAAATGACAAATGCTAGTTTTACCATGTTCAGATTTTGAGTAGGTTTTTGGCTTCGGTTATCAACTTTTTTTTTTTTTTTTCCTCCATGAAAGGAAGACACATTGATCATTTCAAACAGGTGGAATTCCAGCCATTAGCTACGTGGTTCCCATGGACTTAACATTAATTTCATTGAATAGTAGCATTTTTATCAACACAGAGATTTCTTATCCAGTCTATATCTCTAAGAAAACTCTTTACTGTGATAATAGTGATGTTTTAAAATCTGAGGCTGATAATCCAGCATGACCCCTATCCGGAGACCACCCCAGTAGAAGTGTACTCTAGTTCTTCACGAATGTTATTATTCATGAAAAATTAGGTGAAACGGCCACTAAGAGAGAAGCCTTAAGAAAAAAAAAAAAAAGAGTGAATTAAATGCATGCCATTTAGCTTGAGAATAGTATTTATTTGGGATGTAAGAGTTTTCTATTGATAATTTTCTAAGTGTATATGTGTGTGTCTGTTTGGGGAGGTTTGAAGAATTGGGAGCTTCTAGCAGTGGTAGCATAAACTGAAGTACAGAATAATTCATTTGTGCATCTGAACTTCAAATCTGTTTAGCACAGGTTGAACTCTCTCTCATTTCCTCACCTTTTGCCCCTTTCAGACACTAACTACTTCCCCGGCAATATCTTCCAGTTCTAGTGTTTCTATTCTCCAGTCATAGGAAAATAATCACTTTCACTTTTCTGTGTTTGAAAGGGCACATTTTTTCATTAGTTTTCTGTTTCCTTTATATTTCCCCTAAAAATAATTTGCCCACGGTAACACATCTAGTAGGTAATGGAAATGGGGTGCTTTTATGTATAAATTTCCCTTTCCTAAATAGGTTAGTTTGCATGTGGAGGCCAACCCTATTTAAATTGGCATAGGCAAGTTTCTATAGCGTCACCCCAGGCATGGCATGCTTCATCATTTTGTGCTTGTTTCTCAGAAACACTAAACAGGAGTATGAGTGTGTGTGTGTGTGTGTGTGTGTGTGTGTGTGTGTGTTTGTGTGTGTAAGTTGGCACTTTAGATTAATTCATTAAATAGACTTTCAAAATATTAATTTTAAGTCTTTGAATAAGAGGTAAGAGGGTAAGAAAGTAATTTTCAAAAATAGCAACCTAGATACATCTATTTCCTCTTCTTATTTCCAAAATTGCAATGATGTGACACAAAAAAATTGAGAACAAAAGTAAATAAATCCATAGCAGCACTGCACAGTGAAGAGTAAAATAGGAATTTCTGGAATATATAACAAAAATGTGATGAGAATGAGGTAAAATCCCGAATCTAAACACAAATACAGAAACCCACAGAGGTAGGGGGAAAAAAAAAGCTCTATAATTTCGATTTCCAACAAAACTTCAGAATACCTCTAAGATTAATCTGAAATAGCCTTAAAGGTGCAGTTCAGTGTTTGATGAACATTGTGATGAATTTAGTTATGTTGGTTTGCAGTTAGAGATGGGATATAACTGACCTGCCCAACCTAATTGTAGACAAGTGAAGAACAAATGAGTCTGGGGACTCGGAGCCAGACAGGTCAGAAAGTGAATGTCTTCTTGGGGTCAGGAACAAGGTGATAGAGGGGACAGACTTATCTAGTCTGAAATTTTAATTTATTAACTTTGTAATGTGTGCTGTAATTCTCTCTTATGTCTCACCTCTGGAATCCTCAGTAAAGACAGTTCTGTTTACTGACATTTTATATGCAGTTAGATTCTTCTTGGGGAACTGAAATGGGTGTCAAGACCATCCAGATTGAGGTTGACACTATGCACACAGGTAGAAAGACAAAGGACAGATTTCATATGCATGCCCATTTCCAACTACTTGTATCAGGTACAATGGTGAAATCAAAATATGAGCAAGATGTATTTATTAGTCACTTAAGATTTGTCAATCTTTAGAGTAGAGAAAAAATGAATGTAAATTTCAATTTAAGATTTTACTTCAGAGAGAGTATGTGATGAAAAAACACATACGATTTTCCTTTAAGATTTTATCTCAATGGCTAAATAAAAGTATACAAGTGTAGAAGATTGTATGAACTAATCAATGACTTACAGGTAAAACAAGTATGGTTTCAAAAGGAGAAGAATAAAAAAAATTAATGTAAGAATATTTAACTTCATTAACATATATTAAACAAACCTGTGTATGCAATAGTAATTCTGATAAATAATTCATATTTCCCAATTCCAAAGAAGATTGCACTCTTTTAACAAAGAAAATTGGTACAATATATATAACTAGCAGGAGAAATAAAATAGTGAATATAGCTTGAGTGAAGACTTAGTAAGTTTCTAGATTATAACCCTGTTTGTATGGGGCGCCTGGGTGACTCAGTTGTTAAGCATCTGCCTTCGGCTCAGGTCATGATCCCAGGGTCCTGGGATAAGCCCTACATCGGGCTCCCTGCTCAACGGGAAACCTGCTTCTCCCTCTCCCACTCCCCCTGCTTGTGTTCCCTCTCTCGCTGTGTCTCTGTCAAATACATATAATCTTAAAAAAAAAAAAGAACCCTGTTTGTATGCTGTGTGACTATTGTTACATTAGTTTAGGGTAGTGCAGTTAAATGTTAAGACTGAAGAAAATCTAATTGGAGGGTGGGTAACAAAGATGATAATTTGACCAAGGTACTTATTCAGTTCGTGCTACTAAATGGAGTTTCATCTCGTTGATATAAGAGCTACAACTGAGGGAGTTATAAAATATCCAAAAGAAAGAAGAGGGAAAGCAACCTTAAAATATCATTCTTGTCCTATAGGAGGAAGTGAAAGCATATCCTAAGAAGATAATGAAGGTGTCAGAAATATAAATAATGGGTAATATTTGTTGTGAATTTACTTTGTGCTAGGGATGTAATTAAATGTATATTAAATCATATTTTTGTGAGCTACTGTAGTTTGTGTCCATTATGTAGATCAGTAAACTGAGACAAAGAAGATAATTTGCCCAAGGTCTCTTAGCTAGGGAGAGGTGGAGTCAGACCCCGAACCCTGGTAAGCTGGCTCCAGAGTCTATGCTCATATTCATGATGTTACATCACCTCTCAAGTCTGGAGAGCAGCTAGTATTGCTCCAGGATTCAGAAGTCAAAGGAGGAGAGAATTTCAGAAAAAGAATGTGGTTAATCAGTGGGTCCTGAAGGCTTTTTTCAGAGAGGTCGAGAAAGGCAACCTGTATTAGAAATCTGAAGATTGTAAAATGGCAGGTGTCTTTGAAAAATTATTTCAATGAAGTGGGAAAAGCCAAGCCAGTATTTGAAAGGTTAAGACAGTGTTTCTCTGTAGGTCTTTAGAACACGTGATTCAGAATCATCCTGAGGGTTTTCCTTAAAAATTAAAATTCCCTGGGTATACATTCCAAGCTCCTTTAATTGGGATTCTCCAGTAACATTTCGTTTGAAGAAATAGAAAATCAATAAGAGGGAAAAGAAGAGAAAGAGCAATGAGATGGTCATGGCCTAATTTGCATACTTCATTCAGCAGCAAAAGCTCTGCTATAGACGCATTTTAGTGACCATCTGTTTTTATTTTAACATGTGCTGGGGAAAGATGAATTGCAAACCCAAGAGACTAATCAAAGTGTTTTCTTGTTATATTTTCAGCAGTGTTTCAGGGACTCTCATAGATCTACAAGTCATGAAACCAAATGGCTATCTCCCTTTAAATCTAGCTCTGGTTGTTGTGAGTGGGTCCTGAGCATTGTAGGTAATTTCAGGAACAGATAATCCATCTGTGCAGGGGCAGGAGGGTTATGTACACCACAGTTTGCATCTGGTCTTGCTCTTTTGTTTTGCATTCTGACCATGAAATTTTACAACTTAATCATAAATGAGTGTCCAAGTGTATATACTATCCTAAACTATTTCCTTCAGCAATATTTTGTATGTTTTTCTTTTTTCTTTTTGTATCTTCACCTGTTGAGAATGTTGTATTCATATGGTGGTAATTTTTTCTCCTAGGAATACATTTACATTTTTACCTGAAAAATACTTATTGTTTAATTATCAATATTTGTTGATGGCAAGTGTTTTGTCGTGTCTCTTTTACTTTTTACCTTAACCAGCCACACATGTGCTAGAGTCCCTATCTCCAGCAGGTTCTTGTGTCCGAGAGATTTACTGAGATAAGAGGGCTTAGTTTTTTTCTTTCCATTTCATCTCCTGCCTAAAATTCAAGGCTTATACTTTATAAATTGATTTTTACCCCCGGGCTCAAAAGAATACTCTTTTGAATACTGGTACTTTTCCTTCTGTTTAATTCATCCATTATTAAATGTAAAAGAAACCCAAATTAAAAAATCTTAATAACAGACTGTATTTTATTTCAGCAAACATGGAGGAACCTCTGCTACCATCATTTTTTATCAAGACAATAAGAGGTTTAGAATTATACTTAGTTACTAATCAAAATTCATTTTTTAAATGCTGAAAAATCACAATTTTATAAGTAGTGGAAATGTTTTAATTACTTAAGTCTTTTAGTCAAGAGGTCAAATTTTGAGATAATAAATTTGAATAGTGTCAGAACAACCTAACACATCTTATGGGAACTCAATAAATATTAATGTATTATAATCCTGTCACACACATTTTATTTACTCAACTATTCAAGGACCCTGTTTGCTAACATGACTAATGAAAGTGTTACAATGTTTGTAATTCCTGCTATCAGGCTTTTATTCCTACTTCCATAAAATATTTTTCCTTCTTAAATAGAATTTCCCTAAGAAATTTCTTTAGATCTAAAATATCTTAATGATGTATAATATTCTCACTATTATGAGCATCAGGGCCCATTTTAATTATTTTGTATTTCTGAGGTGGAAATTTTAATGATCAGAGTGGAGAACCCTACATTCAATATATCTGATCCTGAAATGATTTCTTTACCAAACTATCAATGATATTGTCATTGCCATCACATACTAAGGTTGATTGACTTATTTCATGATGCTTACAAATGCCTTTTCCTTGATATACTCTTTAACTACTGCCTTTATTAGATTAATATAAAAGCCCACCACTAAATATCATATGCTATAGCATAATTTCTCTGAGGTTCGATTACAATAAAATTGTATAAACCAAATAGCATACTCAAAAACCAAACAAATAACATATTTATTTTAACATCACTGGAAGAGGAGTGCTTTGTTTCCTTTGGGGATATGGCCTTAGTATTCCAACAGTTGAAGGATTTTAAAATTTAAAGCAGAATAAAGTGATCTAAAATATTTCTGAGTTATTTATTATTATGAATAGTACCAGATATTTATTTATCATATGTGATTCAGGGAAGTATTAAAATTAAAGAAGGGGGTAGGTATAGGGGAAAACTGGAAGTGAGACAAGTAGTCCCAGAGAGGTAAGATATATTAGAGATGCTTATAGAAACAACAAGGCCTAAAGAAACTTGGCTCATACTTCATTTAGAACTCACTCCAGAATAGTTCTACTTTGTCTGGTGAGTTTGTGCCAGCTAAAAAGATAAGAAAAAGAAGGCTTAGGTTGCATAGTAGAGCTTTGCTTAGTTCTCTTCTGATGGGAGGGGAAAATCAGA
The DNA here is from genome assembly GCF_023065955.2 of Ursus arctos. NCBI lineage: Eukaryota > Metazoa > Chordata > Mammalia > Carnivora > Ursidae > Ursus > Ursus arctos. Next base: position 37,422,534 of record NW_026622875.1, on the reverse strand, counting down.
TTCCCTATGTCTTCACATGGTGAAGTCATACGTGACTGCATTGCTATGGGGTCTGGCATGGGAAGAGGCAAGGAATGCCCACATCCTAGACTTGGTTTTGCACATCCTAGACTTGGTTGTGGTTTGATGATGTAGCAGAGACTCAAAGTGGTTTGTAGAATTAACATGAATCAATATAAGGTCAGGTTAGCCAGGGAGACATTCTTGTTCCTCTTCTAGATGGAAATGAAATGAGTTTTGGTTATAATAACAGGACTTTAGCAGTGTATGTGGTAGAATACCTATGATGGGTACCCGACCAACTGCACCCCAGTCAGCATCAACCAGCAGATTTTCAAAAACTATTGTCATGGTGCCAGAGACCACCCTTACTCCAAATTTGTTCACATAAGACTTGCTCCAGTACCAAAACCTTCTTGGACAGGAACAGAGGAAACAGAGATCAAGCTGAAAGACAATATTGAAACTGAAAGTGACTGAATTATCCAAATAAGAACATTTGAATCAATACACAGAGAGAACTACTATGATTAAAACATTTAGATATTAATTTGTAACTCTGCTACATATCCCATATGGTATTTTTTCTACCTCTAGTTGTGCAGTTTTCTCTTTCAGTTCTCAGATTGATTTCTTGGGTGTCCAAAATGATTTGATGTTTAGGTAGCTGTGTTCAGGGGATGAGGCAGGCCTAGAGTACCCCTGCTCCTCTTCATCTTAACTCAGCCTCCAGAGATCTGTGGTATAGTTGACCCTTGAATAACATGGTTTTGGACTGTGCAGGTCTACTTATATGTGGATTTTTTTACACTACAGTACTATAAATGTATTTTCCCTTCCTTATGGTTTTCCTAATAACATTCCCTTTCTCTAGCTTACTTTATTGTAAGAATATAGAATACAATAACTATAACATATAAAGCATGTATTAACCAACGGTTTATGGTATCAGTAAGGCTTCCAGCCAACAGTAGGCTATTAGTTGTTAAGTTTTGGGAAAGTCAAAAGTTACACATAGATTTTTGACTGCACAGAGGGTTTGTGCCCCTAAACTTTATGTTGTTCAAGGGCCATCTCTATTTGTCTGTGTCTGACTTATTTCACTTAACATAGTGTCCTCCAGTTTCATCCATGTTGTCTCAAATAGCAGGACTTCCTTGTTTTTTAAAGCTGAATAATATTCCATTCTATAATTATATCCACACATATAATATTCCATTGTATATATAATCCAAACGCATACACAGACACCACATTTTCTTTATACATCCTTCTGTCTATAGACACTTAGGTTGTTTCCATGTATTGGCTATCATAAATAATGCTGCAATGAACATAGGAGTGTACATATGTCTTTGAGATACTGATTTCATTTCCTTTGGTTATATACCTCAGAAGTGGAACTCCTAGATTAAATGGTAGATGGATCCATCCAAAGAGACACACATGGAGACACATTATAATCAAATTGTCAAAAGTTAAAGAGAGAATTTTGAAGGCATCAAGAGAAAGGTCACTTGTTGTATACAAGGAAGCTCCCATAAGATTATTAGTGGATATTTCAGCAGCATCCTTGAACGCCAAAAGGGAGTGGGATGTAGAGTCAAAATACTTAGAGGAAAAAACCCTGCCAACCAAGGTGCTATACCTGGCAAACCTGTCCTTCAAAAGAGAAGGGAAGATAAAGACAATAAAAGCTGAGGGAGTTCATCACCACTAGACCTGCCTTACAAGAGATGCTAAAGAGAACTCTTCATAATTTACCGTAACAGTGGTGGGTAATCATTTTTAAAGTTAGTATAAAAGTTAAAAAACAAAAGTGCTAAAAATAACTATAATTGAATTATGTTAGTTATATCTAAAAAGATTTAAATTGAGAATCACTCTTTCCCTTCAATGCGCCCCAAATGGTTGATTTTTAGTCTCCTGTGAGATAAGCCTTCCCAGGAAGCTCAATGTTCAGTCACATCATCTTCTGAGGGACCCACCGCACACATGCTTTATACATGATTGAATAGGTCTGTATTTTTACATGAGTATAGCTCAGATTAAGTTAAAACCTCCAGTAGTTGTATTTACTTAAATTTTGTTCTGGATTCTCCTTTTTGAATGTTAAAGATATTTTAAAAACTAATACATGGGTTCACAGCAGGCTTGTTAAGTCATGTTTTAACCACTGTCTCTATTCTTCTGTAGTTTAATGTGTTAGCCGACTAATTGGGTTAGTGGCCTAAAGGAAGAAATTAAAAATATTTATCTCCTACTTATAGTCAATGCAATGGGTATGCCTTCTATGTAAAGAATTCCTGTTCAGAACCTAGGGAAGAAGAAAAGTAAGCATGAATTTTCACTACTAATTATTGATCTAAAAAACCCCATAAAAACCTTTTTGCCTACTTTTATGTTTCTGGGGATGCTATTCCAAATATCTAACACTTGATTCCTTTAGGTAAAATCTAATGTAAACACAAATCTTTCCAACTGAGAAATGTTTATGTAAATAATAAAACTAAGGTGTATATAATACACACACATATAACAATTACTGCATAGCTTTGAATCTATGACCCTGTTTGAACATGAAAAAGAGATGGAAACGTGGTTATTCTGAAAGGAGGATCTCCCTAAACTGAGACTTATTTTTCAGTCACTAATTTGTTTTCAGTTCCTCCAAATTTTTTGTGGCATTATTTTATTTATCTTACCTATTTAATAAGATTCTTGACAGAAGCAAATGAAGTAATTTAGGTGGAAGTATTTCAACAATCTCTTTCTTACAAAGATGTGAATTTCAATTAGTTATTTCTTTGAAGTACCTTCGAGTTATTTGAACAAAAAGGCCCAAGAATTTAATAGGAACTTAATTCCACATTAAAACGTGAAGTAAAAGTCAAGGGAATAAACTCTGAGGGTTTGTGAAATTTCTGGAATGCTTCTTACACACAAAAATTATCTATCACTCTGTAGTAATTAGCACTGATAACATCAAAACCAAAACATTTCAGACTTAGGGACAGTCAGGAGGAGGAGAGATGGAGAAAGTGCATTGTCTTTTGCAGGTGGCTTGAGAAAAGAGGCCAAATGAGCTGTGGCAACTGTGACAAGGAGGGGGGCCCAGAGAGAGTCCCTAGGACTAGACAAATTTTTTTTGACAATTAGCCTGCATCTGAGATATGGACCCAGGTAGTTGAATTGACAGATACTTATATTTGGGGCTTCTGTATTAGTGGTCCCAATTAGCATTACCTGAGTACTTGGTGAAACCCAGTTCTTGGTGGCCTACCCCAAATTTATTGAATCAGTAACTCTGGTGGTAGGTTGAGCAATCTGTGTCTTAAGGAACCCTTCACATGCTTCTGGATGCAGCCTCAAGTGTGAGAATCACTGCCCTATCTCATAAATACATCTCAGAAGCAATAATTTTAGGATAAAATAAAGTAACTTATGTAATGTATTTAGTGCACACATGTAATAAAATAAGTGTTAGCTATATTTGTGCTTAGTTCTTCTGAAACCTATAATCAGCTGACAGAAAAGTCAAGATTGGAAAGTATATAGGCAAAGATTTTAGGACTTATAGTGTCCTTATAAAAATAGTTCAGAGACCCCCTCATATTGTGACCTGCATACAAATCAACTGCAGTTGCAAATGCAGATTCTGATTCAGACAGGTAGGGGGCAGGGTCTGAGATTCAGCCTTTCTAACCAGCTCCCAGGTAATGCTATTGCTACTAGTCCTGGGACCACACTTTGAATAGCAAGGATCTGGTGTGTGACTCCTTTTACTTCTTCACAATTCTTTGCACCCCCCCCCAAAGCAATATGAAGCAGAACTTCGTGTATTCATAAGAAAGCCAAAGAATAGAAGGTGAGTAGCAGGGTGGGACTCTCTGGAGTTCATGTGATCTACTGTCTCGAATTGTAGCTTTTGTTCATTTTTCTTTAGGAAGCAGTTTAACAGTTCGTAGAAAAGAGAGTTTGGAAAGTAGCCATAAATCCTTCAAGTTTTATGGTCATTTCCCATTGATTTCATAATTTCAAAGGGAGACAAATACTGCTGGACTAAATAAAGGTCAGACAGATGTGTTAGATAAGCCATGTATAACTACCACCATGTAGATCTTACTTTGCAAAACCATTGGGAACAGTCCAAGCTTCAGCTTTGCTTATTAGTAAACCTTACAGTTTAATTTTCAAAAGCAGCTCCTTTTGGGGTGGCGGGGGTGTTTTTGAAGCTAACCTTAGTTTTAATTGTTGACTCATATACATAGATCCTTGGTGTGTAGCCACATAGCTGACACCAAAGGGAATTTTTAAAAAAAAATTATGTTTAATTGTGGTCAGCCCCTTCTGCAGTTTTGAGGGTTTTCCAAGAAATAATGGAAGATATGGTCTACACTTTAATAGAGGAAGCTAGGTGGTGTTGAGTAAATGTTTCTGTTCTTTAACCAAAATAGTTAAGTGTTTAAAACTGTGGTATGACAGACCAGAAATAACACCTCTTATTTATGTGGAATCCATTTAAATGAAAGACTTTTCACTGTTTCTGGACTCTGCTCTTTTAGGTCTGGTAAATTTGTACTTAATTGGATTTGATAGCTCCATCATGCATGACTGAAGACAAATTTATAAAGCACAAAAATTCTAACTCAGTTGAGTTTCCTTGAATTATATGGTTTTGTATTAAGGTTGTTATACAAATTTTATACAATTGGAATTGTATTCATGAAGCTGTATATTCAAATACTATTCAAAAACTATATTCAAACTACATTTTTATATTAAGCAATTGTAAAACAGTTATCACAGAAATGCAATATTTACTCAATGTCAGCCTCAGAAACACTGTTTTTCAATTCCAATCTCTTGGGTCAGCCTTCTTTGTTTGAAGCCACCATTGCCAGCAGCTCCAGGCTTCCATTTTCTCAACTCCAAGCCCAGTAAACGAGAGTCCGTTTTTCTTAGTTATTACAGGAGAAAGCCTCATTTATCATGAATTCTGTGGCAGATGCAGGGCTAGGGATATGGCGAGTAGGATCTAGAGTCAACCCTGACTCTCTCACTGTGGAGGAAATACTTCCTGAAAGGAGGTACCTGAAAAATTGCCATTTTAAAGCCCTTCTGAGGAATTATAGAAATTTAAAGGGTAATAAACACTAGCTAAGCTTTTGCATGGACCAAGAATAAAACCTGCTTTTCCAAAAATTTATGTGGGAAAAATCACATAATCTCTACAAACTCAGAAAAGAGTACTTTGGCCTATAATAGATTTATTTAAAAATTTTTAATTCCAATATAGTTAACATACAGTGTTATGTTAGTTTCAGGTGTACAATATAATGATTCGAAGATTCTATACATTACTCACTGTTCATCGAGATAAATGTACTCTTAATCCCTTTCACCTGTTTCACCCATCCCCCACACAGTTCCCCTCTGGTAACCATCAGTTTGTTCTCTGCAGTTAAGAGTATGTTTTTTTATTTGTTTCTCTTTTTTTTTTCTTTGTTTGTTTTGTTTCTTACATCTCACATATGAGTGAAATCATATGGTATTTGTCTTTCTCCCACTGATTTATTTCACTTAGCATAATACCTTCTAGCTCTATCCAGGTCGTTGTAAATGGCAAGATTTCATTCTTGGCCTGTAATAGATTTTAAATGTACCTCTTAAAACATCAGATAATACAGTGCTTGCTTCAGCAGCAGGCAGCACATATACTAAAATTGGAACCATACAGAGAAGATTAGCATGGCCCCTCCACAAGGATGACACTCAAATTCATGAAGTGTTCTGTATTTTAAAAACAACAAGAACAACTACAAAACCCCATCAGGTTGTTGCCTCAGTTTTATATATCTTGTAGGCAGGATTTGGCTGATTGTTGGGATTTTAAAATAATTTGAGCCTTTGCTAAGAAAATTAATTTTTTGAATATGGAAACATTATATTGCCTGTGAACCTTTTATAAGTGTAGATTTTAATATTTAGCACTTAGGAGGTACTTCCTTTTTTATCATAAAGAAGAACCCTGCTAGTAGATAACCTTAGCTTTAATTTCACATTATTCCCCCCAAAAGGGATAATATGAATATCAGAATCTGTCACATTCTGACCTCTTCAAAAATTCCATCCAAGACTCTTACTGATAGTACTTGACTGTTAGGGGTGCCTGGGTGGCTCAGTCAGTTTAAGTGACCAACTCTTGATTTCTCCTCTGGTCGTGATGTCAGGGTTGTGAGATTGAGCCCTGCGTCGGGCTCCACACTTGGCACAGAGTCTGCTTGAGATTCTCTCTCTCCCTCTTCCTCTGCCTCTCCCCCTGCTCATACTCTAAATAAATAAATAAATAAAATCTTAAAAATAGCACTTAACTAATTTGTTTGCTATAGTGTAAATATCAATTTGCTAACATTACACACACATAGTCTATCCTATGTTAATTTTTTGTTTGGTAGGCCAAATTATAATAGTAGATCTTTATGTTATCTCAGCATACTTGTTACTGTTCTCATTAATTACAATGCTGTTATTATTTAGAACTTTTAATTGCAAATGTCAGAAAAACTGACTTAAAAGTGGAGTATATGAACTCATTTAATGAAAAGTCAAAGATGGAAAGAATGGGGTGTGCATGGTTTTATGCACAGTGGTATTTAAGAACACAGCCTCTGTTTTCAGTATGTCCTGGTTCCACTGTTTACTAGCTATGATACTACACACATTACTTAAGGTCTTTCAATTCCAATTTTCTTGGCTATGTAAAGTTTATAATAATGTCATCTTTTTTTGAGTATTGTATTAATAGACATGAGGTTCTTAGAGTAATACCTGACAGATAGAAAGCATGCAGTATTACCATAAACAGTCCATTTACCAATCTCCATTTCTCAGGGTGAGTTTTCCTCTGTATTAATAACACCATCCTTACCAGCAACTCAAGACTTCCATTTTCCCAACACTAAGTTTAGTGAAAGAAAATATCCCTTTCCTAGTTATTACAGTAAAAGCTTCAGGATAATTTTTACTAAACTGATTGGGTTATGGTCCGTCCCCTTGGCCCGAAAGCATATGTCCTGCTCTGATAAGCCAGTTGTGGGTCACATGCCCACTCTTGGAACTGGAATCAATCCGGGACAGTGATGGAGTAGGGGCTGGTGGTTTTGCAAGGAAAATTGTGGTTCTCTTACCAAAAGGGAAGGAAGTAGATTTGGGTAGGCAAGAATAACAACTGTTTATTTTTATAGTTCTTTGAGCTTTGATTCTAACACTTTGGCTACATTGTTATATTTGTTCTAAGTTGTTTGGTCCCTTTCTAATTACAAGCATTTACAAAATAGCAATAGGAATATTTACTACCATAATTTTAATTCACTAACCATAAATGAAATACAGATTCACTAACAGCTAGGATGTAGCTTTTGATTACCAAAAATATCTCATTTGAAAAGCACTCTCTATTGTTTTTCTGTTTTATCTCCTTTTAATAGTGAAAAACAAAACAGTTTCCCAAAAATAAATAGAAAAACCCAGAAAAGTAAAAATCTTCACATAATGTGCTTGCTTCACAATTTATAAGAAATTCTAGATATACTGGCTTACAGATCCTCTTACTTTATTTTATGACATTATCATTAAGGTGTATTATTTTGGTCTGCTCTGCACATCTAAATTATTCTATGAATAGTTTTTTCCAAAGTTGCACAAATTTTTAGGTTTAAAGTGTCAGGAAAACCAGAATGTCAGAATCAACATGATCTAAATGTAATCATAAAATATTTTATGTCATCTGCTTACTCATTCATTCAACAAATGTTATAGAGAGCCTCTTATTTGCCAGGCAAAGATCTTTGTCTTCATGGAGTTTATAATTTAGCAATAAGAGAGAGACAATAAAAATCTACATCGTAAAAAAGCAAATTATATTATAATACAGTGTCAGTATAGTATAATGTAGTATGGGGACAATGTAGATTTTATTTTGGGTACTCACTGTGATTTATTTCAGTCTCAAGCTTTAAGACAGCAAGGAAAGACATAGAAAAAAATTTATTTTGTCTAAACCATTGTTATAGCCTTTTGGTTTATAACAGTTAATCATATTAATGGAGAACTCCTGTGAACTGCTTATACTTTTAGTATGCTTAAGTAATAGTAAATAAAATAATTCTAACTGGAGCTATTTCTCAAATATTACTGTTTATTCTATTTAAATGAAACATTATAGAAATGTTAGATCAAATCCTATAAATAAAATTGAATCTTTCCCTCCTTTTTTAGTAAACCAGATGATTCTCCCTCAGGCTAATTAGTGCCTTCCTTGAATGCTTACAAGGCTCCATAAGTACCTTTTCTCACTGTGCTCATTGCAGTCCAGTTTGCTTTGTTTCAGTCATGTGTGCGTGTCATGGTCATCTGTCTTGCAGGTCACTGTTCCATTCTCCCTTCACTGAATAGCCAGACTCTTCAGGCACATGTCTCTAGCACTGGATTTCTTTTGCTCTAACATCCATAGCAAATTTATCTATTGTTTACCCCAGCTGGGATGATTTTACTGCTTTAATGGGGAAAAATATTCTCTTCTCTCTCATCTCCAACTACCTGGAGATTTATGTCCCTCCAGCTTTCCTATTGACTTGGATCTAGTGGCCAGTATGGTCAGTGACTAACACACAGTACTCCTTCTTGGGGAAACACTAGCCTCTAAACCCTACTGTTAGGCTCTCTAACACTCTGGATCATTATTAGTACCTGGTCTAAATGCAGAGTGACTGAATCTTTATTCTTATAAATGTGTTCTTTATGTCTTGAGTTTTTCTCTCCTGACTCCTTATCCCCACCTGATCAAGGCTAGTTTTTGAAACTTAAAATCTATAAATTGCATTTATTTTTCTTTTTGTCCCACCCCTTGCTTTAGACATAAATCTGAGGACGCTGCATGGAATAAGAGGACATAGCCAGAAAAGAAGCCTAAAATTATATTTCAGAAAAAGTATTCTACCTGACCAACTTCCCTACTAGACCTTGAGTTTCCTTCCTAAGTGAAGAATTTTGTCTAGTAAGGAGAGGGAGCATGGTGTAGTCCAAAGAGCAGGGGTTTAAAGACAGGGGGCCTTGCATTCAAATAAAGTTCTTTTTGCAAGCCCTGAAGGCGGCTTTTAATTTCTCTCTATAGTTTCAACATTAGATCGCAAAATGATAGCTGTATTCCATGGTGGTTGTGAGGAAGAGGGAAAATATAATATATAAAGAATAAAATGAAATATTCACTCATTTAAAGAACGTGTGTCATAGTTGCTAATATTCAAAGAAAATTTTCTAGTAATAATTCAGATTTCATATCTATATATATTATATATATACATATATGTATATAATCATGACTTTAAATGAAATTGTTTAATGAAGAAAAGCATGATGTTGAATAAGAATTTTTTGAAAAAGTAACTTATTAATCATATATATGGATGTCCATTGCATCATTGTTGGTAACAATATAAAAGTTTAATAAATCTAAATGTCTATCATTAGGGAAATATTTAAAGACAAGTCATAGACAATATGCATCATATGATCTAAGCATACCAAAGAGAACAAATTATCTGTCAGTATGTGTATGCAAATGGATATAAATAGATCTGGTGCATACATAGGGAATAGTTATAGTCGCTCTTTCTGGGGATCATAGAGGTTTGGGATATGAAAAAGTCTTTCACTCTACTTTGTATTTGTCTTTGTTTTAACCTTAATGCATAAAACACATCCTATATTAAATGAATTTCTCCCTCTCCATATAAATTTCATTATCACTGTCATCATTCATAACTCCAGAGAAAGCAAGTGACACACTCAAACTGGCAGACAGTGAGAAGGGAAATCTGATAATAGTGAGCAAACATTTAATAATGAGTGGTCACCACCACCATTCATGACAGAGTTGAGGGCAGAGAGCTTTTAGAAACCCAGGGCAGGGAAAATCCTGTGGAGAAAGCTGTTCTGAGACTTGTGCCTGTTGGCACAGTTGGACCCGGGTGACCTCCAGGGAGAGAACTGGGAAATAAAACACTATGACCTCACTGACCTCATTTATCTCTCCTGCTCCCATCTCCTGCTGGGCCTCTCCATTGGCTGGAGGCTGCCAGGAAGTAAGGACACCCATTGAGATGGGCTGCCAGATAAGTTTCTCAGGTTGGAGAACAGAGTAGAGAAGGATGGAAAGAATAGCTACAGAATCAAACAAATGTCATAAATGAGAATTTAAATAAATAAGTGTTTATATGTACAGTTGATCTATGAACAACATGTGGTTAGGAACATGGACCCCCTGCACAGTTAAAAATTCACATATAAATTTTGACTCCTCCCCAAACTTAACCACTGATAGCCTACTGTTGACATGAAGCCTTACCGATAACATAGTTAACATATATTTTGTATGGTATAAATACATTATATACTATATTACAATAAAGTAAGCTAGAAAAAAGAAAATGTTAAGAAAATCATAGGGAAGAGAAAATACATTTATAGTACTGTACTATATTTATAAAAAATCTGCATATAAGTGGACACACACAGAAACTAAATTAATTC